>NC_139350.1:52404473-53004473 GCF_055883805.1 Amblyomma maculatum
CGTGAATGATTAAGCTGCTAAATTTGAAAATAATACACAAGACGCGGGCAGGGTCATTAAACAGAGCCCTAGAATATAATTTTTTCCATCTCCTCACCTTCAGGTGCATTATCTGCTCTGGTTTAGAGCTCTGCTCTTAGTTTAGTGACTTCATATAAAAACAGAACCTCATCTGGACGTAGAACTTCTCTATGCGAAGAGTAATTTTTCTGTCATGGGCAGAATATCCAGGCTCGGGGACATCTGGGCTTTTCAAAAACATCGCAAAATTATGAATGTTGCTTGTCTTAATCTCAATTATTGAAATGAAATAAATAATTTAAAGAAATCGAATTTTCCAGCGTGTTTACGAGCTTTGCAAGCTCTGCAGACGTATAAAGAAGACCTCGGTGGTCAAAATTTGAGATGAATTTTTTTTTGTTTTGTTTTTTTTGCACACATAATTTGCTCAAAATTAGATACAGAATAAGTACTACATTTTGATTTGTGCCTGAACTTTCGAGCCACATATCTTGCAATATACCGGGTGCACGAGGCATTTGAGGATGCAATGTTGGCTTCAGGCAGAGAATATCTCCAGCAAATATATATATATTTTCACCAAACTTTAGGAGATATTTCTCTTACTGTTTATTTTCACATTACTCAATGAATGCGCCACTTGCAGCAATAACCAATTCAATTCGGCTTCGGAAATGGCTGCATGCACGGATCAGGTGGTTCTTAGAGGTACTGCCCATTGAGTTCGCAGTGGCGACCTTAGGAGTTTTTTGTATTATGTGGCCTTTTGTCGGCTTCTCTCTCAACGACGCCAGTGATTTCAAATCTGGACAACTAGGAGGCCACAAGTTGGGAGTGATGTGGTTATTGGAAGTTGTTGGCCAGCCACTCGTGGGTGACGCAGGCGGTGTGGGCGAGAGCCGAATGTTGCTGAAAGACACAAGATTTTCCTTTCGAAACAGTATCAGTCCAGGGCTTCACAACGGTGGCAAGCACCTCTGCGTACTCGGCAGCATTAACGCGGAGTCCTTCTGCAAAACAGTGTGGCAGCATGACATCACCCCTGTTGCCGACAGCTGCTGACACCATCACAAACAGAAATTTTGTCTGCAATGCTGTCGGCACCTCATTAGCGCTTCCGTAAAGCCATCTTTCATTATGGCAATTAGCTTTTTGGTCTTGATCGAAGTTCTTTTCATCTGAAAGAAAAAAAAAAGCATTCCAGGCTCTTCAGCTTGCCTAGCAAGCGCTTGGACCAGAGCAGACGATTCTCCCGACCTTTACCAGAAAAGAATTGCGGCCTCCTCATGACACAGAAATGGTACCTCACGTCCTCGTGCACAGCAAGCCTGGCAGCTGACTACGACATCGAGCTCCTTTGCAATGTCCCACATTGACTTCTCTGGGTTGTCACTCACGATGACTTGCAGCCTCTGAAGAAAATCAGGTGTTCTGACGACGTCTGACCGCTGACTGTGCTTTTTCCTTTTCGCCACAGATGCCACGTCACCGTCACAGCACATCAGTTCTGTCCGCACTTTGTTAACGAAAGGCTTCGCAACATTCAGAAAGTTGGCAATTTCCAAGTCGCTGTGGCGCACGGCCAGTGCGATGAGGACTGCATGGCGTTTCATTTCCTGTGTCAACTTGTGCTTCCATTATGCAACAAACTGCGCAGTATAAATGATAAGGGGTCAACCAACAAGAAGCCGCATGCCTAGATACATATGCTGAGCCTGCTGGTGTCTATGGCGATAAGGAGTAGTAACCTCAAATACCTCATGCACCCAGTGAGCTACGAGACTGCTATAACTGTGCCTAGTGACGGGCAATCAAAGTAGCTTCAACGTCCTCGAGCCTTCCCTCGTGAAGCAAGTGGTCAAATTCATCATTCGCAAAGAACACGCAGTAAGCAAAAAAAAAAAGAGAGAAATTACACGCTCTCAATTTGTGTTTGAAGTTTTCAGGTGCAATCAAATCCATTCGCTACAACCCATCATGCTTCGAACATCTTAATGAAAAGCATGGGTAAAAAATTGTTCAGAGTGCAATACGAAAGACCTGCAGTAGACCTGCAAGTAGTGCTAAAGGAACACTGAAAGAAAAAGTAGGCTTGCAGCGATGGTATACTGGCTCCTAATCACAAAAACACCACTTTCACTGAAAACAAAACTCTTATAAGGTAGAAAAAAGAGAACAGAAATGCAGGCATTGCAGAAATACAGAAATCGCAGATGCATGCACAATGACATGCAAGGGATCCCGGAGGCTGCCTAACATGTATTATGGTTGCATGTTTGAATTGTTAACTTTTGTTTCAAAAATGGCAAAAAGACAGGCTAAATATTGGAAGCCAAAAATAAATTTGCGCTTGGCAGTGCCACAGGCAGTCAGTTTCGTTGTGGTATGTTTTGGTTCTTCGAAGTCACAGCTATGCATTTGGCATCACCACATGGTTTCATTTTTGATATACATGCTTTGGTTTACAAGTGCGGAGCAGCAGAGTTTTCCTCTGATGAAGTTCATGCCCCAGTAAGCGCTTCTCTATTGAAAAATCTGGTATGAAATGCACACAGGATTAAGTTACAACTTACTGGGCAGAATAAACCTGCACAGACCCGAGTGGAGCTGGGAAAGAAAAGAAAGGCTGGAAAAAGTAAGATTTAAATTGCATGGGTGCTTAAGAAAAAAAAAAAAAAAAAAGCGACAAAAAAAAAAAAAAAAAAAAAAAAAACGGCCTCGAACAGGATTTAATTCTAAGTCCTTTGGAGTTTTAACTGAATGTCTTAGCCATTGCACCACACGAACAGCTGAGACCTCTCGCATTACATTACTTGTGTAGTGCAATTGCATTTTTTTACACATATTTTTCACTCACCGCTAAACAATTGCATCCCAAGTGTGCTGAATGCTTTTGCTGGCTGTTAATAGTGTCACCGATGTCTCATATCTATGATAAGCATAGGAGTTTGCCAAACTATCTCGTAATATTTCTATTTCTCTATTTTCTACTCTCCCAGTGTGCATGCACAGACCTTACTGGCACATCAGTTTGCCATCTGCAGGGCAGCGACTCTAGAGTGCACCACATAAGGTGTAGACACCCAAGGAAGCATTGAGCGAAAGGGAGCTCAGTTGGTTCATATTAAGAAATACAATAGTGAAGGAAACTAAATAAATTGAGCAAAACAGGCCCTGTGTACCCCTTTTTTCTTTTAACTTTCTGCCACAATGCATTGTTCACCCCTTGCTGCTATTCAAAAAAGACGGATCTGTAGCAGTCTTTACTCGTCACTCGTGATGGTAGCTCGGCAATGTCTGTGGCCGCATCCATAGCTTCGCTAGCTACAAACTTTGCCGCCACGCCGGCACTCGTACATTCTATCCTGTTAGTCAAGTGACCTCAACTCTAAAAAGCACCGCATGCTCTGTGGGTGCAAAGGTCAAGATTCACTGCGAGAACTTTGCAGTCAAGCTCAAGATCTATGCCTGGTGCAAACAAATAGACGGCTTTGGCGAACTGTAGCTTTAATTTCAGCTGCTGCTAGATTGCACTGCTCGCTATTCATCAAGAATCACGGAGTCTATGTCTACACCATCGTTTGCATCATTTTCCCAAGTCTAAATCCCTTGGAAGGAAAACAGACCTCTTCAACTTCAAATCGAAATATCTCGGCAATAAATGTGTCTTGCTGCCGGACAAGTGACAAAAAAGTCACGAAACACTGCACAACTGGAATCTGGCAACAAAAAATATTGTGATGGGTCCCATACTGCAGAAAATCTGGCATCCATGAAAAATTATGGGCATGTATCTGGCAAGTGGCAGGAAGGTGACGCAGCACTGCAATGACTGTCCGTCAGATTGTGTGACAACACAAGGCTACATGACATGACCAAGTCAGCAGGTGCTGCCACACAGGGTGCTTTTTATGGTATCAAGTTAAAAAGGAAAACAAAGAGAACATCGCTTGGAGCAATTACGCACCACTATTTGTTTCTTGCAGGTGTATCCGTGACAAAGGTGCATGCAGGGCTACCTGGAATCACTTGAGGCAAATCTTTGAAGCCTTTGTTATGAAATATTAAATATTGCAGAGGTTCAGCTCTCTTTGAACCAAGTCAAAAGCATTAGCCATCGGCCGGTGCCGCATTTGTAGCTGCCGCTTCAGTCTTGGCTTGATTCCGCATTTGGTAAGCTTCTCGGCAATAGGCTAGTCTGGCTTCTCGTTCGATGTCTTGGCAACCTGTCTGGCATGGTTGCAGTCTCTGTCTTTGGCGCAAGTGGATTCCTCTACACCACACTGCCTCCTTTTGTCATGCCGCCTGGTGAATTCACCCAACACTATGCTCGCGGTCTCGACTGCACTTACCCAGAAATGTTTTAAAGCAACGAACAGAATATGGGCACACAAAACACAGAC
This sequence comes from Amblyomma maculatum, assembly GCF_055883805.1. NCBI lineage: Eukaryota > Metazoa > Arthropoda > Arachnida > Ixodida > Ixodidae > Amblyomma > Amblyomma maculatum. The sequence goes on from NC_139350.1 coordinate 52,408,898, forward strand.
AACAGAACATGTTGGTGTCGCTGCAAATGAATGAACAACGAAATAGCTATTAGAAATGACAGCAGTGCCTACTCTGCTGGCAGAAATCTTGAGCAAAAATTTCTCATCAATTGGCCCTAATTGGCTATACAAGGCCATGCGACATTTTCCCATGAAAATAGCAGTGACTGAAATTTTTCATACTTTCACAATCATCTAGCAAATAATGACCTCCTTTTGTTTCGTACTACATGCGCCATAGTGTCAGCAAATAAATTGCAATGCTGTTTGTACAGCAAGCGACTGCAGGCAAGGGACACGTCTGGGTGATATTTTTGAGGTAGTCGTGTAAGCAAGTTTCCAGGGCAAAAAAATTATGGCATGTAATTTCTTCCTAACAAAGATTACCAAAGTACTGCCTGCTGAGAACTTATTCTCGGCAAATAATTTCAACAGTGTATGGAGCAGAGCATGAATTCGGGCAGCCCGAAAACCTGGACCGGGCTGGAAAATTGCCGTTTTTATGGGTCTGGACCTGGCTCGGGCTTGACATGCAGGCCTGGGCTTGCAGCTTGCAGTGGCGGAACGAGGCCAGGCTGGGTAAAGCTGTGTATGGCTTCTTTTGGAGATGGAATTCCAGCACTAAAATCATTCCGGTGGTTTATGAATAAACCACTACTAGTACATATGTTGACAGAGAATGAGAGAAAGCTCATTTGTAAACAGAGTTTAATCAGTGCCACTCGGTGTTTTGTCCAAGTAATTTAGTATGAACATGCCGGGCTGCATTCAATGACACAAGTGAAAAAAGTTAAAAAGGAAAGGCTCAAAACTCGATAGCGAACTGTACTACAATGGAGGTGTTATGAAGTGCTGTAACCTGTCATGCATGACACAGCCCGTTTGCATAAGCACGTGCCTACTGAAGTACTCAACACCATCAGCTTAGGATTTCTCAGAAATCAGTGAGCAAGAGGGTAGCTTCTAACCTTTGTGTTACCGCTAACGGCTGGACATTTGAAGCCTTATAACAGCCCCTGGACAAGGACCTTCAATTGACTGCTCGGCAGGCAGCCATCTGTTCATAAAAATTCTGACCCCCCCCCCCCCAAGGAATGTCTCTACGCTACAATAAATGCTGTAGGATAAGAGCTTATTGCTTTAGGAATCTTTACATATCCAATAACATATAAATGCAAAATGAACAGACGCTACCGCTTTTCGTCTCCACAGAGATGTGACAATGTGGCTGTGATTTCTTCAATGAATATGTAAATTTTGTTTTTTTCTGCCCTTGCCCACTAATGTTCCTGGGGCAAAGTTGCCAGGGGCAGTCTTTTTGTAGGTGATTAAGCAAAGAACTTGCACCAAGAGCCAATTGCTTATAAGGAGTCATAGTTAAAATGCCCATAATCCACACCTTTTAAATGTACATTGTGCTAGATAGCTTTACATAAAATGTCTTGTCAAAATATTCTTCACCATGCCTTTGCTTCTGTCGGTGCTTTAACTGTGCCCTTCTCAACCAAGAATATTTTGCAAGGTTTGTCTCTCATCTTGATTTATTGTTATGTGCTAGTTAAACAATACATTTTTAAGGCGCCTGTTCAGACTTACTTTGCAGGTTTGGCACAGGCCCTGTCGTGGAAGCGCAGGCCGGGTCCGGGCCATTAATCATTGCCGATGGGCTTGGAACCATGGATCCGGGATGGTCTTCAAACGTGGGCCAGGGAAGGGGCTGGAAAATCCAACCCGTGCAGGGCTCTAGTAAGGAGTGTAAGAAACTAAAGGTACAGGAAAAAAAAAAATCACACACACATAAGGGGAGTTCAGTAGCGAGTTCATTACTTCGAAGCACCTCTACGTGGTCTCCGTGCTACAATGGAGTTGTCTAAACGGTATTTACGTTATCATTTCTGTTGTCTCAACAGAGCTTATCCTTTTGTCGTACCCGACGCAAACTAGGCAAAATTTCATTAAGGGTACGCAGAATATCATTCATATAGCTGCCGCTTTTAGCTGTGAAAGGTTCAGTGCTAGTTTCGAGCTTTTGGTGCTCAATATGTATCACTAGTTTCAAGCTAGTGATGCTCGAGCGATATCATAGGCAAGTACTTCACCCGGATGTGATCAAAACGAACAGCGTATGGAGAATCGGGGCCAAGAACGTAAAAAGCATAAAATGAGCTTCGTCGCCCTAAGCAGCTAATCACTGACGAGTGCCGTGAGTATCTGGTTGATAGAAGACAAAGCATCAAGCGCCAGTTAGCAGCATCATAAGACAGTGCAGTGCTCGCCTTCAACAGTGCTAAATTGGCGCGTGCTGCAAGTGCATACCTTGGCACAAATCCCTGCAGTATGTGACAAATAAGAACGGTAAGCGGACAGCATATAACCACGAACATTGCACGCAAAACTGGCAGCTAAAATTTGAACATGGCGGCACCTTCATTGGCATGCTTTGTCCACAACTAAAATATTTTCACAGACCGGGCACTAACCTTTCTGTACCGAAGCCGCAGCAGATGTGCCAGGGTTGCTCATGGCGCTCAGTCAGTTCGATCGCACCCGTCCGTGCAACAGGCACAGTCTCGTTTACTACAACAAAAGCCACGGCACCAAACCGCCGCCGCGGCACCGGCGGCATCCCCAAGCAGGGTGGGTGGCGGGCGATGAGCGGTGGCCCGCCGGCACGCCGTGCCCTCAACTAGGGACAATCCGACCTAGGGATTGCTAGGGATTCAGGGCGGCTGTCCAGCAAAAATCCAGGCAACACTGGCATTATTCATGGCGAGTTTTAGCCGCTCCCCTTTAAAGGTGTTAATTTTGTTGCGGCGGTGTTAATTATTGCTATTGGTACGCATGAGCTATTTTGTGTTGTGAGTTGTGCGGTAAAGGCGAAGTGTTGCACGCGCGCAGCGAGAAAAAGTCAATTGCTGCGTTCCTGTCTCGTGTAAGCTTATACTACATATTTTGGCGACGATGATGTTAGCTTAATCCAAGACCTCGGCGTAGACTGCTGACCGTCCATCATGAGCTTTTCAGGTCTTCAGCCGCCTCCGCCCTTCCGTGGGAGTAATGGAGGCTGGCGTCTGGTGCCTCCACTAGATACCTCCACATTTTCTATACATTGTCGCCGTCGTCCCCTTCAGCACCTACCGCTGCTGCCTCACACTCCGGTGACGATGCTATCTTTATACTGGCGACGCATTACAAATCTTCCGTAAATGTGATCGCCGCACGCCACCGTTTTCACTGCAGAGTACAAACTGCCCGAGAGATAGCATATGAGTACATCGGTGCTCTTCGCAGCCTTGTCGGCGACTGCGGTTTTGGGAGCTTCGCGGACATCATCAGGGACCAGCTGGTGAAGACCATTAGTTACTATTTCAGTGAACGCCATCTCCTTCTTGACTCTGTCGCGCTAGACAGTGCCAGCAAGCTTCCTGTGAAGCAAAGGAGCTATCAGAAGAGGTCGCACCAGTACAGCGCGTGGGATGCGAGTGCACATCAGAACGGGTCCTTCAGGTCCCTTGCATCAAATGCAGTTGCCACCTATGTAAATCTTCATCTGCACTTCCGGAGTGTTCGCGCTATCGCCGCGGTTCTCCTGCCCACTTGGCGAACGACTCCACATGGCAAGCTCGCAAACGAAAGTGTCGTCGGTGCGGCGAAGTGGGCTATTTGGAATCTGTCTGCAAGTCGTCTGATCGTTCCAGTGAAGTGCAGAAAGTCGAAGATGATTCTTCCAGCAGTGCTGCTATTGTTCAGGTCTCTACTGTTCCTCTGCAACCTGTTGCTTTGCCAGGCAAGCTTTGGGATAAGCCTGCTATTGACATCGTGGGGCGTTTCGACCAAGCTCCTAGTAACTGTCGCTTTGCAATAACACTCATTGACTATTACAGTAAATGGCCAGAGGCTTCTTTCACAACTGCCACAGTTTAAGAATTGCTTCTAGGTACATTTGTTCACGAGGATTACCCTGAGGAAATAGTGTCGGATCACAGACCACAATTCTCATCCTCGGGGTATACGTAACTGCTACTCCTCAGTTTATGACCCTTAACCCAATGGACTTGTAGGACAGTTTAATAGGGTTTTCAGGGCATATGTTCATATGGCTCTTTGCGAGCAACGTGACCTACGTCCGCTATTATAACTCTGTGTCTACCACTGTGCGCCACATTCCACGACAGGAATCGCACTAGCCATCCTAGTTCATGGCCAGATGCCTTGCATAACACTTAACGTTGTGTGCCTGCCCGGATCAGTGCTTCTCGACTGATCATACAAGAGCGCTGAAGCTCTATTGCCAGTGGCTAGAGCAGAAGCAAGCCAAATATAAGCTTTATGCAGACCAGCGGAGTGGAACCAAGCACTATGACTTTCAGATTGGCGACTAAGTGCGAGTTTGCAAGCCGATTGTGTGAGGCAAGCTGGCTGCTCGGTTTCAGAGCCTCGAAGAGTTGTTGAGCGAATTGGACCAGTCTCACACCTGCTGGATGATGGGCGAGTGTGGCACTCGTCCAAATTATGAGCTGTTAGAACAGTTGTTCAGCGCCAACCTCCGCCCTCAGCTCTGATGGCTCTCCCCGCTAACATTTTGTTGCCCACTGACTGCACCCGAGTGTCGACCAGTCCACTACCAGAAACGCAGACCAGAGTCCAACCTCGCATAACCCCAATAACGGAGATGTTAGCCCGGGAACTTCCTCATTTCTGGCTTTGCCCGACACAGAACCGACAGACCCCCCTCAACCAAAGTGTGCCTCAACAGCAGCAACTACTACTCCTCTTCCTTCTCCCCGCAGAGTAAATGTGAAAAGAAGCTTCCCGCAAGGTTTAAAAGACTGTGATGTATTAGAGGATATTTAGCCATTTGCCAGCAAGGTTTTTTTGTTTTTTTTTTTAAGTGCGGTGGAAATGTGATGAAGACGGTGTTCTTGCACATGTGTACGCAAGAAAACTAGGAAGTGAAATACAGAACGGCTGGAGAGTAGTCAATTGCTGCATTGCTGTCTTGTCTACGCTACAAGTTGCATTATGTTTCTTTGGTTCGAACCCGGGTGCTTCAGAACGATAGTTGGTTATGTAAAGTGTTGCTCAATTCAGGTATAGGCATTTGGTAGGAATGAGCTAGTCTTTTGCATATATTACATAGCCCTTCTGGCCTTTTGTGCATATTGTCGCGGTGCAAGATAAAGGGATGTTCCTTACTTTTGCTAACCTTCAAATAGTGTGTCGTGTGGTGGCTGCATGGTGACTAGGACAGTGAATTACGTTGACCAATATTTTTCATCATGTCGCAGTCACGATTTTGTACGAGCAGACAGAAATAGCTAAAGATGTTTGCACGGGGCAAATGACATCTATGTTCTCATTTACCAATTCACTTGACCGGTTAGCTTACGGCATTGTCGAGAGCAAGCCTTTGGCGTAAATCGCTTTCTTTGCCATTCTTCTGTGAGACCAGAACAAGTACACAGCTAATGTAAGCCAGACCACTCAACTTCTACACACAAACGATCGTTATAGGCAGGCACTGCATTGTGTATCCAAGGTGGTGAGGGAACCATATCTGGTAGACTACCGTAGGCCTGTTCCTTGGCTGGAGTTGCAGAGGCGCTCTATTCAGCGCACCTACTGGAGGAATAGTCGAGTCTCCCCATTTTGGGCTGGAACTGACCTGCGACGCTATTTATTAGGACTACTTTCCACCAACAAGGTTATTTGCTTTTACTTCAGGTTTCCATGAAAATAATTAAATAGTGCTCCTTTGTTAAGGCGCTACACTGATCAGCTTCCTTTTTAACAGTGATCGGACGTTCCAAGAGCCTAAATGGGGAATGTTGCATACACATGCAGTTAAGTTACTTAGCATTTAGTAAACATGTTTATTCAGTCATATTTTTTGACCTACTATGTCTAAATATTAAAACATCCTTGCAGCCAATGGAATTACATTTTTTAATCAATAGCTTTATGGGTTGAATTCATGATCGAACCGGACGAAAAGCACAACAGCTGTATACATTCCAGACCAACTTGGGCTATGAGCGACACTGTAGGGGAGGGCTCTGGATCATTTCGATCACCTTTAACTCCTTTAACAGGTACTGACTGTTCACAGTACACGGGTGCTATGCTTTCTGCATCAATTCAAACACGGCTGCCACGGCTCAAACCACTGTACCCTGGTTCAGTGGTTGAGCATCTTAACCACCGAGCCACTGTGGCGGGGTAAAAGTAAAAAAATAGGTATATAAGCCTTGACTTTTTTCTTTGCACACACGATAGTTTATTCCATCCATGTCTCTGCTGTAACACCCTAAGTTTACTTCACTTGACAATAATGAATCAAAAGCCAAGACATTTGTGATAGCCACAGTTGCTTATGAGCCATAAAACCCCTTATAGAATTCTGCGTATGGAGCCGCAACTTTAAACCCAAGCTCTAAGGCCATCTTAGCCCATGCAGTGCTGAGGGCACTGCTGCCACCCAGTCAAGTGATCTTGCAACTTTGGTGACAGGTTGCAAAGCTTGAACAGTTACTGTGCACTCCTAATGCACTGTATGCAATGACTATGGCGAAGGAAGGCGAGAGACGGTGGCAGGCGGGCACCATCTACAAAGCTATCCGATAGCCCCTTTCGGGCCCTGACAGAAAGAACACTTTCATATAATGCCTCCTTCCTGGTAAGCATGTGAAGCTCTCATTGTTACAATTTTGTTTTTTTTTTTCTTTTGAATTATGTTTATGAAGAGCAGTACTCTCCCCCATTTTTTTCTTTGTGCCACCCCACCGAGAGTACCATAATGGCAGAACCTGATTCTCTGCAAGAACAAAGAGTAGAGTTGCCTGGCACTTCCTATGATTTTGTTACTCTTCAGAAATGCTTGCTTTTGTCGCAATGCCCCGTCTACTTACTCCCTTGGCTTTGGTATCTGTGACAGCACCTTTTGCATGACATTGTGGCCTATAAGGTTTGACAGCAGTAGTCAGTAAGCCAAGCACAGATTCCTCGTGAACTTTTACTAAAGCTTTCGTAGCACACTTGTTGCATGCAGGTTACCTGCATGGTTGGTCAAAGGACCCCATGCCTTGGGGTGTGCAGTTAAGCTGCACAATGGAGAACTTGTGAAGCTGCCAAAGTTTCTCAGGGAAGCAGACAAGACCATCCTCACCTTACATACATCTTGAGCTTTGGGCTATTTGTGCCTGTGAGTCAAAAGATTGTGACCTATTATATACATTCTGCTTCATAAAGTGCTTTTAAATGGCACCTTCGTTTCTTAACAAAGGTAGGACTTTTCAACAACCAAGATAAAGCAAAAAAATTATGCTGAATTCAAATTTACTGCAAAAGCATGGGGCAAATAAAGATGTGAGGTATGTCTGATGCTGTGGCCTTTGTCTTCAACTATTTGAGGATGCCTCTTGCAGTTGGCAGGTGACATGAACAGGTGACTCCTGTGACGTCACAAGACCGCACGTCACGGTGGAATCGGCAAGTGCTGCTAACTTTAGCTTCGCCATTGAGATGGGAGGGTGAGATCAGAATCGCCTTTTGAGTCCCAGGCTAGACATGCTACCCTAGGTCACACAAGCACATTCATACGGCTTGGTTAAAGTTGGGCTTTATATCTATGTCACTCCCGGCAGCTTGAGCAGCACACATTATGGCCCACCTCACAGCATGCCTCTGGCAGGTGGCATGGCTGGCCACTTTTCGGCTGTTTCTGTGACATCATCTGTCTTAAATTTACCTGCCTTTGTGTTTGCTTACATTAAATATGCGTGTGACATCAGCAGTGACATATGCTCTCATGTGGTTTAACCATGTAAACTGTCCTGATCTTCAATCTGCTTTAAAATAGCAGGCCTGGTCCTTTGTGGCAGTTGTCAAATGCCGAGAAACTTGCGCTAAGCGATACAAGGAACAGCAGGCAAGAAGATACAAAGTCATCTACATACACCTTATATCACGTATATCAAAATAAACTACGCCAAACTAGTGTTCTTGCTTGCTTTATTAAATTTCCCACGTTAAAAATTTTTTTCAGGTGTATATAACAGCAAAAGAGCAGCATTTCTTCTTTACAGTACAGATCTAAGTATGATCATTTTTGCATTAACTACACTTACATTGAATACTTCGGCTCACAAAAAGACTGAGGTAGACCCTAAGTTCCATGCCGCGGCGACCCCTTTTGTGATGGGTAAACCAAGGCACCCTTGTGTTGTGCGATGTCAGCGCACGTTACAAAACCCAGGTGGTTTAAATTTCTGGACCATTCTACTATGCTTTGAGACGTTAAACCGATTAACTAAAGAAGTAAACCCCAAGTGATCTTTCTTTACCCACACAGGAGTAGCACATTATACGGCTGAAAAGAAAGTTAACTGAATCACAGAAAATGTGAGCGCATACAGCTGTAGGTGTAATAATCTACTGGTAGTAAATTTACTGCCAGCTGGTTCTTAAAAGGACATGCATGTGTACACATACTGCTATGACAGGAAGCACACTTTTAAGCAGTAATAATTTTTTTTTAGTGCCTAAAGCTTTGAATAAACATGTGCATGTCTTTTGAGTGTCCTGCATACGCTGACGAGTGTGCATACTACGAACATAGCATAGAAAAGCTCTCCCCAGTGCCTTTAACAATTTAGGTCTCTCAGCCTGCCCTAGGCAACAGAGACTCGCAACAAACTTTTTATTTACGTATTTGAAAGACATTGGACTTTTAGACAAACTAAATTCACCTTGAATGTCACACTGTGGCATTTTTCACGCTGTGAACTCTATAAGCACATTTATCGGACTATGCATTTCATCATTTCATTTTATACCATGACTCCACGATGCACCTTAGAACGCACTTAATGGCTGCATTTTATCTCCCTCTTCATTTCTTTTAATCTCCTCAGGATTCTTTTTCCATCTTTACCTCCCGAATTCCCCTTCCTACACAGAGTAGCATGTCAGAGAAATTTAAACGGCTAAAATCTCTGTTCTTCATTAAAGGGTCTCTCTCTGTGCATGTCTTTTGACCTTGTGGCCAGCAGGCACCACCACAACGCTTTGAACTCGCACAGAGAACATACTTTTGTCGGCATAAAGGAATTTTTCAAGCTCACAAGACTTTTAGAATAAAAACAACCAAAGTAATATATATGTCTCTTTGTGTGCATTCTTGTGACAACGTACCAGGCACATGGACTCTTGTGAAATTGCTGCACGTCCACTGCTGTACATTTAAACACCCAGCACACCAATCCTGTTTTGATCTGTATTTTTTCATGTTTTCGAAATAGCACAAGTGCACTGGTCCACAGTCAAGAGATGTGTAAGAATGCCCTTCCCGGTTGAATTGAGGCCTTTTGTAGTTACAGAGTCAGCACCTGTGACTCAAGTCCCAACATCAACTACAGTTGATGTCATGACACATAAGCCAGGGTGGGGCTCATTTCTAGAAGAGTCAGTATTTTAGTCCACATGGGCATGCCTGCTACGAGCAATGATGAATATGTTTTGAAAATGCCCAAATATTGCAGACAAGAAAAGCATGCTCTGCAAAGTCTGCATTAACCGTGCCCATGACATGGACGAGCAGGGTCATGTTTTTCTAGTGAAAGTAGCAAAGGACAATTAAGCTCGGCTCAGTGACTACTTTTATTTCTTGAAGTACTGGGGAAGGTGGAGAGGTTCTGGGTGAAAACAGAACATATATGAGGCAACACAAGCAGAAGTGCTTTTAAACTGATGAAGAAAGTATACTGAAGTTCTTTTGGACAGCAATAGAAAATGAATTGACTGGTTCTGTTCAGAATTTGTGGTAGTAGCACAGCACAAAAAGGTAAACAAGGATCAATATATTTCTAGCATCATCCTAACATTTCAACAACTCATTTGGCATCCTAGACAGTATGACGAAATATTTACAGCTATATGAGAAAAGTTAACCTTTGTTTATATTTTACGAATTAACAGATAACTAAAATGAACAAGGCAGTACATGAAGTCCCGGCAGCCCATGACATGAACTAAAATACAGTGATGATCATCTGCCCTGGTGCTTCTCTGCAGTGCACAGGTACAGAGGGGCGAAGCATACACAACAAACGGTGTGCTAGCATACAGGCAGGCTGTGCCTAAAACAGCTGAAAGCAACAACGATGCACTTACATATGAAGGCCAGTTCTCGGGAAAGCAACATAAAAAAAAATACTGCAACAGCGAGTAGCTATACGGGTAGCTACCGCACCAAATTAACATGTACTACGTACTACTTTAAGTACAGCACTGCACACTTGAAGAAGACGTGACCGAAGGGGCTGTAAGCAACTCGCACTGTACACAAACCTCGCAAGTACACACACTGTCCCGCTTGTATCCCAACGACGTGAAGGAACCGGGAGCACAAATGATTAAAGTATCTACGCGCAAATTTTACGATAAATGACTGATGCAATAAATCCACTGTGAATTTTTTTTATATAACTTTCAGTAATGCTAAGAGAGCCTTACCAAAACAGTCAATGCGGGAAGTGTTCTCAATGTGGTAATGGTCCCTGGAAAGAGACATGACACTATAGAGGCTAGCACATTTGCTAGAATATCCTCTACAACTACAGTGCGCCGCCATTTGTAATACGTCCCGCAGTGAAAGTAGCTTGCAGCAGTGCCGCACTGTACCATTTGTTGACAAAAAAAGAAAAAGAAAGCAACCGCAAATAAAAATATTGCACTTAAAAATTAAATTTCAGGCTCTATAAAGGTCCACATAGATGGGGTGTTTTAGTTTTCGCCTGCCGATTCTGTTATACCATCCATGGCTGCAGCTGAGATGGCAGACGACGCGGCCTGGGAGACACGAGAACACCATACACGAGATAGTATACAACTTCGAGTGTCTCAGAGAACTGCAGTGAACAGGACATCCGACCAAACGACGCCGAAGCGTAGCTATATATTATCCGTAGAGCTTCCGTGTAAGCAATTCTAGGTTATATGAAATGCGAATCAGCCTAGGGTCGCGGTAGTGCGCGCGGCCTGTTATCATATGTGCAACATATATTACAAGTGAGACATATGTACCACAGAAAGAACAGGGTGCTCGCATTTGGGCGTAACAGCTGGTTGAATATATTACGAAACGAGCTGTGGTGATCATGCAAAATAATAATAAAAAAAATAAAATCTAATTATTTAATGCATGCGGGTTGAACTATAGTCACGCGGCACATATTATATCTGCCGAATTTTTCAGCGCTGGAAAATATTTACTTACTGCCCCATCTCAATGATTTTTCAGGTACGCTGTTTTTGAAAGAGAAAAGAAAAAGGAACACTGTAGAATGATGGAATGCAAGGACGTCTTCAGTATACAAACAGGGGGCTTCTCTGCATGTCAACTTATGTTGCTGTAAAGCCCACCCATTATGATATTTTTTTACAAAAAAGTACCCGATATCCTCTTCACTGGCTGTCATGCTGCATAGTGGGCGGAAGCCGGCAAAGCAGTGATAGGAATTGGTTAATGTGATAAAAAAGATCCATGTTGAAAATTTATAACTTTTGCTACAAATATATTCTACAATTTAGCTCAAAGGACGGGATTGCTGCACATATGTTGGTCATGTTAATGTAAAGTGCTTGCTCCGCAGAGTGAACCGCATGCAAAGGTGATGACAAGACCTGTTTCCACTCATAGATACATGCTTCATCTATGCCAATAAACAATGAACAAGAAGCAAATCAGCAATTGCCAAATAATTCTTCAGCTGGTAGCAACATTAGAATAATAAAACTATTGTGTAAGTTGTATTATTGTTTGTGTTACATAAGTAATTATCTGATCTTTTCAATGTTATAATTATTATGTTGTTATAAATTATCAAAGAATATCATTATGTTGTATTATAAACATTATTTAACATTACAAAGCAAAATTCCTTTGATATAGTCTTCTCTACATCGTTATGCACTTTTTCATTAATAACTGTAAAACAACATAATAAAAATATACTTGAAGCAGTGGGTTGCAGAATTTTCTCCCTGTCTCTTACCGCGAAGACATTTTTAACTAACAGTACTTTGCAACTAAATCTCTTAAATTCTGCCTGCAACAGAGCACATGCACAGATATAGTATTTTGTTAGAAAGGTTTGCTTACTACCCATTCATCACTACCCCGTGGGGCACCCTTTATTTTTCTATTTACATAAACAATAAAGCAGAGGGCTCTGGCTACTTATTTTCACCCACTCATATGAATCACCTGGTCTGACATTAAGCATTACGTTAACATATCTACATAATATCACACAAACACAGTCAGTACACTAGCATATAAAACCAAGTACTATATAGCACCTCTTAATTATGGCCTAGTTATTATATGCTTGGCTCCATGCATGGTATCGACGCGAGTGCACCGAGTTGTATATGTTGTTTAGTGCTGTGCAGGATCATATATATGTCACTATATGACTTGTTGGAGTCACTCCAGCTAAAAATTGTTTAGCTGTTTGACTGGAGATGTAAATTTTCTATCTGGAAACAAAAATACTTTTCAGATGGATAGGCAGTTCAATAATCCAGCCTGAAAACTATGTCATTCTGGCAGGAATATATATGGTTTCCAGCTGGAAAGAAGTGATTTCCCGTTCAAAAGCCCAGCTGTAATTCAAATTATTTTAATTCAATTCATCTAATTTATGCTGAACATTTCATTTATGAACTCTCGGACAAAAAACTGCAGAGACAGTTTAGGACGAGGTAAGGGAGGCTGCAGTGACAGAATTATCAAAAGTTCAAACAAGAAGTTTCTAATGAAGAAATTCAGCCTTTTCTGAGTGCATGTAATTAATGAAAGATGAACCAAAGTACCGACAATATGCAACATTACTATTCCTAAAATAACATAGCAAAATGCACACGAAATTCACATTTATAGGTTCAGTGAACAAGGTACCATGCAATGCACAGTAAAATAGAAAACACAGGCCCCTCTAGAAATATTAAACAGAAAACTTTGTCACTCACAAGGTTGATATTGGAAAAATACAATTTATTTAGTAGAACCAGCACTGTACAAGTTAAAAGACTAAAGGAGGTAATTAGTTTGGCAATGTCAATTCATCCCTTTTTCACAAGTACAAAATATTAAAACAATGTTGCCCCTGATTGGGTTATTAAATTGCTGACATTTTTCATCATCAAAGTGCAAATGATAAAAAGATGGTAATAATAAATTATAAAGAAATAATATAGATAGACAATTTGATGCTGAATGGTTAGCTCTGTTGAAGCTTGACAGTACATTGTTTATGAAACAAACGGCTTTTTTTTTTTTCTAGAGGCAGAAGTGCACTGATGTCTTTTTTTTAGTAGTTGCCTTCCATACCAGCATGCAATAGTTAAGGTGGGAACAGAATATGACATGGTAAACTTGATTCTGGGTCTGAAAGAGGGCATACCTACAACAGGAGTTTTTTGGATACCTGCTCAATATATGACTATCCCATGTCAGCTGACTTGAGAATATACACCTAGGATTTTATGCTGTATCACAACGTTTATTTCATGACTTCTTAATTTTAAATTGAGGCTTGGGGAAATATGTTTGTTTTTAGGAGCAAATAAAATTCCTTCGATTTTAGTTTCATCAATTTTTAGGCTGTTTATTTGGTAGTTCAAGTAGTTTTTACAGTGCACTAGCCGTTAGCCATTTCAAACATATCAAGTTTATTAGTTGAGCTAAAAAACAAACTTAAGTTGATGCATGAGATCATTTATGTATAAATTAGATTTAAGAACAGCCCAAGAATGCTGACTTGTGGAACATAGGTGCAAATCCCTCTAACTGGCTTAAGGAACAAATTTCTAGTTCATCCCAGTTGGATAACAATGGATCCCCAACTGTAATTCAACTGCGATTAACTGGAAATTTGTTCCCTAAACCAGTTAGACCAGTTAAGGTTTTCACCTGGCATAGCAAATTAGAATGATAGCCATTGATGTGAATGTACCTAGTTCAGCCGGTTAGATATGATTGCAAAAGAGCATGGACACTATAACAATCTAATTTATTAAGAGTCACATGGCATAATAAATAAAACAAAAATGCCAAAAGTGAATATGTCAGCCTTAATGTTTTAACCATAGAAGGGCGGATCGACCTGCCCTTTCGAAAGCCATGCCAAGATTTTGATAAAATATATCGTGCTTGACTATGTCGAGGTGGCTTAGAATAACCTTTTCAAGGCCCTTGGAAAATATTCTTTCATCTTTTATATATGACCAAAACTTTTCCTTATTTCATGTCATTTAGAAAACTTCCAGATGAAATATAAGCAACTAGAGGTTGAAAATTCTGTAAACATGTAGTGCTAACAAATGTCAACGTCGAAGATAGTGTACCACAAGAAAGTATGATACACTTATGATTCATCTGTGCGATGGCAAAGAGGGAGTTAAAGTGGCCCCAGTAAAAAAAAAAACAAAAAAAAAAACATTGTGGAACCTCCTGGAATGTCAATCGTACTGATGCACTCAATTTTTTTCCAATTGGAATTTTTCTTTCAAGTAGGCAGCCCAATTGGGCTCAATGGGTTCCAGTTGGAATTCATAGGAACCCACTGGAAAGTCTATTTGGAACACTTGATTCCATTTGAAAATCTCATTCCAGTAGGTTCCAATTTGATAGGTCACTTGGATCCTGCAACTACTTGTGCAAAGTAGTCTATAGAGTGCCATCTGTGCATAACTATAGTATTAATCAGTTCATATATGTTCCAAATGATTACTCGGTTAAATGAATCTTTACCAACTGGTTAGCCCACTTTATCAAACCCATATGCACACAGTGAGACAATTACCATCTGAGTCCAATTGGTCTGGCCAACTGCACTGGGTGTATCCATGGGAACATTTCCATATTTCACAAAGAAAACAAACACAATATTCAAAATAACAACAATCAGCAGTTAACTTCTGGAAGACAGAAAACTGGACGAGTTGGTTTGGATATATGACTATCAGTAGCTTAACCTGTAAAACACAATTCTTCCTTTTACTATCGCTGCGCCTACAAAATTAAATGAAATAGCTACACTCGAATGGCAAGACTGACCCCAGCATGAGAGTAGGAATTAAGAAGTATGTTTGCTGGGTGTGTTATATAATGCATCTGTGAAACTGTACAGTATTGCATTTCTTATGCGAGACGTATGCTTGCCTGTACTCCTTGATATCCATCAAGCATGTTTCCATGCAAATTGTAAGTCAGTCTACCTTTTGTCCCATTCGGTATGTTCCGTTGGACCCATTGTACGCAATGAGTGTGACCCATTGTATATACGTACCATTGGCACATCCCATTGGACCCACTGAGTGCAATTGGTCTCACCTATTGGCTGCAATGGGTTAAGTGTCAAAAAACACCATTGGTTCCAGTTGGAAAATTAAATGGTTACAGTTGAAAATATCAATTTGGTCTTTTTTGGCTGAGCTCGTATAATGCAGGCCCTGAAAGCATTAATTCAGGTTGAATAAGTACTAGTAAAACCCCTTTATAGTAAAGTCACTCGGACCAGCAAATTTCTTTACTATATCTGCTTATCAGAGCTGCTGAGCCTAGTGGTAAAGAGTTTAAAAAACTTTGCTTTTTGCTTTTGCGTTTCTATAGGTATATTTTAATTCATGGGAAGTGCGTCGGCGCGGCCAGACGCACTTCAAATTTTTGTCAAAAATGTATTTACTATAAAAGTGAAAAAATTACAGTCGTCTGCAGAAGACGAGCTGGGACTTGAGTTTTCATTAAATGTAACCATGAGCTGTTTGCTGTAGCAAGTTCTATGCTCAATTCAGTTCAATTGGCTAGCCATTTGGTCTGTACATCAGATGTCAGTTTATTTTCAAAGTGAAGTTAGCAAGCAGCTGGAGATATATATGGCTTGTTTCTCTTCATTGGTATTTGAAGCAACCACAGTCCCAACAGTCTTATATTTTAAATAATATTTTCCAAGTGCTGTACTGGAAGCTTCACTTTCAGAAGACTGCAAATATAAATAAAGGAATTGCAGTACTCAAAAGCAGTAGATTACTGCTTGATGTCTCCTTATCCATAAAATGAATGAATGAATGAATGAATATTATATATTTTACACTTGACCACAGCAGCTTGCAGTTGGTAATGTTCACGCCATAAACATTTCCACCTGTCTCTCCTCCCCCTCCCCCCCTTTTCGCCCGTGACGGCAAGTGTAGGCACCACTGTGCCTATAGCTGACACAACAGTGAGTGCTGCTGAGCACTTTCAACTAGTTTTGAATTTCAACCACCTTGCACCATCTGTCCCTTCGACGGACCCTCGACGCCACACGTACCTTAAATTCTGCTCGGAGAATGGTTGTGACTCAGCGACCGCAGACGAAAAAGCTACCACTCTGTAGCTTGAAAGTGAGTGACCCAGTGCAAAAGCAACATAAACAATAAAATGGCATACAAGGGAGCTTGCAAACAAAGCTAACGAATTACACGGCAATATGTATATATATATATATATATATATAATGGAATAATAATGTTGGTGTACATCAACCATACTCACGACAAAATGCAACTTCAGTGCCCGCAGAGATGGGGAAAAGAAATCATTTACCCTGGAAGTATATTTATTTACCAATTAAATGAGGCAATGAGAACTACTTTAGTGCCTGCAGTGTCTTGCATAATTTATTCTTAAGGGTGGCAGAACCAATTTATCACTGCATCGGGTGAAGATATATTTCTCTTTTGGTTTTAATTTAGCGAGGGACACAAGAAAAGCAGCTGCTGTGGGAGAAGAGAACCTCAGATAATATACTAGTTGGTATTTAGAGAGGACATTAATGCAAATAATCTTATATTTAAGAAAACAAATCTGCTGTTATGAGCTGTATAACTGCCCCCGACAATTAATCTAATTACTTTCTTTTGAAGCATTAGTAACTTATTAATGTTAGTGCTTGATGTAGTGGCCCAGACCAAATGGCAATAGTTAAGATAAGATTCAAATATTGTGTTGTAGATTATCAACTTTAGATTTGGAGAAAATTCTGAGACATCTGCAAAGGACACCAACAGACTGTGGCACTCTTTTTGCAATATATGTAATCTGTTCTGTTCCTTCTGTATGTGCATCAAAAATGACGCCCAGCGATTTAAAGCTGTAGATAATTTCTACTCTGTTATTAATTTTTAAGGTAAATAAAATGGGCATTGATAAAGTTGCTTTAAAGTTTAAAAGTCAAAAGAGATGTCTTACTATTGACAATTTTAACAAGTCCATTTGATCTTAACCGTGACTGAAGAACAATGTTTCCTCCTTTTAATAGGTTACTTATATATGTACGAATCAGTAAGAAAAAGCTTTTATCATCAGCATACAGAACATATAAAACGCTGCAAAACTACACACGCTGCACCTTCACTTCTTGCCACCGCTGCCTCATGCTTTCTGCTGCACAGTGCTGGGAATGTTTGCCCGTTTCTTCCCCTTAACTATTTCATGGTACACTTTTACTCTCCTTTACTCTCTGAACGGACCGTGCCGCTTCCTTTCCATGTTTGTAGACAGCTTTTTCCTTTTTTATCCTACGCGCTGCGTGCTTTCCCTCACGGCTCCGAGGCCTTTGTAAAGTAGGCTTCTTCTGAATACTGCTAAGTCTGGTGGTAAAGCCAATTCAAAGGACACTCGGTGTTATTTTTGTCTTGAAATACAAATATATATATATATATATATATATATATATATATATATATATATATATATATATATATATATATATATATATATATATATATATATATCTTTTCCCCGTGATTTTAGGTGGTACGCGGGTGGCGATGTCATATCTTGGGAGTCGTCGCCGCGGCCAGGCCCACTTTACTATAACCGATTTTTACCAAAATTATCTTTACATAAAGGGGGGAAAAAGTACAGCTGTCTATGGAAGATGGACTGGGACTTCAGTTTCACTTTACTATATCCGAGTTTATTACAACGGGGTTCTACTGTAGTTATATGCTGCATCAAGTGGTGAACAAAGCTCAGTGTTTCTAAATGCATCCATGAGTTACCAATTAATACTATCGATATTATCATATACATTCTGTCAGAATCAGTAAAACTGTATGCTGCAGAACATGCATGGTACAGCTAGTGAAGTGCAACTGCAGTTCCATTTTGCCGCCTATAGATAACTTGTTTTTTTTTCATTTGATGTGTGTATGTCTATATACAATCCACATGGTAAGTATAAGTATTTAAATAGCGCTCCAACCTGATGGCTCAGTGATTGGGTGCTCGACTGCTCTATTGAAGAATATGGGATCGATTCACGGCTGTGGAGACTGCTTGGAGGTGCCCATGTGCTATGCGATGTCAGTGCACAAGTGGTAAAAATTTATGAAGCCCTCCACTACAGCATGTCGCATAGCTTGAGCTGCTCTAGGATGTTAAAGCTCATCCCAGACGAAAAAAAAACACTCATTTCCTGCTGGATTATGGAACCGTGTACTGAAATTATCCAACTGGAAAACTGCGATTTCCGGCTGGGAAGAAGCAATTCCAGCTGGAATGACATCTATTTCCTGCTAGATTATGGAACCAGAAATCATGCATGCCCAGCTGGAATTTTGAGATTTCCAGCTGGAAAATTTACACCTCCAGTCAAGCCTCTATCTGGAATATCATTTTTTTTCCAGCTGGAAAATATGGCCGTCCAGCTAGAAATTCATCTGGAAATGTGCTTTTCCAGCTGAAATGGGTACGTTTGAACAAAGTCTACTAGGTGTCTATTTTCATGGGGGATAACCGACCTAGACCTAGTTACTAAGGGCAATTTTAGTACACTCAAATTAATGTGCTTGATATGTGCGCCATCTTAAATGTGTGTCAAATTCAGCTGCCTATGAAAACAGCTTGTAATAAATATATGACGGTAAAATGCAGATGTTTTAAACATTAAATATCTCAGTTTCTCTTAGGCATGCAAATGTTCAACACAGCATGCCTCTCCAGGGCATGTAAGTTTCAAGTTACATATCATTAGCATAATCGCATTCACTATACAGCTAGGACAAAGGCATCTATAGTTTTTCTCCAACTAACCCTCTCCAGTGTAAACTGCTTTATCCCTACAAGCTATCTACGTCACCAGCCCACCTGGCTATCTGGGTCCCCTTGTTACATATATCTTTTCCTGGAATTCATTCCTTTACAACTAACTGTTGGATATCTTGCCTTTGAGCTCCTGCTGGTTCACTAATCCACTAGGCTCTCTTCCTACCTTTGCTGCTGTCTTAAATTCAATTTCAAGCCTTTTTGAAGTTTCTATCTCATCAATGGTCACAAGCAAGGTATCATATAGGTATCATATACTCTTGGAGGCATATCGATTACCAGCTGCTAGCCCTGATTTCAGTGGGAATATACTTGCCAGAGGCACTACACTAGCATTACAATAAAGGTGCGATTCACAATAGCCCACATTATTATTTTAGATACATGAAAAGATTATCACTTAAAGTCAGGGGGGTGTCATTGTGTCTGAGAACCCTCATCAGTTTTTACGAGAGGTCTGAGACCCCCCGCACTTGAATATATCCGGTGTCCAGCACTGCACAAATATGAAGCAGGTGCATCCGTTTGGCAAAGGCCTTTATATTGCCTCATCGTTGTCGTCAGCCAAAGTATCACACTTTTGCGGCAGCTCTGATCGGTCGAGACAGGATGACGTCATGGAGGTCTCCACCAATCGCAGAGCACCACCACAGTATGCGCGAATGCGTGGCTTATATGACCATATGGCAATCAATGACTGTTTACTAATCAATTAATGGCTAACTGCAAATAAATGACTTATTATTTATTTCATTACTAATTACACATTAATGCCTAATTCATTCATAATTACTAATTAATGCCACACACCTGGTAAAATCAACCACACAACAGTAAATGTTGGTTGGTTGGTTGGTTTGTGGGGTTTAACGTCCCAAAGCAACTCAGGCTATGAGAGACGCCGTAGTGGAGGACTCCGGAAATTTCGACCACCTGGGGTTCTTTAAGTGCACTGACATCGCACAGCACACGGGCGCCTTGCTTTTCGTGTAAATGTAGAACAACTGCAAAGATACAAGGAGCGCGATCTTGTCACTGCGCTGCCAAGCAGAATGCACTGAATAAATGCACTTGCAGAATGTGAAAGAGTAGTCACTAGCTTTACTTGTAGCAGCACTCATCGCTACATGCGCAACAGTCGCGTAGCAGAATGCAGCACTCAGGTTTTCGCCTTTCATCACTTTAGTCGCCAAAGTGTCCTCGAATTTTATTCTTTTCAGTGAAAATCAGAGAATGCTTATGATTGTCAGAAAATTTTGCAGCAAGTTTTTGTAAGAATTATTACTTAATTTTAGTAAGAATTAGAATTTTCTAAAACCTGTGATGAAGAAAACAAAAGTTAGTCCTTTACACAGAGGCTGGAACTAATTAAGGTATTTTCACATGCCATCTCTTCGGTTTTGCCGGTTCGCACTGTGTTTTGGTACTAGCTGAGCAAGTTGTCAATATGCTCACGCAATATTATTCAGATGATGTACTTGTCACCAGACAAACCAAGCTGGTAGCTCTTACAATATTTTTTGCTAATTTTCATTGTGTTCACTTGAAGTGTAAAAATTATAGCATATATATTGTTTACTTAGTTGATTTTACATTTAACGTGCAATTAAGATTGTATTTTCTATATAAAGTGCTTTAAAAAAATATTGCATATATTACAAGTGCTGACACTTTGTTTTTTCACTATAAGCTGCTTTACATCACAGATCATCGATCATGCTGGCAGAGTGCAGGGATCACTTTTTCAGGTGCATGTCATAAAATGATCACAAAAACCTCCTTAATATATATATATATATATATATATATATATATATATATATATATATATATTTAATTTCTCCCATTTAAATAGAAACATGTGCAAAGACCGCCAGCCCTTTCTCTCACCCTCTTAGTTCCTCCTCAACAATTGCGCTCAAATTTCTAGAGTCTCTCTGATAGAACCAGACTTTAAGCACTGAAAGTAAGTCATTCATTTCAAAATTACTTTTACTAAAGTGACTCACTGCTGTTTCTATACTTCATACTATGTACTCCCGGTACGATGCCAAGAAACCAGTAATGACATGCAGCAAGCCTGTCCCACAGTGATGGATAAGCAAAAAAAGACAGAATTGAGTAGAACTACATGTTCAAGGCCTCAGACCTGCCCTGTGTCTCAGGATCACAACCATTCTCTAAGCAGAAGGTATACATGTAAGGCGTTGAGGGTCCATCGAAGTGACAGATGGTGCAAAATGGTAGAAGGTCAAAACTAGTTGAAAGTGTGCAGTAGCACTCACTGTTGCATACTGGCTATAGGCACAGTGGCGCCTGGTTACACTTGCCATCACGGGCAAACAAGGGGTTTTGGGGAAGAGACAGGCGGAAATGTTCACGGCGTGTTTGACCACGATTGTTTTTGTTGCCATTGTCTTTTTTTTTAATAGCCTGTTCTGTAGGAAAAGGGGAGGGAATAGTCTTACTGGATAGAATTTGGCAGGAAGATGAAAGAATGTGCTCTAGTGTTTGGAGAGGTTTTGTTCACAAGCTTTACTTAGTTTATATACAGTTAAAATCCAGACAGTAATCATAATGAGAAGGAATTTGCTCTGCGGAAGTAACGGTAATGTCATTACTTTTTGGGAGCAGTATTTAGCAATTTCATTATATTTTTAAGGCTTAGCAAGTAATTGGTAATGTAATTTAATTGCTTTTGAACAGTAACTTTGCCAAGTGTGCTGCCAATTTACCCCAGGATAAAAGACACCAAGTGTCTATTAGGAATGAAATAGATTAAGACATGCCAGCTGGACTTGTGAATATGTAATCAGGTAGCTCACATGGTTTCTCTACTTCTGATTGGCACTTACTTCGGAATATTCAATTGGAAGGCCCTGTTGAACATTCAATAAAAAAATGTTACAACTTAAACTGCTGTGTAGTTTGCATAATTTCTATAACCACATAAGTTGTGATTAAACGAAGTAACTCTGACTCCTGAAGATCTGCCACTGAATGCAAGAGGAGGGTCCAATGTGCGAGGTTAAGCCCCAACAAAGAAAAGATCGTGTCAACTCTTCAGGTATATATAGTGTTCCTATGGTCTATGTGTCATATGAATGCATGCTTGCCTGTCGCCCGCTTGGAGCTGCCATTTCAGGTCAGTGCCAGCAAAATAAGCATTAAAACTGGAAGCCTTAGCTAAACTGCCTAATTGGAATGTTCAATTTATTCAAACTGGTGCTTCGAGTCTGTGCCAAAAGCATATTTAGAAATTTTGCAACTGCAAACCTCAATTGAAAATCATTTTTTTTCTTGACTGGGCCAGTGTCTCGATGAAAAACATACCATACTGCCCATATCGCAACTTTCACATAATAACAAGTCAAAAGACGATGCCACTGCACTGACTTGAACAAATCTCTGAAAGATGGAAACTATAGAAGTATGGGCGGGGAGGCTCCACGAAAACTGCTGAGTTAATTCAGATACAGGGCACACTCAGTACAACTGCACCTTCCAAAAACAGGAGTTTGCATTATGTACCGTTTTTTCTGACTTACAGATTGATCAGCCACACTGCTGAGCCATAATGCAAACCCAGTTCGCGGCCATACATATATAGTTTCATATAGTACCAAAGGCAACCAAAGCAACCTCGAATATTCACCAGCTGTAGCTTCCTGCAGTTTCTTTCTGACAAGCGATATTACCCGGACATACAGCCTGTATTTCCTGTCTCTATCAGATACATTAAACACTGAATTATTAATTGCGAACGCGTAGCCTAGCTGATTGCAAAAAGGATTTCGGAGGTAAATAAATGCAGTGCCATAACGTACAGCCTTAGAGCTATGGAACAGAACACTGCACCAACTGCGTATTTGAAGGCGGAATACTTTCGGCAGAACAACGAGATAAGCAGCCCACGGGGAGCCTAATTCCCTTGCGTCGAATGAAGCGCACAATGCACAGCCGAACCCGAAGCCCAGAGCTAAGCTAGAAATAGCACTACACGAGAAAAACTTCGTCTGCAACTGTACGTCACAATCAAGCGCGTCCAAACTCCGTGCTTGATTGTAGCAACCAAGCGCGGATTTCTCAAATCCTCCTTGCTAATCCAGAGATTAGCAAGGAGATTAGCGAGGAGGATTTGATATATGAGTACGCGAAACGCTTCGACTGAAATAGGCATGGAAATAAGCCATGAGTACAAGTGGTACAAGGGTACAAGTGCGCGACCAACGCCATGACCAACGCGCCAACGCCGCCGATACCTACATAAGTTAAAATGATTAAGAAAATGAACAATAACTTATTTTAAGCCACAATTTTAAGTTATAAATTAGTATTATAAATGTTTCACTTGCTGTTGCGCACATTTTTTCTTTTGCTTAGTTTATGATGACGTAGGGTGACGTATTTTGTGTGTGGCAGCAGCGTTTTGCTGGTGCCACGGTGCGTGTCACCAGTCTCCGCCTTGTTTTTTCCAAAGAAAATTAATTTGGCAGAGTAAAACAATGATCTCGTTCCTTTTTTTTTTTTTTTTTTTTTTTTGCTGTGTTCGAAAGAAAAAAAATTGCAGTTTTTGAAAGGCGGAGACTGGTGACACGCACCGTGGCACCAGCAAGGGCCGAATTACGGACTCCGCTCACAAGTTTGTGAGCGTGACGTCAAAATTACGAAGCTGTGACGCAGCCTTGAGACGTCAATCGTGACGAGTATGCGAAATCGTCCAATTACCAGTGACTTTTAGCGTGGCTCCGCCCTAGTAGTCCCGAATCCTCGGCAAACGTTGATGCCACAGTGTGGCACAAAACTGAGCAGGGACCGTCTCCTAACTTTTTCTAACACGACGCAACTAATACGCAATAAATAAAACAAACAAAGGTTTATTTTGGCAAGATACTATTTTTAGTATTGATTAACATTGAGCTCAAGTTGAAGCGTTCTTAGTTGTGTAGTTATACTTGCTATTAGGTAACTTTTGTTGCCGCGAGGGTGCGCCGGCGGCGTCATGGCGTGCACATGGCGGCCTGCAAGCAAACAGCTGATTCCCCGAGAAGGTGCTGCTTTTTTTAGTGTCGTCGGTAATCGAAGTACCGTGCAAGTGCCGTGAGCATGCTGAAAATCTAATAGAATGCAGTCGAAGTCCAGGGCCTGCAGCGATAAAATTTCATGGAGCGCTTGACACGGAAATGGACAAAGACAACTTGCGAAGGTTGTTTTCGGTCGGCGCCTACTAGTATCGATGAGAAAAGTGCTTAAAGTGCAACATGCAGGCTCCGTGGTTCTATTTGTTTCTCTTTAGGAAATGCAAGACGACTGTGAAGCATGTAGTGTAGGCCAAAATGAAGCTCTGTCCTTGCATTATCATCTGTTTGTATGTAGCTGGATAGTTTAGGAAAGAACATGATCATGGGAATGCTTCCACCCCTGCCGTGACTGAACCCGAAGCCTTCATTCACTGCAGTGCCACCGTGACAGGGCTTTCGATGTAGCTTTCATTGTAGTGTGCTCTGTATTTTTTTTCTTTGTTCTCATGAGTGAGTTGCTTTGTTTTTTAGCGATACCTTCTGCCCACACACCATTTGCTTGATGCATATGTGATGTTTTTCTGCGTACGCTACAATCACTGTGAGCACTAAAACTCGCAATATTATGCATTCAATTTGTCAGCTTTACACTGTTTAGCATTAAGCAAATGCTTTCTATGCGTCCTAACAGTATATGCAGGCCTGTAGTCCTGGAAGGTTCACTAATGGAGACTACCTTATGCAAACATTGTACATAGCACTACTTGTGTCATGTTTCTGCGCTGTTAAGAGCCATACTTTGTTTCCTGCTTCTGAAATGTGCCAAACCTATGACAACTACTATGCAAGCCTGTAATCATTAAGCAACTATTATTTTGTGTCATGCCTCTGAGTCGCAGTTTTATGCACAGTACTTTCATTTCTTGTTTCTGAAGTGTGTCAGACCTGCGATGAGTACAGTGCCAGCTTACAGGCTCTAAAAAATTATTCGTGTATGTCTTCTCTGTGTAGCACAATCGTGCAGCACGTGCAAATAACTGCCTGTGCTATTGCAGGCAGTTGGTTTCGCTGCTGCATATTCAAGCGTGTGAAACGCTGCAGGAAAATAAAGGGGCACGGTTGATACACGTGCTTCTAAAAAACTTCTGTGAGACTTTCCCATTCCGATAGGCATCACAATTGCTGCCTCGTTGTGAAACACTTTAATTATGTACTCAAACACAGGCACACACACAAACACCAACATGCACGGTTGCAAGCAACAGTGAATGGGCGGGGGGGGGGGGGTACGAAGACAAATTTGACTTGACAGATGAGGTTCGAGAAGATTCATCATTATCACAAAGGTTTCTGGCACAGACATGAAACGAGAAGGCGCTGCACTTGGCTGCCTGCGATGAGTTGGTCAGCTACGTGTGGTATATCATAGCCGATTGTTGTGCTGGCATTGACGCCGCAGCTGTTGCCGCACCATGGGCAGCTGTGCCAGCCAGCTCTGGTGGCAGGTTCTGTGGAACAGGCTAACATGATTCTGTATGGCTTTTCCCTAGAGGTATGCATGGCAATAGTGATCCCACTTCCAAGTAGCCGGTACACAGATGTGACCCTTTCTTGTCCAAGCCAGCAGCACCCTCCTCGTCTGCAGGCAGGAAGACATCCAAAGAAGTTATGCAACACGGCACATGTTACACGCTCTGGCTGGTAGAGGAGCGTCTAGTATTTTTGCAAGCACTGGAAGCGGCTCTTCAGCACGCCTGCACAGTTATCCACCATTAACCTTGTGGAGGTGTATGCCTTGTTCTATAGCCGTTATGGAGAGTCCGGACCGGGATGCCATGACACTGGCAGCCATGTCTCCAACAGGTGCCCCTTTCACCAGCATAACCGAAAATGGCACGCTGTTAAGCACATTCTTCGTCGTTGTCGACCTCAACAGCCTCATAAACTTTAACAGCCTTGCTGACACAATGGAAGAGTCGCATCAAGTAGCTCATTGCCAGGTCTTGCTGACGATGACATTCACGGGAGTGCAGACAATGAATGATTGAAAGTTTCAGCAACATTGCTGTAAGGACAGCCTTGCACTTCATATCGGTATAAATGGTGCCCCATTCCTACTCAATACAGGCGTCAAACACACGCATTCCCATATTCGTTTCTTACGTAGGCATTTCAAAAATGTACGACGTGTCTTACGTTTCAGCTTTTATAAAAGCCCAAGAACGGCAATACATGTGAGGCATGTGGAGCCTACCGTAACTTATCTTGCAAAGAGCAGCACGGCTCACTGTCGTGAATTCGACGCCTCGCAGAAGGCCTTCCTCGGCCTGTGTCATGCCTGTGTGCAGCCGAGAAGGCCGCCAGAAGAAAGCATCATGCCAAGATACCACGTAGGGAGGTTCATGGCCCAAATCATGTCGGCATCTCATATCTGAAAACAGGGACATCACAAGGCTACTAGTAGACGCCCGATGGGCCGTCGACAAACCCGACGACGCCCGGTATGCTGCCGTGACGAAGGAAGCCTTTCTTCGCCGCCGCCTTGCTGCATGCCGCAAACGCTTTCGAAGTGTCGGCTGCGCGAGGCCGATGTTCGCCTCGTTGCCAGTAGCGGTTTGGAAGCCACTAGGAGCTCGGAAAAAGCGCAGTGCACACATTATCTGCCGCCACACAGACAGCGCACTCGGCCGCACACACCTATCTCAGTTCGTCGCGTCGCACAGTCACTGTCCTATATCCTTCTCGAGTAGCAACATGCGTCGAAACATCTCGCCCGGCACGTCAAACAGTCTTCGTACACCGTCCTTTGCCGATGATCGCGTCGGGGCGCCGCCGCTACCGCCTCACGAGAACGCCGGCCGCCGCATAGACCGCCGCCATTTTTCCTTTGTGAGCGCGCTCACAAACGAGTTGTGAGCGGCTCGCGTCGCTCACATCCCCCGCTCACAATTGGCCCGTAGTCGACGTCACCACTTCAAGTGTGTTCATGACGTAAACAGCAGACGTCGATGATGTAAAGGACGGCCACTCCCACCGTTTTGCCGCTGGCCAATAGGAAGATTGTGAGTGTGAGTGTGATTGTGAGTGTGAGCCGTCTGTAATACGGCCCTTGAACGCTGCTGCCACGCACAAAATACGTCACCCTACGTCATCATAAACTAAGCAAAAGAAAAAATGTGCGCAACAGCAAGTGAAACATTTATAATACTAATTTATAACTTAAAATTGTGGCTTAAAATAAGTTATTGTTCATTTTCTTAATCATTTTAACTTATGTAGGTATCGGCGGCATTGGCGCGTTGGTCATGGCGTCGGTCGCGCACTTGTACTCATGGCTTATTTCCATGCCTATTTCAGTCGAAGCGTTTCGCGTACTCATATATCAAATCCTCCTCACTAATCTCCTTGCTAATCAAGGAGGATTTGAGAAATCCGCGCTTGGTTGCTACAATCAAGCACGGAGTTTGGACGCGCTTGATTGTGACGTACAGTTGCAGACGAAGTTTTTCTCGTGTAGTGCAATTTCTAGCTTAGCTCTGGGCTTCGGGTTCGGCTGTGCATTGTGCGCTTCATTCGACGCAAGGGAATTAGGCTCCCCGTGGGCTGCTTATCTCGTTGTTCTGCCGAAAGTATTCCGCCTTCAAATACGCAGTTGGTGCAGTGTTCTGTTCCATAGCTCTAAGGCTGTACGTTATGGCACTGCATTTATTTACCTCCGAAATCCTTTTTGCAATCAGCTAGGCTACGCGTTCGCAATTAATAATTCAGTGTTTAATGTATCTGATAGAGACAGGAAATACAGGCTGTATGGCCGGTTAATATCGTTTGTCAGAAAGAAACTGCAGGCAGCTACAGCTGGTGAATATTCGAGGTTGCTTTGGTTGCCTTTGGTACTTATATGAAACTATATATGTATGACCGCGAACTGGGTTTGCATTATGGCTCAGCAGTGTGGCTGATCAATCTGTAAGTCAGAAAAAACGGTACATAATGCAAACTCCTGTTTTTGGAAGGTGCAGTTGTACTGAGTGTGCCCTGTATCTGAATTAACTCAGCAGTTTTCGTGGAGCCTCCCCGCCCATACTTCTATAGTTTCCATCTTTCAGAGATTGTTCAAGTCAGTGCAGTGGCATCGTCTTTTGACTTGTTATTATGTGAAAGTTGCGATATGGGCAGTATGGTATGTTTTTCATCGAGACACTGGCCCAGTCAAGAAAAAAAATGATGTTCAATTGAGGTTTGCAGTTGCAAAATTTCTAAATATGCTTTTGGCACAGACTCGAAGCACCAGTTTGAATAAATTGAACATTCCAATTAGGCAGTTTAGCTAAGGCTTCCAGTTTTAATGCTTATTTTGCTGGCACTGACCTGAAATGGCAGCTCCAAGCGGGCGACAGGCAAGCATGCATTCATATGACACATAGACCATAGGAACACTATATATACCTGAAGAGTTGACACGATCTTTTCTTTGTTGGGGCTTAACCTCGCACATTGGACCCTCCTCTTGCATTCAGTGGCAGATCTTCAGGAGTCAGAGTTACTTCGTTTAATCACAACTTATGTGGTTATAGAAATTATGCAAACTACACAGCAGTTTAAGTTGTAACATTTTTTTATTGAATGTTCAACAGGGCCTTCCAATTGAATATTCCGAAGTAAGTGCCAATCAGAAGTAGAGAAACCATTTGAGCTACCTGATTACATTCACAAGTCCAGCTGGCATGTCGTAATCTATTTCATTCCTAATAGACACTTGGTGTCTTTTATCCTGGGGTAAATTTGCAGCACACTTGGCAAAGTTACTGTTCAAAAGCGATTAAATTACATTACCAATTACTTGCTAAGCCTTAAAAATATAATGAAATTGCTAAATACTGCTCCAATTACTTGCTAAGCCTTAAAAATATAATGAAATTGCTAAATACTGCTCCCAAAACTGTTCAAAAGCGATTAAATTACATTACCAATTACTTGCTAAGCCTTAAAAATATAATGAAATTGCTAAATACTGCTCCCAAAAAGTAATGACATTACCGTTACTTCCGCAGAGCAAATTCCTTCTCATTATGATTACTGTCTGGATTTTAACTGTATATAAACTAAGTAAAGCTTGTGAACAAAACCTCTCCAAACACTAGAGCACATTCTTTCATCTTCCTGCCAAATTCTATCCAGTAAGACTATTCCCTCCCCTTTTCCTACAGAACAGGCTATTAAAAATATAAGACAATGGCAACAAAAACAATCGTGGTCAAACACGCTGTGAACATTTCCGCCTGTCTCTTCCCCAAACCCCTTGTTTGCCCGTGATGGCAAGTGTAACCAGGCGCCACTGTGCCTATAGCCAGTATGCAACAGTGAGTGCTACTGCACACTTTCAACTAGTTTTGACCTTCTACCATTTTGCACCATCTGTCACTTCGATGGACCCTCAACGCCTTACATGTATACCTTCTGCTTAGAGAATGGTTGTGATCCGGAGACACAGGGCAGGTCTGAGGCCTTGAACATGTAGTTCTACTCAATTCTGTCTTTTTTTGCTTATCCATCACTGTGGGACAGGCTTGCTGCATGTCATTACTGTTTTCTTGGCATCGTACCGGGAGTACATAGTATGAAGTATAGAAACAGCAGTGAGTCACTTTAGTAAAAGTAATTTTGAAATGAATGACTTACTTTCAGTGCTTAAAGTCTGGTTCTATCAGAGAGACTCTAGAAATTTGAGCGCAATTGTTGAGGAGGAACTAAGAGGGTGAGAGAAAGGGCTGGCGGTCTTTGCACATGTTTCTATTTAAATGGGAGAAATTATATATATATATATTAAGGAGGTTTTTGTGATCATTTTATGACATGCACCTGAAAAAGTGATCCCTGCACTCTGCCAGCATGATCGATGATCTGTGATGTAAAGCAGCTTATAGTGAAACAACAAAGTGTCAGCACTTGTAACATATGCAATATTTCTTTAAAGCACTTTATATAGAAAGTACAATCTTAATTGCACGTTAAATGTAAAATCAACTAAGTAAACAATATATATGCTATAATTTTTACACTTCAAGTGAACGCAATGAAAATTAGCAAAAAATATTGTAAGAGCTACCAGCTTGGTTTGTCTGGTGACAAGTACATCATCTGAATAATATTGCGTGAGCATATTGACAACTTGCTCAGCTAGTACCAAAACACAGTGCGAACCGGCAAAACCGAAGAGATGGCATGTGAAAATACCTTAATTAGTTCCAGC
Organism: Amblyomma maculatum; assembly: GCF_055883805.1. Taxonomy (NCBI): domain Eukaryota; kingdom Metazoa; phylum Arthropoda; class Arachnida; order Ixodida; family Ixodidae; genus Amblyomma; species Amblyomma maculatum. Next base: position 52,439,325 of record NC_139350.1, read on the forward strand.
TTCTGTGTAAAGGACTAACTTTTGGTTTCTTCATCACAGGTTTTAGAAAATTCTAATTCTTACTAAAATTAAGTAATAATTCTTACAAAAACTTGCTGCAAAATTTTCTGACAATCATAAGCATTCTCTGATTTTCACTGAAAAGAATAAAATTCGAGGACACTTTGGTGACTAAAGTGATGAAAGGCGAAAACCTGAGTGCTGCATTCTGCTACGCGACTGTTGCGCATGTAGCGATGAGTGCTGCTACAAGTAAAGCTAGTGACTACTCTTTCACATTCTGCAAGTGCATTTATTCAGTGCATTCTGCTTGGCAGCGCAGTGACAAGATCCTTGTATCTTTGCAGTTGTTCTACATTTACTGTTGTGTGGTTGATTTTACCAGGTGTGTGGCATTAATTAGTAATTATGAATGAATTAGGCATTAATGTGTAATTAGTAATGAAATAAATAATAAGTCATTTATTTGCAGTTAGCCATTAATTGATTAGTAAACAGTCATTGATTGCCATATGGCCATATAAGCCACGCATTCGCGCATACTGTGGTGGTGCTCTGCAATTGGTGGAGACCTCCATGACGTCATCCTGTCTCGACCGATCAGAGCTGCCGCAAAAGTGTGATACTTTGGCTGACGACAACGATGAGGCAATATAAAGGCCTTTGCCAAACGGATGCACCTGCTTCATATTCGTGCAGTGCTGGACACCGGATATATTCAAGTGCGGGGGGTCTCAGACCTCTCGTAAAAACTGATGAGGGTTCTCAGACACAATGACACCCCCCTGACTTTAAGTGATAATCTTTTCATGTATCTAAAATAATAATGTGGGCTATTGTGAATTGCACATTTATTGTAATGCTAGTGCAGTGCATCTGGCAAGTATATTCCCACTGAAATCAGGGCTAGCAGCTGGTAATCGATATGCCTCCAAGAGTATATGATACCTATATGATACCTTGCTTGTGACCATTGATGAGATAGAAACTTCAAAAAGGCTTGAAATTGAATCTAAGACAGCAGCAAAGGTAGGAAGAGAGCCTAGTGGATTAGTGAACCAGCAGGAGCTCAAAGGCAAGATATCCAACAGTTAGTTGTAAAGGAATGAATTCCAGGAAAAGATATATGTAACAAGGGGACCCAGATAGCCAGGTGGGCTGGTGAAGTAGATAGCTTGCAGGGATAAAGCAGTTTACACTGAAGAGGGTTAGTTGGAGAAAAACTATAGATGCCTTTGTCCTAGCTGTATAGTGAATGCGATTATGCTAATGATATGTAACTTGAAACTTACATGCCCTGGAGAGGCATGCTGTGTTGAACATTTGCATGCCTAAAAGAAACTGAGATATTTAATGTTTAAAACATCTGCATTTTACCGTCATATATTTAATACAAGCTGTTTTCATAGGCAGCTGAATTTGACACACATTTAAAATGGCACACATATCAAGCACATTAATTTGAGTGTACTAAAATTGCCCTTAGTAACTAGGTCTAGGTCGGTTATCCCCCATGAAAATAGACACCTAGTAGACTTTGTTCAAACGTACCCATTTCAGCTGGAAAAGCACATTTCCAGATGAATTTCTAGCTGGACGGCCATATTTTCCAGCTGGAAAAAAAATGATATTCCAGATAGAGGCTTGACTGGAGGTGTAAATTTTCCAGCTGGAAATCTCAAAATTCCAGCTGGGCATGCATGATTTCTGGTTCCATAATCTAGCAGGAAATAGATGTCATTCCAGCTGGAATTGCTTTTTCCCAGCCGGAAATCGCAGTTTTCCAGTTGGATAATTGGTTCCATAATCCAGCAGGAAATGAGTGTTTTTTTTTTTTTCGTCTGGGATGAGCTTTAACATCCTAGAGCAGCTCAAGCTATGCGACATGCTGTAGTGGAGGGCTTCATAAATTTTTACCACTTGTGCACTGACATCGCATAGCACATGGGCACCTCCAAGCAGTCTCCACAGCCGTGAATCGATCCCATATTCTTCAATAGAGCAGTCGAGCACCCAATCACTGAGCCATCAGGTTGGAGCGCTATTTAAATACTTATACTTACCATGTGGATTGTATATAGACATACACACATCAAAGGAAAAAAAAAAAAAAAAAAACCAAGTTATCTATAGGCGGCAAAATGGAACTGCAGTTTCACTTCACTAGCTGTACCATGCATGTTCTGCAGCATACAGTTTTACTGATTCTGACAGAATGTATATGATAATATCGATAGTATTAATTGGTAACTCATGGATGCATTTAGAAACACTGAGCTTTGTTCACCACTTGATGCAGCATATAACTACAGTAGAACCCCGTTGTAATAAACTCGGATATAGTAAAGTGAAACTGAAGTCCCAGTCCATCTTCCATAGACAGCTGTACTTTTTTCCCCCCTTTATGTAAAGATAATTTTGGTAAAAATCGGTTATAGTAAAGTGGGCCTGGCCGCGGCGACGACTCCCAAGATATGACATCGCCGCCCGCGTACTACCTAAAATCACGGGGAAAAAAAAAAAAAAAAAAAAATATATATATATATATATATATATATATATATATATATATATATATATATATATATATATATATATATATATATATATATATATATATATATATATATATATTTCTATTTAAAGACAAAAATAACACCGAGTGTCCTTTGAAGTGGCTTTACCACCAGACTTAGCAGTATTCAGAAGAAGCCTACTTTACAAAGGCCTCGGAGCCATGAGGGAAAGCACGCAGCGCGTAGGATAAAAAAGGAAAAAGCTGTCTACAAACATGGAAAGGAAGCGGCGCGGTCCGTTCAGAGAGTAAAGGAGAGTAAAAGTGTACCAAGAAATAGTTAAGGGGAAGCAACGGGCGAACATTCCCAGCACTGTGCAGCAGAAAGCATGAGGCAGCGGTGGCAAGAAGTGAAGGTGCAGCGTGTGTAGTTTTGCAGCGTTTTATATGTTCTGTATGCTGATGATAAAAGCTTTTTCTTACTGATTCGTACATATATAAGTAACCTATTAAAAGGAGGAAACATTGTTCTTCAGTCACGGTTAAGATCAAATGGACTTGTTAAAATTGTCAATAGTAAGACATCTCTTTTGACTTTTAAACTTTAAAGCAACTTTATCAATGCCCATTTTATTTACCTTAAAAATTAATAAGAGAGTAGAAATTATCTACAGCTTTAAATCGCTGGGCGTCATTTTTGATGCACATACAGAAGGAACAGAACAGATTACATATATTGCAAAAAGAGTGCCACAGTCTGTTGGTGTCCTTTGCAGATGTCTCAAAATTTTCTCCAAATCTAAAGTTGATAATCTACAACACAATATTTGAATCTTATCTTAACTATTGCCATTTGGTCTGGGCCACTACATCAAGCACTAACATTAATAAGTTACTAATGCTTCAAAAGAAAGTAATTAGATTAATTGTCGGGGACAGTTATACAGCTCATAACAGCAGATTTGTTTTCTTAAATATAAGATTATTTGCATTAATGTCCTCTCTAAATACCAACTAGTATATTATCTGAGGTTCTCTTCTCCCACAGCAGCTGCTTTTCTTGTGTCCCTCGCTAAATTAAAACCAAAAGAGAAATATATCTTCACCCGATGCAGTGATAAATTGGTTCTGCCACCCTTAAGAATAAATTATGCAAGACACTGCAGGCACTAAAGTAGTTCTCATTGCCTCATTTAATTGGTAAATAAATATACTTCCAGGGTAAATGATTTCTTTTCCCCATCTCTGAGGGCACTGAAGTTGCATTTTGTCGTGAGTATGGTTGATGTACACCAACATTATTATTCCATTATATATATATATATATACATATTGCCATGTAATTCGTTAGCTTTGTTTGCAAGCTCCCTTGTATGCCATTTTATTGTTTATGTTGCTTTTGCAATGGGTCACTCACTTTCAAGCTACAGAGTGGTAGCTTTTTCGTCTGCGGTCGCTGAGTCACAACCATTCTCCGAGCAGAATTTAAGGTACGTGTGGCGTCGAGGGTCCGTCGAAGGGACAGATGGTGCAAGGTGGTTGAAATTCAAAACTAGTTGAAAGTGCTCAGCAGCACTCACTGTTGTGTCAGCTATAGGCACAGTGGTGCCTACACTTGTCGTCACGGGCGAAAAGGGGGGGAGGGGGAGGAGAGACAGGTGGAAATGTTTATGGCGTGAACATTACCAACTGCAAGCTGCTGTGGTCAAGTGTAAAATATATAATGTTCATTCATTCATTCATTCATTCATTCATTCATTCATTCATTCATTCATTCATTCATTCATTCATTCATTCATTCATTCATTCATTCATTCATTTTATGGATAAGGAGACATGAAGCAGTAATCTACTGCTTTTGAGTACTGCAATTCCTTTATTTATATTTGCAGTCTTCTGAAAGTGAAGCTTCCAGTACAGCACTTGGAAAATATTATTTAAAATATAAGACTGTTGGGACTGTGGTTGCTTCAAATACCAATGAAGAGAAACAAGCCATATATATCTCCTGCTTGCTAACTTCACCTTGAAAATAAACTGACATCTGATGTACAGACCAAATGGCTAGCCAATTTAACTGAATTGAGCATAGAACTTGCTACAGCAAACAGCTCATGGTTACATTTAATGAAAACTCAAGTCCCAGTTCGTCTTCTGCAGACGACTGTAATTTTTTCACTTTTATAGTAAATACATTTTTGACAAAAATTTGAAGTGCGTCTGGCCGCGCCGACGTACTTCCCATGAATTAAAATATACCTATAGAAACGCAAAAGCAAAAAGCAAAGTTTTTTAAACTCTTTACCACTAGGCTCAGCAGCTCTGATAAGCAGATATAGTAAAGAAATTTGCTGGTCCGAGTGACTTTACTAATTAAGGGGTTTTACTAGTACTTATTCAACCTGAATTAATGCTTTCAGGGCCTGTATTATACGAGCTCAGTCAAAAAAGACCAATTGGATATTTTCAACTGTAACCATTTAATTTTCCAACTGGAACCAATGGTGTTTTTTGACACTTAACCCATTGCAGCCAATAGGTGAGACCAACTGCACTCAGTGGGTCCAATGGGAATGTACCAATGGTACGTATATACAATGGGTCACATTCATTGCATACAATGGGTCCAACGGAACATACCGAATGGGACAAAAGGTAGACTGACTTACAATTTGAATGGAAACATGCTTGATGGATATCAAGGAGTACAGGCAAGCATACGTCTCGCATAAGAAATGCAATACTGTACAGTTTCACAGATGCATTATATAACACAAGATTCCATACACCCAGCAAACATACTTCTTAATTCCTACTCTCATTCTGGGGTCAGTCTTGCGATTCGAGTGTAGCTATTTCATTTAATTTTGTAGGCGCAGCGATAGTAAGAGGAAGAATTGTGTTTTACAGGTTAAGCTACTGATAGTCATATATCCAAACCAACCCGTCCAGTTTTCTGTCTTCCAGAAGTTAACTGCTGATTGTTGTTATTTTGAATATTGTGTTTGTTTTCTTTGTGAAATATGGAAATGTTCCCATGGATACACCCAGTGCAGTTGGCCAGCCCAATTGGACTCAGATGGTAATTGTCTCACTGTGTGCATTTGGGTTTGATAAAGTGGGCTAACCAGTTGGTAAAGATTCATTTAACCGAGTAATCATTTGGAACATATATGAACTGATTAATACTATAGTTATGCACAGATGGCACTCTATAGACAACTTTGCACAAGTAGTTGCAGGATCCAAGTGACCTATCAAATTGGAACCTACTGGAAGGAGATTTTCAAATGGAATCAAGTGTTCCAAATAGACTTTCCAGTGGGTTCCTATGAATTCCAACTGGAACCCATTGAGCCCAATTGGGCTGCCTACTTGAAAGGAAGATTCCAATTGGAAAAAAATTGAGTGCATCAGTACGATTGACATTCCAGGGGGTTCCAATGTTGGTTTTTTTTTTTTTTTTTTTTTTTTTTTTTTTTTTTTTTTTTTTTTTTTTTTTTACTGGGGCCACTTTAACTCCCTCTTTGCCATCGCACAGATGAATAAGTGTATCATACTTTCTTGTGGTACACTAGCTTCGACGTTGACATTTATTAGCACTACATGTTTACAGAATTTTCAACCTCTAGTTGCTTATTTCATCTGGAAGTTTTCTAAATGACATGAAATAAGGAAAAGTTTTGGTCATATATAAAAGATGAAAGAATATTTTCCAAGGGCCTTGAAAAGGTTATTCTAAGCCACCTCGACATAGTCAAGCACAATATATTATCAAAATCTTGGCATGGCTTTCGAAAGGGCAGGTCGATCCACCCTTCTATGGTTAAAACATTAAGGCTGACATATTTACTTTTGGCATTTTTGTTTTATTTATTATGCCATGTGACTCTTAATAAATTAGATTGTTATAGTGTCCATGCTCTTTTGCAATCATATCTAACCGGCTGAACTCGGTACATTCACATCAATGGCTATCATTCTAATTTGCTATGCCAGGTGAAAACCTTAACTGGTCTAACTGGTTTAAGGAACAAATTTCCAGTTAATCGCAGTTGAATTACAGTTGGGGATCCATTGTTATACAACTGGGATGAACTAGAAATTTGTTCCTTAAGCCAGTTAGAGGGATTTGCACCTATGTTCCACAATTCTTAAATCTAATTTATACATAAATGATCTCATGCATCAACATTTGTTTGTTTTTTAGCTCAACTAATAAACTTGATATGTTTGAAATGGCTAACGGCTAGTGTACTGTAAAAACTACTTGAACTACCAAATAAACAGCCTAAAAATTGATGAAACTAAAATCGAAGGGATTTTATTTGCTCCTAAAAACAAACATGTTTCCCCAAGCCTAAATTTAAAATTAAGAAGTCATGAAATAAACGTTGTGATACAGCATAAAATCCTAGGTGTATATTCTCAAATCAGCTGACATGGGATAGTCATATTGAGCAGGTATCCAAAAAACTCCTGTTGTAGGTATGCCCTCTTTCAGACCCAGAATCAAGTTTACCATGTCATATTCTGTTCCCACCTTAACTATTGCATGCTGGTATGGAAGGCAACTACTAAAAAAAAAGCCGTTTGTGTCATAAACAATTACTGTCAAGCTTCAACAGAGCTAACCATTCAGCATCAAATTGTCTATCTATATTATTTCTTTATAATTTATTATTACCATCTTTTTATCATTTGCACTTTAATGTCAGCAATTTAATAACCCAATCAGGGGCAACATTGTTGCCCCTGATTGGGTACCTGTGAACATTGTACCTGTGAAAAAGGGATGATTTGACATTGCCAAACTAATTACCTCCTTCAATCTTTTAACTTGTACAGTGCTGGTTCTACTAAATAAACTGTATTTTTCCAATATCAACCTTGTGAGTGACAAAGTTTTGTGTTTAATATTTCTAGAGGGGCCTGTGTTTTCTATTTTACTGTGCATTGCATGGTACCTTGTTCACTGAACCTATAAATGTGAATTTCGTGTGCAGTTTGCTATGTTATTTTAGGAATAGTAATGTTGCATATTGTCGGTACTTTGGTTCATCTTTCATTTAATGCATGCACTCAGAAAAAGCTGAATTTCTTCATTAGAAACTTCTTGTTTGAACTTTTGATAATTCTGTCACTGCAGCCTCCCTTACCTCGTCCTAAACTGTCTCTGCAGTTTTTTGTCCGAGAGTTCATAAATGAAATGTTCAGCATAAATTAGATGAATTGAATTAAAATAATTTGAATTACAGCTGGGCTTTTAACGGGAAATCACTTCTTTCCAGCTGGAAACCATATATATTCCTGCCAGAATGACAGTTTCAGGCTGGATTATTGAACTACCTATCCATCTGAAAAGTATTTTTGTTTCCAGATGGAAAATTTACATCTCCAGTCAAACAGCTAAACAATTTTTAGCTAGAGTGACTCCAACAAGTCATATAGTGACATATATATGATCCTGCACAACACTAAACAACATATACAACTCGGTGCACTCGCGTCGATACCATGCATGGAGCCAAGCATGCAATAACTAGGCCATAATTAAGAGGTGCTATATAGTACTTGGTTTTATATGCTAGTGTACTGACTGTGTTTGTGTGATATTATGTAGATATGTTAACTTAATGCTTAATGTCAGACCAGGTGATTCATTTGAGTGGGTGAAAATTAGTAGCCAGAGCCCTCTGCTTTATTGTTTATGTAAATAGAAAAAAAAAGGGTGCCCCACGGGGTGATGGATGGGTAGTAAGCAAATCTTTCTAATAAAATACTATATCTATGCATGCGCTCTGTTGCAGGCAGAATTTAAGAGATTTAGTTGCAAAGTACTGTTAGTTAAAAATGTCTTTGCGGTAAGAGACAGGGAGAAAATTCTGCAACCCACTGCTTCAAGTATATTTTTATTATGTTGTTTTACAGTTATTATATTGAAAAAGTGCATAACGATGTAGAGAAGACTATATCAAAGGGATTTTGCTTTGTAATGTTAAATAATGTTTATAATACAACATAATGATATTCTTTGATAATTTATAACATAATAATTATAACATTGAAAAGATCAGATAATTACTTATGTAACACAAACAATAATACAACTTACACAATAGTTTTATTATTCTAATGTTGCTACCAGCTGAAGAATTATTTGGCAATTGCTGATTTGCTTCTTGTTCATTGTTTATTGGCATAGATGAAGCATGTATCTATGAGCGGAAACAGGTCTTGTCAGCACCTTTGCATGCGGTTCACTCTGCGGAGTAAGCACTTTACATTAACATGACCAAAATATGTGCAGCAATCCCGTCCTTTGAGCTAAATTGTAGAATATATTTGTAGCAAAAGTTATAAATTTTCAACATGGATCTTTTTTATCACATTAACCAATTCATATCACTGCTTTGCCGGCTTCCGCCCACGATGCAGCATCACAGGCAGTGAAGAGGATATCGGGTACTTTTTTGTAAAAAAATATCATAATGGGTGGGCTTTACAGCAACATAAGTTGACATGCAGAGAAGCCCCCTGTTTGTATACTGAAGACGCCCTTGCATTCCATCATTCTACAGTGTTCCTTTTTCTTTTCTCTTTCAAAAACAGCGTACCTGGAAAATCATTGAGATGGGGCAGTAAGTAAATATTTTCCAGCGCTGAAAAATTTGGCAGATATAATATGTGCCGCGTGACTAGTTCAACCCGCATGCATTAAATAAAGATTTTAGTTTTTTATTATTATTTTGCATGATCACCACAGCTCGTTTCGTAATATATTCAACCAGCTGTTACGCCCAAATGCGAGCACCCTGTTCTTTCTGTGGTACATATGTCTCACTTGTAATATATGTGGCACATATGATAACAGGCCGCGCGCACTACCGCGACCCTAGTGTGATTCGCATTTCATATAACCTAGAATTGCTTACACGGAAGCTCTACGGATAATATATAGCTACGCTTCGGCGTCGTTTGGTCGGATATGTCCTGTTCACTGCAATTCTCTGAGACACTCGAAGTTGTATACTATCTCGTGTATGGTGTTCTCGTGTCTCCCAGGCCGCGTCGTCTGCCATCTCAGCTGCAGCCATGGATGGTATAACAGAATCGGCAGGCGAAAACTAAAACACACCATCTATGCAGACCTTTATAGAGCCTGAAATTTAATTTTTAAGTGCAATATTTTCATTTGCGGTTGCTTTCTTTTTCTTTTTCTGTCAACAAATGGTACAGTGCGGCACTGCTGCAAGCTACTTTCACTGCGGGACGTATTACAAATGGCGGCGCACTGTAGTTATAGAGGATATTCTAGGCACTATAGGGTGTTGAATATTTGGGGGCTGGGATTTAAAAAATTCCTTTGCAAAATCTACTGCCCCATTCGAGCTGAAATAACGTTCACAAAGTAGCAAAATATCGTCTACGTTATCTGATAAGTGATTCAACATCGGTACGTGCCTAGATTTTCCGAAATCGAGAAAAAGCTGCTCTCGGCGGCGTGCACAATTTTCGCAGAAGAGAGTCGAAAAGCTATTTTGACATGATGCGTCATCTGTCGGGCAGCGAGGCAAGCGCGCCAACGGCCGGGATGGAGCTTGTCTCACTGGTCGACAGATGACGTATCATGTCAAAATAGCTTTTCGACTCTTCTGCGAAAATTGTGCACGCCGCCGAGAGCAGTTTTTCCTCGATTTCGGAAAATCTAGGCAAGTACCAATGTTGAATCACTTATCAGATAACGTAGACGATATTTTGCTACTTTGTGAACGTTATTTCAGCTGGAATGGGGTAGTAGATTTTGCATAGGAATTTTTTAAATTCCAGCCCCCAAATATTCAAGACCCTGTATATAGAGGCTAGTCAAATGTGCTAGCCTCTATAGCGCCATGTCTCTTTCCAGGGACCATTACCACATTGAGAACACTTCCCGCATTGACTGTTTTGGTAAGGCTCTCTTAGCATTACTGAAAGTTATATAAAAAGAATTCACAGTGGATTTATTGCATCAGTCATTTATCGTAAAATTTGCGCGTAGATACTTTAATCATTTGTGCTCCCGGTTCCTTCACGTCGTTGGGATACAAGCGGGACAGTGTGTGTACTTGCGAGGTTTGTGTACAGTGCGAGTTGCTTACAGCCCCTTCGGTCACGTCTTCTTCAAGTGTGCAGTGCTGTACTTAAAGTAGTACGTAGTACATGTTAATTTGGTGCGGTAGCTACCCTTATAGCTACTCGCTGTTGCAGTATTTTTTTTTTTTTTATGTTGCTTTCCCGAGAACTGGCCTTCATATGTAAGTGCATCGTTGTTGCTTTCAGCTGTTTTAGGCACAGCCTGCCTGTATGCTAGCACACCATTTGTTGTGTATGCTTCGCCCCTCTGTACCTGTGCACTGCAGAGAAGCACCAGGGCAGATGATCATCACTGTATTTTAGTTCATGTCATGGGCTGCCGGGACTTCATGTACTGCCTTGTTGTACATGCTTACATTTTAGTTTATTAATTCGTAAAATATAAACAAAGGTTAACTTTTCTCATATAGCTGTAAATATTTCGTCATACTGTCTAGGATGCCAAATGAGTTGTTGAAATGTCAGGATGATGCTAGAAATATATTGATCCTTGTTTACCCTTTTGTGCTGTGCTACTACCACAAATTCTGAACAGAACCAGTCAATTCATTTTCTATTGCTGTCCAAAAGAACTTCAGTATACTTTCTTCATCAGTTTAAAAGCACTTCTGCTTGTGTTGCCTCATATATGTTCTGTTTTCACCCAGAACCTCTCCACCTTCCCCAGTACTTCAAGAAATAAAAGTAGTCACTGAGCCGAGCTTAATTGTCCTTTGCTACTTTCACTAGAAAAACATGACCCTGCTCGTCCATGTCATGGGCACGGTTAATGCAGACTTTGCAGAGCATGCTTTTCTTGTCTGCAATATTTGGGCATTTTCAAAACATATTCATCATTGCTCGTAGCAGGCATGCCCATGTGGACTAAAATACTGACTCTTCTAGAAATGAGCCCCACCTTGGCTTATGTGTCATGACATCAACTGTAGTTGATGTTGGGACTTGAGTCACAGGTGCTGACTCTGTAACTACAAAAGGCCTCAATTCAACCGGAAAGGGCATTCTTACACATCTTTTGACTGTGGACCAGTGCACTTGTGCTATTTCGAAAACATGAAAAAATACAGATCAAAACAGGATTGGTGTGCTGGGTGTCTAAATGTAGAGCAGTGGACAGTAGGTGCAGCAATTTCACAAGAGTCCATGTGCCTGGTACGTTGTCACAAGAATGCACACAAAGAGACATATATATTACTTTGGTTGTTTTTATTCTAAAAGTCTTGTGAGCTTGAAAAATTCCTTTATGCCGACAGAAGTATGTTCTCTGTGCGAGTTCAAAGTGTTGTGGTGGTGCCTGCTGGCCACAAGGTCAAAAGACATGCACAGAGAGAGAGAGGCCCTTTAATGAAGAACAGAGATTTTAGTCGTTTAAATTTCTCTGACATGCTACTCTGTGTAGGAAGGGGAATTTGGGAGGTAACGATGGAAAAAGAATCCTGAGGAGATTAAAAGAAATGAAGAGGGAGATAAAATGCAGCCATTAAGTGCGTTCTAAGGTGCATCGTGGAGTCATGGTATAAAATGAAATGATGAAATGCATAGTCCGATAAATGTGTTTATAGAGTTCACAGCGTGAAAAATGCCACAGTGTGACATTCAAGGTGAACTTAGTTTGTCTAAAAGTCCAATGTCTTTCAAATACGTAAATAAAAAGTTTGTTGCGAGTCTCTGTTGCCTAGGGCAGGCTGAGAGACCTAAAACAATGCCCATTGTTAAAGGCACTGGGGAGAGCTTTTCTATGCTATGTTCGTAGTATGCACGCTCGTCAGCATATGCAGGACACTCAAAAGACATGCACATGTTTATTCAAAGCTTTAGGCACTAAAAAAAAATTATTACTGCTTAAAAGTGTGCTTCCTGTCATAGCAGTATGTGTACACATGCATGCCCTTTTAAGAACCAGCTGGCAGTAAATTTACTGCTAGTAGATTATTATACCTACAGCTGTATGCGCTCACATTTTCTGTGATTCAGTTAACTTTCTTTTCAGCCGTATAATGTGCTACTCCTGTGTAGGTAAAGAAAGATCACTTGGGGTTTACTTCTTTAGTTAATGGGTTTAACGTCTGAAAGCATAGTAGAATGGTCCAGAAATTTCAACCACCTGGGTTTTATAACGTGCACTGACATCGCACAATCCAAGGGCGCCTTGGTTTACCCATCACAAAAGGGGTCGCCGCGGAATGCAACTTAGGGTCTACCTCAGTCTTTTTGTGAGCCGAAGTATTCAATGTAAGTGTAGTTAATGCAAAAATGATCATACTTAGATCTGTACTGTAACAAAGAAATGCTGCTCTTTTGCTGTTATATACACCTGAAAAAAATTTTTAATGTGGGAAATTTAATAAAGCAAGCAAGAACGCTAGTTTGGCGTAGTTTATTTTGATATACGTGATATAAGGTGTATGTAGATGACTTTGTATCTTCTTGCCTGCTGTTCCTTGTATCGCTTAGCGCAAGTTTCTCGGCATTTGACAACTGCCACAAAGGACCAGGCCTACTATTTTAAAGCAGATTGAAGATCAGGACAGTTTACATGGTTAAACCACATGAGAACACATGTCGCTGCTGATGTCACACGCACATTTAATGTAAGCAAACACAAAGGCAGGTAAATTTAAGACAGATGATGTCACAGAAACAGCCGAAAAGTGGCCAGCCATGCCACCTGCCAGAGGCATGCTGTGAGGTGGGCCGTAATGTGTGCTTCTCAAGCTGCCGGGAGTGACATAGATATAAAGCCCAACTTTAACCAAGCCGTATGAATGTGCTTGTGTGACCTAGGGTAGCATGTCTAGCCTGGGACTCAAAAGGCTATTCTGATCTCACCCTCCCATCTCAATGGCGAAGCTAAAGTTAGCAGCACTTGCCGATTCCACCGTGACGTGCGGTCTTGTGACGTCACAGGAGTCACCTGTTCATGTCACCTGCCAACTGCAAGAGGCATCCTCAAATAGTTGAAGACAAAGGCCACGGCATCAGACATACCTCACATCTTTATTTACCCCCATGCTTCTGCAGTAAATTTGAATTCGGCATAATTTTTTTGCTTTATCTTGGTTATTGAAAAGTCCTACCTTTGTTAAGAAACGAAGGTGCCATTTAAAAGCACTTTATGAAGCAGAATGTATATAATAGGTCACAATCTTTTGACTCTTTTATGAGGCACAAATAGCCCAAAGCTCAAGATGTATGTAAGGTGAGGATGGTCTTGTCTGCTTCCCTGAGAAACTTTGGCAGCTTCAAAAGTTCCCCATTGTGCAGCTTAACTGCACACCCCAAGGCATGGGGTCCTTTGACCAACCATGCAGGTAACCTGCATGCAACAAGTGTGCTACGAAAGCTTTAGTAAAAGCTCACGAGGAATCTGTGCTTGGCTTACTGACTACTGCTGTCAAACCTTATAGGCCACAATGTCATGCAAAAGTTGCTGTCACAGATACCAAAGCCAAGGGAGTAAGTAGACGGGGCATTGCGACAAAAGCAAGCATTTCTGAAGAGTAACAAAATCATAGGAAGTGCCAGGCAACTCTACTCTTTGTTCTTGCAGAGAATCAGGGTCTGCCATTATGGTACTCTCGGTGGAGTGGCACAAAGAAAAAAATGGGGGAGAGTACTGCTCTTCATAAACATAATTCAACAGAAAAACAAAAAAAAAAAAAAAGCAACAATTGTAACAATGAGAGCTTCACATGCTTACCAGGAAGGAGGCATTATATGAAAGTGTTCTTTCTGTCAGGGCCCGAAAGGGGCTATCGAATAGCTTTGTAGATGGTGCCCGCCTGCCACCGTCTCTCGCCTTCCTTCGCCATAGTCATTGCATACAGTGCATTAGGAGTGCACAGTAACTGTTCAAGCTTTGCAACCTGTCTCCAAAGTTGCAAGATCACTTGACTGGGTGGCAGCAGTGCCCTCAGCACTGCATGGGCTAAGATGGCCTTAGAGCTTGGGTTTAAAGTGGCGGCTCCATACGCAGAATTCTATATGGGGTTTTATGGCGCATAAGCAACTGTGGCTATCACAAATGTCTTGGCTTTTGATTCATTATTGTCAAGTGAAGTAAACTTAGGGTGTTACAGCAGAGACATGGATGAAATAAACTATGGTGTGTGCAAAGAAAAAAGTCAAGGCTTATATACCTATTCTTTTACTTTTACCCCGCCACAGTGGCTCGGTGGTTAAGATGCTCAACCACTGAACCAGGGTACAGTGGTTTGAGCCGTGGCAGCCGTGTTTGAATTGATGCAGAAAGCATAGCACCCGTGTACTGTGCATAGTCAGTACCTGTTAAAGAAGTTAAAGGTGATCGAAATGATCCAGAGCCCTCCCCTACAGTGTCGCTCATAGCCCAAGTTGGTCTGGAATGTATACAGCTGTTGTGCTTTTCGTCCGGTTCGATCATGAATTCAACCCATAAAGCTATTGATTAAACAATGTAATTCCACTGGCTGCAAGGATGTTTTAATATTTAGACATAGTAGGTCAAAAAATATGACTGAATAAACATGTTCACTAAATTCTAAGTAATTTAACTGCATGTGTATGCAACATTCCCCATTTAGGCTCTTGGAACGTCCGATCACTGTTAAAAAGGGAGCTGATCAGTGTAGTGCCTTAACAAAGGAGCACTATTTAATTATTTTCATGGAAACCTGAAGTAAAAGCAGATAACCTTATTGGTGGAAAGTAGTCCTAATAAATAGCGTCGCAGGTCAGTTCCAGCCCAAAATGGGGAGACTCGACTATTCCTCCAGTAGGTGCGCTGAATAGAGCGCCTCTGCAACTCCAGCCAAGGAACAGGCCTACTGGTAGTCTACCAGATATGGTTCCCTCACCACCTTGGATACACAATGCAGTGCCTGCCTATAACGATCGTTTGTGTGTAGAAGTTGAGTGGTCTGGCTTACATTAGCTGTGTACTTGTTCTGGTCTCACAGGAGAATGGCAAAGAAAGCGATTTACACCAAAGGCTCGCTTTCGACAATGCCGTAAGCTAACCGGTCAAGTGAATTGGTAAATGAGAACATAGATGTCATTTGCCCCGTGCAAACATCTTTAGCTATTTCTGTCTGCTCGTACAAAATCGTGACTGCGACATGATGAAAAATATTAGTCAACATAATTCACTGTCCTAGTCACCATGCAGCCACCACACGACACACTATTTGAAGGTTAGCAAAAGTAAGGAACTTCCCTTTATCTTGCGCGCGACAATATGCACAAAAGGCCAGAAGGGCTATGTAATATATGCAAAAGACTAGCTCATTCCTACCAAATGCCTATACCTGAATTGAGCAACACTTTACATAACCAACTACTGTTCTGAAGCACCCGGGTTCGAACCAAAGAAACATAATGCAACTTGTAGCGTAGACAAGACAGCAATGCAGCAATTGACTACTCTCCAGCCATTCTGTATTTCACTTCCTAGTTTTCTTGTGTACACATGTGCAACAACACCGTCTCCATCACATTTCCACCGCACTTAAAAAAAACAAAAACCTTGCTGGCAAATGGCTAAATATCCTCTAATACATCACAGCCTTTTAAACCTTGCGGGAAGCTTCTTTTCACATTTACTTCTGCGGGGAGAAGGAAGAGGAGTAGTATTTGCTGCTGTTGAGGCACACTTTGGTTGAGGGGTGTCTGTCGGTTCTGTGTCGGGCAAAGCCAGGAATGAGGAAGTTCCCGGGCTAACATCTGCGTTATTGGGGTTATGCGAGGTTGGACTCTGGTCTGCGTTTCTGGTAGTGGACTGGTCGACACTCCGGTGCAGTCAGTGGGCAACAAAATGTTAGCGGGGAGAGCCATCAGAGCTGAGGGCGGAAGTTGGCGCTGAACAACTGCTTTTCTAACAGCTCATAATTTGGACGAGTGCCACACTCGCCCATCATCCAGCAGGTGTGAGACTGGTCCAATTCGCTCAACAACTCTTCGAGGCTCTGAAACCGAGCAGCCAGCTTGCCTCACACAATCGGCTTGCAAACTCACACATAGTCGCCAATCTGAAAGTCATAGTGCTTGGTTCCACTTCGCTGGTCTGCATAAAGCTTATATTTGGCTTGCTTCTGCTCTAGCCACTGGCAATAGAGCTTCAGCGCTCTTGTACGATCAGTCGAGAAGCACTGATCCGGGCAGGCACACAACGTTGTCTTATGCGAGGCATCTGGCCATGAACTAGGATGGCTAGTGCGATTCCTGTCGTGGAATGTGGCGCACAGTTGTAGACACAGTTATAATAGCGGTACGTAGGTCACGTCGCTCGCAAAGAGCCATCTGAGCATATGCCCTGAAAACCCTATTAAACTGTCCTACAAGTCCATTGGCTTAAGGGTCATAAACTGAGGAGTAGCAGTTACGTATACTCCGAGGATGAAAATTGTGGTCCGTGATCCGACACTATTTCTTCAGGGTAATCCTCGTGAACAAATTTACCTAGAAGCAATTCTTGAACTGTGGCAGTTGTGAAAGAAGCCTCCGGCCATTTACTGTAATAGTCAATGAGTGTTATTGCAAAGCGACAGTTACTAGGAGCTTGGTCGAAACGGCCCACGATGTCAATAGCAGGCTTATCCCAAAGCTTGCCTGGCAAAGCAACAGGTTGCAGAGGAACAGTAGAGACCTGAACAATAGCAGCACTGCTGGAAGAATCATCTTCGACTTTCTGCACTTCACTAGAACGATCAGACGACTTGCAGACAGATTCCAAATAGCCCACTTGGCCGCACCGACGACACTTTCGTTTGCGAGCTTGCCATGTGGAGTCGTTCGCCAAGTGGGCAGGAGTGGGCATGATAGACGGCCAGCAGTCCACGCCGAGGTCCTGGTTTAAGCTAACATCCTCGTCGCCAAAATATGTAGTATCTTACACGAGACAGGAACGCAGCAATTGACTTGTTCTCGCTGCGCGCGTGCAACACTTCGCCTTTACCGCACAACTCGCAACACAAAATAGCTCATGCGTACCAATAGCAATAATTAACACCGCCGCAACAAAATTAACACCTTTAAAGCTATGACGAGCAAATATCACACAGATGAAACGCTACTCGGCTGAACACTTGCAGAGCGCCATTTTAAACGGAAGCGCGCATCCACTGACGTCATCATGCGCGGGTCACGTGAGTGTGACGTATTTCCGTGCGTGGCAGCAGGAGAAACGTGTGTGGTGTCGGCTGCTGCCACGGGCGTGTCTCCAGCCTCGGCCTTCCAATAAGTGGCCGAGAGAGGCCGTTAGAAACAAGTTAAAATATTATTAAAAATGTGACACGTTTTTTTCTTACGCAAGAAACAAAAACTGCATTCATTCTTGAGCGAGAATATTATGTTTACTTTCTAGTTCTTTGGAGTTCTGGCAGATCTTATTTTCTGTGCGCCAGTAATTTGCCTCACAGTTCGCAGGAGCCCTCATCATCGAGTTGATGCCGCTGGCAGTAGGCAGCTGCACGCGTTTTCTTCCAAGTTGCGCGACCAGTTGTACATTGACCTTGTCCGAGATCCCCAGATGTGGTTGTAGCAACAACACGGTAGCCATATGTAGCCAAATCGAAGTTGGTATGAGGTGTACGTGCGAGGTGCAGGAAGTATGTACTACTGCATGCGAGAAATGTGAAATAGTACAGTGGAAAGAATAGTGCCTAGAATGGGTGATATACTACTTGATGGCATGATGATAGGTTTACGTGAGTTGGACCGCGGCAGGGTCGCAAGCACGACCAGCGCAAGCGCATGTAATCGCGGTGTTGACAGCCAGCCCGCGGCCCGCACGTCCGCTCATTTGGTCCTCGTTATCATGTGGATTAACGTCTACGACGGTCGTTATGTAGTTATGTAGTTTTGATTCTTCAAAGTTTCCTCACTTCTGTCTGTGATGAGATGCGTCACGTAACGCATCGCTTTCTGCTCGCATTGAGGTTTGGTGCTGCAAGTTCTACGTAGTCGCTAAAAAAGCTGGGTGCCGCCGGCGTGTCTCTAGCCCAAGCATCGCGTCATTCGTGTTTGTTGGAGGTGTGGTTTGTGCTTACCGTGAGATGCTGTGATGTACGGATTGCGTCCTACTAGAGTGCTGTGTGAGACTACGAAGAGTGCTGTGATGAGTGCGCCGATGTCCGGACGGACATCAGTGTGACCGTTTATGATCGGCGATGTTGCACGTGCATGTCAGTGTTTATTAGGTGCAATGATAATTTATTTACACGCGCTGTGCAACAATCAGACGAAAATAAGTCATCGGCAATTTGTTAGCCTGCACTACAGAGCTCAAAACTCGGAAAATGGGAATGCACATGATGCAGTTTTCGCATGTTGGAGCTAGTGGACCGAAAAATAAGTGCCCAGCCCACACCGCCGGGATGCGCATTACTACAGGTGAAATGGTTCAGGTTTCTGTAAAATAGCTGCCTGGCACAGCACCTTCCTAAATGTTCAGGCTTTGTACTATTGTTGAAGGCCACTTTATCATTAATAAAAGAACGAATATGCTTTATGTGTTAATAGCTAGTGCTTTTTCAACATATGTTCATTTTTTTTTCGTTTTTTCTTAGTTTCCTTTGTTTTTCATGCTAGAAAAACACAAATAGTACACTTTTGAACTTGTCAGTCCAAAGCTGAACATGAATATCTGCCATGCATGTGACAGCTTTAATGCTAGAAAGGTTGACGTGTATAGCATGTACGTAGACGCTGCGACATCTCAGTGGCACGTTCGGCTACTTGCCCCAAGGTCGTGATGTTTAATGCCAGTGATGGCAGTCGCACTTTGGTGCAGGCGAAATGCAAATGCTTCTGTTTTCTGCAAGATGTCAACGCAAAGTACAAAGCCCGGGCAGTCAAATTAGTCTGGAGCTCTCCACTACTGTATTTTTCATAGCTACATAGGTCACTTTATAATGTGAAACCCTACATGCCACAGGTAGGCTGCATTGTTTTTTAGATTTTGTAACCTCTCATCTATGTTTTGCAACATTTGGCTAATTTTAGTTCTCAAACAGTTGTTAAAGATGAAACCAAAGCAGTTCTTGGCATGGTTTCCTGCTTGGATTAATTTGCTAATTGCAGTTCTTTGAAACTTGCATCAATGCTGGACAGTTCAAATAGCAGGCAGTTGAATTACAGAAATGATGTGGATCGTGCATATCAGTTCGGACAAATGGAAAGTAATGGTCCCCTCCTTGCATGCATAGGTGCCCTTAGACAAATACATACTCGGGTGTGTGATTGTGACGCATATCAAGGGTCAACAGAAGGCCATGTGGAGCCAGTGTGATATTCTTCATGAAGGCTAAAGTAGAATTGTACAACAGCTGCTGTACCATGCAGAAAAAAATTGATCGTTTAGTGTATGATTAACTGACCATGAATAGCATCTTACTCAGAGTATGATGTGATATATATCTGGTTTAGCATCCCAAAATAACTACGGCTATGAGGAACACGATAGTTGAGGGCTCCGGTATAATTTCGACCACCTGGGGTTCATTTACATGCACTGACACCGCACGGTGCATGACGGCCTATTGTTTCGCCTCTATTGAAATGCTCCTGCTCTGGCTGGAACCAAATCTGCATCTTTGGGTTCAGCAGCCAAGCACTAACTACTGAGCCAGCACAACGGGGCCAAGTATCAAAATGCATGCCATTACATTTCCTTCTAGCCTGTGGTTTTCTTCACAGAACTAATGTATGCAAGGAAAAGTAAATAGCAAGAAAACACTAGTTTTATTGCACATTATATTCACATTTCAGCAAACACTCTCGAGGAAAAAAATTCTCGTAATGTTTGCATGAAAACCATGAACATCTTACAAAAACAAAACAATGCACTTACTCCACTCCAATTATTAATGGGCAAGGTTGCATCTATGCTACTACACTGCACTTATCACAAAACCACAAGCCCCATCTGCTTTGGCCAATCACTTGATGAAACTAACGGAGACAGATGTCGCACACCACAGACTGGTCGTCTCGCAACATATCTCTGCATATGTTGCATTTCAATTTCATGCCTTTCCACTTGGCTTCAACTGTTGCCAGCATTACTAGTCACCCATCTTTTCTGAAATTCCTTTTTACGCTGTTGGGATCAGCATCCTTGTTAGCGATGGTCTCTGGAATTTTCGATGCTATCATTTTCACATCTTCCTCATCTGGAAGAATGAAGGAAAGACAAGCTTTGAGCAGAAAAAAAAATTAGGGAGACTCCTAATCTCCACCTGTAAAGGGTATGGTGTGCCAGCGTTAATGGTTCTTGTCTGCAGATCCCACTGTGGATTCCTGTTAATTTACATGCCCTTTGCTACAAACATAATTACTAATTCCTTAATTCATGTCTCTGTTATCTCAGATATACTCATTAGCATACGGTCGTAGGCTGCCCTGTTAGGTGATAGACAACCTGGCATAGACCTCTGTAAGCCTCAACCTTTCTTAATTGGAGCTGAAACGTCCCAGAACATATTTCAAATACAACTTTGTAAGGTTGACTTAACAGCTCCTGCCATGTCGTGTGGCCTCGTGACATTTGGCTCGTGGCACTTTTGGCTTGTGCACAGGGGTCATCTGTTAAATACTGGTTAACATTCATGAAAAATACATTTTCACAGAAACTGGTGGTAAATGGTCAAGTGGTGCACTGCAGATTCTGAAATGTATACCTATATGCATGCAAGGATTGCATCATCACATAACATGATCAAGAGTTCTATCAGTACCTGTAGTTACATAGCATTTCAATGCCCATTAAAGGACCACCTCAGACAATGGTTGTTGTTACCACAAGACCTGTTCTAACAGCGTACTGACACCATTCCACTGAGCGATGGACATGTATATGCATACCCTAGATAGCTCATGATTGTGGATCTCATTTATTTCTATGACTTCCAAGGAGTTCCTGTCGTCAGAAACCCTACACTTATTGAAATCGGGACAGTTGTCTTGAAAGGTGATGAAAAGAAATAACCAGGTTACCTTGACGCAATGCTAAATTACAGAGGGTGAATATGCTGCATGAAGATACCAAGAAGCTTGTACAAAGAAAAGTGAGAGTGAAATGGCAGGATTTTTGAAACATTGAAATAAACTACAAACTATTCTTGTCAAACCTGTCATTAAGGAATGGAAACCATGCAGTAATCAAAAACACAACATGGAGGCCATTTTAGGTCATCTTCACAAAACACATACCCACACCTCACACACAGCTTCATACTCATGAAATAGGACAAACCAATATGCAAGGAGTGTGGAGATGAACTAACAATGAACCATATCTTACACTTGCGCCAGAGTTGAGAAAATAAGAGGAAACATTTTGTACAATTTTGCAACAGATCCCTTTCCATCCCAGCATGATCCTAGGAGAGACGTGCAAATTTCCTGCATTTTTGGTTTCCTAAAATGTTCCTGAACAAGCTACATCCTAAAGAACATTTTAGTCATTACACACAAAATAAATACATTAAACCTTGTTCTTGGTGCATGGCAGCATTAGTCGCTTATGCACCATAAAAAAATCAACACAATGCTGTAAGGTATACCTTGGTTAGCTATGCTATATGAGACAAGCTTTCGGTCTGGTGTGGTCCTTATTCACGTGAAAGCGCTATCATGAGGGTCTATGTCCCAGCGATCGGAAAGTGGCCTATTCCAATAATTTTACAAACTGAAGGCGATTCTACAGATTTCTAAAGGCTGGAGTGCTCAACTGTTTTATCAATGTCCGCCTGCTTTGACAGCCTGGAGTGAAACTGTTGAAGAGAATACATTTTTGAACATTTAACGCATTTCTGAAGGCGTTGCTTTCAATTACGGGGCCCACAAAAAGCAGCTGAATGTCAAACGCCGCCTAGGTAGGCTTTCTAGCAAGACAGCGGTGTAGCGTGGAAAATCGCTCCGTCGGTCCATCGCTGGCGCCGCTGACTTGACAGGCGAACTGTTCAAACTTATAGCTACTGACCACACCTGAAACACTGAATTGCGCATGATCAAGGCAGAATTTCTCTAACACTGAGCACTGGTAACTATCGATTTCGCGCCCAATATTGTGAAAATCTGTCATCTCTTCGATCGTTGATACGTCCACGGTTGAATATTTATGCGCCTCGGGGTAGGCCAGCCGTTGGAACATGGATGCGTGGTTGTAGCAGCGATCACTTGCATGGCGCACTCTGCAAAATTCCAAGAGTCAGCTTCTGCAACGAAATGTGCAGCGCACATTTTCTACCGCGTACCTAAGTCCGGCGATGCATGCATATCGATCCCGATCGTTTCAAAGCTGCGCGGCCGTTCAGTCGGATCACGCTAACCTCGAGCATGCGGGGGTTTAAACTACATGTACGCAAAATTAAACGTCAAGAAAAAGATGCAGGCTAAGCACTTTAGTCTAGTCTTCCCCTAAATACCAAAGAACATTGCTGTTCACAGGGAATTCGGATCATTCGCGCTTCCGGCTTTCCGGTTGTGCACTCTAGCTCTAGCGGTGCGGTGCAGTCGGTCTTTGCCTCGACGAGTCGATGTGCAGCTCGCCGCAGTAGCAGTGGTAGCAGCGCAGGCCTCTAGTAGATTCGGCATGTCTTCTGCCACGGCTTTGAGGTAGAACTTAAACGAAGAATTTAGCTAGAAACATCCTGTTTCCTCGGTCTGCATGTGAGGAACGAGCATAATGCCATTTCACATACATACTTTGGACTGCCGAATGTTCTGCACGGGGAGGTGTGTGTGCGTGTTGTGCCGGCGCTAGAACTTCGGAGGTCGATGCAGGACCTAAGACAGCGTAAATGCTAGGAATAGCTCGCTCGCATTACGGGCAGATCGAGGTGATAGTTTAGTGCGAAGCGAAAGCTGCTCGTGAATGTGCGTATCTCGATGCCAGCTGGTGGAGCTGGCGCAGTACGTAGCATCGCCTGCAGCTATGTGCGTGACAGCGATGCTTGCCGTACACAACCCTAAGTGAAGACCGTGATCTATGTTAGAACGGATGCATTCTTCGTAGCACCTCATCGAGAGTCGCGGCTAGCTGATATCATAGAGGATCATTCACGCGTAGCAAGCGGAATGTGGCCGCGTTCGACGTCCATATAGCCATGAGCCTGTATATCGACGTCCGCCGTATCTTTACGAGAATCGAATGGATACGTCAGACGTACCTAAAACACTTCGAATAAAAAAAGCGAAAGGTGCATTTAGTTTTCTGAAATCGTTCATTGGACCATACAAAGGAGACAAGCTATACTATCAGACAAGCTGACAAAGCACGCAGGTATGGAATGCGTTGAGAAATAACGCCATATGCGCAGCCTCCGCAGGCCAAACTCGATCTTCTGACGCTGCGGCGTCTTCTCTCTTTCGGGCGTCTTTTTCGCACTGAATCTTGGTGTTTTTAGCCGCTATGTATGTTGCGGTAGAAAGTCTGTCGAAGTGGTCTCCTGAGAGTCCTCGTCTGTTCGTAACACTTCAATTTATTAGATTGCAGATGCTACGTAATATAATCAAAGTTATAAGCACAATGGAGAGAGTGCAGGCAACAATTTCATCTGCGGATCCGTATTCGAACCAATGTTAATTGTATGGCTGGAAAACTGGCTGTGATAAATTTTCAGTTCTGCATTTGCTAAATTAAACAAATTATTTTCGTCTAAAACAATACGTGCGCAGGATATACTCAATGGAACGAAAGCCCGGGCGGTACTATATTCTTCCGTGCATGCAATCTTTGCACCACGGCAGGTAAATTTATGGCGCAGTTGAGAGGCGACAGGTTGGTGATAGGTGTCTCGATACGGAGGAGGTTGAGCAGCAACGTCAGCCCCCCTCGAAAAAAATTTCTGGGTATACGCTACTGGTATACACCGCACAAACAAAACCAAACTTTAATTAGACAAGTACTGCTGAAATACGTGTAATAACTGCTGCTTTTATGAAACTAATGCACGGGCCAATGATGAAATTTACCATGATAAGATTTTTTTATATCCCCGCTTGCTTGGGCTGCGTACTGTGCGTTATAATTCCGGTGCAGTTTCCAGTCACCTTCGCCCGAGCGCAGGTGAACGCCGCTGAGCGCCTGATGCGGCCTTCAAGCAGCGTAATAGTCTTTTGAAGCCAGGACGTTTACAGGAGATAAAATTATATATTATCAATTGCCGCGGGGATTACACGCGCGACGTCCATATTGAGCAGTAAGTATTGTGCACAATGTTAAATGAACATTCATAATGCGTCTCAGCCAGCATAGAATATGCGTTCGCCCTTTGCTCAAGAAAATTATTAAAAAAAAAAATAAGTTTGAGGGAATAATCAGTTTGTAATCTATTCAGTTTTACAGAAAGTCACGTTTTCCACAAAGAGCACTAGAGTCTAGTGATATAAAAAAAAAAAAAAAAAAAAAAAAAAAAAAAAACAGAGTCGACGGCTGATGGGTTTGTAGAAACGTTCTAGCCAATGCAGACATTTAGGAGGACGCAATAAATGAACTACGTGGTTAAATTAAACATTTTTTAGCACCTACACATACTATAGGCATTCACATGAAGTTTATTGCCTGTCTACAAGCTCGTTGTACCCAGCGAAAGCTGGTACGCCGCACCGTGCAGCCCAGTTGCACGGTGCAGCGTAACATCTTTCGCTGGGGACAACGAGCTTGTAGACAGGCAATGAACTTCATAAAACGTTGACTTCATAGCGCCGCCGCTACAGTGAACTACCGCCGCTACTCGCAGACGGCGCGAGATGGTCGCCCAGGGTAAAACCCCTTGATACTTTGAAAATTACGCCAACGATTGAACTTTGCCGCCGCCGCGCTACCTCCTCGCCTCCTCCTCGCCCCTTGCGCGCCCCTTCACTGAAGGCCGGCTCTCCGCCCGATTTCCTGAGCGACGATTGGTCTCCCTGCCGTTGCCCTTGGAAACCGACGCGCGTCCGGCGTTTTCCTTGTGTTTTCTTTTTTCTTCGGGCCATTTTGCTCCTTTCCTCGGCGAGCGAATATTGTACGCTGTGCTTTTATTGCAGCGTGCAAGCTCTATGCCGTGCTGTTGCGCGTACAACTGCAGCAAGCGGCCTGAAGATGGTTATGCGGTATGCATGATACCTCAAGGCAAGCGTGACGGCTTGCGCACGAGTCAATTGATTCACAGGATTAGTCGAAAGACGTTTATTCCTAGAAAGAACAGAGTTGTTTGCGACGAAAGGTGCCTTTCTCACTCCCCGTAATAACACGTCACCTGACGCTGCGTTTTTTATTCCTGCTTGCTCCTCAATATTTTTGCGCCGGCAACACGTTCATTGTATAAAAATAAAATTGTCCTCTGCAGCATGCTGAATATTCTATGTTCTAGCTACATTTCACTGAAGACCAGTTTGAGCCGCCAATATTACACGAACTCGAAAAAAAACAGGCCCAACGCAGTTCCATCAATTTTCTCTCACCGACCTGTCCTGAAGTAAAGGAAGCCTCCTCGACAGAGACATGAACCTCGCGCTGATAGTAGTCAGTTATTTCTATGGCTTGCTCTTTTCCCACCTCCATTTATCCTCCTGAGACCGGGAATGCATTGGGTGCACAGATTTTTCTTTAACTTTCAGAATAAGTCAGTATGGTTATGAAGGTGAAAAGTGTTAAACGTTTTTTGAATAGCCCTGATAGTATCGGCTCAGTGCGATGTCCAATATATTGGACACTAGGATTCTACCCGTTCTTTTTTCACCAAACGCGTATGTATTTACATGCCGCTGGTAATGCTCTCAAACTCGTGTGCAATTTTTTTTATTAACTTCTAAGGTAAAATGGTGAAAAAGAACGTAAAAGCGAGCCTTCGTCTGCTCAAAAAAAAAAAAAAAAAAAAAACTTTCGCTTGCTTCTTCACTTTTTGTGGGCAATTTCAAAACATCTTCTGTCCTTTGTGATGCAGAAGAAGAGCGGGCATTTGGTGCAAAAGAACATTGTTTTATATTACAAAATTATAAAATTTTAAATTTATAATTTATGATGCTATAATTTATAAATGTTAATTAAAATTATAAAATTATAAACTTGCGTCAGCTGTCTCATCAGACATGCGAGGCCGGTCTGCTACACAACACATAGAGGTTATTTTGTCCGCAAGCCGCTAAATAGCAACAATACTCGTCTGCTATTCATAACAAGGCCGTGGCAAAAGCGCGGTCAAAATGACCGGGTTGAGTCCCAGTGTCCAACACAGTGGACACGCGAAATCAAAGGACGCATGAATAACAGTAAGCGCTTGAACAGTTTAAATTTCTTATTCTGCACATTCGCTGCTGTATTACCTTTAATATAAAATCAAATATATGCTTTGAAAGCAGGTAGAAATACGAGAAAAAGGACTTACTTCGCCGACAGGTGCCATCAAACGCCGCGCCGCTGAATGTCGCCCTTTTGAAAAGTTTTGGCGGGAATTTGAACAATGCGTTTTCATCTATGTTGCATAGATGGCGCTAGCAGGTGTCCAATATATTGGACTGCAGGGTTTTATGAGGATGAATGCCTTGGCATAGGAGTACTGTCTGATTACTTGGTGTCCAATATATTGGACAAATCCCCATAGCCGGGTCTCAGGAGGTTATGAGAAAATAAGAATTAAAAGTCAATGTATAGTTGTCTCGTCAGATATTATAATAGAGATATGACAGACAACGTAAGTCAATGAATATGAATGGCGGGAGGTTCGTTTGCATCGCATTGTTTCAGATCGACCGGACTGAAATGGATTCTGGGCCATGGGACGGCATCAGATTAAATAGTGATGGTTATAGTTATAGGTAATGATGGTGACTGTTACGGATAATAATAGTAAATGATAGTAATAGGCCCGGATAGTGAGGTGTTAGTGTTCGTTGCGGATAGTGACAGTTACGATAGGTCTCTGGCATTAGTAGATGTAGTGATAGATAGGATAGCGATAGTTAATGAATTGGCAGTTATATGCTTTCTCATTTCCGCACGTTGAAGACCTATGTGCACCCTGTAATGTTTTTATTTGATTGTTGCGTTCAATGAAATCCAGCTCTTTTACATAGCGCATGAGGCCACAGCATGCTTGCCCCAGAACTTCAGTGTGTCGGCAATAGGGTCCACCACTTCTCCCAGTGTACCCTGCTGTCTTTTAACCACACGTGAAGTCAGTGAGTGGCCGCGTACTCACTGCCGTGGCAAACCGGTTCCTTGCCTCGAAGCGGCAAGGAACAGCTCAAAATTTGGTTTATACAAAATTAACTAATTAACGCAGATTATCGCGGATCGCTAACTAGCACAGTGCCATTACACTTGGCCTAAGCTTTCCAACGGTATACGGTTCGATGTTCCTGCTAAAATTTAGATTTTAATTGCAATTTACTAAATATCAATTAATTTGGCCCAGTAATTGATCAAAATACATGTACAATTAACCAATAATCCAATCTCATGGTTGATCGCGTGACATATACTATGCTTAGATCGAGAGATAGCTTGACTAGCGAAATAGACTAGGTCCTGCTTTGGCCTTCTCTGATCTTGAAGTTCAAAGCACCAGCCTGGATCGTTTTCCGACGTTTTACCGCGGTGACAGATTTCACGCTCTAAAAAAAACAAACACAAAGTCAGAGGCAGTACTAGATTAGGTGCACAAAGTAAAACCTTAATATGTGACTTAAAAAGTGTCTGTAGCACAGAACTCGCCTGAAAGCTTTGTTTATCAGTATTCCCCATTCAAACAGTTCTAAGAAGAAACCAATCAATTCATGAACTTTACTTTCGGCATTCTGAATGCTTTTCTCGCAATTTTTCAAAAATTGTGTGCACTCCTGGAGCGCTGACCTGGCGCAAAAGCTCGCACTTCACTCACTGCTGCGGCCGGCCGGCGGGCGTCAAGGAGAAAAAGCGTGTCGTGCACAGCGCTCGCCGCCGCCGCGCGAGGAGAATCGAGGAGGAAAGCGCGGCGCGGAGGAGAGTGTCGCTACTTTCAAATTATCAAGGGATTTTTCTTTGGCGTGACGTCACACAGAGGTCACGCGAAAGGTGCACATGCGAGGAGGAATCGTTTGTAATTTGGCGGATGTGCCGTAATACACTGTTCATTTTTGTGTTTTGTTTGCGCTTACTCTTGGACCCAGGAGCTTTTCTTTCGTCGACTCCGAAGCCGCAGGTGCTTTTTTTGTTGTTGTTGTTTTGTTTTGTTTTCAACTTTGGCGCGCATGGCGACGGCGGGAGGTTCGTTTGCATCGCATTGTTTCAGATCGACCGGACTGAAATGGATTCTGCAAAATAGATTTGGTGGCACGCATCCCTGCAGCTTTCTCCAAACTTTCGTGAGTACTGCGAAATACAGCGCAAAGCACATGTTGCATTCCGTACTTGCCTCGCCAACTCATTGCACCGCTGCCCCCTCGTTACAGATTGTTTGGAATTTTTTTTTTCTGCATCGACGCGCTATTGTTCAGCGATATCAATTATTTTTTCGTAATCTTGCTGTGAGTCTATTTGTCAGTGACTTCAAGTGAGGTGTAGAGGAACTAGGGAGCCCTTTTTTGCGCGCTTAAAAGCAGTCCCGGCGGCTCGCACGAAAGGGCTTTCCTTTTGTAGTTCACTTTCGAATACGCCTCCGTTTGGCCCCGGCTAGCCATGTCCCAGCAAGAGCAACCATTTCGGTTTCTTTTCAGTGTGTACCGAAATAATCTTGATGCACGGCTTATTGTGAGATCTTGGCTTCGTCGCAGCTTCTGCTCATGGCCTCTCCCGATGGTATGCCTTGTGCCTCATGAAAAAGTGAGTAGCACTATTACTTGAGTGCACCCGCTTGTAAAAATATGTGCTGGCAAAAACCGGTTGCTCCACAAGGGTGCTGATATATGGAATCAAACTGACTTTATTTATGAAGATAGTCCACAGCATGACTTTGATGTGGCCAGGGCATGAATTTCGATCAGCACCGCCACAGCAAAAGCAATAAAAAGCGGGGGAGAATCGAAATTAATGGTGGCCCAACAGCGCAAAACATACGCAGACCAAGAAAGAAACGAAACGAGACACACGAACAGCGTTGAACTTACAGCTGATTTCTTTATTGGGAAGAATCACATCATATACATGTACAAAGAAACAACCTCAAGTTTTGGTAAAAAGGAAAAAAAGCATTTAAAAGCACGAGTGCATCGGCAGAACTGCTGCCCACTGTGCAGCATATTCATTTCACGAGGAGATAATGTGACAAAAGGCGTACTCATGCACCCTTTACTTTTTCTGATGTGAAAAGCTTTGGCTACTTCTCTAGTGCACTGATAAGAATGAACGAACAAAACATCACTGTCATAAAAAAAATGACGTGCATTCGCATGTGGATCAATGCTTCGCTAGGTTAGTTTCTTTCTTTTTCAGCGGATTAGCGTGCTCCATGAGCCGCACTTTAATGCATTGCACAGTCTGGCCTATGTAGGTAAGGGGCCACAGGACAGAGGGATTTGATATACTATGCCAGTCTTACAAGGAACATATCTATTTTCATGATTTATGTTGCACATATTTCTTCTGCGCCCCTCGTGCATTCTTTGAACCGCGGCTCCCACTCTTTCTAGTTTCTTAGGAGAAGGAAACAGAACTTTTACCCTATGCTTGCTTCCTACTCTTTTAATTCAGTGCAACAGCGTGTGTACATATGGCATGACTACTACCTTTCTTCTTCCTTCCTCCAAACCCCTTTCCCGCCCTCACATGCTTCAAGACGATTTTAACGCGCGGAGGACTTTGTCTGCACTCCAGACGAGAACTGCGTTCAGGAAACCAGCTTCCCTACATTTGTCCGCCTGAGTTAAGAGACTGGACATCATTTTATGATGACAAGATTTCTTCACTGCCATGCCTAAGCATCCTGTAATTCAGAAGGGGCTTTTCACTCCTAGGTGAATACTGCCAACAGACATGGTGGAATTGGAAAGACAATTTTAAATTGAGAAATTGTAAGGCTGTTTCTTGGGGGACTTCATGCGTGAGCCTTAGTCCCGACCCATTACATGCAAAAACATCAAGAACATTTGACACAAATTCAGGATTCACAGAGCTAGCTAGCGCTAGAAAATTTTCCAGGGAACGGAAAATGTGCATGCAACAACTGGCTAAATCATTCTCAACTTTCATATCAACCCTGCTTAGATAAATGTCGCTGAGGATGGGAGCTACCTTGGCACATATGCACACACCAGATTTTTGCGTATAAAGTCGACCATCGCACTCAACAAAGGTGTTACTCAGGTAGTAAGGTAACATTTTCAAAAAGGATTCGGTTAAGATTCCACACTCATTTTAGAACCAGCATTCATCATTGTCCTCTGTAAAACATTGCTGAACATACTGGATGAGTTGAGAGTGTGGAAGAGATCATACAAATCAACCACATCTATGCTAAAACCAGCACTGTATACCAAGCTTTCATTCTGGAGCAAATCAGCAACTGCCTCAGAATTAAGAACGAGAAATGGATCCTTTACGCGAAGTGACGACAAATGTTTGCAAATATAGTAGACACAACCAACTGCCATGAATTGCAGAATTCATACTTTCATTCATTATACTTTCTGTGTTGTAACAAAATCCTTCACGTCTTACCTTTCCCAGGAGTGGGCATTTATTGCATTGTTCTCATTTCCAGGTCCTTCCCTGTCTTTGGTGCGAGTGCTGAAACGGGGATCCTTTGGAGGCAACCTGCAGCTTTCTTCTGTGCTTTTGATTCTGCCTTAGTTTCCATCGGATAGCTGTGACTGGTACGTGTGGGCAAAGGCGTTTCATATTTGCAGACCAGCTTATATATGGTCCAGTGCTTGTCAAGCCAACAATTTTTTTCGTTACAAAGTATGATGCTGCTGCAGTTCCACAAAAAAAAAATGTTTTTACAATTTTTAGACAGCTTACCTTCAAGTTCTTCGATTTTGTGATGGTGTATATATGTTATGCTACCACTGTTTGTTTTTTTTTTCCTGTCATGCTGATGCATCAAGGATAATGCTAGGCTGTTATGGCTAGCATGATCTGCTAAGGTAAAGGTGCCGGTTTCATTCTACACCAACTGATACAGGTTGTGGGCTCGACCATCCTCAATTTCATTTTAAAAAATTATAGCAAATTGTATTACTATGAAGAATATTATCCCAGCTTATTTTTGGCGAAAAAATATTTTCCGCCCGTGACCACCATCTTAAAGGAGTATAGACACCAAATTTTGGTGGCATTTTTGTAAGACATTCCTGTATACGGATCGCCACGTGGTTTTCGCCTACGACCGGTAAATAATTCTCAGTTTAATTTTTTTTTTTCTCTCCAGTTTCGGTTTCAGCAGCTGAGAAATGGCTGTAACATCACAATCAAGTCCAAGCCATGCACGGCATGAAAAAGCTGCAGTATAATCGCCAGCTCTTCACTTGTGATTCCGGTTCTTGAGGCAGGATGGCTTCAGCGTTGTAGTGAATTTAAACATCACAGGATTTCACAATTTTTTTTTCACCCGTCACGTGACCTAGACTTAACTTTGGCGTCACAGCCATCACACGGCTTTTGAAACCGAAACAGGTGAGGAAAGAAATTCAATGATAAATTGTTTAGCGGTCATAGGTGGATATCACCTGGTGCTTTCTGTACAGTAATACCTTGCGCATCATTACAGCTAATAAAACACGAACCCAAAAATTAGGTGTCTATAGGTCTCCCTATCAAAGCAATCAAGGTGGCACGGCAGTCGTCTATGGCCCGAGAGCAGGCGGAAAGCACAGGAGCGGCACTGTGGTGCCACCCCACTGCTGTGGCCATGCTTGCCAAGAGCATTTTATTGTGATATGCAGGCACCTTTTTGGCAGATAAAATACCCTCGCGCTGTGCGAGTACTTCGTGAACCTCGGTAGTGAGTACAAAAGGAATAATTGGAAAAACTTCATGTACACAGCATGCATCGCCTTGTCCTGCACACCGTACCAGACCAAAAGCGGGTTCAAAGTACACAAGCGAAGTTGTTGCTGCCTTGAAAATGAGCAGCGTTGATTGATATCTATTTGCTATTTGCCCAGCACATTAGCCGCAGAATGCATCGAGGATTGCAAAGCTTTGGGTGCGTACAACAACTTTCAGTCTGGTAAGTAGAATGCGATTTTTCTCGCTCGTAAACAGCGCACGCAAACCAGGTAGGAAGTACTCCACTCAAAACATCATTGCATTCTCGGATGATTCTTCATACCGAGCACCAAATGAGCGTTGTTGGTAAGCATGGCAACAGTAGCAAGGGCATTGTGCCTTGGCACCGTACAGGTTTGATTATCCTTGCATTATTCCTTTAAATCACCACGCTGCACGCCTATCTGTTCTGTTCGTGTGAGGTTATTGGTGTCAGCGTTTATAATTTCTTCATGGGTATTCAAGCTTTTAGCTTGCATTACAAGCTGGAGCATCCACATGCTGGTTCCGTAGTTAGGGCTACCCAGTTCAGTCCCGGCCGCCGTGACCACTTTTCTATGTAGGATAAACTCGTAATGCGACAGTGTGCCATGCAGTACGTAGTTGATGTAAAGATTAAAGATCCTCAAAATCTGAAACGGGCCCATATGTCACTCGGGACGCTCAACCCCACAACTCGCATTCAAAATTAGCTGCAGTGAATACCACTCAAACCCCTCGGTATAATAAAATTCAGCTCCAATTGAGCAAATCAGTGGCTGTCAGCGCACGCACATTTCATCACAAAATTTAAAATAATTTTAGGTGAACAAAGCTAATGTTAGCCATACAATATAACCGCGGAGGAGTGCAATGCAGATCGCTTGCGCAGCAGCTCATTATGCACATAATACGTACAATTAGAAAGTGAAAAACAAAAATTTTCTTGAGGAATTGTTTACATTATAAACAGATCTACGCATAAATATACTGGCTGCCTCGTCAACATTTTACGTGCACTCACAAAATACCATTACGCGTCATAAAGAAGGCCAAACTCGAGTTATTTATGACCTTCGAGCCCATAACCGCTCTGGCGTAAAGGTGTCGGTATCCAGCCTTGGCGCCTCGCTGCGATGGCCCACTGTTTACGACGACCGTCGTCCGTACGAAGCTTGTGCAAGCTTATTAAACTTTGCGTTCTTTACCTTCCAGTACATGCCACGGTGATGCAACTAGTCAGCATGGTGCTTTGCTTTTTATTTTTTCGGCTGCAGCAAACCATCGCACAATCACAGTAGGCGAAAGCAACTGAAGCATTGTTTTTCCTACCACGCGAAAGTCTGTAATTACGACAGCGCCACCGCATCTTCATGACGTAGCCAGAGTGAAGGTGGTCTATACTCTTTTAAGTTTGCAAGCGATAGCAAAACCTAGTCACGCAGATAAATTTGTAAAAAAATTAACTTTTTCATGCATCACTATAAACAAAAATTTTCATATTAATAAAATGCATTGTTCTTTTGATGTGCAGGAAATAAACAAACTCGACCTTATATTTGTTCAAATATAAATCGTAAAATATGGTACAAAAAGCTGAAATTTTGAAATGTTTATCAAATTTTATATTCTTATGGTACTAGGCACTAGACTAGAGTTCCAAAGTGCCTGGGTTCGAATCCGACTGCCGGCAGCTGCGTTTCGATGGATGCAAAGCGGAGAGGCATCCATCTGTGCGATGTCAATACATGTTAAAGATCCCCAGGTGGTCAAAATTACTCCGTAGCCCTCCACTATGGGGCCTCTCTTCTTCCACTTTCGCTCCCATCTTCCTTCCCTTGCAGCGCGATTCACGTGTCCACGGAAAAAGTTTTCCTTTCCTGTAAACCAATTATTACTGTGATAGTACTCAATCTATTTCTCCAACTTTTTTAGAAGACAAAAAGCCTATAAAAGAGATCAACCAACTTCAGGTGCACTTGCAAAAACATTATAAAAGAGATCAACCAACTTCAGGTGCACTTGCAAAAACATTATAAAAGAGATCAAACAATGTAAGGTGCACCTGCAAAACTATTCTAAACCCGAGAAAATTACCTTATTGAGGTTTATTTCTCCGTCAGTTATGTGATGAAGTGGCCCTATTAAAAATATGAAAAATACTAGTTTGCACAGAGCCGTTCATTGCCGTTTAATTCTGAACATTTAATCAGGGTGCTTTTAAGTGGGAAAATAATTTCTCAAGTTGAGCCTTTGCTGGCAACCACGGTGTTGCTCTGTGCCCACTTATCGCAGCAGCCCACTTTTTGCTGGCTACGAACTAGCAGTCCACTGCTTGAGTGCAATGGTGCTTTAGGCCTGGGCACTGTCAGCTTTAAATGTGCAAATTTTTTGCAGTTATATATGTATATATATATATATGTATATATTACATGACACAGTACCATTCAATGGCATTTATTTTTTAGAGCTTAATCTAATTTGTGCTTTAGATGAATAAAAAAAAAACATTTCCATTCAGCAATCGCTTTGAACCCTGGCGTTGCTCTGTGCTTGCTCTTCACTGCAATGGATGCCGGAGCTGACGTCAAGGAGACATGTAACAACACCTTGTGGGGGTTCTCACGGGACTCGGGCTCTGTGCTCAGAACCGAACGCCCCGCCGCTAGCTCTGACCACATCCGTGGCAGGGAAGAACGAAACACTGAGGCAGAGCCACCGGGTTGGGATGTTTATTGGGAGTGCCCAATTTTTATCCTTGGTCATAGCAGCATCCGCGCGCTCTGGCATCGCGGCGTCGTCTCCCCCGGATGAGATGCTGTGCATCGATATGAGAGGGTAGGGGGAAGGAGGGGCTGCCCGGCATGCTACGCCAGTTCTCACGCCCCTGCCCTCTCTGCCACTGCTTCAGGGGAAGGAGAGAGATGAGGTATCCCCGTGAGGCAGACAGAGGGGGTGTTCGTCATGTCGTGCAAGCGCGAAGAATCTTAAATTCCCACACCCTCCTCCCCTAATCGTGACCTCCACCTGGGTGCCGTTTTCCCCTTTGGAGTCACACGGCTGGTCTTTCAGCAGGCCCATGTAATACAGGAATCAGGGCAGGGTTCGGGACTTGGGTTGTTGGGCTCTGGTCCTGGTGCTGCTGCCAAAGCAAGGAAGGCCACCCCCTAAGCCGAGCGGGCCCCGCATGCAGCCCGTACATCCGACTCGTTCTGTTGAAATCCTCGTCGCCGCAGTCACGAGGAAACACAAGGGGGCGAATTATCATGGCTCGCCTCCCGGTCATGGGCCGCCAGTACGCCCGTGGTGCACTGCTTTCTCACGGCTGCGCCGACTTCCCGCAGGTCATAAATCAGCATCAGACTCCATCCCGATAGGAGCTCCATACTGTTTTTGTTGAATGCCAGTCTCTGTGCTCGACCTCAAACCGAATATGGCACCTGCATTTGATAGCCCTCCTCGCAGCTGCGAGCAAAGAACAGTCTTCTCTGCAGCTTTTTGATCCACACCTCAAATTACTTTGCGGGGAATTCTGATCCTTGTGCCGTACTAAAGCTTCATTTAAATTTTTTTTTGTGTCCGTGGCCTTCAGCAGATTCCTTTATTGTCGAAGCTGGCAGTGCCCAAGCCTAAAGCAGCATTGTATTGGAGCAGTAGAGTGCTGGTTCTGTGTATATTTGCAGCCGGCAAGAAGTGTCCTGCAGTGAAGAGCATGTAAAGAATTTACGGCGTTGCAGTGGAGCACCAGAACAAGAGTACCAGCGTGGCAGGCTTCTCGAACCGAACAGCCCGTGCCGTGCTTGCTCACTGAGCACACGCTGTTCAACCTTATTTTCTTTTGCTGGCTGTGAACGACGATCTTAGCGCCTCCGCTTTACAGCGGCGCTGTGCGCTACAGGGCTCCCCAACCAAACGGAGCGGCGAAATGTACGAGCTAACAGGGCAGGGATGAGGGTTCCTCAGCGGCAGGCATGTCGACAGATAAGCGAGCAACATCCGAGGGGAGCTCCTGGGGAGGCATTTCCATGTATTTGGGTTTAAGGCGATCCAGGGAGACTACCTCTTCACGACTATCCAGCAGGATAGTCGCCGACTTTGTGGTCTTGTTGAAGACGCGGTACGGGCCATCATAGGGGGGGCTAAGAGGCGCCTTTACAGTGTCTCGCCTTAGAAAAACATGCGTCGAGGAGGCAAGATCTGGGTGCACAAAGGTCTGACGGTCAGGTGATCGAGGTGGGACTGGATTTAGGTGTTGAATGCAGTCCCAAAGGCGTTAAATATACTGGAGGGGCTGGGACGAGGAAGCCGAAGGAACGAACAAGTCTCCGAGATGACTTCGCCCACCGAACAGCCAAGGTCACGACGAACAACGGTGCGTAGGCCAAGAAACACCATAGGAAGGTGACCAGCCCAGTGCTCGCGATCTAGGCGAGCAATGAGGGCAGTCTTGAGCTGACGATGGAGCCGCTCAACCATGCCGTTGGCACAAGGATGGTATGTTGTGGTGCGGCAGTGTTTAGTGCCGAGCAGGCTGGTAAGGGAAGTGAAGAGGATGCATTCAAACTGGCGGCCACGATCCGTGGTAACAGCCAAAGTGGGAAATCCATGCTGAAACGAAGGCTTTGGCAACTGTTTGCGCAGTGATGTCCAGAATGGGCACTGCTTCGAGCCAACAAGTGAAGCGGTCAATCATCATCAGAATGTGCCGGCAGCCATTAGACGGAGGTGGTGGTCCAACCAAGTCAAGGTGAACGTGGTCAAAGCAACAACCAGGTGGCAGGAAAGACTGGGGCGGAGTCTTTGTATAGTGAGTCATTTTGACGGACTGGCAAGCAAGACACGAGCGAGGTAGAGCCGATGACAAATCGCACCAGAGAAATCCGGTCATAAGCGGATGAGGCACGAGCTGCAGACGCAGGGCACGGGGGTGGTCACGCAGGGCTTGAAGCACAGGGTCTTTGTTATGTTGTTAAAAATTAAGAAATTTCATCTTTTTGTACCTTTCTTCTTTGACTTATACATAAAAAAACGCTAAGTTGATTTAATTTACTGCATTCAAAAGTGCAATGTATTTTATATGTAGAAAAAATTTTGATAATTATGCATCAAAAAAATTGTGCTACCTCCTGCGAATTCAAAATGGTGGCCACAGGTGGAAAAATATTTTTTCTCGAAAGCAAGGGATAAAGTTTGTCAGTAGCACAATGTGCTATGATTTATTTAAATTGAAATTGAAATTACACAGCCTGGATCTGTTGACAAGAATGATCTGGGAAGGTATTCAAGTGCAGCAAGCTTTTAAGTGATAGCTTATAAAGCTCGTTTGGTTGAAACGCCATCGGCGTCATGATAGTAGTTGTCGACACCAGGTGTCTGGAAGAACTGGGGCTAGGCAAAAAAAAAATTGTATCATGGTAATTTTGGTTCTGTTGAATGATTGGAGTGTGATAGGCAATCACGAGTTAATGAAATCACTGTATTTAATTGATGATTTTAAGAAATAAGATATGAAAACGTTGAGAAAAGAAGGTTCAAAGGTGTCAAAATGCTCAGTATTAAAAGCAACTGCTTCATGATGCTAATTACAAATATTTAGTGCGTAACTGATCATTATTTATCTGAAATAATTGAAAAAAGGAGTATTAATGCGGCAAAATGCTCATAATAAGTGCCTGTTAATTAATCAATTGACATAACTAAAATGAAAAATTGGAAAAGCGAGATCAAAGGTGTCAAATACTCAAAATGAAAAACTATTGCTTGATGAGGCAAATTAAGTTCAGATTGTAATTCATCAAATAATTGAGAAAATGAGAAATCCACTCAAAGGTGTCAGACTGCTCAGAATGGGAAGTGTATGTGTGCTGACTCTAAGTATTGGTGTATAAAAAAAATAAAAAGCAAGATTTAAAAGTTGAGAAACATTGTCCGTGAGTGTGAAACGTGATCGCACCGTAACCCTTAACTGCAAAGCTGAGGTGTCCCACAAATTTTTTTTTTCCAGCTATGCAGGCCCATAATCAAATTTAAGTTTCATATGTCTCTTTTGAGTGGATCTGATTGGCTGAAATGGCAAAAATGCATGCAGCAGGTAATCCATTTCTGGTGCTTCGGCCAGTCAGGTGTTACCAAAATGGACATTTTCAACAGGGATGCAAGTGAGCATAT
Organism: Amblyomma maculatum; assembly: GCF_055883805.1. Taxonomy (NCBI): domain Eukaryota; kingdom Metazoa; phylum Arthropoda; class Arachnida; order Ixodida; family Ixodidae; genus Amblyomma; species Amblyomma maculatum. Next base: position 52,478,051 of record NC_139350.1, read on the forward strand.
GATGCTTGGTGCGTCCTTGTCTCATTTAGTATCATGCTACACTGTCATTCGAATATATTTGAACTGATTTGAATATGTAGTTGTGAAATGTGGACTAGTATTGATGCTTGTTGGTTTGAAGTTACAGACAGGCTGTACAACTAAGCTTTGCAAATATATAAAAGCAGCCTTTTCAGATCCACAAAATACGCCTGGAAGCTTTTGAGAAAGACTGGGTACCCAATTTGCATTGCAAAGGCATCAGTAACAGTTTTCTTGCAGTGGCGTATGTTGCATTGGCAGAACACATGAAGCCTGTACATGCAGGTACAGTCGTGCCCGTTAATATGACCCCCGTTAATATGGACGACCCGAATTATGGACAGTTTTTCTGGGGACGAAACCTTTTCAATGTATTTATGCCTCGTTAATATGGAAACTCGCTGTCAGGACAATGGACAGGGGAAGAATGCACACGGCCCACGTGGGCCCATGTATTTTTGTCTCGTTAATATGGACAGTGCTTGAAAAAAGCACAGGAGTACAAAAGCAAGTTAAAGAAGGGCGCGCCGCCTGCAAACCTACGCGACAGCCGATACGGCGGGATGCCTGAACGAGTCCCGTGGGGTTGGAACGAACCGAAGCGGCCGTGTCGACGTTTTAGGAAGGGGGGGGGGCAAGAGCGGAGAGGAACGTACACAGCAAACCGAGGGTCAGCGTAAGAACGACCCCGAAAGGGGGGAACCAGGAGATTTCTGGGTGCAGCGGAAGTGCCGCCGCAGTCGGGAAAACGGCAACATGTGGTTGCAATAAATTCTGCTGAACGTGTACAGAGAGGCCGGTAAAAGTGTAAGAAAGAAATGACAGGAAGAAAGACCAAGTGCCTACAGTGGCGATGGGAACTGAAGTTTTCTTTCCCAAAGCACAGTGTGTGTTCCATGAAGCCGTTAGCACTTTTAGGTGAGAGTTAAGACACTCACAAAATAGAGCAACAAAAGAAAGGCGACGTACGAACATGCAACCGGGATCGGGCGTCCCTTCCTGGACACGCTTCCCTCTCATGCTCCTGGTTTTCGTCCCTGTTGCACTGCCGAACTGCCACAGTTTGCACAACAGGCGGTCTGCATGTCGGCTTCGCTTTGAGTCAACGTTGCGGCATTGACAAGGTTTGAGCTCTTCGTAGTCGGCTAGCCGTCGTTCTAAACTGTACTTCAGCTTGCAGTGTTTGTTTTATAGGAACACATAGAAACGGCGCCAAGAAAATGGGATGTTCGATAGCCCTCTGCATAGCAGCATGCCAACTTGACTCCCTTGCTTCCTTACGGAAACAGTACAAGGCAAAAAAAAAAAGAATCAGAAGAACGGAAAGGCAGAAAGGTTAACTAGGCAAAAAAGTGCAAAGCATCAGGAGCCTGTAACTTTCAACTTGAGTCTGGCTTTGGCATGACTGGAGTTAAACGCAAAAGAACAGAGCTTAATGTAGGCGCGAAGAAATCTGTGAATACAAGCGGCAAATGCCATCTCAGTCAATCCAAGCCGTGAGGGACTAGTATCAACAGCTCAGCTGTTTCCTCGCTTCAGGACAATCTCAAGCAGCTACTTAGCGGCTACTTTGCTCAGTGACGAGACAATTTTGGAAGTGGCGGTGAGTAGAGAATCGGACGCTGATTCATCGGCCAGTGAGGAGTTTGTGCTCGAAAGTTCAACCAACACAAAGTCCACCATCACGCGTGTCTTGGTAAGCGAGTCGCTTCAGACTGCACTACAATTTTTCGAAGACAACAATGACAAGAATAATGCACTCAAAATTGCCGTTGTTCTGTGAAATCTTGAGTCTAGTGAACACCGTTTGTACAAAGGCAGTCAATAATTTCAATTCTTTTTTCTCAATAAAATCCTTTTTGTTTTTATTCATGACTCGTTATTATGGATGACTCGCTTTATGGACAGTTTTGGTTGGAAACCAAAGTGTCCATATTAGCGAGGCACGACTGTATTTGCAAATGACCCTAAAAGGGCAACTAGGGCAATGTGAAGTTGGCCTGTATCGATAGACTGCAACACCCTAATCACAAAGAGCGCACTGTTATTAACCCTTTCACTGCCAAGTTTTTTTGTTTCTTTTGTGACTGCTCCTCACTTCCTTCCAGGTTCTTTTTTCATCTGTGTTACTTTCATCCGATTCAGAATTCGGTTTGGTTTGGTCAGGAATTCAAGAAATGTTGATTCTCTATTCATCAACATTTTCTGAATTCTTTCATCTATCATAGCATGGATGAACCTGGCACACTGACTCGCCATTACTCGCTGCAGAAGCAACAAAGCGACATGGTGATTATAATGATGCAGATCTAAAAATACCTAATCCATTTGTAGTTTAATATGAAGGCCCCGCCTTCTAAAGAATGGGTCCGCGAGTCAGGGCCTCGCCCGACTACTAGTCACAAATTCACATGAATTCCATTCTGCTCCAAAATACCAATTGGTGAAATATGAGAGATGCCTTTACCCTGCAGTGGGTATAGTCTGGCTGATGATGATGATAAAAACGCTAGTTTATTTCCGGGTCAGCAGAGAAGCACTTTGCAAAGATACAACACTGCACGCCGCTGCAATGCGAAGCATGTGGTCGAGGCTCATGACAGGACTATCCTTTGCTACAGAAGTAAGGGGCCAGTGCTTTTACATGGCAAGACAAAACATAGTGGGGTGTAAAGATGGCCTATGTGACATGGCAAAAGGGGCTCCAAGCAGTACGAAATACATTGCTCCTCGCGTGGCTGCAACTCAAGCAAAAAACCCAGCTCAGGAGGCATCGCTTCCATCTTCATCCTGGTATTGCTCTGCTCCACAGTCCATTACATCAGGATGCTTCGTGCTGCTTGCCAACAGCTAACAACGTGATCGCTCCCCAAGCAGGGCTGCCGCCAGACTCCCGCGATTCTTCCATTCTGTCCCTTTATCTACACTTTCTGCCGCTTCAAGCAAAAATCGCGCGCCGCGATAACCTTTGCACCATGCACAGTTCAGCTGCCCCTCCACGTGGTCAGACAGAGAGAAAAGAGCACGTGCAGTTTAATTAAAAGACTAATTGAGGCGTTGGAGCCACACATATATTTACGCTAAATGTTTTATGAATTTGTGAAGCCTCTTCGTAGACAATACGACATGTCAGCAATATTTCTTTTTAGTGGCAGGGAGTTACGAGTATACTCAAGAGGAGAGATGAAATGCTGGTATCACCGTTGGCGACAGATTTCTCAAGTGAAATGTACATGTCAGCATTGATTTTGCAAGTGCAGATCCCAAAAGTTATGCTGCACGGCCATTAATTTCAGAGTGGCGGCAAACTGGCCATTTTAATGGGGTCATTGTAAGTTTGGTTGCACTGGTGGGAAGATTTTTTTTTTAATTCAGTTTTTTCTGTGATAAAGGAGCCCTTTGTTGCCATACGGTTTTTCTTTGTCCATAGCTCATCATCATTATCATCATTAGCTGGACTATACCCACTGCAGAACGAAGGCTTCTCTCATAATCCTTCAGTTAACCCGGTCTTGTGCTAGCTGCACCCACTTGACCCCTGAAAACTTACTAACCTCGTCCACCCACCTGACTTTCTGCCGCCCCCTGCCATGCTTGCCTTCACTTGGAATTCAATTTGTTACTCTTAGCGACCATCGGTTATTCTCTCTTTGCAATACATGTCCTGCTTGTGACCATTTCTTCTTGATTTCGACTAGAATGTCATTATTTAGAGTTGATTTCTTGGACCCACTCTGCATGCTTCCTATCTCTAGACTACACTTACCGTTTTCCATTCCTTAGCTCTATGCATCTACTCCAACTTAAGTATAACCCCTTTAATTAGCCTTCACATTTGAGCCCCATAGATGAGTACTAGTAAGATGCAACTGTTATTTACGTTTCTCCTGAGTTATACCGGTAAGCTGCTAGTCATGACCTGCAAGAACTTGCCAAATGCGCTCCATCCTAGACTTGTTCTACAGGCTTTTCTTCTGAATTTAATCCTAGTGCCAGCGGACATAATCTGAGCGCCAACTGATACAATCTGCACATCGTGTAATTTAATTTTAGTGCCAAGCATTTAATAAAAGAGGCAGTGTATTTAATCCGAACGTCAACTCGAATGATGACAGTGCCAAACAATTTAATCAGAGTGCCAACGCAATTAATACAAGCGCCAGCAGATTTAATTCATGTGGAAAATGAATGCGGTAGAGGGCTCTAAAGCACGAAGCATGAATTCCAGAAATAAACCGAAATTGAGATCACTTCGCAGACCATGCGACGCTTAAGCGTCACATCTGCACTCACTATTTCGCTTTGTTCTTGTATCTTTCAAAAACCAAGAACCACGCGCAGCTGAAAAACTGCAGTTTATGACATGCCTCTTGCAGCTTTTAGTTTAGACGCATGACAAGTGAATAAATATGACTGTCATCTTCTAATTGGCTGGTTCAGCACTGCTTATTATGGGTTGTCATTAGCACTGATGAATCTGCATGCTGATGGCATTTCGGCCTTCACACAACAGCCTGCTGTTTTTACGAAATATCAATCGGTGCAGAAATCTGCGTTTCTAATAATGATTCAACACCACTAACAGAAAAGAAGGATTAGCGTAAAGCAGAGTTGGTTCAGGCAAGAAGACATGGAGCCAGAGAAACGTATCTCATTTTACCGCTTCCTCAATTTTACATGGCCACTACCAGGGAAAGAGAGAGCGCGCGCCGTTGCATTCAGTCTGGCTGTGACATATCAAAGTGGCTGAAACTATGTACAGCAGAGCTTACAACCCAAACAGCAGTGCTTAGTTTGCCTGGGCGGCAATCGTAGCGGCATAGGTGGATAACAAACTACAGGCTTGTAAAAGTACATAAGCGGCTGTCTTTAAAATGCAATTTTATTTTCTGGGAGACATTAGGTTCAAAACACTTACATTAAGGCAATGTTTGTCATAATACTGATGAAGGCTATCCTATACGTTGACGCTTCGCTGATTCGGTGCATTGTCTGAAAGATGATCTCAATTTCGATTTATTTCTGGAATTCATGTTTCGTGCTTTGGAGCCCTCTATTGCATTCATTTTCCACATATGGATTAAATTGGTTGGCACGCGGATTAAATTTGCCGGCGCTTGTATTAATTGCTTTGGCACTCGGATTAAATTAGTTGGCGCTGGCATTATTTGAGCTCGCACTCGAAATAGATATGCTGGCACTTTAATTAAATGCTTGGCACTCGAATTAAATTACATGGCACACAGATTATATCAGTCAGCGCTCAGATTATTTGCACTAGCACTATGATTAAATGCGGGGGAAAACCTGTAGTTATCGCTCTTTCATGGTCCGGATCTGCGGTTGCTACCTGTTTTAAGCAGACACATTCGCCAACAACATTCAGTGCTTTGTTACCTGCAGGGTGGAAGTACTGTTCCATTCACTCCGTTTGCTTTATTCTGCTCCAAACTGCTTTGCCTGCGTATCCTGCCCCAAAACGCAGTATTGTTCCAAAACTCCAAAACTTGATGTTTTGATGCCTTGGTATTTTGCCATAAAATTTAGCGAAACATGATTTTTGCTTAACATTAATTGTATTGGTTCATTAATTGCGCCAGGTACAAGAAATGTGGTTTGATGCAATTTGATTAGGTGACTGTGAGAAGTGCAGCAGGGCAGTGGCATGTTGTGCTATAGACCTTTTCACAAGCCTCGGCGAAACCGATTTGACTGGGCTGTGAGGCGGCTTTGGGAGAGATAATTCTCAACTTTTCCTGTGCTAGCAGCACAGCCCAGTATTCAATATGGCAGCGCCCACGACCACTTTTCGGAAAGCTCTATAGACCAGATCAAGGAGGGTAAATTGAACACTGCCATTTTGAAAGCGTTCTAGCACCATCTATAGGTGCCGCAGCGAAACTATGGCTCTGGATTGTCAAACGAGGCAGCCGTGGGTGTCTAGCTCTTGCGCTTTTATGTTTCTTTGAAGTTTTCACAACTGGTTGCTGATAAAATTGTCAAAAGTTAATTTCTGCCTCACAGCAAGACTATTCTTTACATCTTGCTAGGGCAGAGGCAAGTACAGTGTCCACAAGTGAAGCGAGTGAGTGGTTCCTATAAGCGCATGGTACCGTTGCATGCAGGCTTGCTATGGCTGTGACTTTTCTGATTTTATTTGTACCCCCAAGTAATGTGCCATGTACCAGCTAAACCTTTGCAGTGCGCAATATGTTTTAGCTTTGCATGGTGACTGCAAAAAGTCTGCCGCAGCCCACACCTCACAAAACAGGCCACATGCCGCTACTGCGAGTGAATGCTTCTCATTGGCGATGATTCCCCGGTGTCTCTTGTTTTTTTTTTCTTTCCAGCAGGGTTGAAGAATGAATCAGCAGCACATCAACCAAACAGGAGATATCAAGGTCTTATTTTTGTGACTGGTTGGTGTTGCTTATCATGGCTGTTAAAAAAAAAGGGCACTTCCTTGCTGAAATGAAAACGGAGACATCAGGGAATCGGAGCAAATGAGACATGTTTACTCGCACTTGCGGCATGCCACCTGTTTGCGCGGTGCGGACTGCAACAAATATTTGCAGACACCACGCGAGGGTAAGATATATTGCATACTGCAGAGGTTTTGGTAATATGTGGCATATCATATTGGGCATGCAAATCAAAGTGGAAAAGTCACAACCGTAGTATTTTTCGCATAGAAAGGTACCATGCACTTAACCGAACCAGTCGCTCCACTTGTGGACGCTGTGCTTGCCTCTGCCATTGCGAGATGTGGAGAACAGCCTTGTCATGAGGCAGAAATGCACTTTTGACGATTTTGTGAGCAGCAAGCTGTGAAAACTTCAAAGAAACGTAAAGGCGCAAGCGCTATGAATACCCATGGTCACCTCGTTTGGTAGTGCAGAGCAGTCATTTCGCTGCAGTGGTGGTGGTGGTGAAAAACTTTTGATTCATTTAAAAGGGGTGGATGTACGCATGGGCCGGATCTTTGACTATCAGCCCTTACAGATACTGGGTGGGGTCCCTAGTACGGGACCCCAGTGGCGTCGGCCGCTGCCCGGGCGCGTTCGACCAAGGCCCTTTGGGCCTGCAGGTCATAGCAGCCGAGCAGGGTTGCCTCCCAGTCCTCCCGAGTGGGGTTGGGGTGAGCAGGAATAGCTGGGTTGGATGGGCAGGCCCACACCATGTGGTAGATGTCCGAAGACTTCTCCGCACAGTGCGGACAACTGCCCGCGAAGGAGGGATTAAAATGTTTTAGTGCTGCCGGGCACAGCAGAGTATTGGTATACAGACAGAGTAGAAGCCGCTCCTCCGTCTTAGATAGACCTTTACTCGGGCGAGGGTAAAGGCTATGACAAGATTGATAGTAAAGAACAATGTCTTTAAAAGAATACGCGGGTTCGAATTCGAGATCCTGATCTAGGGGGTCGAGATGGGAAGCCCGGAAAGAGAGCGCGCGGGCAGCGGCGTCGGCTGCCTCATTCCCTTCGAGACCCATATGAGCAGGAGCCCATACTATTTTCCGGTAAGCGGGGTCCCCGGTATAGGTACAATTTTGAAGTAGTCGGTAGGCTAAGTATGGGGCCCAGCCTTGCTCGACGTTCCGACAGGCCCCTCGCGAGTCGGAGATAATTGTTTTAGAATCAGTGTGAGTAGCTGCCAGCGCAATGGCGACCTCCTCCGCGTGGGTTATGTCACGGGCGCGAAATGTAAGCCCGTTAACAGTTTTGGACTGGTGGACCACTGCGGCCGTGTACCATCCCCCATGGTGGGGGCCGGAGGCGTCCACGTAGTAAATGCCGGGTTTCGACCCATAATGGCGGCCCAGGGTTTCCGCCCGCGCCAGGCGCCGACCATTGTGGTCTTCACGTGTCAATGTTTTTAGGAAGAGGGCGTACGTGGAGGGCGCATCTCCACTCGAAAGGGAGGCGTACACGATCTTCCATAAGAGTGGTATGTTGGATGTGTAGCCGGGCAAGGAGGCGGCGACCCGACAGTGTTTTAGAAAGACGTGTGTATTGGTTGGTTAAGTGAGCCTCTCGGATCTCCCGGAACGTATTCACCATGCCCAGGCCAAGTAGACGCTGGTTGGAGGTGTTCACGGGGAGATCGAGGGCTCTCTTAAAAATTTTGCGCAGGACGACTTCGAGTGCATCCTCGTCTTGTTTCCGAAGGTGGAGGTAAGGAGTCGAATACAAGATTCGACTGGTCACAAATGCATGCGCCAGCCGCAAGGCGTCTTTGCACCGCAACCCCCCACGTTTGTTAGAAACCCGGCGGACCATGCGGCCCACCTGGTCCCCCACCTTACGGAGTTTCGCCAAGGTAGTGTCCGACCGTCTATGTTGATGAATGAAGAGCCCCAGTACCCGGACTTCTGTTCGTTCAGGAATTGATCCTGTCTCTAAAAAAAGCTCAATTTTGGCCGTACACTTTGGTGAGGGACGTATGTGTACAAATTCAGATTTTTGAGGGGAGCATTGAAGGCCGCAGCGGCGAGCATAACGGTCAACTATGGTTGCCGCTTGCTGCAGGTTGGCCTCAATATCTCCAAGAGAACCTTGCGTGGCCCACAGGGTGATGTGATCGGCATACAGCGCATGCTGCACACCAGCGACAGCACCCAACTGGGCTGGCAGGTGCATCATAGCCAGATTAAATAAGAGAGGAGACAGCACTGCACCCTGTGGTGTTCCTCTGGTTCCAAGTTGGAACGGGCCATGTTCGGTGTCCTGGATTTTAATGTAGGATTGGCGATCTGTCAAAAATTGCCGAATGTATCTGAACGCGTTGCGTCCGCAACCGGTTTGTGAAAGATGAGTGAGTATTACCTCATGAGTAACGTTGTCAAATGCTCCTTTCAAGTCTAAGGCGAGTATGACCTTGTCGTTGTGAGGGCATTCGACAGGATCAAGAACGTCCCGATTAAGTTGTAGCAAAACATCCTGTGCGGACCTGTACGGGCGAAATCCGAACATGGAGTCTGCGAAGATGTGTTGATTTTCCATGAACTCGGACAACCTGTCACGCACCATCGTCTCCATTAGTTTGCCCGCACACGAAGTTAGAGAGATGGGGCGAAGGTTGTCCGTGTTGATAGCCTTGCCAGCTTTTGGAATGAAAGTGACCAGAGCAGTCTTCCAATCGATGGGGAGTGGCGCGTCCCCAAGCCAAATTGAATTGATGTAATCCAATAAGGACTGGTAGGCCGGGTCGGGTAAGTTAGCTAGTAATTTGACTGTAATTTTGTCCCGACCCGGGGCTGTGCCACGTTTCATTTTCGCCAGGGCCGCCCACAGATCGTGGAGCTGAAACGGCTGATCCAGCTCAGCGTTCTCCGAACCTGCATAAGAGTGCGCCGGTCCGCGGGGGTCTTGGGTAGTGCACAAGTATTGGTCCCGCAACTTGTGCGCTAGCTGAGTTGTGTTGCCCTGAAAGCTGTGTATGGCACGTTGTAGATGTTTCTGAGTTTCTGTGTGTGTCTGCGTTGGGTGGATAACAGCGTGGAAGAGCCGCCATGTGTTCCTGCTGGACATCTCCCGCGCCGCCGTGTTGCAACGATCCACCCAGTTGGCGTCTGCGAGCTGGGCCGCATACTCGGCCGCCTGCTGGGTGAGCTCGGAAATTCGAGCCTTAAGTTTACGGTTATGCTTTTGTCGGCGCCACCGGCGGACAAGGCAATGCCGCGCTTCCCAGAGGTGGAGGAGGTGGTTATCTACGTCTGATACCGCCTCGGAAAGCTGAATTTTGGTTTCGGTGGAGCGAAGGCTAGAAACCAATTGTTCGGACCATGACTGGTAGCCTTGCTCGAATATAGATGTAGTTGTGTTGTAATTTTTCCTAAATTTGGACCAGTCTGGGAGTCGAGCCTGTGTTGTGGGTTTTGCTAATGGTCTGGTCCGAATTGTAGTGTTTAGTATACAGTGGTCGCTACCGAGGGTTTCCTCAGTGTTGACCCAGTCAGCATACTGAATGTTGCGGGTAAAGGTCAAATCCGGACACGTATCCCGAGTCACGGAGTTACCTATATGTGTTGGGTGGACGGGGTCTGTGTGAAGAGTGAGGCCCAACGTAGACGCAAGCTCCGCCAACTTGCGTCCCCGTTTCTCTTCACGGCGGTACCCCCAGACTCGACTGGGGGCGTTAAAATCGCCCACAATCAAGAGGGGGTCCCGACCCGCAGCTTTCAGCGCGTGGCTAAAAAGGTCCGAGAATGATACATTCGGCAATTTGGGTGGGCAGTAGACATTTAGAATGTGCAGTGGTGGGTCCTGCTTGCGGAGGGGGAGGAGAGTCACCATTACATGGGAATAGCCAAGTTGGAGGTTCAAGTCGACCATATTTGCTGTGTAATTTTTATGAACGCATAGACAAGACGAGGGGTCCTGCTGAAACGTCGTATAGTTTGTTAGGGTGGCGCCTCTTCCTGGCTCCTGAAGGGCCACCACGGCGGGCATATGCTCGAAAGTTGAGAGGAAAAGCCGAAGGTCGGCCCGCTTAGGGCGAGACCGCAGCCCTCGGCAGTTCCATTGAGTTACAGTGATGGGGGAGGCCAATTTAGATAAGGGGGAACGCCTATACCGAGGTTGTCCCGCCATGTTCAGGTTTTGGGGTTAGAGGAGGGAAGGTAGAGGCCCCGGAGCCATCAACCCGGGGCTGAAATTCAGCTCCTGGGAGGGGGCAGCTATCTTCCTCATTTTCAATGTCAATTTCTCGACGCGAAAATTTTGAGGGCCGGCTGGATACGTTTTTGAGAGGAGCGGCCCGGCGAGACGTGCGGGGGAGATTCGCGACATGCTGAGCGATCATGGTAGGAAGGGCCTCCATGACTTTGGCAATGATACGCTCCATTGCCGTCCCGATAAGGGTTTCGAATTTGGCGTTAAGGCGGGCCTCAAGAATGGCCACGGAGGAGTCCGAGGTCACCGGCGCCGCCGCATCGCTCTCCATGGCTTCTGCTTGGGGGGCAGGTTGTGGGGGAGGTGCAGTTTTAGTTTCAAGGGCTTCAATTTTGGCAAGTAGCATCTCGTTTTGGACCCGGAGAGAAGCTACCAGGTTACGAAGCTCGGCGTCGGCCGCCGAGCGAGCGTGAGGAGAAGGGGGGTGGGAGGAGGAGGCAACCCTACCCGAGCCGCTCACCTGTTTTCCTTTTTTGACCGCATTTGCCCAGGCACCGCTTTCGCCTTGCTTGAGTTGGGAGTGGGCTTGCTTCCCCGAACCGCCGTGTGGGGGCGGTGGTGGCGCTTGGTCGCCTTTGATGTCACGCCCGCTTGAAGGTGCTTGCTTCTTGGAATTGGTGGCGTCACCGCCGGTGACGTGATCCTGTTGACGTGGCTTCTTGCCCGTTGCGCCAGTTTTGCCGCCCTTTTGGGCAATCGTATTGGTGTTGAGGCGGTACTTGGCGGTACAGTCTCGCTGCAGCACCTCTAGGTAGCCTTACGGCACGCTCAAAATGGCGGCGATCAATTTACCCTTCGTATTCTGGTCTACAAGGGTCGTCATAGTCTAAACGATGGCAGCACACCGGTGGTGGAGGTACAATGCACCTTGGCTGGGCCTAGCTAACACATTATAAAATTTTAATAAACTAGAAAAGCGAGCATAAGAAATATTTTGATCTCAAGTTATTCTAAAACGAGTCACAAACGACTGGGAGGAATTAATTGCGAGAAAATTGTTTTGTGCACATGACAGCAACTTCTCCCAGCCTTTTGAATCGCCGGTGGTGAGAGAAGTGAGGGCAAGGAGCGAAGCAATCGCCACAGACTACCACGAGCTGTTGAGGAAACTTTTCTGGTTACAAAGAAGTACACGAGTTGTTCCAACAGTTCTGCTGTGAAAACGAGTGTGTACTTCACTATAGAATCGTTGTTAACAACAAACCTGTCAAGTCTACATCAGACAAAAACATACTTGAAGCATTATGGGGGTGATGCCAGGACGGTGTCAATTGCAAGAAATGCTTTCAAGAGTGTTGAAGGGCATAGAAAGCCTGTTGCCAAAGTGTAGCCCCAGTATTATTTAAAAGAAAACATGAGTCACTGGGAGACAACCATGAAGTAAAGAAGCTTAAGGAAGAAAAGGCTACCCTTCAGTGCCATCTATCCTTCCTGAAGGTACTACTGAGCAGTGCCCAGGAAGTTATCAGCACAGCTGCGGGATCAAAAAGGATGTGAAGAAGATAGCGAGTGGCGATGTGCAGCTCGTTTATTTTAATTCCAAGGTAGTGGTGGTGCTTGAGCGTAGACATGTCTAAAGCTGTCAAGTCAGAATAGGCAAAAGCTTTTAGTCAGCTGTGTTACTTTAAACATCTTTACATGTTGAGATATGCGTGCATAGGTAGTACAGCATTGAATATTGAATAAAAAGTAATCAAATTGGATTTTTTTGTATATCAGAAAAAAAAATTGCGGTTATTAAAAGTGCTTGACCCTAGAAACATGTTCCAAAGCATAATTTGAGTGTTTGAATACATTCGTTTTATTGCTCCAATGTGGCATTACCACTGCTCAAGCCTGCTTCCACCCGTGTACCTATTAAGGCGAAAGCCTTCAATGGCTCATACTGTTGCTGTTTGTTTGTCCGGTCACACATAGTTGTCAATCCAATGACGTCATCACCCAAAACCGAAAGTAACGTCATCAGGAAAATGAACTTCAGTAGAGTAAGTTGTTGGGCTAGTTGGTATTCTAGATTTAAGGACATAGTTTTCAGCGCAAAAGCACGCGGCCAATGGAATAAAAAGAAAAAAAAAACTATAGGGACCGGGCGCCCGTTGTACGGCGCCACCGTCGCCTCGGCGGAACAGCGCCGCCCGCGGCGGAGTGCCAAAGCAGCGGAGTGCCGAGGCAGCTGAGCGGCGCAGTCGTTTCCGTTCTGCGAGGCGCTTTTGAGCATGTCCCTACTCGTCGTTTTGCGGTGTGGCTTTAAGAGCTTTGATCTGCTTTGAGTAATCGCAAGCAGTATTTTTTAATCGGAGTATCTTGAAAAAGAAAAGAACCGTCCTCGGCAGGTCATGCGTGTTTTTTTTTTTTTTTTTTTAAATCGCCCGGCAGATGGTATTTCTGTTATATACTCGAAAATGCCCCGCGCGATTTGACCATGCGCTAGGATCACCTTCGTTAGGCACTTGTTAAGACGACTTCGAAGACGGGAATTGCGCCTGCACTGCGCGTCCATCTTATATTAGGTCTAGTCGAAACCTGCCTGAAGATCAAATACCGCCGAGCCGTGTAGCCGTGGCGCCGTAGTAGTGGTAGTTGTAATGGTCGGCGTTCATGTAAATTGAAAAGAATGCTGCACGTGTCTTTTTTTTGGTAATAGCTAGGCTCAAACGATTCAGAGTAGAATAATAGAACATGACATTCCAGTTTCAGCCTTGCCACGAGAGCTGTAAAAGGAGAAAAATAAACAAGCAAGACAAAAGTAGGATGCTATTTATGGTTGGAATAGCACAAATACATATACTTCCAGCACTTCCTGCACAATTACGCTGCAACAGCTCACTGAACCCAGCCTTGAGACTATCAGACTTAATCATAATATAAGCCGAATGAGTAATACCACCTCAGCATCATTTTTACATATACGACAATGCTCTTGTTGAACACGTCGTAGCTGCTATATATTATTGACTTAGAAAATATTATACTATACATGCCTTTCTGTCGACATGCTGCGGAGGTTGTGAAAAGAAAAAAATTAAATTTGCTGCTATCAGTGGCCCTATTTTTTCGGACGCCTGTTATGATAGAGAGATCTTGGTAGTAGTTGGCTTTTGCTTATTTAGCCGTTCTCTCAGCGCAGGAAGTTCAATGCGATTGATCACAGCTGCCTTGAACATCTGAAGGCAATAGTCCAATACTGTCAAACTGTTAAATACAATTGAAAAAAAAACACACACACACAGTGTGATGTGTTGTAAGATAGCCACCGACAACAAAGAGAGCGTTCTATTGTTAAATGAATCCCTCTGATGGTTCGCTCGCTAAGGTGTTCTACTTTCTCAGCGTAGCACGAACTTGCGGGGCCGATACCTAGCTGACCTCAATACCTGATGAGTGTGGGGGGCATGACCATGTAGGTAGTTTTCTATTTGCACGTAAAGGAATTCCGATAACTGAAAGCCATTCCTTTTACAACTTTGTCACAGCAGCTTGCCGGACTGCTGCTAAATCTGTTTACATTGGCCATAGAAGCAATTTCTGAGAGAGGTAAAACGGTCTTTTCTCACTAAAACGCCGATGAGAAACACATGTATTTCGGCGGGCCAGGAAATGGGCGCTGCTGAGAAAATACGTACAGCTGTGTCAGGTGCAACGTAAATGCAAAAAAAAAAAGAAAATTTCTAAACGGCCTTCGAAATAAAAAAAAATGCTACGTTTATGCTCGTTTCCACAAATTAAATTGTATTTTTTTTCTAGCAGATAGCAGATTTTGTGACCGTGCGGTATTGATTGAGTTGTGAAATGAGTGATTTTATTAGGTGAAATGGACATGCCACAATCAAATGTTAACAAATTCTAAGAGTATCAACACAGAGCTCTCAGTGCATTTTCATTGATTGACATACGAAATTAGGAAAAATGACAAGATCATGATAATGGAAATTGTTCATGTCTCCTATCTGCTCTTTCTGTTAAGAGAAAAAAAGTAAATTATCTTTGACTATGTCAGCGAAAGTAGCTGCACAAACATTGTCTCTGCCCATCACTGAAGATCGTAACGGAGCCCGAATGACGATGGTGGAGCTGCCGTTTCTTTTTCCATGCTGGGGTTTTCTTGTACACAGGCGGGGAAATGCTAGCGTTGTAACTTATGCTGTTGGGTTACTTCGATTTCCAATTGTCAATACAGTGACTACTGATGAAGGAGTGCGGCTTCGACTCCGAGACTCTCGTGCCGTCACTCCTGGGGAACAGAAGGCACAGAGCATCCGGTAGCAAGCGGAATTTAAAAAGTTCGGCACTTTCCATGACCACACAGTAACCAAATGCGTAGATTCGTGCCTTAGCCTTTCAAAGAACCATGCTTAGGTCACGCCGCCACTCATGCTTCTGTGGAAACCCGTAGAAATGAATCGACTTAAAAGCGTCTGACGAGTTTACGTAGCTGCCAGTGGAGCCAACAATGCACCACGTTTTGCCAGCCTTGTTTGGCCAGACTTCATTTCACTGGACATATTCACGCACATCATCTAAACCTTAGGATTTCCAATTTCCACATAAACCAACGACAAACAGCACGCTCCAATGCGCTGGCAATTCCAGCGATTGAGCGATGCGCCGAGAGGCGGCGCCACCCATTCAGCTGTCCAGTCCCTATAGTCTTCCTTCTTCTTTCCTTTGGCCGCATGCCTTTGCGCTGTAAACTTTGTCCCTAAATCTAGAAAAATGAAAATCCGATCTCCACCGGGAATCGAACCTCCATCCCTCGGATCCCCTGCCAAGTGCTTTAACCTACTGCGCTATGCCCGGAATCGTGAAACACATCATAATTCTTATCTACAGTGAGGACGATAGTAGCGATAACAATATAGCTGCAATTAGTGATGATAATGATGGAATTAGCAATGACGATGCAATTAGTTGGTAATGATAATGAGAGCAAATATGATGCACCTTGTGCACCAACAACACTCAGGCTGTCGCATTTCTGCGGTGTAGATTCCACAGTGCTCTCGGAATTTTTGTAAACTGCTGTTCTTATCCGAGGCTATTGACCAGCACAGCGATAAGGCTGCAAAGGAAAGCTATGCAGCTTTATCAAAAACATTTTGGTTGAAAAAGCTGCATATCTTTTCTTGTAGCAATAGGGCTGCCATCGGGTGGATGGCAATGAGTAATCACTTTTTATTGCAAGTCTGCTTAACCTTGGATGGTTTCCCTAAGGCATATGAAATGGGCACTCGGACAATTCAGAAAATGTCATGTAGGCATCACAAATTTCTCCAGGAGAACCCCCTTAATCCTTACGAGATGCAGCTCATGCTGCAAAACACAGTTATCATCATTCAATAGTGAACGGCTGTGTAGTCGTGCATTGGAGGTCTGCCTGAGTAAACATTAAGTAACGTCACCGCGGTTTACGTATTAAATCGGCCATTGGTGGCTGAGCTGTACTTTAGTTTCCATACTTTTGTAATCTATAAAACTTCTACCATAGAAAAAGCCTGTGTTTCATTATTGGAACACAGTAATTTATTGGTATAGACCATGTTCATTTTGCCCTCACTATTCCCTTAAATTGTTGTTATTTGGATGTGGATAGGTCAAGAAAGCTGTGCATACAGTACAGGAAGATGATAAGGGGGGAGGGGAAGAAACCGTAATGACATTCATGGTTAGCTTTATCATATTGATCGTATTTATATGCTGTGAGCAAGAATGTTCTGATGCATTCTAGCAATGTGAGGAGGAGAAAGCTGTCTTATTGAAAGGTCAGGACATTGATTGTGGAAAGGTGCTGCTGAGAGGTTTGAGATGACCAGAGCCTGTTTAATTCATCAGCAAGCCTCAATGCACCATAATTACGATATGACATGAACGGCCAACACTGTTAAGTCGCGCTGACATATTCATGCGTTGTAAGCATGCACAATGTGCGTCATTTTTGGTTGCTGAATGGGCCTACACACATTTTTGATTTGATACCCAAAATTTGAGGCTTTTTGCCTTCTCTCGTGCAGATGTCCGTGCTTAGGATACACATGACCACCTCTCTTGCATATGCTCTGGTCGACGGCTGGCAGTGATGCCCGTTTAGGTAACTTTTGGGTCGTCGAACATCGGACCTTCACATTTGGATGAATCCACCGTCAACTGGTTACAGGAGAATGATTCTGTCCTTGCTCCTCCAGGAGAGAAACCTAGCACATCTAATCTGACCCCTTTCCTGGCACCTACACGGCCTTTTTTTTTGTTGACCAAAGGTGTGGCCGTATATATGAAATAAATAATTGAAGCAACAAATAAATCTCGGCAATCTGCAAAATATGCTTGCACATTTAATGCCATTACATTTAACCTAGCGAACATTCGTGACATTCTGTGAATTGTAATGCATGTCTGCTAATTATTGCGATTGCTGTATGTGCTGTACCAGTGTACCTGGGCAGCTGTTTTCCCTCTTTGTGGTGAAGTTGCCAGTCTTCTGTTGGAGCAAAGATTGTGTTACCTCAGAATATATGCATCAGTGCATACTTTGCTTGAATGCTTCAGTGCACCCTTTTAAAGGGACACTGAGGACAGCTTCATTGAGTCATTGGTCTCAGTAAAAATTTGATTATTTCTCTCATTATGGCTGTGTTGTCTGGCAGCAATTATGGCATATAGTATTTATTGATGAGAAAATTTAAATTGGAAGCTTTCCCATGAGTCGATTCATGATAACCTTCAGAAGAACGGAAATCTGAGCTAGTTGGTGCATTGCAAGATCAAAAAACAGCGCGGCTACTTGGGACAAAGAGAGGAGAATAACGGACAAGCGCTGACTAACAACTGAAGTTTATTCGAAAAAAGCACAGGTAATATACACTTTTTTTCTCAAGAACCAGGACTCATGCGCTCCCAAACAAGCATCAGTCTAATCATGGGAATCCAAATATACAATCTCAGTGTCATGCAGAAGCACCGATGGCGTGCTCACGCAGCTATCCCCTTTTCTATGGATGTGATAGGCTTCCGATAACTCCCTGGTTAGTTGATCCTTATGCCTGTAGATTACATTGGTGTTGTTAAAAAGAGGTGTGCATAGTTTTTTATCAGGATATCTCGGATCATTATTTAAAGGGCAGTCCCTGTAGTGCAGGGCAAGGTTCGAAGATGGGGCATTTTTCAAAGATGCCTTATGTTGGCGTAGACGGGTGTTGATACATTTACCTGTTTGGCCTATATACCTCTTTCCGCAAGAAAATTCAATGTCATACACCACGCCTTCAGCACATGGTACGAACTTAACCTGGTGATTTATTTTACACGACCTCCTCTCGCTTTTTTGTTGATTCTTCATTCTTCTGTCCACTATGGCACATATCTTGGCAAGTTTTTTGGGGGCTGAAAATACTACATCAACACCATATCTTGATCCTATGTTCCTTAACCTATGCGACAACCGGTGTACGTACGGGATGACTGCGTACTTCTTTCTACTGCCCTGCTCCTGTGGCTGCGAGCTATGTACCGACTTTAGTTTTCTTAAAATTTTTTACAGGCAAGCGAGATTACCTGATCCGGATATGCCGCCAATCTTAATCTGTCAATCTGCTGTCCAAAACTACTAATCATTTCATGCTCACACGATTTTGAAAGGGCAGACCCCAAGCACGCGACAGCTATACCACATTTTACCAATTTTGAGTGGGCTGATTTGTAACTGATTTGTAAGCGAGAGGAGGTCGTGTAAAATAAATCACCAGGTTAAGTTCGTACCATGTGCTGAAAGCGTGGTGTATGACATTGAATTTTCTTGCGGAAAGAGGTATATAGGCCAAACAGGTAAATGTATCAACACCCGTCTACACCAACATAAGGCATCTTTGAAAAATGCCCCATCTTCGAACCTTGCCCTGCACTACAGGGACTGCCCTTTAAATAATGATCCGAGATATCCTGATGAAAAACTATGCACACCTCTTTTTAACAACACCAATGTAATCTACAGGCATAAGGATCAACTAACCAGGGAGTTATCGGAAGCCTATCACATCCATAGAAAAGGGGATAGTTGCGTGAGCACGCCATCGGTGCCTCTGCATGACACTGAGATTGTATATTTGGATTCCCATAATTAGACTGATGCTTGTTTGGGAGCGCATGCATCCTGGTTCTTGAGAAAAAAAGTGTATATTACCTGTGCTTTTTTCGAATAAACTTCAGTTGTTAGTCAGCGCTTGTCCGTTATTCTCCTCTCTGTTTGTCCCAAGTAGCCGCGCTGTTTTTTGATCTTATGATAACCTTGCTGAGAAGGACGTGTCACTGCCACATTAGGGTGGCTCACGACACAATATATCTTGCAGTAATCTGCACCAAAACTTGTGTGGAAGCATGCATTTTACTTGCGAAATTGGCCAGTAATGGCAGCATCTTTGTTCTGTTTCTTGGTCTTTCCATCCTTTTAAAACCTCTGCTTTCATTTTGAGTGGTCTCTTTAATGGTTTGTGGGGTTTAACGTCCCAAAGCAACTCGTGTGGTCTCTTTAAGATTTGGACACTCTATCTTAGCGATACAGGAAAACTGCTTTCCATCCTTAGTGTCCCTTTAAAGGAATCCGACAATAAAACACAATTCACAGTAAGTATTTCAATATGTATTGCCATTTGCCTACTTTGTGCCTGTGGCTACTTGCAGCTTGTTTTACTTCACAAAACGAGCTTTGTTTAACACAATAAATAAAGTGTAAATTTCACTGGATGACTAATTATTCATATTAATTAATAACTCCCTCTTGTGTAAACTCACTGAACATCTCAAATGTGTTTTATCAGCGCTTCATTACTTCTGGGCTGCCATGAATGGCAGCTATGGCATGTAGTTTTTATGGTAGGCAACCACCTTGGCAGGAATGTTGCTTTGTGAGCTTTGTCGATTGGTGTCTGCCCAAGACTTGGACATCACTTCGGAATATACACGGTCAGCAGTGGGACGGTGTACATCGGACCTGTGTTGGCAGTCACTTTTTCAGAATTATGGTGTTGGAACCAAGGACCATATGTCATTACCTTTAACTGCATGTTTGATGACACAACAAAAACAGGACATAGCTCCGCCTAACTGACAGGATTAAAATCTCCAAGCAGGCCTTGTGCTCAACACATCACTAAAGGCGACAAGCACTGTTCGCCATGTCAGTCGCAGCAATGGTTCTATCAAAACTGCTTTCACTGTATATTGCAAATTTACGCAGTTTTGTTACTCTTGCAATGAGATTTATGTCCGTATACCTTTTTTATCTCAGAGCTGCAGTTGGCTATCATGACATATGGAGTATATTGTGACCACACGAAGGTATTGAATGCCCTGAAATCAAGATGCATGTGTGTATTTTGACACTACACAACCAATATGCAGTCCGCAATAAATGTTCCGTCTTGTGCTGGCAAGCAGACTGCTCAAATCTTTGAAAATGCAACACATTAGCATGATTGTGTGAAATAATATGAAGGGATATCAGTTTATATCTTTGCAGCTTTCACAGCTGGCCTGTTTTCCCTAAGGCAGAGGAAATAATTACTTGGCAAACTGTTTTTGGTGCATGCTGCAACTAGTCGCAAGGGCAATGACTGGACAAAGATGGAATCAGGAACGCAGCACTGTTTGTTTATTGTTTTGACACTAGTCTACATGCTTGTCTACAATGATAAGCACAACAGGGCAAGTAGAAATAACATCGATCGAATAGGATGCGGTGAGATGTTTTCTGAAAAAAAAAAAAAAAAACGAAAGGAATTCGACACAAGGAAATAAACTGTCTAGAGCTAGAGCAGCTGGAAGATAAATGCTGTGCAAAAATACCAGTAATTTCACAGCTTGCGCTTCGAGCCTTCAACTTTAGGAGCAAAACTAGAGGCAGGACTGCGTCGGGAGAAGTGGAGAGCATTTTTTCTTTGCGCGGGCGTTGTATCTTCCGGCACTCTTAAGTACGAAGTTTACTTGAATATATACCTGGGTTCCACGGTTGCAGACTAGTCCAGTAGGCCGGCAGCAAATCGCTTGAGAGCTGTGATGAATAGCTGGCCTTCCCGGTTGAGGTTCTATTTCCCGGTTAGTCCCGGGATGGCTACCGCACCGGAGCTTCATAATAGATTAGCTGTGCCAAGCTGCCTGTATCAATTGGACACCAAACGCCTGTTTGTACATCCGATAAAGGCAACGAAAATGGCAAAAAAATTGCCCTCTAACCGACCTCTTCGAAGTCCAGGATAGAGCAATTTTTACGAACAACTACAGGCTCCTTTTTACACTGGTATTTCCAGGTGGTTAAAGCTTACCACTGCTACTAAACAGTGATGTCGAAGTCGAGGACCACGATAAAAATAACAGCGAGATTCCACTCAACTACGCACTCAATCGGAGACGAGTTTTTCTCATCCCGTGTGTTGCGGTGCTTGCATGGTAGAATTGTGCTTGCGCTGTGCACCTCGGTCCGATGGTACATACTACGTATACTTCCGGATGATCCAAAGGCAGTGACTCATACAAATTTCGGGAAATGCAAGTAGTACATGGAATGCTGACCACACCAGTTACTTGCAACATACTGCAGGCATGTTGCAGAACAGCGTCGAAGAGTCCACAGGTCGGAGACGGTGCTATCTGTAACCAAGTAAACGTATGGGAATATCACAGCATACCGCTTGACGAACAGCAGTACGCGAGGCCTAAGCTCAAGGAGTATTATAACAAGTGGAAAAGGAACACGTCCACACACGGCCAAGAAACCCGTTTCGCCACCATCGCCACTGCCAAGTCCGGCCTGCGAGCGATTACGGAGCCGGCGACACTGGCGACACTGGCGACCATCGGCCTATCTCTAGAAACGGCAACGAGAAGCGGCAGGCATTTTACAAACAAGCAGTGGTGGTGGTAGTGGTTATTTATTGTATATACAAAAGGAAAGGAAAGATGTTTGCCAACCCCGGTACAGTGCGTAATGGCGATTTGTCACGTGAATTTTGACTTCGTTTTTTGTGGTTTTGTTTCTGCTGGCATTGCTTGCAGGCGTGCGGTTTCAACATTTATTCTCTTGATATTTGCGCTCAATGTGCTGGGAATGTGGTGGTATGCTTGGCTTCTAACTACGGCAACTCAACTAGAACGCGATAAAAGATGTTCCGAGTGCCGTCGAGTTGTGAACGGCGAAAACTAGTTTGCTGTTGCGATCCGCTGGCTGACAGTAGTCGGTTGCACATGGAACACGAGGCTTTATTTCGAGTATTTTGTCAATGGCAAGTGTTGGATAGCGCTGTGAAAGCTAGAAAATTTTGTGAAGCAGGTTGTTTACTCTCGTTCAAAAGCACCAAGTTCTCTCTCGGGTATATCTCGGGCGACTTTGGCTATGCGCTGTTTTCGCACGATGACGGTAGCAGTGAGCGGTCGTTCCACGACTGAAAAGGTTCGCAAATTGTGTTGTTTGGCCTCCGTCAGCACAGCGTGATATGATATAATAAGTACTGATCAATTTTATCCCCTACTAGTTCTGCTAAATTAAAGTTTCTAGAACCACGGCGAGTACTTGCCAATCAGCTGTCGGTGGTTGGTCTCGTTGCCTGACTAGGCCAGCGTACGTGTCACCATTAGCAGTTGTAATGGTTGTAATGGTTGTAAGGCTTACTTATACATTGGTGTATGTACATATATTGTTGTGTGTACATTGTTGTGTAAGCAATTATTTGCTGATTTCACTCCATAACATGGGCTTTCACCAGCGAAGCAATCAGCGTGAGCACGCAGAAATGGCAGAGAAATACAAGCAAGGTTGATAAAGTTTCCTGCTTGTGCTGTGGTGTTTATTCTTATCTTATGTAGAAAGAGAGACAGTTAAAGACAGTTGCAGGGATAAAATTTAATAGCATTTTTCTATACTCTGGGTCAGAGTCATGAAATCTTTATTTAAAAGGTACATTGTCCAACTATTTTTCATCTTTCATAGCATAGAAAAGCTGATAGCTGAGATGCATAGTATACACCAAGTTTTGCTGTTAACTTGGGCATGAGAAAATATAATGAATGCAACTATATAAGCTTCTTGTGATGCATATAGGTGCTGCATGGATGAAGTTTGTGTTATTTTCATTCGCTGCGTGGCCTTCAGATGGAAAACAAGGTGCTAGTGGCTATTTCCTATCTAATGAAGTGCAAAATTCTGCAAGGTAGGCAGAGGCTGGCCTAGCTAGCAGTTTTTATGTCTAAGGGTAAGAAGTACACGAATCTTGCCGAGGCAAGGCTTCTGTGCTATGCATTTTCTTACAGCTTGCAATTACTCGCCCACGTCTATTGAAGCTCATTTCTACAGCCTGTACTAGGCATTTTGTCACAATTTACTATTCCTCACTCCCAGCCTTGCTTGGAGGTCATTAATCACATGCTGTAAAAAAATGTGTACGCTGCATAAGTTCTGCTGGACAAAGTAATATGAGGTGTAATTACAGTATGAGAACGGTTTCCCATTTCCAAGAACATTTGCTTTTTCATGGATATATAATAAAGACTAGTCACTTTTACCTTTGAGGCCTATTTTCTTGTGCCTGACTGTTTCTCTTTGTGCCCGTAGCAAAGAAGCGTTGATACGTCTTTCAGTTGATGTCTTAATTATGAAGAACCACAAGACAAGTTGACTTTATGCCCGGCTTTTTGTATTTTTTTTTCTGATTTATTTATAGGAAGGGAAAGGCGCGGTAACTGTCTCACTTGTTTTCTGTGGACACCGCTGACATCGCACAGCACACGGACGCCTCTTCGTTTCGCCTCCATCGAAACGCAGCCGCCGAGGTCTGGTTCAAACCCGGGTACTCCGGCACAGTAGTCGGGCGTCTTACCACTGCACCACCCCGGAGGTGCTTATTTGACTCCTTTACCTTGAACAGAAAAAGAAGAGGGAGAGAAAGACGCGCGCCGCAACAGCCGTCGTCCACCACCGAAGCGGTGGCGGGTGGAATGACTGCCTACAACAGATGAAATTCGGCGGCAGGCTAGCCCCCGCCGTAACCGGCGGTGACCTACCTATCCTAGCCTCATCAGGGTCAGGACCAGCCACCGTTCACCACTTCAACTCTGCAGATCACAAGAATTCGGCAAGTGAGGATGAAGGAATATGGGGCGTGTCGTCGCATGAACGAATCAGTATGCGCCACGCTGCGGATCACTATAGGATACGGCAAGTGAGGATGAGAGAATATGGGGCGTGTCGTCGCATGAACGAATCAGTAAGCGGCACGCTGCGGATCACTAGGATACGGCAAGTGAGGATGAGAGAATATGGGGCGTGCCGTCGCATGAACGAACCAGTAAGCGCCACGAATAGAACAACAAAATATAAGTAAAATTGCATAGCTATATAAATACTGCTCTCCCTGCTATATGCGTCTCTTCGCAGTCTGGCTTTGTTGTTCGGTAAGTAACTGAGTTGTTCTCAGTTGGCAGATTGTTTTTGTACAATACACTGCTATATCGGTCGCCACTTTTGTGGACTTTACCTCTTGGACCGTTCTCTTTTCGTTTGGCACGCAGTGCGGCTGTGCTGCTGTGTTACCTCTGAAACTTGTGTCGCGGACTGTACAGCTTTCGAAATCGGTATCCAGTTTGAGTGCTAGCAGAATGCTTACTGCCCGTGTGAGCAGTCACGAATGGTTCGCGGTATGCACTTCGTGGGGCCTAATGTGAGAGGGCTCGACGCAAATGGCTGTCGGCGGTAGGTTTTGCAGCGCCGCCAGTGCAACGGAGGTTTCTTTCAGCCATAATTACTTTTAAGAGGAAAGCCTTTAATGTCTCATACTGTCGTGGACAAAGTGTGTCTTGCTTTTGTGGTGGCGGTCGCGTGGCGTTCCTTGGCGTGCGTTGTCTAGTTCAAGTATGAGATTGCAGATGGCAGGAACGAAAAGATGAGACTTCTGGAGGAAAGGCGCAGTATCTGTCACACTTTCTCACACAAGTGTGCGTTTGGAATTAGCACCCATGTGGACGTTTCCTCTGCCGACGTGGGAGCGCACGGCAAGGCTCATGACGGGCCGGTCCTTTGTGTGATAGTCGCGACGCCATTTTGAATTCAGGGTTAGCGTGTGTTTGTTTTAGGGTTAGCGTGTGGTATTAGCGTTTCATTTTTGTTTTTGGTTATGTTTGTTTTTTAGTGTCGGGCGGAATTGTTTTAATTTTTTTTTTGTGCATGTTGTACAAATATGTGAAGGTTGTCGCCGCGATTAGTCTTTGCGACCGGCCTGCTGACGCGGATTAGTATTTGCGCTCGCGCAGTTCTGCCAAGGTCAATGGTTCTGCTTCTTTCGGTCAACCAGAGTTGAGTGAGGCCCGTTTCACATGCTGCGACTGGACCGCAAATAATCTGTCTAGTCTGTGACGCCGCAGTGCGAGTTTCGCTCAGTGCGCGTTTGGAATTAGCACCCATGTGAATGACTTCTCTGCCGACGTGGGAGCGCACAGCAAGGCTCAGGACGGGCTGGTCCTTTGCTTGATAGGTGCGACGCCATTTTGAATTTAGGGTTAGCGTGTGTTTAGGGTTAGCGTGTGGTATAGTGGTGTGGTGGTGTTTGTACACTGTTTTAATTTTGTTTTGGGTTATGTGTGTGTTTTTTAGTGTCGGGCGGAATTGTGTTTTAATTTTTTTTGTGCATGTTGTATAAAGACGTGGAAAGTTGTCGCCGCGATTAGTCTTTGCGACCGGCCTGCTGACGCGGATTAGTATTTGCGCTCACACAGTTCTGCTTCTTTCGGTTAACCACAGTTTGAGTGAGGCCCGTTTTATATGCTGCGACTGGACCGCCAATAATCGGGGCGGAGCCCGCCGCTCGCCGGACCGGCGGCACCTTGGAGCAAAACCCCACGGCGCCGGCCACCCGATTTCGGGGAGTACTGGCACAACTCCCCTTCTCGGGCGAGCGCCGGCGCGACGGAGGCGACGGAGGAGAGAAAAACCGGCTGTGAGAATGAGAGGCGCAGATGTAATGACGGTAGGCACTATAGCTGCTATAGCTCCGCTATTCCTCGCGCTCTTGACCCCTACGCATTCGAACAGTGGCGTCGAGCTGGGCTTTGTTACAAAATTCTCTTGTAGATAGCGCCAGCTGTGCCATCAACGCATCCTCCGCAGTCTGAGCAGCAGCCAGCCGCGATCGAACCCCGCCGTCCTCCTCACCCTCTTATAAACAAGGAGCACACGACTCCGATTCCCCGACGTCCCCACTTGAACTGCTACGCAGCAGACCCAGCCATGTATTCCACCTAATCAGACCTATGTAGCCCATAAATAAATGTTCAATAGTCCCAATCTAAAAGAAATCCTCAGTTAATTGAGTCATCCTAGATTAGACAGGCACGAAACAGGCTCGATGGTACGCCATCGCTCCTGTCGCGTGGCGTTCCTTGGTGCGCGCTCAAGTGTGGGTTGCAGATAGCAGGAATGCTAGACAAGATGAGACTTCTGGAGGAAAGGCGCAGTATATGTCGCACTTTCTCCGACAAGTGTGCGTTTGGATGGTACGCCATCCCTCCTGTCGCGTGGCGCTTCTTGGCGCGGGTTCGAGTGTGGGATTGCAAATAGCAGGAACGCTGGGCAAGATGAGACTTCTCAGGCTTTCGCCTTTCATTACTTTAGTCGCTAAAGTCCCTCGTAATTTTTTTTACACTTGCGTATTCGCAGGCGCCTCTGACAAGTGCATTTGTTCACAGAAGATTCTGCGCCTTCATTTCCAATAATAAACTTGAAAAAAAAATAAAATAAAGGCATTCGCATATAGAAACAAAAATATTGCAGCCGATTTGCATAGTTAATCAAATGCGAAGTAGATGCGTAGCACTGCTTATCCCTGCTATATTTTTCATGCATTTTGCACTTTGTTATGCTTCGTTTTGCATCATCACGTATGGCACGCTTCCTCATTTTTTGTGCTTCTATGTTCTTGCGCCGTGTAGCTGCAATATCAGTAGAGTCGCGTTCCCGCTGTCTTCGTAACCTTTGTACTTCAGCACGTCGAAGGACTGGCTTCATCCATTGCGATGCGAAGCAAACGCGCCGCGCCCTCAGCTTTCCTTACGCCATGTTTAGTGGTTCTTATTACAAATGAGCGAAAATAGGCACGACGTATTGCATCCCTCTGTGGAATGCACTGCTCCGCCTGAAAGGTCTGGGGTGGGACCATAGGAGGAGAGAGAGAGATTTGAGAAGAATGTAGGGAATGAGCGATACAGATGCTCCAGTTTTGTTATGAACACATTCCGAACAGTGAAAGATGTTCTTCAGGGCGAAGAAAGGTAATTCAAGAGCAGGGAAACGCGCTTGAAGGCGAGCGCCAGTTAAGGCGAGGAGGTAAGAACAAGCTGCTTCTCTACATGGCGAGCGGCTCAGAGCCCGGGTCCTGGGAGCACCGCTCGTGCTCTCTGCTGTCTGTGAAGGCTGAGGAGTGGCTGCGAGCGACGCATCGCATGACTGCTCAGTCCGCTCCAGAGTAGCTTGTATTGCTTGCGAAGGCCGCAATGGGGACGCCCTACTCTCTCACTGGTTGGACATATGCGGTCGCTCCGCCCCCTCACTGTTAAGTCGCGTAATGCGGGTGTCACCACTTTCTTTCCTTCAAGTTCACGGCGAGACAGAGAGAGAGGGAGCGGCTTGTGTTGCAGCTGCGCGACCGCTCCGCCGCCTCAATGCCGAGCCGCGCGATGCGCGGCCAAGTTCACGAAAAGAGTGAGCTGCTTCGGACAGACATCAACGAAATCCGTGATTGCGTTTAGTAGTGCTACATACTAAAATATAAAAGTAATAGCGGAATTAAAAGGCAATATTAAAGGTGTTTGGCGTCTTATACCCTTAGGGTCCCACTAATATTGTTTAGCACAAGTGGAAAGGGTAGAACTGCTGCTCCAGGAGGCTATGCCTGCAGTCTTCGTATTCCAAAGAGGAGGTCTTGCTCAATTTAAATGTGTTAAGGTACGAGAACCAGGGACGAGTGAAGGCCCTTAAACCAAATGCAGACAGAATGTAAAGGCCGCAGTACGGTTGCTTTTTGACGTGATCCGTCGTCCGCACGTGCTGATTCGCAAGGTGACCGGATTGCAGGCAATGTCTCCGGCTGCTCTCCTCGATCACGCCGCCGCCGGGGCAATATGGTCGCCAGCGGTGCGAAGCAAAGTGTGGTTGTTGCTTTGCCGCAAAAACCAATAATACTTAGCGCGCATGGCTAATACTGGTGTTCCTATCGACTGTGAACATTTCCCCTAAGTTGGATCATTTGCGCTGAGCTGAAGAGTGATCTTCCAACCAATGAAATGTACATACTTTTACTGCTGTTACTGGCCCTACTTGAATGTTTTCAAAATCAAGGATTTTGCATTCATTCATTCATTCATTCATCATAGCATTGCTTCTTTGTTCATCGTCTGCTTGGTCTTTTTTTTTTTAAAGCCCAGCGTGGTTTAAGTTTTTTGCCGCCGCCGGGGCAATATGGTCGCCAGCGGTGCGAAGCAAAGTGTGGTTGTTGCTTTGCCGCAAAAACCAATAATACTTAGCGCGCATGGCTAATACTGGTGTTCCTATCGACTGTGAACATTTCCCCTAAGTTGGATCATTTGCGCTGAGCTGAAGAGTGATCTTCCAACCAATGAAATGTACATACTTTTACTGCTGTTACTGGCCCTACTTGAATGTTTTCAAAATCAAGGATTTTGCATTCATTCATTCATTCATTCATCATAGCATTGCTTCTTTGTTCATCGTCTGCTTGGTCTTTTTTTTTTTAAAGCCCAGCGTGGTTTAAGTTTTTTTCTCCATCGTTCAGTGTATCCGGGCTACAGATGCAAAATTTATGAGAGTGTCGACGTGAAATGCGTTCCCAGCTGCCTCCAAAATGTTGTCGACATGTTTCCTGGGCACGTGCAAAACGAATGGGAAGGAGAAGGGAGACGAATCGTTTGAGGCCTTCACTTTCCTTTAGTCTGCAGCGCGAGCTTGCCGAGCTGCACGAGACCATATCGAGCGCAGTCCATTGTTCTTCTAGGAGGCACTGGCCCACCAAACTTCCAAGCCACCCGGGCCTGCCCCTTGGCCAGCTCCCTCGATGCGACTTCTGGCTCCAGTTCGTTGTGCAAGTGCAAAACCCCATCCCATAGCTCCCTCGGCTCGCCGCACTATGGGAAGCGAACCTGGTGACTACCGCCGCAGAGATGTCTGCCATACGGCGTACTCCCAGCGAAGTGCAAGGTGAGTTTGCTCCCAGATCACTTCTGTTGACTTCGTTTGGTGCAGTGACCGATTCCTTCTGTAGGTTGCCTGTCTGAAATCTTTATTCGAGGCTCTCGATCAGTACGCCTATTCAGATGTATTCAGCTGCAGCTGCAGTTTACACCAGCTCGGAGAATTGAGATGGTAGTCTGAATTGGTGGTATAATGTATACGTGTATATATTTACTATTCACGCCTTCTGCTCGGAACTAGATCTCTGTTCTAGTTCGTCGGCATGCAAATGAAAAAAAATCTGCTGCTGGAGCACGCGCGGAAGGCTGCTGGAGCACGCGCGCGGCCGTGTGGTGTCTGCGCTCGCTGGCGCTTGTCGGTGCTCGCCAGCCGAGGGTAACGGCTAACGTAACTTCACCCCCTCCCTCTCGCTCTCTGGGTGAGCCCGTATGGTGTGCGGGCTTCGTTGTCACGTGTGCGAAGCCCGGTTGAGCCCGGCGAGGGCACTCGGTTAGCGGATAATGGATATAGCGGTGATATCTTTGTTTCAGGTGAATTCCACATCCTTTCAGTTACAAGGCTGTTTATTATGGGATATAGTGAACGGAGTAAATGGCATTTCTCGAAACAGTGTATGAATTAGCATGCCATCTGCCATTTCTGTGGAGATAGTTCCCCATCAGGAGTAAAATTTTGTCCGCAATTTCGAATGCAATATGTTCCTTGGAAATAGAAGTTATGGTCGTGATTATTCGGGGGTTCACTTGATAAGTAGTTGCATTTCGATGTTAATTTTTTCATTCATACGATTTAAAAAAAACAATTGCACAAAACTTCCTGCTAACATGTTTATTATTTTGAGGTGAAAAAAGCATCGCATGGTTGTCCTTAAGGGCTGCATAACCAATTCATGCGGGATATTATTTATTTCTGATGGAAACACCAATTCGCTTCTGAGACACTTAGCACAGGGGAGCGCAGTGATCTGTGGAATGGAAATTGATAGACAGGTTGAGAAAAGCAAGAAATAGTGGGCTAGGTAACAAGCATGAATTCAACGTACCTTCACTGAGGTCAAGAAGAAATTCTCACAAGGGTAGGGAATTTAATGTGGAAAGCAATAATTCGATGGCCTCAGAAATAAACGCAATTGGATGTGTCAGACTTGGGTGGAGGATACATCTCTGTGTGGTGTGCAAAGACTACTCCAATGCAGTGGACAAGCCTGAGCTCAGCAAAGTTTACGCAGCCCATTTTCGTGCCGACCTCTCCTTTTACAGAGCCACTCCATGGACAATCTTGGCGACTTCCTAGTGCGCCTTCCTCATCAGGCACTGGAGTGCCGGCTACGAACCTTCATGTGCGACGATGGATTCTTCTGGACTGAGAAGACATCCACAGCATTGCTCGACATCATTGTGGAAGTGAATAACTCGACGAAGGCTCAAGGAGTTTCGCGCTGAAAATTACGCCTCAACTCTGGACTCGCTTCCTTGAATTCGACGTACCGCCCCAGCAGATGTATTATCAGCATTCTCTGGCATTATGGTGGATTATAGTATTATGATGGATGTATATCAGCATTCTCTTAAGGATATAAAAGAGAACTGTATTGTGTACATATTGTTTTGTGCCTCTTCCCAGTTTTATAACATATCTCAGCTTACTCCTTGATACTTGAGGCGAATGTTATCTGTGTATGGGAGGAATTGTACTACAGAGATACCTAAGCGCCGCCGAAGGGTTGACGCGATGGTGTGCATGTTTTTCTGACATGCCTGGAGACTGTTGGCGCGATGCCAGGTCACGGTAACAGCGGCCTTTCCATGGAAGTAACTGTGCATTTAGGACTGTTAGACATGGTTTGGCATTGCTTTTCTGGGCAGTCTGTAACACAGTTTGCCAAAGTGTTAAACATATTTAGTTAGTTTGGTCTTCTTCAATATAATGTCTTCCCGCGGTACAATTTTTCAGCACCTATTTTCAGATCTGGCTTCCCTTTGTTATTGAAAAGGTAATCGCACATATGTTATCCGTGGCATGATACTGACCTCATGCTGGATTCGTACTGCGTGAAACAGGAGCAAGCTACTGCTTGTAAATCTCATAATTAAAAAATGACAGCATAAATGGACATTAAACAAAATGAGAATAAGAACGCCTTGCAAGACCTTGCACACCCATGCCACACAGGTACATTCGTATGACTCTGTGGAAGCGGGGCTTTAATGCAGGGTTCTCTTTATTTATAGTGATTAAGCAAGTAGCAAAGTACATGTACACAGACAAGGATCCGCAAGCAGACTCTGTCAGGAGACATGAACCTTACTGCTTATACCTTTAAAGGCCGAGCTAAAAGGTCTCAAAATTTTTTATTTGATTTTAAAGATGCGGGATGGCACAGTAGAGGAATAAAGTAATTTCCACCGCCTGCGGCTTTTTAACGTGCACTTGCATCGACTGAAGCATTATATTTCGCCTGCATCCGCCCTAAAAACTAATTTACAGAGCGGGACGGTCATCACTTCTAATTGTGATGCAACTGCGAAATATTACAAGAAACTGTTATGGACAAATTGAAAGCACTGGTCTAATAGTCGGACAGCAAAGCAAGGGAAGGAAAGCGTAGCAGGGGGTGGCAGAAAGTTAGGTGGGCGGATGAGGTTAAGAAGTTCGCAGGGGTCAAGTGGATGCAGCAAGCACAGAACCGGGTTAATTGGAGAAATGTGGGAGAGGCCTTCGCCCTGCAGTGGGTATAGTCAGGCTGATGATGATGATGAATGCGCATCAATGGACATGCACCGGCTTTGTAGAATAGCCGACTGACTGCTTCGGGCGTTTGGTCTGGGCACATTCAAATAAAGCTTGGTTGTCAGCGTGGGACAATCAAAATACAACATGCAAACCTCTTCGTAAACTCTTCCAACTCTTTCTCCGTCCTCTGAGCTTGAGTGCACCAAACGTCCTGTTGCGGATGCCAGAATAATTGTCACCCGTTAATAATTAGGGGGTATTATTAACGATGCGCCCTTAACGGTGCGCACACTCCCAGACACCCTTAGAGTGAGTGGGGGTAGCTGTTCTGGTCGCAAAGGAGATGCCCTTGACGTGCGTGGTAAGCTCAGCCGGAATTCAACTACATTGTAGTGACAGAAGGGGTGGTCGTTTGGTGCCCAGCGGTCGCCGGTTCAAACCAGAGTAAGGATCGGAGTCAGAAGTAACAAACAAAACACAATTTATGCACAGCAAGAGACGATACAAAGGAATACACAAGATCACTTGAAATACAACAGACGAGAGGTTCACAGAATACAAACGCTAAGCATGCAACTACAGAATGATTCAATAACACAGGCTTTACAACAGATCAAACACGAGAGTTACATAAACAAACACCAAATTGTTCACTGGGCACTGTTGCAGTCCGACGCCTCAAGAGTCGCGATGTGGCCGCCATACGAGACGAGCACCGCTCCCTTGAAAGTCCGTGGGCTTGCCAGCAGCGGGTGATCGCCGGGAGCGCCTTTAAACACTTTAAAAGCGAAGAGTTGCGCCGGAAGTGCGTCATAGCACTGCGCAGCCAATAGCGCGATAGCGCGCTGTGCCGGCTGCATTTGGCGAAGGCACTCCCCGCGCGTCCAGCCGAAGCACAGGCGAGCACGGCGCAAAACACTGACGAACTGACTGACTGACTCAACAAGCGGCGCAGTCGCTTTAAATAGTGCGCGCCGCGTCTGTTTGTTAGCACGCGTCAAAGCTAGCGCGCACACACACATAGCTTCGCTGGTTATAGCTCCCTCTTTTCCTCCCGTCGAGCCGCGCGTCGTCATTGGCTAGGTCCCATAGAAGACTCCGGAATTTTCTGGCGTATTCCAGTCCGATGAACCACCGTCCTCCCCGGGCAATGGGAAAGAGGGTGACGGCAACGCGTACAAAGCTACGCGCTCTCCCGCGCGGGGAAGGGGGCTTTTCTCTACATGCTTCCCACGCGACGCCGCGCGGGCCTCGCGCCGTGCCGGCTTGATGAAAATGTGCGCCGATTTCGTGACACCGTCTCACACTCCGGAGACCCTGGTTCGATTCCCACCCAGCCCATCTTGGAAGTTGCTTTTTATTTATGAAGTGCATGCCAGGATTTATCGCTCACAGCCAACGCCACTGACGACACCAGCTTTTCTGCGACACGAGCTCCAAAACAGTAAATAAATGAACAGTGCTGCGTTCGTGATTCCATCTTTCCAGTCATTGCCCTTGCGACTAGTTTGCAAGAGATATTGTGTCCTGAGCCACTCTATGTGGCAGTGACATTCTTTTCAGCAAGGTGATCACGAATTTGAATCGACTCATGGGAAGGCTTCCCATTTAAATTTTCTCACCAATACTATATGCCTCAATTGTTGCCAGACAACACAATCATAATGAGAGAAATAATCAAATTTTTACTGAGTCCAGTGACTGAATGGAGTTGCACTCAGTGTCCCTTTAAAAGGGGCACTGAAGCATTCAAGCAAAGTATATGCACTGATGCATGAGAGAAAATATTCTGGAATAACACAATCTTTGCTCCAACAAAAAACTGGCAACTTCACCACAAAGAGGGAAAACAGCTACTAAGAACACTGGTGCTGCACATACAGCAGTCGCAAAAATTGGCAGAAATGCATTGCAATTCACAGAATGTCACAAAATGTAGTCGCTAGGCTAAGTGTAATTGCATTAAATGTGCAAGCATATTTCGCAGATTGCAGAGATTTATTTGTTGCTTCAAATATTTATTTCATATATACGGCCACACCTTTGGTCAACAAAAAAAAAAAAGGGTGCGCATGTGCCAGGGAAAGGGGTCTGATTAGATGTGCTAGGTTTCTCTTCTGGAGGAGCAAGGAGAGAATTGTTCTCCTGTCTGGTTGATGGTGGATTCATCCAAATGTGAAGGTCCGATGTTCGACGACCCAAAAGTTACCTAAACTAGCACCTCAGCCAGCCGTCGACCAGAGCATATGCGAGAGAGGTGGTCATGTGTAGCCTAAGCATGTACACCTGCACGAGAGAAGGCAAAAAAAACTCAAATTTTGGGTATCAAATCAAAAATGTGTGTAAGCCCACTCAGCAACCAAAAATGGCAGACATTGTGCATGCATACTACGCATGAATATGTCTGCACAACTTAACAGTGTTGGCAGTTCATGTCACATCCGGTTTCACAAGCGGGTGCTTCCTTTAGTCCTTGAATGCCTGCTGAAAATGGCCAATCCTCCCCTACCTTTTCCTGCTCTCCCCGTTGATTAGCCTTCACACCTGTCCTGCTTCTGTGGAGAAAAGTATACCGTATGAGTAGTGCCTAATGATGAAAAGCTGACAAAATCACTTTTTGTAACATTTCCTTTTTCTTCGTGAGGTGGCATTCTGCATCACTCGTGTATCAAACTGCCTGCCAGATGATGTCGTAGAGAGCACCATTCGTGGTGCTGCTCATCGCGGCGCTGCTACAGGTGCTGGTCTTAAATAAAGCCATAAAGATTTGGAGGCAGAGGCGTTGGCATCGCTGCGAAAGGCTGTGGTGGCTTGTTCGAATCACGTACGTCTTTTATCTACAATTCAATCATGTTTAGAAAGGAAATTGGGAAAGAAGGCATGGTAAGTCTTTCTGATAGGGAAATTTTGAAACAACTAGGTAGCTTTCAAGTTGGAGTTTTACTCTTGCCAGGATAACCTGCGACTGTTACAATGATATCATATAAATATTTTTTGCTTGTGGCAGCCAACAATTATAATTGTTTTAACAAGTGCACGGACAGCAGCTGCTGCCAAAGCATTTCCTGGCTGCCAAGTTAATTGCTTGGCTATTAGTTTTGTAACTGTTGCGCTTACGGTACTGAGTTGATGTGGTCTAGTTAAGCTAGTTGGCTCATAACAGACACAAATAAAGAAATTTGCGAGCGAGGTGCAGAGGAAGAATAGGTATAGAAGTACACAAATGCAGAATGCAATGCACCATCAAGATGCTTATGTGTGCATCTGTGTTTGCATAGGTCTTTGCCGCTTCTTCATTCGTGTCTTGCTTGCGCAGTTTTTTCTTTGCTGACTACAACCAAGCACTAATGATGCGAACTAAAAAGAAAAAAGAACGCTTGAATAGTAAAATTAGGCAGACAAAACCGAAGTCAGGTTCGCTTCAGCCCGTGTTCAGATGCAGCCACTGAACGCCTCAGCACACCTCTGCAAATGGTGAGGAAATCTGTCGCTCCGGCCACCTCGTGCTTGCTATGGAGGAGGAGGACAAAACATTTATTTTCGCAAGGGTATTCGGGGCGCGATGGGTCCCCGCACGACCCCACTGCATTCATACGTTCATGTTCAATCTGTCAATGACGTCGGCAGCCTGGCGAACTGCGATCTTTTGCTTCGCCGTGTCTTTGGAGCGTAGTGTGGTCTCCCAGTCTTCCCAAGTCCGGAGTGGCACCGATCTGCCAAGGGGGGAGACGCCGGGCAGGTTAGTAGGATATCGGTCAGTGTCGCTTTAGGGACTTGGCAGAGGGGGCAGGTTGGCGGGATTGGTTGATAGTGAGATAATAGGGCGAGAGTGGGCAGGGTCCTCGTTTGCATTCATCGCCAGAGATGCTGTTCCCTGGTGGTAAGGGAGGAGTGTGGTGGTGGATATTGTTCCCGTTCGGCAGAGAAGTGTGCGGTGAGCTCAGCGAAGGTATGCATGCGCTCCTTCAAGAAATCACCCCCCCCCCCCCCTAGTTCCGCCTGTGCCCAGTTTCTTGGCCCTCGGGCTAAGGAGTCGGCAGCCTCGTTGCCGGGATTTCCAGAGTGCGCAGGCACCCAGATGAGCTCAATGCGTCAGGGGTAGTGGGGGGTTGTTGTGGCTAGCAGACATTTGACAGAGAGGTGTACCCTTCCTCTAGCATGATTTAAGACTGCGGTTTTGGAGTCGCTGATGATGTAGTTGGCGCTAGTGTCTGTCAGGGCAATGGCGATGGCGGTCTCTTCAGCCTCTTCTGCTGTGTTGCCTAGTGGCAGTTCGAAACTGAGGAGGTTGGTATACTACAGCCGTAGGTCCCCGGTCGTCTACAGCTGCATCTACCCAGATCGCATCTGGGGCGCCACCGTACCACTTGTGCAGTGCTTTCACCCGTGCAGACCTGCGGCCTTGATCCCGCAAAGGGTGCATGTTCCGAGGTAGTAGTGTGATGTAGAGAGATTTTCTGATGTGGGATGGAAGCGTGCTTAGTTTTGGATCGTTGGCAGGGATACTGATGTTGAGTTTGTGCAACATTTCTCTACCTGTGGGATGAGGCGAGAGCTACACAAAAAGGGATAGAAAGCTAGAATCTGATAGACCCATGGTATAGGAGCAAAAAAGAGAGATCGTCATAATACCAGCACCACTTACTCCATATAGGCAAGCATGATGCAAGCAGTCCTACTATCTATCTGGGTAGCGCCACATTGCGGCAGCTATGAAGTGAGGCATACTGGTGGCTCCCAGTGCAAAGCAGGTGATGCAGGTGGCAATGTAGAAATAGAGGAGACACTGCACAAGCAAACCTTGCAACATCCCAGATTGTTTCCTGAGGCAGCTCCCTGATGCAAGATTACACAGCTGTTCTTTACGAAATGGTGGTGAATGTGTGTTTTGGTCATGGCAGCACAGATGCCAATCAAGCAAAAGGGAAATGCTATGTTTAGATAGTTTTCTCAGCAATAACTGCATCTCGTTGCTGCTGAAAAAAAAAAAAATACTCAGAAGAAGCCACAAACATTTTTTTTTGCACGAACAAGACTTGGGCAGAGTTGTCCCCCCCCCCCCCCCTTGTTCCCTTTTACCGCTACGTTTTATTCAAATCATTCTCTTTGAACAGTAATGTGACCTGGTTCATTCTGAACTGCAAGAAGTCAGCTATCTGTGAGGCCAAGGCACACAAGGATTTTTATTCTTGTTGTCAACATAAATGTTGGAAAGGCGCAGTCAATGGGAACGCCACTGTTGGAAAGGCGTAGTCAATGGGAACGCCGCTCCCGAGTGATGCATCTGACACCGTAGCCCGGCCAAAAGTATGACGGTTTATTTCCAGATCAAGGGGTATTATATAGTCAGAGGGGTGAGGGGAAAGAAGGAAAGAAAGAATGAAAAGGTTGGTGCCGTTGCCGGTTCATAGATGGCGATAGCATCCCTTCCTTTTAATAACCATAGCGATCCACAGGTTTCTTGACCCGGGTAGACCTGCGCAGCTGTGTCTCTTGGGGAGCAGGGTCTGCGGGCTCTGACGTGGATGCGTTGTTCTGAATAGCCAGCGGGTGGTCCACTGGTTCTGCTGCTGGACTGTCTGTACCCGTGAGTGTGGATGCCTCGACGTTGCGCATGCGGATTTGATCAGCATGATGACGGACCACCACATTATCCTCCGTCTTGACGGTGACTAGTCGAGCTCCTGTTGTTGACTTCACCTTTCCAGGTGTCCACTTGTTACCAACACCATAGTTACGGACTAGTACAGGGTCCCCCGGAGCTAAACTCCCGCTGGCGTCGTCCGACTCTGGTGTAACTGCTCTGCTCTGGACAGGTTTGTTCCTGAGAGGAAAACACATTGTAGGACGCTGCCTAGCTGACAGATGGTGTTGGAGGTATTCTAGATGCTGCCATTTGCGAAACTATCAGGACGAGCAGCAAAACACGGGGCCAAGATGAGAAGGCCCAGACAATCCGATTAGACACCAACAGCATGACAGACTACACTAGTAGGACCAGACCAGTAGGGAAAGGGGGGTTAATTGGTGGTTATTACTTTAACGCATATTACAACCCCGCAAAGGACAAAGAAGAAAACAAACGGGACGGAGCACGTGAGTAGGTATGTGCCATCAACTTAGAGAATAACGACAACTGCAATATTCAATTTCCGCGCCCCGTGCTGTCCGATTTCTTTCTGTCCCTTGTCCTTCCGCGGTTGCAATATCCGTTCAAGGCCACAAAGACGAAACCAACGAACGACTATATGAACTCATAAAGTGCAACTAGGTCGGGACTCGCATTGAGGCATGTTATCGTCATTTTTAAATCGAAACGGAACAAATAATTACGCCCAGAAGAACCTGGCAGAGGAAGAAAATCCCGAACCATCATAGCGCATTTAAACAAATCGAGAAGTAAAAACCAGAGTGCACTTTCAAAATACTAACCTAATTTCCAACGAACGCCGCGGCACTTTTCCGAATCTGCCCACGGTTTCGCCAAAATGCAAACAAAAAAATCAGTTCAGTTCAATCGTTCAGTCATGTCCAACTCTTGGTGACCCTATGGATCATATCATGCCACGCTATCTGGTCTCTCTTCCTAACATCACATAACTTCATCTGCAGCGCCTCGAGGATGCAACTCTTTGTGACCCTATGGATCATATCATGCCACGCTATCTGGTCTCTCACTATCTTCCTAACATCACATAACTTCATCTGCAGCGCCTCGAGGATGCCATCTAACCATCGCGTTTGCTGCCTACCCCTTCTTCGGTGACCCTCAACCTTTCCCAATATCAAACCTTTCTCCAGCGACTCCTCTCTTCTCATCAGATGACCAAAGTTGCTGAGCTTTAACTTTAGAATTTGACCCTCCAATGAGCAGTCAGGGTTTATGGTCGACAATATCGACTAATTTGATCTTCT
Organism: Amblyomma maculatum; assembly: GCF_055883805.1. NCBI lineage: Eukaryota > Metazoa > Arthropoda > Arachnida > Ixodida > Ixodidae > Amblyomma > Amblyomma maculatum. The sequence goes on from NC_139350.1 coordinate 52,516,625, forward strand.
GGCCGTCAAGAGCTCCTTGGAACGCCAGCACCACAATTCAAATGCGTCAAGTCTTCGGCGGTCAGCCTTCTTCACAGTCCAACTCTCGCATCCATACATCACAACTGGAAAGACCATAGCACGAGTTATACGGATCTTGGTTGGCAGTGTAATGTCTCTGCTTTTTACTAGACGGTCAAGGCTAGCCGTGGCTCTCCTTCCCAGAAGGAGGAGTCTCCTAATTTCATGGCTGCAGTCTCCTTCCGGGGTAATCTTGGAGCCCAAGAGAAAATCTGTCACAGCTTCCACTTCTTGTCCCTTGATGCTCCAGGACTTGATAGAGCAAGACGCCATGATCTTTTTCTTTTTAATGTTCAGTTAAAGCCCAACTTCTCACTCTCATCTTGTACGCGCATCAGAAGTATCTTGAGTTCCACTTCACTTTCTGCCATTAAAGTGATATCATCCGCATATCTAAGGTTGTTGATACGTTTCCCAGCAATCTTCACTCCAGCTGAAGACTCGTCCAGACCGGCCTTCCTCATGATGCACTCAGCATATATAGGTTAAATAGGCAGGGCGACAGTATGCAGCCTTGTCTCACTCCTTTCTCAATCGGAAGCCAATCAGTAAGACCATGCCCAGTTTTGACTGTGGCCTCTTGCCCTTCATACAGGTTCCTGAGGAGACAGATGAGGTGAATTGGAACTCCAATCTCTTGGAGAGCTTGCCACAATCTGCTGTGATCTACGCAGTCAAATGCTTTCGCATAATCAATAAAGCAGAAGTAGATGGGTTTCTGGAACTCTCTTGCTTTTTCCATGATCCAGCGAACGTTAGCAATCTGGTCTCTAGTTCCTCTGCCCTTGCGAAACCCAGCTTCCACGTCCGGAAGCTCCCGATCCACATACTGCTGCAGCCTACCTTGGAGGATTTTCAATATCACCTTACTAGCATGCGAAATAAGCGCGATCGTGCGGTAGTTGGAACTATCTTTGGCACTGCCTTTAAACAAAAAAATAACAGGCAAGTATGGAGGAAGGAAAGCAGGCAAGAAAAAAAGCTGCGGTGATGATGATGGCCGGCTCGGAAGGAGGTTGCTACTGGCTAATGATTCAGGGACTCGGTGCGGATTGCGAAAGGGATGCGGTGAGGTCGTGGGTACATACTTTTGCATGACAACGTAACTGCCCAACGTTCTGCGTGTGATAGCGATGCAGTGTCGTCGGGCTGTCGTGTTCTGTCACCTGCAGCAGCAACTGTTGTAGAGCTGTGACATTTGTGTGGGTGCAACAGGCAAGGCTCGGAACTATCGGTCACCTGTGTTTAGGCTGCGATAAAAACGGCAGGTACATGTCCACTTGGCTTCATTAAAAGTAGTGACTAACGCTCTCCCTGAAGGAATGACTGTTCATGTCAGTTCTAAATCCCGGATCCTAAGACTTGTGTATCGTGGAAGCTGGCCACCAGCCGATAATGCTCGATGTAAATACATGTGTTTCTCATCGGCGTTTTAGTGAGAAAAGACCGTTTTACCTCTCTCAGAAATTGTTTCTATGGCCAATGTAAACAGATTTAGCAGCAGTCCGGCAAGCTGCCGTGACAAAGTTGTAAAAGGAATGGCTTTCAGTTATCCGAATTTCTTTACGTGCGAATAGAAAACTACCTACATGGTCATGTCCCCTCACACTCATCAGGTATCGAGGTCAGCTAGGTATCGGCCCCGCAAGTTCGTGCTACGCTGAGAAAGTAGAACACCTTAGCGAGCGAACCATCAGAGAGATTCATTTAACGATAGAACGCTCTCTTTGTTGTCGGTGGCTATCTTACAACACATCACACTGTGTGTGTGTGTTTTTTTTTCGATTGTATTTAACAGTTTGACAGTATTGGACTATTGCCTTCAGATGTTCAAGGCAGCTGTGGTCAATCGCATTGAACTTCCTGCGCTGAGAGAACGGCTAAATAAGCAAAAGCCAACTACTACCAAGATCTCTCTATCATAACAGGCGTCCGAAAAAATAGGGCCACTGATAGCAGGAAATTCAATTTTTTTCTTTTCACAACCTCCGCAGCATGTCGACAGAAAGGTATGTATAGTATAATATTTTCTAAGTCAATTATATATAGCAGCTACGACGTGTTCAATAAGAGCATTGTCGTATATGTAAAAATGATGCTGAGGTGGTATTACTAATTTGGCTTATATTATGATAAGTTTGATAGTCTCAAGGCCGGGTTCAGTGAGCTGTTGTAGCGTAATTGTGCAGGAAGTGCTGGAAATATATGTGTTTGCGCTATTCCAACCATAAATAGCATCCTACTTTTGTCTTGCTTGTTTATTTTTCTCCTTTTACAGCTCTCGTGGCAAGGTTGAAACTGGAATATCATGTTCTATTATTCTACTCTGAATCGTTTGAGCCTAGCTATTACCAAAAAAAAGACGTGCAGCATTCTTTTCATTTTACATGAACGCCGACCATTACAACCACTACTACGGCGCCACGGTACACGGCTCGGCGGTATTTGATTTTCAGGCAGGTTTCGACTAGACCTAATACAAGATGAACGCGCAGTGCAGGCGCAATTCCCGTCTTCGAAGTCGTCTTAACAAGTGCCTAACGAAGGTGCTCCTAGTGCATGGTGAAATCACGCGGGGCATTTTCGAGTATATAACAGAAATACCATGTGCCGGGCGGTTTAAAAAACAAACAAACAAACAAAAACACGCATGATCTGCCGAGGACAGCCCTTTTCTTTTTCAAAATTTTCCGGTCAAAAAATACTCCTTGCGATTACTCAAAGCAGATCAAAGCTCTCAAAGCCACACCACAAAATGACGAGTAGGGACATGCTCAAAAATGCCTTGCAGAACGGAAACAACTCCGCTGCTTTGGCACTCCGCCGCGGGCGGCGCTGTTCCGCCGAGGCGACGGTGGTGCCATACAACAGGCGCCCGGTCCCTATAGTTTTTTTTTCTTTTTATTCCATTGGCCGCGTGCTTTTGCGCTGAAAACTATGTCCTTAAATCTAGAATACCAACTAGCCCAACAACTTACTCTACTGAAGTTCATTTTCCTGATGACGTTACTTTCGGTTTTGGGTGATGACGTCATTGGATTGACAACTATGTGTGACCAGACAAACAAACAGCAACAGTATGAGCCATTGAAGGCTTTCGCCTTAATAGGTACACGGGTGGAAGCAGGCTTGAGCAGTGGTAATGCCACATTAGAGCAATAAAACGAATGTATTCAAGCACTCAAATTATGCTTTGGAACATGTTTCTAGGGTCAAGCACTTTTAATAACCGCAATTTTTTTTTCTGATATACAAAAAAATCCAATTTGATTACTTTTTATTCAATATTCAATGCTGTACTACCTATGCACACATATCTCAACATGTAAAGATGTTTAAAGTAACACAGCTGACTAAAAGCTTTTGCCAATTCTGACTTGATTGACAGCTTTAGACATGTCCACGCTCAAGCACCACCACTACCTTGGAATTAAAATAAACGAGCTGCACATCGCCACTCGCTATCTTCTTCACATCCTTTTTGATCCCGCAGCTGTGCTGATAAATTCCTGGGCACTGCTCAGTAGTACCTTCAGGAAGGATAGATGGCACTGAAGGGCAGCCTTTTCTTCCTTAAGCTTCTTTACTTCATGGTTGTCTCCCAGTGACTCATGTTTTCTTTTAAATAATACTGGGGCTACACTTTGGCAACAGGCTTTCAATGCCCTTCCAACACTGTTGATAGCATTTCTTGCAATTGACACCGTCCTGGCATCACCCCCATAATGCTTCAAGTATGCTTTTGTCTGATGTAGACTTGACAGGTTTGTTGTTAACAACGATTCTATAGTGAAGTACACACTCGTTTTCACAGCAGAACTGTTGGAACAACTCATGTACTTCTTTGTAACCAGAAAAGTTTCCTTAACAGCTCGTGGTAGACTGTGGCGAATGCTTCGCTCCTTGCCCTTACTTCTCTCACCACCGGCGATTCAAAATGCTGGGAGAAGTTGCTGTCATGTGCACAAAACAATTTTCGCGCAATTAATACCTCCCAGTCGTTTGTGACTCGTTTTAGAATAACTTGAGATCAAAATATTTCTTATGCTTGCTTGTCTAGTTCATTAAAATTTTATAATATGTTAGCCAGGCCCAGCCAAGGTGCATTGTACCTCCACCACCGGTGTGCTGCCATCGTTTAGACTATGACGACCCTTATAGACCAGAATACGGAGGGTAAATTGATCGCCGCAATTTTGAGCGCGCCGTAACGATACCTAGAGGTGCTGCAGCAAAATGACTGCTCTGCACTACCAAACGAGGTGGCCATGGGTATTCATAGCGCTTACGCCTTTACGTTTCTTTGAAGTTTTCACAACTTGCTGCTCACAAAATCGTCAAAAGTGCATTTCTGCCTCATGGCAAGGCTGTTCTCCACATCTCGCAATGGCAGAAGCAAGCACAGCGTCCACAAGTGGAGCGACTGGTTCGGTTAAGTGCATGGTACCTTTCTATGCGAAAAATACTACGGTTGTGACTTTTCCACTTTGATTTGCATGCCCAATATGATATGCCACATATTACCAAAACCTCTGCAGTATGCAATATATCTTACCCTCGCGTGGTGTCTGCAAATATTTGTTGCAGTCCGCACCGCGCAAACAGGTGGCATGCCGCAAATGCGAGTAAACATGTCTCATTTGCTCCGATTCCCTGATGTCTCCGTTTTCATTTCAGCAAGGAAGTGCCCTTTTTTTTTAACAGCCATGATAAGCAACACCAACCAGTCACAAAAATAAGACCTTGATATCTCCTGTTTGGTTGATGTGCTGCTGATTCATTCTTCAACCCTGCTGGAAAGAAAAAAAAAAAAAAAAAACCAAGAGACACCGGGGTATCATCGCCAATGAGAAGCATTCACTCGCAGTAGCGGCATGTGGTCTGTTTTGTGAGGTGTGGGCTGCGGCAGACTTTTTGCAGTCACCACGCAAAGCTAAAACATATTGCGAACTGCAAAGGTTTTGCTGGTACATGGCACATTACTTGGGGGTACAAATAAAATCAGAAAAGTCACAGCCATAGCAAGCCTGCATGCAACGGTACCATGCGCTTATAGGAACCACTCACTTGCTTGACTTGTGGACACTTTACTTGCCTCTGCCCTTGCAAGATGTAAAGAATAGTCTTGCTGTGAGGCGGAAATTAACTTTTGACAATTTTATCAGCAACCAGTTGTGAAAACTTCAAAGAAACATAAAAGCGCAAGCGCTAGACACCCACGGCTGCCTCGTTTGACAATCCAGAGCCATAGTTTCGCTGCGGCACCTATAGATGGTGCTAAACGCTTTCAAAATGGCAGTGTTTAATTTACCCTCCTTGTTGTGGTCTATAGACCTTTTCGAAAAGTGGTCGTGGGCGCTGCCATATTGAATACTGGGTTGTGCTGCTAGCACAGGAAAAGTTGTGCTGCTAGCACAGCCCAGTCAAATCGGTTTCGCCGAGGCTCGTGAAAAGGTCTATAGCACAACATGCCACTACCCTGCTGCACTTCTCACAGTCACCTAATCAAATTGCATCGAACCACATTTCTTGTACCTGGCGCAATTAATGAACCAATACAGTTAATGTTAAGCAAAAATCATGTTTCGCTAAATTTTATGGCAAAATACCAAGGCATCAAGGCATCATGGCAAAACATCAAGTTTTGGAGTTTTGGAACAATGCTGCGTTTTGGGGCAGGATACGCAGGCAAAGCAGTTTGGAGCAGAATAAAGCAAACGGAGTGAATGGAGCAGTACTTTCACCCTGCAGGTAACAAAGCACTGGATGTTGTTGGCGAATGTGTCTGCTTAGGACAGGTAGCAACCGCAGATCCGGACCATGAAAGGGCGATAACTACAGGTTTCCCCCCGCATTTAATCATAGTGCTAGTGCAAATAATCTGAGCGCTGACTGATATAATCTGTGTGCCATGTAATTTAATTCGAGTGCCAAGCATTTAATTAAAGTGTCAGCATATCTATTTCGAGTGCGAGCTCAAATAATGCCAGCACCAACTAATTTAATCCGAGTGCCAAAGACTAATACAAGCGCCGGCAAATTTAATCCGCGTGCCAACCAATTTAATCCATATGTGGAAAATGAATGCAATAGAGGGCTCCAAAGCAGGAAACATGAATTCCAGAAATAAATCGAAATTGAGATCATCTTTCAGACAATGCACCGAATCAGCGAAGCGTCAACGTATAGGATAGCCTTCATCAGTATTATGACAAACATTGCCTTAATGTAAGTGTTTTAAACCTAATGTCTCCCAGAAAATAAAATTGCATTTTAAAGACGGCCGCTTATGTACTTTTACAAGCCTGTAGTTCGTTATCCACCTATGCCGCTACGATTGCCGCCCAGGCAAATTAAGCACTGCTGTTTGGGTTGTAAGCTCTGCTGTACATAGTTTCAGCCACTTTGATATGTCACAGCCAGACTGAATGCAACGGCGCGCGCTCTCTCTTTCCCTAGTAGTGGCCGTGTAAAATTGAGGAAGTGGTAAAATGAGATACGTTTCTCTGGCTCCATGTCTTCTTGCCTGAACCAACTCTGCTTTACGCTAATCCTTCTTTTCTGTTAGTGGTGTTATATCATTATTAGAAACGCAGATTTCTGCACCGATTGCCATTTCGTAAAAACAGCAGGCTGTTGTGTGAAGGCCGAAATGCCATCAGCATGCAGATTCAGTGCATATGACAACCTATAATAAGCAGTGCTTAACCAGCCAATTAGAAGATGACAGTCATATTTATTCACTTGTCATGCGTCTAAACTAAAAGCTGCAAGAGGCATGTCATAAACTGCAGTTTTCCAGCTGCGCGTGGTTTTTGGTTTTTGCAAGATACAAGAACAAAGCGAAATAGTGCGTGCAGATGTGACGCTTAAGCGTCGCATGGTCTGCGAAGTTATCTCAATTTCGATTTATTTCTGGAATTCATGCTTCGTGCTTTAGAGCCCTCTACCCCATTCATTTTCCACATATGAATTAAATCCGCTGGTGCTTGTATTAATTGCGTTGGCGCTCTGATTAAATTGTTTGGCACTGTCATCATTCGAGTTGGCGTTCGGATTGAGGCGGGGGTCCCACGGTGGCCATCTTGGAATTAGTTCAAATTCTGCCACCAGGCTACGCCACTGATTCAGGACTGAGAAAGTGCCTATCGGCCTTGCCCCCAGTTGGCCGAGGGACCCAACCTTTGCTTTGTAGAGAAGCTTTCTTTTGTTGGAGGGTGGGTTTTCAAAGCCCCATTCTTCTCCCCGCCGTGCGCAGGGGGAAGCGTTCACCTGTTCTTAGCTTGACTACTGCGGATAGTAGGACTGCGGGGTGCTAGCTTGCCTTACCACGGCTGAACTTGAGCGGCGACGCACACCGCCGCCGCTCGATTCGGCCATGACCGAATGTGCGTAACGTAAATGAAAAGTATCACCTCGTTGAAACACACGAGGCTATATAGTGTTGACGGTACGCTAACCGCCCCTGCCCCTCCCCCATTTTTGTTTTTATTTAGAATAGCAGCTTGGGCGTGTTGCTTATGCACCTTGAGGTAACAGCGCGGAACGTGGACGGGAGCACAAGGTCAGAAGACGACACAACGAATAGATTGATGTTTTAGATTGAGCTCCTTGTGCTATATACAGCAACATGAGCAGGTAGGCTGAAGGCGAATGCACCAGCGCTGGTAGTAAGCGTACATTGGTAATGGTACTCCAGCTATAATAACTACTGCGAGCTCTAGTTTCAAGTCAGTCTGCGCTCTTGTTGCGACATTTTTAGCTATAAGGTGCGTTGAGAAAGCGGACTGCCATACTAGCAGCACTCGAGAGCCTGAGTGCAACATGATATTTCTGAAATATATTCAAAATATATGTAATGCCTCCCTGAGGGGTAATGTAAATAAAATAAATAAATAAACATATTCTGAGCAATAAGACGACCAGAAAAGTGAGACATCACGAGCAATTATCTAAATATGCGCCGCTTTGCAACTAGCACATGTGTTTCTTGACAATGATTTCATAATTTGAAATTTACCAGCCCCGGAATTCTTTTTACATGTCTGGGGATCGTACAGTAAGATACCCTTGTTGATTCATCTGCGGTTCCAATGAAGAAGAGGGAGGGGGGGGGGGGGGATCGCCCCATTTAGACAAGTACTGGCGAACCTACACTGTTTGCAAACATTGTCCCCACGAATGTGTGAAGGGTTTGCTTCATCATTGATGGAAAAAAGAAAAACAGCCCGAGGAAACAGTACGGAAAATCGAAGAACTGACAAACATGGCTGTCAATCCTCACATTCCTTCTGTAGGTAAACCCTCGTAACTGCCATAAATAAAGCGGGTACTCTAAAGCACTTTCCATGCGCCGCGACGTCAACGCCGCCGTCACGGCAGGCGTCGCAAACTGGGAATGCACCTGCATGTTCGTGGTGCTGGCTCGCTCACCCTCTCGCGCGGACTGAGAAAATTTGAAAACCGTGAAGAAAACTATTCTGTGAAGAAAAGAAGCAGGGGGAGCTAAGTGGACTTCAGGACGAGAAGAACTGAGTAGGGGACAGCCGCGCGGTCCCAATCCCTCGCTAGTTTTCGACACGTGTAGCACGCGCCAGATATCTGGCAGGGACAGATCACAGCATCAGAGCTCGCGATGCACGCAGGCGCTGCGCGCATGCGCAGACCGGCTTTGGCTGACGCGTGCGACGACGTTAGCGCGACAGTGCATGACGCATGTGTGTTTGGAGTCGGGGCTTATGTATTCCAGTAATTCCCTTCCCCCCACGCCACTTCTACCCCCAACATGACGCAATGGACCATTTGCGGAAAAGCTCCTGCGCATGCGCAACAAAGGAGCAACTAACGCCCTCTGTAGGCGATTTGGTTTTGGTTGGAAAACATGACACGCCAGTGCTGCCTGGCCGTGCATTCTTGCGCTGTTGAGTGGTGGATGATTTGAGTTTCTTGTCTCTTGTGTGTTTCTTGTGTGTGCCCGTGGCTCGGGAAAACGTATGCATTTAAAAAAAAAAAGTCGGACACGTGAAAAAAGGCCGTCTGGATATTTCATGACTGGTCCCCGAGCGCGCTTCGTCTGCTAACGAAGTAGTGTGCTCGGTGTCCTCTAACGCTGCTGGTTTGCGGAGGCGCTTTTGTTCTCCCCCGTTTTTTTTTTTTTTTTTTTCCATTTTTTTTGTCAGTGCCATAACCTATTCTTATGAGTTTTGTTTCCTTCTAAAGCTGCACCATTTACGGAAAAGGGGCCATCTCTGCCTTGAGACAAGGTAGTGTAGAGCTTCCCTTTGACACATAAATTGCTGGAGTGAGTTCTATACCTTCACCAAGAACTATCGACTTGTAGAGTACGCCCGTGCAACAAGAAGCATCCTAGTGCCCTCACAGAAACACTCGTCAGCAGCCGTGCTACATGCTGACAGGTTTCACTGAGCCTTCAATAAGGAGTAAAGAAACGCAGCATTGTTAACTATTGCATACAGTCTAAAGACAGCCATTTGACTGGAATGCCTTCTATCTAAGCTAAGCATGCGCCATGCAACAGCGACACTTGTACATATATATAACGAGGACCACGACGACATAAAAGGCGCGAAAGACGAAGCCGTTGATGGGGTCGGTTGGGCCCATCCGGCCCTTTCCGAAGTAGCTGGGCGTTCTTGCTGTATTTGGCGCTTGCTGCCAAATAAACACATATCGGTTTTATAAGAGTTCTTCCATCGACAGATTCGATGGGAGATGAATTTTATATACTTGTATGAACATCCACCGTAAATCCAACAATACAATAGCAAGATGCGCTATACCTGAACAGCGGAAGCACGGCAGAGTGCAGTCTACGCAGGAAGCGGTCTGTCAGTAAGCGAAGTTCTCGCGTATGAGCGCGAGCGTGGTTGAGATAATACGAGTCGTTTAACAATCAGTAAAGCCTGGACTACATCAGAAGCTGCAGGGACGAAGTCAGCAGGAACTCTTGCCCTAAATATCAGAAAACCCAGACAAACATTTGCGCGTGTTACAAAATAGTGCATCCCATGTCACTGTAACACTCATCTGCGCATTAGCACTCATGCAATACACGTTCATTTTGTGTACCAGCATACTGCACAAGAGAGATACACATGTTTCTAACCAAAATATCTCACACCGCAATGCAATCGCAGTGAGTTCAAACGATGTGGCCCGAATCAACAGCGAACCATGGCATTGTTGCACAAACACTGCGGTTTTCATGGATGCTGCTCACTCTCATCAAAACTTTGGTATGAAGATTCAAGTTCCTGACATGGCCTTCCTCCTTTAAGCATCGGCCGGGATGCGCCTGCAGGCGAACAGTTGAGGACGGAAACTGCACATATTGCTCATACGTGGCTATTATTCTGCTACAACCCGAAAAGTCGGTGCTCTACATCGTTCTCCTTCTATGTCATCCTCTTTCTTCAGCATATGCACGTTTTCAGCAAAAGAGCAACACTAAAACAACGATTTAAACGCACATGAAGCGCCGAACGCTGCCTTGCGCATGCCAGTTCGAGAAGCCCTTTTCAACCAAAAGTGCCGGCGAAGCTTTCCATTCTGGACGACAGGTGGCACTCGCTTTTCCGCAAATGGTCGATTTTGGATGTACTTTGGGGAAGTGGTATGCCTTTATACTTTCTTCAATCGCCACACTGAGAGAAAAAACTTGACGAATGCTAAGCAGCACAGGCATCGGAATGTATTCATTTTCATGTTAGACAAAACATTTTCCCAGTGCATGCCCAGATTATTGTGGTCAATTTTGGTCAATCTAGTCTGAATTTACTAGCTTTTGTAGGCTTACAAAAAGCGGCTGTGAGCTTTAGGCACACTGTCTCTCTGCAATGCTGTTTCTTGGGCTAGTTGGTGGAGTTTGCTCATTTTGACAAAGCGCAAAAAAGAGGCAGGGATGGTCGAGAGACATGGAACAAAGCGCTTTGCCTGTCCCTCGTGCCTGTATATTTTTAGCCCTTGCCCAAAATGACCAGTCCCTGTCCTTCTCTCTTCCTCTATCATGAGATCAATCATGGTGGCAATTCGTTGACCTCACCCCAATGTTTTGTTGTTTCACTATGCCATGCAGCGTTTCAGCAGGATTAGAGTTGAACAATGGCAGAGCTGGTTCAGGGCCACTTGTTGCACCTAACCCTTATCCTCCTGCTTTTTTTGTCCACACAAGAACTCCTTAGAATGACTTTCCAATCAGTCGGCTGAAGTATGCTCGTGAACGCTCAAGATGCAAGTTGATAGACCCTTGAAGCAATTTCTCTAAACCAAGAAAATGGCAGATGCTGAGAATATTTATGCAGTTTCTTCTGCGGCGATGCTGTTTCAAGTCATTTTGTTTTTTGAACATTATGTTTCCATTCTCTCCTATTTATTTCCGATTTTATCATTGCAAAGGAGTGGAAATTTGCCTTCCTATCACTAAAAAAAGAAAAAGTAGTCTGCAAGGCGTGGTCGCCATTTGTTATCTGTGCACAGCAAAAATGGGTGATGTTCGCTACACGTGGGAACGAAGCTATAGCGATAACTCGACGCGGTCAACTGTGGGTTTCACCGCAAGGGCTTGACATATAGCAGTCTACATCGAATTGACGTGGTATTGTTATCAAAAATCATTTCGAAACGGATTGAACAGGTTCAGCCCAGTTCCTTAATGTGCCTTCGTGCAAGACTCAGGCTCCTATCTCCTGAGGGAAGCAACAACTGCTGCCTTGGTAGATCTTGCCGCATGTCTTCTGCGTGTTTGCTTGGAATTGCTTTCGCACTGCTAGCTGTGCTACTACGCTTATATTTCTGAATCTTTTTGAGTAAGACCACGTGGCTCCTTGATGCTAAGCAGTAAGGATTACAACTAGCGTTAGTCTTTGGTTTTATTTTCTTTTACTGCTTTGCATGTTTGTTATCGGAAATGCTTTCAGTAAAAAATGAAAAATGCCGCTAGTGACCTCGACGTCAAAACTGCGCGTCGAATCAGACTGTCATGTGATTTCCGCTCCACACATCGTCGCATATTTCATTTCGGTGGTGTCAATCGACATTCAGCCATTCGGAGGCAAAAATTCTGAGCCTCCTCTACTTACTTTACTAAAACCAACTGACGTGTTCGAAGGTGTGAAGAAAACAATGTCCTATGTCAAAACCAAACGCGATGTTTATTTACTTTTTTTTTTTTTCGGTACAAAACCGGAATGAGGTGCAAGAAACACCCAAAAAGCTTGGAATTTCACCGCGATGGCTAATCGGGGATGACCATGTGCGCTCGTAAAGGGAGGCTGTCATTGTGCTGATAAATACGTTCGATTTTTTTCATTGCGGCAGTCTAAAAACAGTGGCGATGTGCGTGTGCCGCGATGGATATCAGTACTCTGTTCTGCACGACCACCCGATACAGACACGCGCTTCCTTCCGTCAACCCACCACATGCACTAAATGTCCGCGAAAGCGTTTACGGTGCATTGCATAATAATAATAATAATAATAATAATAATAATAATAATAATAATAATAATAATAATAATAATAATAATAATAATAATAATATTAAAACAGACCCCTGGCCTTGAAACATGAATCCACGGCTTCGAGGCTTACTATTTTGAGCATAGCGTAGACGCACAGAGAAGTAGAGAGTGCCGGCTGCGCATGCGCATTAGCCCTACTAGGCCTCACTAATGCCACTGCGTGTGCGCCGAAGGAATCCGGTAATTCGGTTTACATGTAGGCAAGCACTTTTCTCTTGTCACAGTGAAATGCGCCCAGCTGCCCCCTCGGCGTCACTTTGTTTATGTTACGCTGTCTGCAGTCGAAACTTCTTTCTTTCCACGCAGCGTAGTGCGGTCAATTGTCCCACCTTTGCGAAGATGTCCGTACACGCTTCGTAATTGTGACCAAATACAATTAGACAGACGTACAACGGCTGTTACGTTTCATTATTGTTTCATTACGATGATTATCGGTGATGACGTCTGGTTTTTGATTATCTATGAGCACATATTTGTAATGTTTATAAGCATGAAAAGCACTGAACCAAAACAGTGTACATTCTCATTTCAGCTAACGCTCGACATTCGGTTCAGCAGCGTCGAATTCCTTCATTTCTTTTTTTCATCTGTACTCCGTATGCGACGTCGTCCTTTTGCAGTTGTATTTCTTGTAGCGGCTGCGAAGCTACATTCAAAACGGTGCTTTCCGAGAGGACAGCTGCACCTAAGCACACGTGTGCCCCTGAAAGCTCTAGGGAACAGAGCACGCACCAACGAAGATGTGAAGGAGACAACCACTCGATACCGCCGGCCGAAACTATTTCTTTTGGTCTACTGTCCTATTCCTTTTTCGACCAATATTTGAGAGTCGCATGACGCACATAGCATCTAAACGGTGGATCATAAGCGTGGTACGCCAGCTGGCGTATCGTGATGTCACGTGCGAGCATTTTGCCAGCACACCATGCAGCATAACGTGGCGATATCTGTAGCACTTGCTGTCAAACACATAATGTCTAGATTTTGCGAGAAATACCACTGGACCAACTGCGCGCACGGATGAAGAACCTCGTCCAAGAAACCTGCAATCTGTCAAGGCATGTCTTAATTTTGATAAATTAGCACTTTTGTCGCCAGCCGAAAAGCAAGCCCGAGACATGTAAATTTACCGGAAGATTCTGCGCATTCTGTTTGGTTTTTGCTAGCCGTGTCACTTGCTATCCGAGCCTGAAGCGCCTAGCGAAATACGAATGCGTGAGGGAAAAAGTACAGGGCTAGAAGTATATTCAGAAAAGCACAAAATAGCGCAAAGCCCCTCAGCAATTGGGCGTGAAGGTTAGCGGCTTAGCACTGCAGGCGAGCGTCCACTGTTCGCACACAATGCAGGGGTGCAAAGAGTGATGCGGTGACAATGTGCAGGTTCTTCGTGCGAGCGAATAGCCCCCGCATAAACCACAGTGTATGCGCGCAAAACATGTGCACGCACGCAGTGTGCCTGTCATGTCTTGTCACCTAAAAAAAAAACTTTCACTCCGCGGTCCATCCCTAATGAACTGTTTGTGTTTCCACTTTGAGTAGATGCACCTCCTTGTGCTAAGAACCAGTGGTGCCTCGCACCACGTTCTCAATCGAGTGGTGCCTCCAGGTATTCATTCATTCCTTTCACTCCACTGACACTCTCTGCTTTCCTCTAGATCGTGAATTGTAGCCTCTGCATCAGGTGAGAGAGTTGTCGAAATTCTTCCTCTATGGAATGTTTGAAACCGGATCTGCTGCAGAAAGAAGTTGTTTCGACAGGCAATGAATTTTCGAAAAGTGTGACACTCACCTCACAAACAGCAATGCAAATAGCAACAAGCAAAACACTTCACAGCACAAAAGTAGTATAGGTGGGTTGCCGAAACCTAGAAGTCAGCAGAGCAAAACCCCTTCACTATGGCAGCCAAACCTGTTTTGAGGGCAGAAGTTGGGTGCAGCGCAGAATACTTCTATGTCCAGCCTGATGTCATGCGCAAACGTGTTGAGCAGAATTCCTTCACTATTGAGAGCCTGGAGGAGGTAGGGGCAGGGGAGGTGTTATGAATGGCACTCACAAACGGAGGGGTTCTTAATCCCATAATTGCGACAAGAATAGGGGTGCAGGAAATGGACGTGGCCATTATTGCCACAATAGACGTCTCCTGCACTGCACCTGATTTCTGCCCCCAAAACAGGTTTGGCCGCCATGCTGAAGGGGTTTTTGCACTGCGGAGAAGCTGACTTCTAGGTTTCTTGACTAGCTTCAATACTTTGAAGGAGTGCAGTAACGCGCGCCTCTCCTGGCAATTGAATGAACTCACACTTTTGCTGCTTTTACCTAGATGGCGCTAGCAGTAAAAACCTTTAATGACCGAATACAGGTGCAAATACTAATTATCACCATGGTTTGTGCTTCTTATTTTAACTTTATTTTACAGTAATACAATATTAAAAAAAAGCCAACTCAAACAAGGCTCACGTTGTAGAGTATGACGGCCTTCTCGATTGAATGCCGTGTAGGATAAATTGATTATATTTGAAGGCTCAGTATAATCGTGCTAATTGTATAAAGTGCAATTTGCGATCATTTTCACAAATAACTACTATTCTAGTTTCGCCATGCATGATTCCTAGGCTGTAGAATGAGCGGTTTTTCTGGTCAAGCTATGCGATGTGAGGCAGTATTACGGAAGTCTTCAAATTGGAAAGATAATTAAAAACGAACTAGCGAATAAATTTCGATGAAACTTCATACACTCAACTATTATAATGTGCGCCCGAAGTGGTAAAACTTTTACTGCTGTGCACGTTGATAAAGCGCAGATATTCATGCCCAAAATAGCCAAACTTTACCATGTTCCCTAATATAAATACCCATTCTATGTGTAGGCCAAAGGAAACTGTTCTAAGTGCAACAGTTTCTTCAGCAAATTAATCCGAAGTAGGGTATATCAACGACGCTATTGAATTTGTCATCTGCAATACCACCTCTCATGCATTTGATAACGTTGGCACACTAAAGCAGCGCGCATCATTTGACAGAGCGTATATTAAGCTTTCGAATGATGCCTACATTGTGATGTTCGAAAAATAACAACACGCAGAATGCTCACGCAAACATTGCCTAAAATGGCACATTCGCGCTGCCGGAGTGGGACCCCCGACTTAAATACACTGCCGCTTTTATTAAATGCTTGGCACTAAAATTAAATTACACGGTGTGCAGATTGTATCAATTGGTGGCACTCAGATTATTTCCGCTGGCACTAGGATTAAATTCAGAAGGAAAGCCTGTAGAACAAGTCTAGGATGGAGCGCATTTGGCAAGTTCTTGCAGCTCATGACTAGCAGCTTACCGGTATAACTCAGGAGAAAAGTAAGTAACAGTTGCACCTTACTAGTACTCATCTATGGGGCTCAAATGTGAAGGCTAATTAAAGGGGTTATACTTAAGTTGAAGTAGATGCATAGAGCTAAGGAATGGAAAATGGTAAGTGTAGTCTAGAGATAGGAAGCATGCAGAGTGGGTCTAAGAAATCAACTCTAAATAATGACAATCTAGTCGAAATCAAGAAGAAATGGTCACAAGCAGGACATGTATTGCAAAGAGAGAATAACCGATGGTCGCTAAGAGTAACAAATTGAATTTCAAGTGAAGGCAAGCGTGGCAGGGTGCGGCAGAAAGTCAGGTGGGTGGACGAGGTTAGTATGTTTTCAGGGGTCAAGTGGGTGCAGCTAACACAAGACCGGGTTGACTGAAGGATTATGAGAGAAGCCTTCGTTCTGCAGTGGGTATAGTCCAGCTAATGATGATAATGATGATGAGCTATGGACAAAGAAAAACCGTATGGCAACAAAGGGCTCTTTTATCACAGAAAAAACTGAATTAAAAAAAAATCTTCCCACCAGTTGAACCAAACTTGCAATGACCTCATTAAAATGGCCAGTTTTCCGCCACTCTGAAATTAATGGCCGTGCAGCATAACTTTTGGGATCTGCACTCGAAAAATCAATGCTGACATGTACATTTCACTTGAGAAATCTGTCGCCAACGGTGACACCAGCATTTCATCTCTCCTCTTGAGTATACTCATAACTCCCTGCCACAAAAAAGAAATATTGCTGACATGTCGTATTGTCTACGAAGAGGCTTCACAAATTCATAAAACATTTAGCGTAAATATATGTGCGGCTTCAACGCCTCAATTCGTCTTTTAATTAAACTGAACGCGCTCTTTTCTCTCTGTCTGACCCCGTGGAGGGGCAGCTGAACTGTGCATGTGCAAAGGTTATCGCGGCACGCGATTTGCGCTTGACGCGACAGAAAGTGTAGATAAAGGGACAGAATGGAAGAATCAGAGGAGTCTGACGGGAGCCCTGCTTGGGGAGCGATCATGTTGTTAGCTGTTGGCGACCAGCACGAAGCATCCTGATGTAATGGACTGTGGAGCAGAGCAATAGCAGGATGAAGACAGAAGCGATGCCTCCTGAGCTGGGTTTTTTGTTTGAGTTGCAGCCACGCGAGGAGCAATGTATTTCGTACTGCTTGGAGCCCCTTTTGCCATGTCACATAGGCCATCTTTACACCCCACTATGTTTTGTCTTACCATGTAAAAGCACTGGCCCCTTACTTCTGTAGCAAAGCATAGTCCTGTCATGAGCCTCGACCACATGCTTCGCATTGCAGCGGCGTGCAGTGTTGTATCTTTGCAAAGTGCTTCTCTGCTGACCCGGAAATAAACTGGCGTTTTTATCATCATCATCAGCCAGACTATACCCACTGCAGGCTGAAGGCATCTCTCATATTTCACCAATTGGTATTTCGGAGCAGAATGGAATTCAAGTGAATTTGTGACTAGTAGTCGGGCCAGGCCCTGACTCGCGGACCCATTCTTTAGAAGGCGGGGCCTTCATATTAAACTACAAATGGATTAGGTATTTTTAGATCTGCATCATTATAATCACCATGTCACTTTGTTGCTTCAGCAGAGAGTCATGGCGAGTCAGTGTGCCAGGTTCATCCATGCTATGATAGATGAAAGAATTCAGAAAATGTTGATGAATTCTGAATCAACAGTTCCTGAATTCCTGACCAAACCAAACCGAATTCTGAGTCGGATGAAAGTAACACAGATGAAGAAAGAACCTGGAAGGAAGTGAGGAGCAGTCACAAAAAACAAAACAAAAAATCTTGGCAGTGAGAGGGTCAATAACAGTGCGCTCTTTGTGATTAGGGTGTTGCAGTCTATCGATACAGGACAACTTCACATTGCCCTAGTTGCCCTTTTAGGGTCATTTGCAAGTAGTATCTGCATGTACAGGCTGCATGTGGTCAGCCAATGCAACATACGTCACTGCAAGAACACTGCTACTGATGCCTTTGCAATGCAAATTGGGTACCCAGTCTTCCTCAAAAGCTTCCAGGCGTATTTTGTGGATCTGAAAAGGCTGCTTTTATATATTTGCAAAGCTTAGTTGTACAGCCTGTCTGTAACTTCAAACCAACAAGCATCAATACTAGTCCACATTTCACAACTACATATTCAAATCAGTTCAAATATATTTGAATGACAGTGTAGCATGATACTAAATGAGAAGGTACCACCAAGCATCATATGCTCACTTGCATCCCTGTTGAAAATGTCCATTTTGGTAACACCTGACTGGCCGAAGCACCAGAAATGGATGACCTGCTGCATGCATTTTTGCCATTTCAGCCAACCAGATCCACTCAAAAGAGACATATGAAACTTAATTTGGATATGGGCCTGCATAGCTAGAAAAAAAAATTTGTGGGACACCTCAGCTTTGCAGTTAAGGGTTATGGTGCGATCACGTTTCACACTCACGGACAATGTTTCTCAACTTTTAAATCTTGCTTTTTATTTTTTTTATACACCGATACTTAAGTCAGCACACATACACTTCCCATTCTGAGCAGTCTTACACCTTTGAGTGGATTCCTCATTTTCTCAAGTAATTGATGAATTACAATCTGAACTTAATTTGCCTCATCAAGCAATAGTTTTTCATTGTGAGTATTTGACACCTTTGATCTCGCTTTTCCAATTTTTCATTTTAATTATGTCAATTGATCAATTAACAGGCACTTATTATGAGCATTTTGCCGCATTAAAACTCCTTTTTTCAATTATTTCAGATAAATAATGATCAGTTACGCACTAAATATTTGTAATTAGCATCATGAAGCAGTTGCTTTTAATTCTGAGCATTTTGACACCTTTGAACCTTCTTTTCTCAACGTTTTCATATCTTATTTCTTAAAATTATCAATTAAATACAGTGATTTCATTAACTCGTGATTGCCTACCACACCACAATCATTCAACAGAACCAAAATTACCATGATACAATTTTTTTTTTTGCCTAGCCCCAGTTCTTCCAGACACCTGGTGTCGACAACTACTATCCTGGCGCCGATGGCGTTTCAACCAAACGAGCTTTATAAGCTATCACTTAAAAGCTAGCTGCACTTGAATACCTTCCCAGATCATTCTTGTCAACAGATCCAGGCTGTGTAATTTAAATTTCAATTTAAATAAATCATGGCACATTGTGCTACTGACAAACTTTATCTTTTGCTTTCGAGAAAAAATATTTTTCCACCTGTGGCCACCATTTTGAATTTGCAGGAGGTAGCATAACCTAGTCCCACAGAAATATTTGCAAACAAATATTTTTTTGATGCATAATTATCAAAATTTTTTCTACATATAAAATACATTGCACTTTTGAATGCAGTAAATTAAACCAACTTAGCATTTTTTTATGTATAAGTCACAGAAGAAAGGTACAAAAAGATGAAATTTCTAAATTTTTAACAACATAACAAGGACCCTGTGCTTCAAGCCCTGCGTGACCACCCCCGTGCCCTCGGTCTGCAGCTCGTGCCTCATCCGCTTGTGACCGGATTGCTCTGGTGAGACTTGTCATCGGCTCTACCTCGCTCGTGTCTTGCTTGCCAGTCCATCAAAATGACTCACTATACAAAGACTCCGCCCCAGTCTTTCCTGCCACCTGGTTGTTGCTTTGACCACGTTCACCTTGACTTCGTTGGACCACCACCTCCGTCTAATGGCTGCCGGCACATTCTGATGATGATTGACCGCTTCACTTGTTGGCTCGAAGCAGTGCCCATTCTGGACATTACGGCGCAAACAGTTGCCAAAGCCTTCGTTTCAGCATGGATTTCCCACTTTGGCTGTTACCACAGATCGTGGCCACCAGTTTGATTGCATCCTCTTCACTTCCCTTACCAGCCTGCTCGGCACTAAACCAGGGGTGTGAAACTCCCTATACCTCCCAGCGGCCACGAATTACAGACGCTAGCGCCAAACTCCCCATTATAGGATTATAGCGGGACGGGGCGCATAAAAAATGGACTTAACGGGGGAGGCCGTATAGCGGACTGGTCAAAAAAAAAGGTGCGCTGAAGGGGGTGTCGGTAGGTTGCTTCAAGCAGAGCAGGTCGCGCGCTCGCGTGCGCCCGCGCCCAGGAGAACGCTGTGCCCGTGGATTTTCTACCGCATCATCGTTCTGCCGCGGCGCGACCGGCTCGCGGCAGGAACAGTGTGATGGAAAGAAAAACCACAAGCATAGCGCTCTCGAGGGCACAGGCGCTCGCGAGCAAGCGTACCCGACCGCAGCAAGAAATAGCACAGAGAACAGCAGATATCGTTTCCCTTTTTTATTAACTGCACGTGAAAAAAAAAAATGAAAAGATGCGACAAGGTATCCCTCACACACACGCACTTTACATAGCTAACAGTTTACAGTAGTGTTATGTGTTCTGCGCTAACATTGTAATCTTGCATGCTTGCTTTATCGCTACAAAAGAACCCAATTTGCCGGCACTGCTTCTGTCAGCATGTGTACAGTTGATATGAAATTTAATAAATGATGCACATATTCATTCTACGCATTCGATACCATCAAAGCAATGTTTGGTTTGGTTTGTGGGGTTTAACGTCCCAAAGCAACTCAGGCTATGAGAGACGCCGTAGTGGAGGACTCCGGAAATTTCGACCACCTGGGGTTCTTTAACGTGCGCTGACATCGCACAGCACACGGGCGCCTTGCTTTTCGCCTCCATCGAAAAGCTGCCGCCGAGGCCGGGATTCGATCCCGCGTCCTTGGGAACAGTAGTCGAGCGCCGTAACCACTGCGCCACCCCGGCGGGGTCATCAAAGCAATGTAGAAACATGAGCAAATACCTGCGTTCTAGTTACCTAGTGGTTGGTATTTGATGCAAGTAATCACATGTCACTGTGCTATACATAACTAAAATGCTTGATTAAAAATTTACACTACCCTTCCTGGAAGAACCGTATTCTTCGAAACGCACGTCTCTCCACAGTATATGAAGGTAACAAGTTTAACAACACGAAACACAGCGGATATCGCCGACTGTAATGGCCAGC
The DNA here is from genome assembly GCF_055883805.1 of Amblyomma maculatum. Taxonomy (NCBI): domain Eukaryota; kingdom Metazoa; phylum Arthropoda; class Arachnida; order Ixodida; family Ixodidae; genus Amblyomma; species Amblyomma maculatum. Next base: position 52,537,644 of record NC_139350.1, read on the forward strand.
ACAATCAGCAGACGAGATGAGTCCACGGAACTGGAGGTGCACGCAGACAAGTCTCTCGTCTCCCGAAGGGGCGAAGTGCCAGCAGGAATGAGATGCACAGAGTAAAGAACCGCAACGAAAAATCGTGACTTTGGCCGATAAGCCAACACGCAGAGAATTCACAGCGCTAGGCTACGCAGACGACCGACGCAGACGACGGTTCTAATTCAAAACGAGCGGAGTCGTAACGGTCGCAGCGGTTCACGCGAGGACGAAGCAAGCCACGCAGCGCAGTCGGCGGCACCGTCAGTGCGAGGGGAAAATTTAGGCGCGAGGGAGAAGTCCTCCTCCCTGCTTTTTCTTTCCTCCTTTCGCCCCCGCTTGGGAGAATTAGACGGGACGGAAGTGCCCCTGAGTTTCCGCGGCCTGACTAAACGCTGCTGCACCACAGCATACCATCCTTGTGCCAACGGCATAGTTGAGCGGCTCCATCGTCAGCTCAAGACTGCACTCATTGCTCGCCTAGATCGCGAGCACTGGGCTGGTCACCTTCCTATGGTGTCTCTTGGCCTACGCACCATTTATCGTCGCGACCTTGGCTGTTCGGTGGCCGAAGTCATCTCGGAGACTTGTTCGTTCCTTTGGCTTCCTCGTCCCAGCCCCTGCAGTATTTTTAACGCCTTTGGGACTGCATTCAACACCTAAACCCAGTCCCACCTCGATCATCTGACCGTCAGACCTTTGTGCACCCAGATCTTGCCTCCTCGACGCATGTTTTTCTAAGGCGAGACACTGTAAAGGCACCTCTTAGCCCCCCCTATGATGGCCCGTACCGCGTCTTTAACAAGACCACAAAGTCGGCGACTATCCTGCTGGATAGTCGTGAAGAGGTAGTCTCCCTGGATCGCCTTAAACCCAAATACATGGAAATGCCTCCCCAGGAGCTCCCCTCGGATGTTGCTCGCTTATCTGTCGACATGCCTGCCGCTGAGGAACCCTCATCCCTGCCCTGTTAGCTCGTACATTTCGCCGCTCCGTTTGGTCGGGGAACCCTGTAGCGCACAGCGCCGCTGCAAAGCGGAGGCACTAAGATCGTCGTTCACAGCCAGCAAAAGAAAATAAGGTTGAACAGCGTGTGCTCAGTGAGCAAGCACGGCACGGGCTGTTCGGTTCGAGAAGCCTGCCACGCTGGTACTCTTGTTCTGGTGCTCCACTGCAACGCCGTAAATTCTTTACATGCTCTTCACTGCAGGACACTTCTTGCCGGCTGCAAATATACACAGAACCAGCACTCCACTGCTCCAATACAATGCTGCTTTAGGCTTGGGCACTGCCAGCTTCGACAATAAAGGAATCTGCTGAAGGCCACGGACACAAAAAAAAATTTAAATGAAGCTTTAGTACGGCACAAGGATCAGAATTCCCCGCAAAGTAATTTGAGGTGTGGATCAAAAAGCTGCAGAGAAGACTGTTCTTTGCTCGCAGCTGCGAGGAGGGCTATCAAATGCAGGTGCCATATTCGGTTTGAGGTCGAGCACAGAGACTGGCATTCAACAAAAACAGTATGGAGCTCCTATCGGGATGGAGTCTGATGCTGATTTACGACCTGCGGGAAGTCGGCGCAGCCGTGAGAAAGCAGTGCACCACGGGCGTACTGGCGGCCCATGACCGGGAGGCGAGCCATGATAATTCGCCCCCTTGTGTTTCCTCGTGACTGCGGCGACGAGGATTTCAACAGAACGAGTCGGATGTACGGGCTGCATGCGGGGCCCGCTCAGCTTAGGGGGTGGCCTTCCTTGATTTGGCAGCAGCACCAGGACCAGAGCCCAACAACCCAAGTCCCGACCCCTGCCCTGATTCCTGTATTACATGGGCCTGCTGAAGGACCAGCCGTGCGACTCCAAAGGGGAAAACGGCACCCAGGTGGAGGTCACGATTAAGGGAGGAGGGTGTGGGAATTTAAGATTCTTCGCGCTTGCACGACATGACGAACACCCCCTCTGTCTGCCTCACGGGGATACCTCATCTCTCTCCTTCCCCTGAAGCAGTGGCAGAGAGGGCAGGGGCGTGAGAACTGGCGTAGCATGCCGGGCGACCCCTCCTTCCCCCTACCCTCTCATATCGATGCACAGCATCTCATCCGGGGGAGACGACGCCGCGATGCCAGAGCGCGCGGATACTGCTATGACCAAGGATAAAAATTGGGCACTCCCAATAAACATCCCAACCCGGTGGCTCTGCCTCAGTGTTTCGTTCTTACCTGCCACGGATGTGGTCAGAGCTAGCGGCGGGGCGTTCGGTTCTGAGCACAGAGCCCGAGTCCCGTGAGAACCCCCACAAGGTGTTGTTACATGTCTCCTTGACGTCAGCTCCGGCATCCATTGCAGTGAAGAGCAAGCACAGAGCAACGCCAGGGTTCAAAGCGATTGCGGAATGGAAATGTTTTTTTTTTATTCATCTAAAGCACAAATTAGATTAAGCTCTAAAAAATAAATGCCATAGAATGGTACTGTGTCATGTAATATATATATATATATATATATACATATATAACTGCAAAAAATTTGCACATTTAAAGCTGACAGTGCCCAGGCCTAAAGCACCATTGCACTCAAGCAGTGGACTGCTAGTTCGTAGCCAGCAAAAAGTGGGCTGCTGCGATAAGTGGGCACAGAGCAACACCGTGGTTGCCAGCAAAGGCTCAACTTGAGAAATTATTTTCTCACTTAAAAGCACCCTGATTAAATGTTCAGAATTAAACGGCAATGAACGGCTCTGTGCAAACTAGTATTTTTCATATTTTTAATACGGCCACTTCATTACATAACTGACGGAGAAATAAACCTCAATAAGGTAATTTTCTCGGATTTAGAATAGTTTTGCAGGTGCACCTTACATTGTTTGATCTCTTTTATAATGTTTTTGCAAGTGCACCTGAAGTTGTTTGATCTCTTTTATAGGCTTTTTGTCTTCTAAAAAAGTTGGAGAAATAGATTGAGTACTATAACAGTAATAATTGGTTTACAGGAAAGGAAAATTTTTTCCGTGGACACCTGAATCGCGCTGCAAGGAAAGGAAGATGGGAGCGAAAGTGGAAGAAGAGAGGCCCCATAGTGGAGGGCTACGGAGTAATTTTGACCACCTAGGGATCTTTAACATGTATTGACATCGCACAGATGGATGCCTCTCCGCTTTGCATCCATCGAAACGCAGCTGCCGGCAGTCGGATTCGAACCCAGGCACTTTGGAACTCTAGTCTAGTGCCTAGTACCATAAGAATATAACATTTGATAAACATTTCAAAATTTCAGCTTTTTGTACCATATTTTACGATTTATATTTGAACAAATATAAGGCCGAGTTTGTTTATTTCCTGCACATCAAAAGAACAATGCATTTTATTAATATGAAAATTTTTGTTTATAGTGATGCATCAAAAAGTTAATCTTTTTGCAAATTTATCTGCGTGACTAGGTTTTGCTATCGCTTGCAAACTTAAAAGAGTATAGACCACCTTCACTCTGGCTACGTCATGAAGATGCGGTGGCGCTGTCGTAATTACAAACTTTCGCGTGGTAGGAAAAACAATGCTTCAGATGCTTTCGCCTACTGTGATTGTGCGATGGTTTGCTGCAGCCGAAAAAATAAAAAACAAAGCACCATGCTGACTAGTTGCATCACCCTGGCATGTACTGGAAGGTAAAGAACGCAAAGTTTAATAAACTTGCACAGGCTTCGTACGGACGACGGTCGTCGTAAACAGTGGGCCATCGCAGCGAGGCGCCAAGGCTGGATACCGACACCTTTACGCCAGAGCGGTTATGGGCTCGAAGGTCATAACTCGAGTTTGGCCTTCTTTATGACGCGTAATGGTATTTTGTGAGTGCACGTAAAATGTTGACGAGGCAGCCAGTATATTAATGCGTAGATCTGTTTATAATGTAAACAATTCCTCAAGAAAATTTTTGTTTTTCACTTTCTAATTGTACGTGTTATGTGCATAATGAGCTGCTGCGCAAGCGATCTGCATTGCACTCCTCCGTGGTTATATTGTATGGCTAACATTAGCTTTGTTCACCTAAAATTATTTTAAATTTTGTGATGAAATGTGCGTGCGCTGACAGCCACTGATTTGCTCAATTGGAGCTGAATTTTATTATACCGAGGGGTTTGAGTGGTATTCACTGCAGCTAATTTTGAATGCGAGTTGTGGGGTTGAGCGTCCCGAGTGACATATGGGCCCGTTTCAGATTTTGAGGATCTTTAATCTTTACATCAACTACGTACTGCATGGCACACTGTCGCATTACGAGTTTATCCTACATAGAAAAGTGGTCACGGCGGCCGGGACTGAACTGGGTAGCCCTAACTACGGAACCAGCATGTGGATGCTCCAGCTTGTAATGCAAGCTAAAAGCTTGAATACCCATGAAGAAATTATAAACGCTGACACCAATAACCTCACACGAACAGAACAGATAGGCGTGCAGCGTGGTGATTTAAAGGAATAATGCAAGGATAATCAAACCTGTACGGTGCCAAGGCACAATGCCCTTGCTACTGTTGCCATGCTTACCAACAACGCTCATTTGGTGCTCGGTATGAAGAATCATCCGAGAATGCAATGATGTTTTGAGTGGAGTACTTCCTACCTGGTTTGCGTGCGCTGTTTACGAGCGAGAAAAATCGCATTCTACTTACCAGACTGAAAGTTGTTGTACGCACCCAAAGCTTTGCAATCCTCGATGCATTCTGCGGCTAATGTGCTGGGCAAATAGCAAATAGATATCAATCAACGCTGCTCATTTTCAAGGCAGCAACAACTTCGCTTGTGTACTTTGAACCCGCTTTTGGTCTGGTACGGTGTGCAGGACAAGGCGATGCATGCTGTGTACATGAAGTTTTTCCAATTATTCCTTTTGTACTCACTACCGAGGTTCACGAAGTACTCGCACAGCGCGAGGGTATTTTATCTGCCAAAAAGGTGCCTGCATATCACAATAAAATGCTCTTGGCAAGCATGGCCACAGCAGTGGGGTGGCACCACAGTGCCGCTCCTGTGCTTTCCGCCTGCTCTCGGGCCATAGACGACTGCCGTGCCACCTTGATTGCTTTGATAGGGAGACCTATAGACACCTAATTTTTGGGTTCGTGTTTTATTAGCTGTAATGATGCGCAAGGTATTACTGTACAGAAAGCACCAGGTGATATCCACCTATGACCGCTAAACAATTTATCATTGAATTTCTTTCCTCACCTGTTTCGGTTTCAAAAGCCGTGTGATGGCTGTGACGCCAAAGTTAAGTCTAGGTCACGTGACGGGTGAAAAAAAAATTGTGAAATCCTGTGATGTTTAAATTCACTACAACGCTGAAGCCATCCTGCCTCAAGAACCGGAATCACAAGTGAAGAGCTGGCGATTATACTGCAGCTTTTTCATGCCGTGCATGGCTTGGACTTGATTGTGATGTTACAGCCATTTCTCAGCTGCTGAAACCGAAACTGGAGAGAAAAAAAAAAATTAAACTGAGAATTATTTACCGGTCGTAGGCGAAAACCACGTGGCGATCCGTATACAGGAATGTCTTACAAAAATGCCACCAAAATTTGGTGTCTATACTCCTTTAAGATGGTGGTCACGGGCGGAAAATATTTTTTCGCCAAAAATAAGCTGGGATAATATTCTTCATAGTAATACAATTTGCTATAATTTTTTAAAATGAAATTGAGGATGGTCGAGCCCACAACCTGTATCAGTTGGTGTAGAATGAAACCGGCACCTTTACCTTAGCAGATCATGCTAGCCATAACAGCCTAGCATTATCCTTGATGCATCAGCATGACAGGAAAAAAAAAACAAACAGTGGTAGCATAACATATATACACCATCACAAAATCGAAGAACTTGAAGGTAAGCTGTCTAAAAATTGTAAAAACATTTTTTTTTTGTGGAACTGCAGCAGCATCATACTTTGTAACGAAAAAAATTGTTGGCTTGACAAGCACTGGACCATATATAAGCTGGTCTGCAAATATGAAACGCCTTTGCCCACACGTACCAGTCACAGCTATCCGATGGAAACTAAGGCAGAATCAAAAGCACAGAAGAAAGCTGCAGGTTGCCTCCAAAGGATCCCCGTTTCAGCACTCGCACCAAAGACAGGGAAGGACCTGGAAATGAGAACAATGCAATAAATGCCCACTCCTGGGAAAGGTAAGACGTGAAGGATTTTGTTACAACACAGAAAGTATAATGAATGAAAGTATGAATTCTGCAATTCATGGCAGTTGGTTGTGTCTACTATATTTGCAAACATTTGTCGTCACTTCGCGTAAAGGATCCATTTCTCGTTCTTAATTCTGAGGCAGTTGCTGATTTGCTCCAGAATGAAAGCTTGGTATACAGTGCTGGTTTTAGCATAGATGTGGTTGATTTGTATGATCTCTTCCACACTCTCAACTCATCCAGTATGTTCAGCAATGTTTTACAGAGGACAATGATGAATGCTGGTTCTAAAATGAGTGTGGAATCTTAACCGAATCCTTTTTGAAAATGTTACCTTACTACCTGAGTAACACCTTTGTTGAGTGCGATGGTCGACTTTATACGCAAAAATCTGGTGTGTGCATATGTGCCAAGGTAGCTCCCATCCTCAGCGACATTTATCTAAGCAGGGTTGATATGAAAGTTGAGAATGATTTAGCCAGTTGTTGCATGCACATTTTCCGTTCCCTGGAAAATTTTCTAGCGCTAGCTAGCTCTGTGAATCCTGAATTTGTGTCAAATGTTCTTGATGTTTTTGCATGTAATGGGTCGGGACTAAGGCTCACGCATGAAGTCCCCCAAGAAACAGCCTTACAATTTCTCGATTTAAAATTGTCTTTCCAACCCCACCATGTCTGTTGGCAGTATTCACCTAGGAGTGAAAAGCCCCTTCTGAATTACAGGATGCTTAGGCATGGCAGTGAAGAAATCTTATCATAAAATGATGTCCAGTCTCTTAACTCAGGCGGACAAATGTAGGGAAGCTGGTTTCCTGAACGCAGTTCTCGTCTGGAGTGCAGACAAAGTCCTCCGCGCGCTAAAATCTTCTTTAAGCATGTGAGGGCGGGAAAGGGGTTCAGAGGAAGGAAGAAGAAAGGTAGTAGTCATGCCATATGTACTGCACCGAATTAAAAGAGTAGGAAGCAAGCATAGGGTAAAAGTTCTGTTTCCTTCTCCTAAGAAACTAGAAAGAGTGGGAGCCGCGGTTCAAAGAATGCACGAGGGGCGCAGAAGAAATATGTGCAACATAAATCATGAAAATAGATATGTTCCTTGTAAGACTGGCATAGTATATCAAATCCCTCTGTCCTGTGGCCCCTTACCTACATAGGCCAGACTGTGCAATGCATTAAAGTGCGGCTCATGGAGCACGCTAATCCGCTGAAAAAGAAAGAAACTAACCTAGCGAAGCATTGATCCACATGCGAATGCATGTCATTTTTTTTATGACAGTAATGTTTTGTTCGTTCATTCTTATCAGTGCACTAGAGAAGTAGCCAAAGCTTTTCATATCAGAAAAAGTAAAGGGTGCATGAGTACGCCTTTTGTCACATTATCTCCTCGTGAAATGAATATGCTGCACAGTGGGCAGCAGTTCTGCCGATGCACTCGTGCTTTTAAATGCTTTTTTTCCTTTTTACCAAAACTTGAGGTCGTTGACACTGCGCATGTGCGCTGTTTCTTCGTACATGTATATGATGTGATTCTTCCCAATAAAAAAATCAGCTGTAAGTTCAACGCTGTTCGTGTGTCTCGTTTCGTTTCTTTCTTGGTCTGCGTATGTTTTGCGCTGTTGGGCCACCATTAATTTCGATTCTCCCCCACTTTTTATTGCTTTGGCTGTGGCGGTGCTGATCGAAATTCATGCCCTGGCCACATCAAAGTCATGCTGTGGACTATCTTCATAAATAAAGTCAGTTTGATTCCATATATCAGCACCCTTGTGGAGCAACCGGTTTTTGCCAGCACATATTTTTACAAGCGGGTGCACTCAAGTAAGTGCTACTCACCTTTTCATGAGGCACAAGGCATACCATCGGAAGAGGCCATGAGCAGAAACTGCAACGAAGCCAAGATCTCACAATCGCCGTGCATCAAGATTATTTCGGTACACACTGATAGGAAACCGAAATGGTTGCTCTTGCTGGGACAGGGCTAGCCGGGGCCAAACGGAGGCGTATTCGAAAGTGAACTACAAAAGGAAAGCCCTTTCGTGCGAGCCGCCGGGACTGCTTTTAAGCGCGCAAAAAAGGGCTCCCTAGTTCATCTACACTTCACTTGAAGTCACTGAATAGACTCACAGCAAGATTACGAAAAAATAATTGATATCGCTTAACAATAGCGCGTCGATGCAGAAAAAAAATTCCAAACAATCTGTAACGAGGGGACAGCGGTGCAATGAGTTGGCGAGGCAAGTATACGGTATGCAACACGTGCTTTGCGCTGTATTTCGCAGTACTCACGAAAGTTTGGAGAAAGCTGCAGGGATGCGTGCCACCAAATCTATTTTGCAGAATCCATTTCAGTCCGGTCGATCTGAAACAATGCGATGCAAACGAACCTCCCGCCATCCATCGCCGCTGCGCGCCAAAGTTGGAAAAAAAAAAAAAAACGCGGTTTCGGAGTCGGCGAAAGAAAAGCTTCTGGGTCTGAGAGTAAGCGCAAGCAAAACACAAAAATGAACAGTGTATTACGGCACATCCGCCAAATTACAAACGATTCCTCCTCGCATGTGCACCTTTCGCGTGACCTCTGTGTGACGTCACGCCGAAGAAAAATCCCTTGATAATTTGAAAGTAGCGACACTCTCCTCCGCGCCGCGCTTTCCTCCTCGATTCTCCTCGCGCAGCGGCGGCGAGCGCTGCGCACGACACGCTTTTTCCCCCTGACGCCCGCCGGCCGGCCGCACCAGTGAGTGAAGCGCGAGCTTTTGGGCCAGGTCTGCGCTCCAGGAGTGCACAAAATTTTTGAAAAATTGCGAGAAAAGCATTGAGAATGCCGATAGTAAAGTTCATGAATTGATTGGTTTCTTCTTAGAACTGTTTGAATGGGGAATACTGATAATCAAAGCTTTCAGGCGAGTTCTGTGCTCCAGACACTTTTTAAGTCTCATGATAAGGTTTTACTTTGTGCACTTAATCTAGTACTGCCTCTGACTTTGTGTTTGTTTTTTTTAGAGCGTGAAATCTGTCACCGTGGTAAAACTTCAGAAAACGATCCAGGCTGGTGCTTTGAACTTCAAGATTAGAGAAGGTTAAAGCAGGACTTAGTCTATTTCGCTACTGTCAAGCTATCTCTCTAAGCATAGTATATGTCACGTGATCAACCATGAGATTGGATTATTGGTTAATTGTACATGTATTTCAATCAATTACTGGGCCAAATTAATTGATATTTAGTAAATTGCAATTAAAATCTAACTTTTAGCTGCAACACCGAACCGTGTACCGTTGGAAAGCTTAGGCCAAGTGTAATGGCACTGTGCTAGTTAGCGATCCGCGATAATCTGCGTTCATTAGTTAATTTTGTATAAAATCAAATTTTGAGCTGTTCCTTGCTGCTTCGAGGCAAGGAACAGGTTTGCCACGGCAGTCTTGATATGATGCTGATGGAGGAATTAAATAATTTTATGAGTACATGGCCCCTCACTGACTTCGCGTGTGGTTAAAAGACAGCAGGGTACACTGGGAGAAGTGGTGGGCCCTATTGCCGATACACTGAAGTTCTGGGGCAAGCATGCTGTGGTCTCATGTGCTGTGTAAAAGAGCTTGATTTCATTGAACGCAACAATCAAATAAAAAAATTACAAGGTGCACATAGGTCTTCAACGTGCGGAAATGAGAAAGCATATAACTGCCAATTCATTAACTATCGCTATCCTATCTATCACTATATCTACTAATGCCAGAGACCTATCGTAACTGTCACTATCCGCAACGAACACTATCACCTCACTATCCGGGCCTATTACTATAATTTACTATTATTATCCGTAACAGTCACCATCATTACCTACCACTATTCATAACCATCACTATTTAATCTGATACAGTCCCATGACCCGTTGATATACTTCAATTTTCATTGACTTACGTTGTCAGTCATATCTCTATTATCTCATAATATCTGACGAGACAACTATACATTGACTTTTAATTCTTATACTTTCTTGTTTTCTCATAAATGGAGGTGGGAATCGAGCAAGCCACAGAAATAACTGACTACTATCAGCGCGAGGTTCATGTCTCTGTCGAGGAGGCTTCCTTTACTTCAGGAGAGGTCGGTGAGAGGAAATTGATGGAACTGCGTTTGGTCTGTTTTTTTTTCGAGTTCGTGTAATATTGGCGGCTCAAACTGATCTTCAGTGAAATGTAGCTAGAACATAGAGCGATGAGATAATTACTCAGGCTAGGTGAAAAAAAAATCTTGCATACAATTGAAATCAGTAATATGTTACAGTGTTAAGAATTGTTGCTCGCAAAATGTTCCCCTATTTTTACATAATAACTATAATCATTATTGATTGTTTAAGTTTCGTAAATACAGAAAATTGATGCAATGATTCCGGCTGATTTGACATCGATGGGATAACTTTTCTCGCAATAAATCAATACGCGGAATCGCGCTTTTAGAGCTCCAGCTTTCAAAGCGAAGGTAACATGCCAACGCCTAGTAGTCATGGTCAAAGTGAAGCGTGTGTGATCATATGAACACCTCCTGCACATTGGCCGTATTCCTGATAAAACGAACGCATATTTTTTAACCCACGTGTGCGTCGCATGGCAAGACACATTCAAGAATTGAAAAAAAAAAATGCCATACAACCTATCTAGTGCAGATTACCCGCAATACCTCGGGTTTACTTGCCAGAGTTTTTCAGGGCCAGCATTCATTGCTCCCGAGTAACCGACGCACACTACAAGTAAAAGCTGGAAAGGCTAGCTCCTCTACAAGCCCGAATTTTGATTTTTAGTGAAGGAGGCCAGGGATCCTAGCATAATCGCGACAAATGCAATCGAGAGACTGTAATTTTCCAGTTATTTCTGACAGCAAAAAGCAGATTATAGCGCCCTATTTCTGACTGTACAGAAGTCGAAGCGTGTTAAATGATGGAGCCTTGGAGCCTCGCAGAATATTCAGCATGCTGCAGAGGACAACCTTATTTTTATACAATGAACATGCTGCCGCCGCAAAAATATTGAGCAGCAAGCAGGAATAAAAAACGCAGCGTCAGGTGACGCGTTATTACGGGGAGTGAGAAAGGCACTCGACGTCGCAAACAACTCTGTTGTTTCTAGGAATAAACGTCTTTCGACTAATCTTGTGAATCCATTGACTCGTGCGCAAGCCGTCACGCTTGCCTTGAGATATCATGAATACCGCATAACCATCTTCAGGTCGCTTGCTGCAGTTGTACGCGCAACAGCACGGCATAGAGCTTACACGCTGCAATAAAAGCACAGCGCGCAATATTCGCTCGCCGAGACTAGGAGAAAAATGGCGCGAAGGAAAAAGAAAACACAAGGAAAACGCCGGACGCGCGTCGGTTTTCAATGGCACGGCCGCTCGATGGAAGCGCGCACTAGGTGCGGCCTGCTACATCGCCCGAAACCCGCGGGAGGCGCCTACTTCCCGTCGCCACCGCCGCGGCGCCACCGTTCAGGGACAGCCGCGCGCGGAGCGCTGCGCCTGGCTGCGCTTTGAGCGAGGTGTCGGTACGGTCGGAGCTTACTGTTTTAAGGATTTAAGAGCTCCGTTTCACACAATTTTGAAACATGAATTCCTATATACTGTCATGTCTAGTGTGAACATGTCAGCACTACCGCGTTTTCTTCGCAAGGATGTATATACTGGCGTGTACACCAAAAACTTATTGTGACGGTAGTTCAAAGCCGCTCGATAGTTCGCGCTTTACCGTGATGTGCATTCGGGTCAAATTGGTTGTCAGATGAAAATTTCACTCGTCTGTCAGCAATTGGAAGCTGTACAGCGGCCAAGGTAGCACAATGCATTATCCTTTACATCACAATGTCGCGAATTCCTTGCGTGTCATTTTCACACCGTTTACTCATTCTTGCATAAAATGCGTATACAAAAGATTGATGTCAACCTCTTCTATGCTGCCAGCGCAATCCAATAACAAAATGTGATCCTACTGTGACTGGGCGACTGTACTCTACTGTGCAACTTACAGAGCTATAGCATTAAACAATTTCTAGTCTCAAGATTGCGCATCAAGTCTTCCAGTTTAAAACTAGCTTACCCGCGATCAGAAAAATTGCTTAATGCTTCGCTGATATTCAGCACATTTCCGTGGAACATCAAGGTTGTAAACTGTTGTAATTTAGAAAAACAAATACATTTAGTATAGTGAAGTTGTGAATTTTTCTAAGCGCAACTGGAGCCGAGGAAACCACAAACTGCTTCAGCAAGACTAGATACATTTATTGCACAGTTACACAAAAAGAGGAAGAAGACGTTCACAAACGGAGAACCTTCCTGGAGAGAGGTTTATGGCATAACCTTAAAAGTCGCTCCACTGTTGCGTTGAGATTCCCGGCCCAGTTCGCTATCAGTGGGCGCAGCAACTTAGGAATATCTTGCAAAGCTCCTCAGTGTGGGCACGGTTGTTTTTTTCGCAGATTAGCTGCGGGTACTGTGTAAAGTGCGGAAGCAATACTGAAATGAACAGTTCACATCCAGACGGCCATAGACGTCCGACGGTCGACCAACGGACGTCCTTTTTCGGACCTTCGGACATCCGACGGAAGTCCGGTTATGTTCGATATACGTACAGCGGACGTCCGTCGGACTATCGTTCGTGGATCCGGATCGCGTCCCACGGACGTCCGACGGGCAGCCGGAGGCGGACATTCGGACGTTTCCCGGAACATGCTTGCAGGGCCCGCTATTGGTGTAAAAACTTGCCAATAACATTCGTGTAAAGCTCAGCAAGCATGTGCCATGGAAATTTCAGTCACATACTAGTGCTCAATGCCTTTGTCGTGAGAGTAAAGCAGACAATAGAATATGCAACAGGTTCAAGTTTCCTGTTGTCTGCTTTACTTTCACACACAAAGCACTGAACAGTAGTGTGCAATTAAAACTTCCATCAAAGAGGCACATATGCTAGCTGAGCTTTACACAAATGCGCCATTCCTGAAAACATGCTAAGTGCATAGGCATACCAGCATGCGAGGTTGTAAAAAAAGCATTTTTTTTTTTTGCTTTATTGCAAAAACTGAATGCATAAATAGTCTACACTAAAAAAATATCGATGTTAAGGAATGGCATGGTAAAATGCAGGCCAACTGGAGTATTAAGAATCTGCTTGAATAATTTTTTTTTAATTATCCTTGCCCGTGACAGCCCTTCCCTTGGGGAGGTGGTGGAGGAAAAGGTATTTATTGAAACCTAATATTTCGGAATTAGCGAGGAGATGATCGAGTTCTCTGTGGGCGGCCTCCGCAGGCCGGGATTCCAGGAGCAGTTACTATCCTGTGCATTTGCTCGATCAGCTGTTGCTGGTCTTTCAGGCCTAAGATGGAAAGAGCAGGCTGGGCTCCTCCTGCAATAGAAGGGAAAATGAAATTCAAGTTATCTGTGCTGAACTTTGATTACACATCTCCAAGGGCAACTGCCAGTTTCTCTCAATTGCTTTTTCCAGGTGGCACTGTACGCATGCATCTCCATTCAGAACTGTCACATACTATATAGAAAGGTCATATAACTGCAGCAAAACCCATACAGAATAACAAAAGATACAAACGTAGTTTGACCAGAACCTGGCATTCAGTATTTTAATGTTTTTATGTCGTCTTTTTGAACATGCCACTCTGACCAAACATGGCATGTTATGCTTGCTGCTATGCGCCCTCAGCAATGCCCAAGACATGGAGTGCACATGCAGAGAAACTAAGCATAAAGGATGCTGTATATGAACATAAAGCACAGCCAGAGCATTGCAGTATTACACAGGTATGCATTGGCAGCAGAAACCTGCATTTTGAGCGGTTTAACAGGCAGATTTCTAAAGTCATTGTTCCTGCTCTGAAAAGAAGTGATCAATAATAACATCATTTAAAATTGTTACCTTTTTGTTCTGTAAACTGCACATTTCGCTGGTTTCCATGTGCCCTCTACCGAAGACATTCCCTGGGCGTGTCGGGGGTATATCGACATCAACATCTAGGCTACAAGCGTCTAGAAAGCGTCTCCTTAGAGCAGCTGCGACGAAGTAACTTATCTGATAACATGCAAGCTGCTGCAGCAGAATAAAGATAGACATTTGACATGTGGCTAAAGCCCAATGTGGAAGCATAGCCCGCCGCAGTGATTGCGCAGTGTTCATGCTTCTACAAGAGTTAAAAGTAAAGTTATTTGTTTACCCACAGCGCTATATGTGACATTACAATAGCAAGGCTTATAGTCACACAAAACACAAAAAGCTGACAACCACAAACTCCTGATGTATTACCGGCAGCATGCAGCATGGATTTTAGTTACTGAAATATGGTTGCATAATTCTGGCAACCAGCTGTGCATGTATGTCATGGATTTCTCAACTACGCACAACAAATTACAAAAAAAAATGGTATTTATAAATGCAGCCAGCTGTTCACAAGAAACACTGTAGCTTATTTATGGGGAAGGTAGTGGGCGCCAAAGAAACTGCCCCTGTAAAGGCGCCTAATTTGCCCCTATGTAATATCGGGGACAAGTGTGTGGACTACACAAACTGCAATCAAAGCACATAACTTTCACATCAACCAGGAAACTCGGACCATACTTGTCGATGTGAAAGTTGAACGTTAGTTCTTTCATGTGTGCAAGAGAAATAAGGTCACAATTCGTTTACATCGCGATTCTAGTACAAAATCTACACATACTGTCCAGAGACTTTCACCCCCGCAGTATAAGCCACCACTTGGGTAAGAGATTAGTAAAAGAAGTGTATAAAAGACATTAGTGCTGTTGGACAGCCATAGCTATAAAAATGGTATTGACATTGGAGTACTGCCTTAAGGCGGGGCCTAGGGCATTACAAAAGCAAGAGTTAGTGTCCGCTGGTCCTCATTTGAACGAACAAAAAGAGGGGGGGGGGAAGAAATCTACCTCAACTACATGTTTTGAGTGACACCAAGCCGCAGTTAGTATTAAAGATATCACACAGTTTTGTGGAAGATTTGGGAGCGCTTTGCTGCTTTCTTACAGGACTAGACAAAAGAGCTCACCATCTTCAGAAAGGCACGTTATATAGAAATGAAAATAGTGAATTTACTGCATCTGGCCACAACAACTTGCACACGGAGAGGAAGATGAACTGAAAATTTTATACATGAATGTACGTATTTACAACAGGTGAAACAATGACCATGATCTATGCCGAAGAGGAAAGAGATCAAAATTTAGCTCAGAACGAGTTCTCCAGGCCGCGGGGCCGTTTCATTAACTTCGGGACTCCGCCCACATTTCTCATCCCCAATGACAACGAACTCAAACATGACTGGCTAACAAACATTTTGGCATGTCTTTCCACTTTCATAAGTTCTTCACCCTCTCCCTAATACAAGCAATGCAAAAGGGACAACAAATTCGTTTCACAACAAACAGAATTTAGAGAATGGACCTCGAAATGATTGGCTCACTAGGTCACATGCCAAACTCTCTCCCCTAAGAAAAAAAAAAAAAAATTAGAACCCATCAAAACGGTGTCCCACGTGCGCAACCATTGCCCAAAGCTTGCATCCTTGGTGGCTCCTTTTACAGGGCAATTATTGCAATTATTGGCGTCCGAGTCAGCACCATTGCGGACCACATCAGAAGAGCCAACCCACATCCTCCCGCTCCGCATCATACTGTCACTGTTACACACTTGCCCTTTCTCAACGCCGCCATCTCCCACCATTGTTGACATCCAGGGTTGGAATCCTCAACGAGACCCCACTCAGCGCGCCTGCACTGAATAATTGTCACTTTTATGGGCTCCCCAACAAGGAAGCGGGCCTTACACCCTTCAACCTGACAGTGTTTTTTCTTTGAACGATAAGCAGTTCTTCCAAAAGAGGTGCTCGTTTCAAAGCTGTGCTGCCTCCGGGTCATGGGTCCAGTCAGCGTACTAAGGACCCCTTAGTACGTTTAGTACTAAGGACCCCTTAGTTGTATACTGCTCGTAAAGCTCCTTAAATAAAAATGAGCCCCCTACATGACACAGCAACGAGAACAAACTGCCTGTCCCCGCGTCTTCGAGTGCGACAGCAAAGTCCTCGGAAGAGGGGACTTCTTTCCCTCTCTGCCTACGTTTCCGTTAAGCACTGTAGCTGCTGTAGCTGCCTCTCTGTGCGCGTCTCTCCGCCTCCTGTCCGAGGGCAAGTGGGAGACGGCCGCAGCTGGGCATTGAACAGGTGACCCAAAAAGAGCAGACTAATAATGGTGCCTTGCATACCCACCGATCCCTTACAGAAATCATTAAAGAAATGAAAGCAACACACCAGATAACGCTACAATGTTTCTAAGTGCAAAGTCGACAACTCCAAGTCATATAAATATATGTACATCTCCGCACATTAACTAGACAGAAACAGTGCAGAGTAAACTAATAATTCAGTGTCTAGCAACACTATTAAAAGGGGGATAAAGGCCACGGGGGGCTGCGATTATTAGTACCGTTTTGCCTTTAAACTACAATAACATACTTGTTGCAAGCTTAAAATCAAAGATTCACACCTGTCCCACCCACAGCAATGGAACACACATCTGACTCAAGTCTGCAGAGAAAGAGCAAGCTAGACTATTGCAGACGCACCCTTGGTTATTTTTCTGGCATTTCTGAGGGTGAAGAATCTGACTTGTCAGTAGCATGTATATGAATAAGAATCCTATGACAGTAAATGCATCAGATTTTCTGGAGTGGCTTTTCTTTGCTGACCACATATGAGGTGAGCTATAATTTATCCAACTTGGCCTAGGTTTATTCTATGAATAACAAAGCTATAGCAGGTACACAGTCGTCCACTCAGGCTGAACATGCGAGTGCGTGGCATGCACTTTTTGAGATGCCACTGCATCCATCACAGCTGCACACCGTAGCGAAGAGGCAGACAGCATGAAGTACCAGCCTCTAGTCCCTCTACCACCACTGGGGTCCCAAACTAGGGACCCCTTGTTTTTGTCAGGACAGGCCCCCTCAGGGTCAGCTAGTGAGTAACCTCCTGTATTTGTATCTGATGGCAATGTTTTCCACCACCACCCACAATACGCAGCTGCGCATCATAGCAGATGTGAAGCAACAGTTCCTGGTCCTTCTATGCATAAGCCACTTTGCCTTGATGCATGCCTGCGCACCATAGTAAAGAGGCAGACGACATGACGCAGCAGCTCATGGTACCTTTACACATGGTACCTTTACTTCAATACGCACCATAGCAAATATACAGACTACGCCACACAGCAGCTCCTGGTCCCTCTATGCATAAGCCATTTTGCCTCAATACGCACCTGCGTACCTGAGCGAAGAGGCAGACGTGAAGCTGCAGCTCCTGGGCCCTCCATGCACAAGCCACTTAGCATCAATGCACGGCTGTGCACTGTAGTAAAGAGGCGAAGAACGTTAAGCAGCAGCTCCTGGTCCCTCTACACATCAGCCATTTTGCCTCGATGTGCATCTGCACACCGTAACAAACAGCCAGATGTGACAAAGAAGCTCCTGGTTTCTCTACACATAAACCACTTTGCCTCAATGCACGTCTGCACACCGGAGCAAAGAGGCAGATGACGTGAAGCTGGAGCGGCTAGTCCCTCTACGCACAAGCCACTTAGCCTTGATGCATGGCTGTGACGGATGCATTGCTATTTTGCAAACTGCATGCCACACATTCCCATTCAAGCTAAGAGTGGACGACTGTGTAAACGTAAAATACTGGTTATTTACTTCAACGGACAATGACAAAAAGTAACATGGTGGACAAAGTAAAAAGAATTTGCTGCATAAAGTTTGTTGAAACCAGTTCTACATCCTACATGTAAACAAGCTAAAACCTTAATGTCGAAGGGATGTCCTGTGTGTTTAAAATCATCACGCTCAAACAACTTCAACACTGACAATCATGATTCAATATTAATAATATAGATAATGATACAATACTCACTTTTAGCCATACCAAAGAAATGAGAATGCAAAGGGATGTTGCTGTTTTTCCCCCGTGGATGACAGTTTTCCATGTTCAAAGTGCTGCTTCCTGTTGGCTTACGAAATCGGCTACAGCAAATGGCATCTGAAAAATTTTTGAAAGCCTCATGCTAGTCTTCAACGAGAAAAGCATTGCCATACAGAAGCAGAACACAAATACTTTTACAACATACTAAAAGCACCAACTGCGGTGCTGTTTTTAGGATGACTAGGTAGAGGCTTTGCTGTAGCAAGCCAAATGTTAGCCTTCAATAAGGAAAGCATTCCCATACAGAAACAGAACACAAAAACTTTTACAACACATTAAAAGCATCAATTGCACAAATGCTTGTAAGATGACCAGGTACAGGTTTCTGCTATAGCCCACATCATGTGACCAGCAGTTATCAGAAGCCTTGTATGTGAGCATGATGCCCTAGATTCAATTTATGGCTATCACTGTATTAACAAGCATGGGTTTAAAGCTACTTTAATATGATAATCTAAGAACATGGTAAGAGCTTTCAGTGCGAGACATAAGCTCAGTATCATGCACTATAAGGTGCTGCATGGCTCTAGTGTAGCTTTGGCATTATCTCGCTGTCAATAATGCAATGAAGTTCTGAGGAGCCTTTGAATATCTGTAAGGTCAAAGCAACAACAATTTTGTTTTCATCTCACTTTTGCTCAACTCGTTTTTTTTTTTTTTTTTGAGCCCGCGGCTTGCATGGCCTCCCAGTATGCCTGTTTTGCATAAGAGAAGGCGTTGCAGGCACCAGAGCTCACAGCCCAACTGTATCGCGGCGGCGGTATGTCAAATTCCTGCCAGAACCGCGCAGAACAACGGGTCAAGAAAAAGACAAGTGCTGACTTTTTTTTTTTCTCTCATCTCCTTGTCCGGTTGTTTTGCGCGGTTCGATCCCACATGCATAACCAACATACGCAAGGTGTTGTCCTGGTTTGTCAAAGCTGAAGGAGAGTACTAAACCTTTAGTTATTTAGTAGCTACAGCCGTTCCTTCTAGAAACTGTAGTTGCCGTAAAGCTCGAGAGAGAAAGATCAGCGGCTGTCCATTAAAAAAAAAAAAAAAAAGGAGAAAAAAAAAAAAAAAAACTCGCGACGTTTTCACAAGTGTAGGCATGTCGCACGATGGGCTCGAGGAGTGCAAAAGTTTTCTCGTATAGTTTTTACAACTCAGCACGTTGCGCATGGTTAACAAATTAACTCCTTTAAAGCTTGGGCGGGCACTCCTTTATCAGAGACAGAGAAGTAGCGCGGCTTACTGGCGCAGCGTCCAGTAATGCCGAGAAAGATGGCCCTCAGACTTGAGGCTGCACTTTAGTTAGTCGGCGCGGAGCCATCCTTTCAGTCTCGCCTAAAATACTCGACCGTTCGGCTGCCCAAAAGCTCACCACTATCGGTGCATCGAAAAGTTCCACTAAAGAAACAAAAGTTCGGTGAAATACTTACTTTGGAATCGGCGGGTGAACAAAGTGTGCCAGCCGCACCAAGCCACAGCAAAAACAATGCTAGCAGTGCATTACAGCCGTAGGTATTTGTAACTGCGCAGAAAATGCAGAACACGGAAACGTGAAGCCATCAGGTGGATTGGACTGGCTCATTTCAGATTTTTTTTAGGATAGGTTCGGTTTCGTTCTTTTTGAGCTTGCTGCTTCTGCGTCTGTTCAGCCACTGATTAAAATTTCACCGAAGCATCATGATAGAAAAATGTTTAATGGTCATTTAACTTTTAATCAAAAATTTTTGATGGAAGAATTCAACGATGAAACATGCGGAAAATAAAAAAAAACTGTTTAATGGAAACGCTTTCTATCGCATCGATTCGCTCTGGCATCATATAATGCAGACTTGACGGCATTACTGATTTATACGCAGTTCAGACGAGCACGACGACTACAAACTATATCATAGCTGTGTAAAACCAAATCCAGTGGCGGACGTACGGCGGCTGTCCGCTGGGCGAACGGATTCGACCATCCGCTTTCGTACGTACGCCGGAATTCCGGCGGACGTCCGAAATCGGCCGCCGAGTTGCGGCCGAGTTCGGCTGTCCGTCGGACGTCAGTGGCCGTCTGGGTGCACAGCTTGCTGCTTCGCCGGACCTCTTGAGACTTCATTATCCTGTTAATGAAGACGCACGTAAGCTGACAAAGCTTGATTGCTTCCATTTTGGGGTATACCAAGCCTCCGTTGTCCATGTTTTTCATTAGTCCGTAAACAGGGTCTGTTGGCTCTGGTTTCTGCAACAGGGTCTTGCACGACTCGCACGTCACCTGAAAACCATCAGAAAATATCACATAAACCAACAACTTGGTATAGTGGTAGACAAATTTGGAGCTTTCTCCCCTTACGGATCCTCGTTAGCATACATGCACTTGCTACCCGCTTATTAAACACATCCCTTAATTACCGCCTCTATCCCTCTCATACATACTCTTTAGCTATACAGTCGGAGGCAACCACATTATGTGAAATATACCACCCGACACAGATATAAAGCCCCGCTTTAACCAACTCATACGAACGTCCCTGTGTAGTCTCGGTGTAGCGTGCCTGACTCATGATCCAAGGATCCCGGTTTCCATTCCCATCTCACCCTCTCATCTTAATGAAGCTGCAGAGTTCGCAGCTCCTGCCAACTTTATCATGTCATGTGGTCTCGTTGCACCACACATCCCGCCGAACAATCAGGGTCCGGCCACATCACCTGTAAAAAACCTCCTGCCACAGACATTCTCACGGCGTTTTGATGACAAGGCGGTCACCATTGTTTCTGCGGAATGGGGCTTTTAACGCTATCGCATTGGCTCCTACTCAGACAATCTCAAGAGTATAAACAAATATTGCATGCACAGGTTTCTTTGCTTCCAAGGCCGTTCAGACAAGAGGAAATTTTATAACAATGTGTATGTTTATGTAAAAAAAAACAGTTCATACCTTTTCCTGACATGTTCTCGCAACATAACCAGCGAGGAACGCTACTGGTGCCACCTCAAAGTGTTCCTCTGCTTCAGAACACAGCGTTAAAAATCCGAGTTCACTGGTCAGCTCCCTGGTAGCAAATTCAATGGCAGTTGGCAGGGCATATGTTTCAGCATCTGGACTTGTTGCCCTCAGCGCTGCTTTCATTTCAGAAGAAGTGGGTGCATTGCCACTTCTCGCTGCTTGAAGGATGCCAACCTGAAAAAAAAAGAAAAAAAAAGAGGAATGTGACCTTGCATATTGTACCAGCGAAAGACACGGGGACACAAGAACTGGCCCAAGTGATCACCATGTTAACGTGACCTTGATGAGCACACTTTGGAATATTTTTAAGCAGTACCTTTAGCAGTTTCTCCGCTGTCAAAAGTGCAGTTCTGGCATCCACCCGGTCGTTGCCGCCGTTGAACTGCCGAAGACAGCTAAACAGCGATTCCACAGGGTCACTGTTTAGCCCGCGTGTTAAGACATAGTGGAAGCTGCAATTATGAAATTCATTTGAGTAACCTGTTGCAAACAACGTAAAACTGAGCCGAGAAAAAAAGAACCTACTTTAGGTGGTCAAGAAGATATTCAATCCCCACTGAGCACAGAATATCTTGTAGCTGTCTTGATATGTCTATATTGGTCACATATATCTTGAGCTATCAAAGACATCTACAAGACGTCGCTTGGTGCTAGTCTAGAAGACATCATCGGCAAGATGTCTGGAATCTGTCTAGTGAAGAATTTTTATGTCTTCAGCTACGCAAGACAGTTATTAGCCGGCTTACGCCAGATGTCTTCTAGAGTTCTGCTTCAGAAGTCTACCATACTTCCTAACAAGACGTTTCAGGGTCACATATGCGCCTATAGTGCAATATGTACACAATTTAACTGGACGACACTGTTCTGCATATTCTATGTATAAATTGTCGAAGGTTTGTTCTAGCAATTTTTCAGCTTGCAAAATACTGTATCCAAAGTGCCTGCGCTTTTGGATTAAGCATGCAATTTGGGCTGTTTCCAGCATGCAGGACCAATATGGCACCAAGAAATGCTGTTTAGGCGATGGGTATCTGAACATAATGTACAAAAGCCGCTGACACCTTCATTTCTGCAGCCGATAGCCACACGCGTACTGTGTTCGACCTCGCTGGGCGCAGTCCAGTCCGCCGGAAGACTCCAAACTCCGAGTGTTCACAACGACAAAGCAAGCTAGCGATGTATACGTGTGTGATAAAAGCCAGCAGTTCGCACAGAGGAAAGATTTGCTGCGCCGATGTTAATAAGGAACGCCAGCTATGCACGATCCGCCATTCCCAAACTTCGCGCGCCGTGGCCTTTTCGCACCCCTCCTCTTTACAGCGAGATAGAAAATAGTGCGCCAAAATAATTACGCAAGACGCAGGTTGTATTTACCGTTTTGAAACAAATACGTCATAAGCAACAGTTACATTTTACTTGTATAGCTTGTTTTATGAAATATATTTCAGATTTCTATTGTTTTTAAAGTTATTGTATCAATGCGCTGCTCGGCGGCTGGCCATTTCAAATTTTCTGCGTGTCTAGTCGTGTCTGCACGTTAGGCCGTTGGTTTGTGACTGCGTTGAAAATGTATCCCGCACAGCGGCTGCTACTTCTGGCTGCAAGGCAAGCTTCGCCGGGTGAGTAAGAAATTGTTTCTTCTAAGTGAGTCACTTAATGGAGCAGTAAAGTGACTGAGTATTTTCTTTTTCCGATAAAAATTGCTGCAAGGACCGTTGTTTGCATCCGCCGGCGCAGGCTGTATGGGCGAGCAAGATAGCGCGCGCGGACCGTTTAGTCAGTACGAAAGGCGGTGTTTTATGGCGCATCTACAGTTTTGTGCATTCAGGAAGGTTTTTCGCTTGTAATTCCACTCGCCGCGTTTCGTGAACTGCCATTGGCGGCGGAACCTCGCGATGTAATTCTTCAAAATGAGCTTGGCGATCCGACGTCTTTCGTTGATTGCCGCTGGTTCTAACACTTTCCCAGGAAACACAACTGAGCACGAAAGTCTGCATGCTTAGTGTGGCCTTCACTCTGCAGCAAGATACAGAAAATACGCACCGTCGAGTGGAAGCCGTGCATTGTTTGTCAGCCTGCAGAGCTCTATACGCGCTAAGTTATGCCGCGGTTGCGAAAAAGAAAGAGAACGATCTCAATAAGCCGCCTTAGAGGGGAGGGTAAGGTGCATTCTGGCCACAGCGACTCTCCCAACTGCTAGCAAAATACTCTCGGCCTGTTCACAGGCACCACATAGCGAGATAGGAACGGCGTACAAACATTCTGCAGTGATTTAATTTTAATAGTTCATAAAATGTTTACAGTCAGCCATTACATTGCCGTGATTAAGTGATTTTACATTTTCATATAGTCAGAAAGCACAATTTAGTTCTTTTTAAGTTCCTGAACTGCATGCTGTGTGATGTGCTGGTGCTCTATTTGCTTTGGTCCTCAGGTATTTTTTTTTTTTTATTGGCGGAAATGTTTTAAGAAATTAAGCTTCAGTTGAATTGGTACAGAAAGAAATCGAAAGCAAATCTTTCGGACGGACCTCATATAACGAAAAGCCTATTATAATACACAAAAACATATCAATTTCATTTGTTTTCGTGCTTCAGGGCCAATAGACTCTTCCTATCCAGAACTGGGAAAAGAAAAGAGAGTACTGAATCATAACTTACTTTTAAGGCGTATAGAATGTAGCCATGTTATAAATGGGTTCAGTGTATGCCTTCTGGCTGTCCTCAACAACAAAGCTGTGACTCCACGCAAGCCTTTTGATAGCATATGGACTCCTCCCGAAGTGAAGGTGTTTGGCATCAAAGGTGAAATACCTTCATTTAATTTCAGTTCAGTTCAGTTCAGTCGTTCAGTCGTGTCCGACTCTTCGTGACCCTATGGACCATGTCACGCCACGCTTTCCGGTCTCTCACTATCTTCCTAACATCACATAACTTCCTCTGCAGTGCCTCGAGGATGCCATCTAACCATCGCGTTCGCTGCCTACCCCTTCTCCGGCAACCCTCAACCTTTTCCAGCATCAAATCTTTCTCCAGCGACTGCTCTCTTCTCATCAGATGACCAAAGTAGCTGAGCTTTAACTTTAGAATTAATTAACTTAGAATTAACTTTAGAATTTAGAATTTAATGCTCTTTTTCACATTGTACTGTTGTGTCTGTGTTTGGTGCTCTTGTTGTTTTGTGTCTGTGCGAATTTTCATGTAAACAAAACACTTACCCAACAGCTCAAGCAAGTGAGCTATGCATTCTTTTTTTTTTTTTTTTGCTCTGTGTGCATGCTCACTGTTTAAAATATTGCTTTCATTTGTTCTAGGAAAAACTGGTGATGGATACATACATAGGTACCTACATATATACATGCATAGATACATACATAGGTAATGCATCCATACATAGATACATGATACATAGATTTATTTCTTCTCTACATATGTCGAATGAAACACTTAGCAAACTCAGAGGCAGGAACCTTACCCAGCATAGAAAGTGACTCTCAATAAAAAAAAAAAGAAATGTATAAATCAGGAAAATGGTGGTTCTCTTCAGGTGTGTCTGTTGGTGAAGACAAGAAAATGTTTTAGCCTTCGAGTCATCAAGGAGTTATTAATATACATATATTATACTCAGCACTATTTTGTGCTGCTAGTGCGTGTCTTGGTTAAACATATTTCTATTGTGTACTCAGTACTCTCAACCTTATGTGACATATTTTAAGGTTAAATTCTTATCCTATGTTTTGTAGTCAGTGATTTGCTTTATTAAACTTCACAAGAAATCTTTAAAGCATTGGAACACCTTGCAGGTTGCCACCACCTCCACGGCTGCCTAGCAACTATCCTTTTCCTGTCTGTGCTGCAAACACAACTTAGCAATGAGGGCCACAGGACTGACATCTCACTGGGCAGTCGCGGGCTACTGACTGAATACACAGGTATGGTTTGACTGTGCCAAAAACTTAGAGTTGCCAACAGTGGGACTTTTTCCTTCTGTTTGGGAGCTCATATATCTAAATCGTGCTTTTGATTTTAATCCTGGCAGGTGTGACATGGAAAGCCTTCAACACCAATGAAACTTAGTTTTGCTGACGTCACAAAAGAGTGGTTGGTGTTTGCCTTGTGACAAAGACCAAGTCCACATCTAAAGGCGCTGCACAGCCACCATGAACAGTGCCACAATAGCAAGCAGCTGGGATCAAGGCACCTTCTGTGCTCATTTACAACTCAAGTTTGAAGCTTTGTAATTTTGCAAAGGTAGGCCTCCAACAATTGACAGAGAGGAGCCTCCCAATCAATTGAGCCACAAAGGAATTCACCCTTTCATAGCAGTAGGTGACAAAAAGAGGCAGTGCAGCTGGTGTTCAGTACCGATAAAGAAAAAGCTGCCCAGCCTAGTTAGCTGTGGACAAGAGCTGGAGTGGTACCAGTGTTGAGAACGATCTGATTGGCAGAAAAGCCTCCTTTGGAGGATATTCGCCCCTTCATTCTTAATTTGTAACTGACTGCAGTGGATCTGATAGCCCCGGAAGTTCTCTTTTTTTTTTTTTTTTTTCAATTTTCTCTGCCCTCTAGGGTTGTACAGAATAACAGATGCACAACCCATGCCAGCTCCCTCATTTTACGATGCTTTCATGCCAGAATGTTGGCAGTGGTATTCAGACCTTGTTTTTTTTTTCAATGCCTTTTCTCCATGCATAATAACAGGCTATTTAGCGTAACACAGTCGCACACAAGACAGAGGACACCATCAGCACTTCGGCGGCGGAAAGCAGCCGATATACATAGCCTACTCAGGTGATGCGCACGGGTACAAGGCAACATGGAAACAGCACCATTTTGTCAAACTATGCATGAGAAATTTTTCTTCAGTCTCATAAGAAAAAACAATTTGCTGCTGACACAGCTGTAACCTGCTTTTTTATATGAAGGGCTTCTAGTGTTTCATGAGCCGTTACCCACAGTTTTCACAATTGGTGCAAACCCTACGGTGCAAGAGAAGTCGCTCGCCTTCATTGTTAATGTGTTTTGCATGTTCCCTAAGTTGGCCATTGACGCAGAATCCTGCTTGTGCAAAATAAGCTTTTTCTACATGACAGTAGAATTTTATAGACGGTGGTGCACTTTACGAAATGCTGGCCATGTCTCTTCTGACAGCCGACCTGTTTGCTTTCGTAGCTTATGTGATGGCTTAGCTGAGCAAGCTTTCAGGGAGCAGAGGATACCATCTATACATTAAACAGGTTTGAGCTGTGTCAGTGACACTCCAGCTTTTCTTTGAGGCTGAACAGATATTTCTCATACCTGCTTTGATAAGATTGGTGCTGTTTTCCTGTTGCCTTGTACACATGCACATCAGCAGTGAAAGCTATGCATCGACTGCTTTCCCCTAAATAAACAGTTGTAGTAAGTACACATGGTGTCTTCTTTCTTGTGTGTGTCTGTGTTATGCTAAATACCTTTTTTATTTCTGAAAACCAACTATCTCAGCAGTTAACTTCCTTCTTTTTATACCAGAAGAATGTGAAGAGCAGCACCGTGTGCAACACTGAATTTTATTCTCTCTCTTTTTTTTTTTTTGCTGTGCCTTCTGTACTCCTCGCAAGCTGTTTGCTGCACTACAAAAGGTAAGGGCAGTTGGTGCCATCATGGCTGGTTCATGCTGCCCTTATCTTTTGTAGTGCTGCAAACAGCTTTTGATATGGAATATAGTGGTTGGTATGTACAATGACAGGGATGCAAACCTTTTGCTCCTTCCTTTTTTTTTCCTTATGGTGCCTTTTAGTGTTTCTTGTAGAGTGATGTATGACCCTTACCTACTACCTTTTCCTTAGTACTTTTTAGTTATGATAGTAGAATGTAACTATGACAGGCATGCAGCCATTGCATTTTTTTTTTTCAGTGCATTCTAGTCATGCTAACAGGAACAGCAGCAGTGAAGCAGTCTTGGCTTCTTTTTTTGCAGTGTAGATTTTTTAATGGATTTGATGTGCCTATTGCTGAAGTGTTTGTGCAGTTTCTCCAAGATGTATGTATGACCAGCATTCAGTTGGTGTCATGCATGCACATATAGTATGAAATGCAACACGTGATGATGGTCCTTTGTGAAAGAGCCTTTTTCTGTATACTGAAGCTTTTTCATTCGAATTTGTTGCTTTGTTTTATTTTGTACAAACATTATGCAGATAGTTCGTTCAACCACTCAACCAGTTTTGTACACTTTTGCATACCTATCCCTGTTTATTTTTAGTCATTTCCTGTTCTTGTTTGGAGTATGGATGTTGTCATTCTTTTGTAAACAGATCATTTTAAGCTTGGAGAGAACTGCATTATTATTTTGTCATTTTCATACCACTTGTAGTGTCTAGTTTCTGTGCTTGTAACTTTGTAGTGCATTGTTGAAAAAAAATCAAATATATGATTTACACATTTTGTTTCCTAGCACCTTTTGTAGTTATTGCCGAATCTCCCAAAGAGCACCCAACCATGGCTGTCCACCGTACAGTGTGGCATGTTTTGTAACAAAGAATGTGTACAGTTCTCACTTACTGTTTGCAGTTTTAATGTCTGTGAGAATGAATGACAATGCATCATTCTTTACATGTCATGTGTTCATGAGTTGGCTCTTTGTGGTGTTTTCTTCCTTGGTACATTATTAGGCTTCAGAGAACCACATTTTTTCATTTGCATACTGTTGCTTGTGGCTTTCCTTGCTTTTAACATGCATGAGATTGTTTAAGTTGCCTATTTGCAATGTATAATGTTGAGGAAATTAAAGAGTTCTGTAGTTTACTCATCTCATTTTCTAGCATTGGGTGCAGTTACTACCAAACTTTCTAAAGAGCACCTGATGGTTATTAACAGTGAAATGTGGCACGCTTTGTAATAAAAACATACAATTCTCATTACTAGACAACAGTTGTAGTGCGTGAGAATTAATGATTTACAATTGTACATCAGTTTAGCTTGCATCATAACTGAATGTGTGAAAGAGCACTCTGGGTGTGTGACGGCAATGCAGCTTTAGTTGTAGTAGCATCTGATGAGACTATATTTTTTGTCTGGCAGTGGTGTTGAAAACCTCTGCAAATACATAAGCATTTCAGACAGTTTTGTGAGAAATAGCAGGGAATAAATAATTTAGAGCATTGCAGGAGATTCTAGAGCTCATTTTAGACATTCAGAATCTATTTTAATGATCTCCAGATGATGACTTGCAAGACGTCTTGCAGCTTAAAAAAGTTGGTGCATTAGCTGAGCTAGAAGGCAGCTACAAGGAGTACCAAGACATATAAAAACATCTTTCATATCTTGTCAAAGCATCTTTTAAATGTCTATCAGCTGTCTTGGGTGCCACTTCAGATGTCTATAAGGTGACTTGTTTATCTTGGGCAAGATGCCTTACAGCTATCTGCTAGACTGACTTACGTTTAGTAAGTTATTTGTCTTCCAGATTTCTAGGAGATATCTTGCAAGACGTCTTGTAGCCTAAAAAAGTGGGTGCATTAGCTGAGCTACAAGATCGCTACAAGAAATATCAAGACATCTGGCAATGTCTTGCATATCTTGTCGAGACATATTATATACGTTTAGTAGCCATCTCAGAGGTCTACTGAGACATCTATCGGGCATCTTGCTTGTCTTGGCAAGACAGTTTATAGCCGTCTCATAGATGGGTTGGTGTTTACTACTGTTGACCGTGTTGTCAGGAGTGTGGCTTCGTAGGTCTCTTTTGTGATTCGCCTCGACCGCCCAGCATTCATTTGGAGGTCTTCCAAGTAACAGATGAAATCTAGCTCCAGCCAGGAGAGTCGTTCATCATCTGTTAAAAAGAATGCTTTCTCATGCGTCCCGCTTGCCTTCACTGCACCGATATCATGTAGGGCATACCATTTCGCAACCATTCGCATGAAATATATTGTAGCCGAGCTGTCTTTAAAGTGGCATGCTTCAGGATGACATTCCGGGTTCTCTTGAAGAAATTGTAGCGTTGCTATTACTGCCGGAGAAAAGATTTGAGTGGCTCTGCAAACTTTCATTTTCTCCAGGTTGTTTGGTTCAACGTGTGCACGAGTAAGGAACCTGACTGGCTTAACCAGTAGCTGTGACTGAATTTCGAAGAGCTCTCTGTCATTCTCTGTGAAATGTAAGGAACATACCAGAGACCTGTCGCTAGGCGCCCACTTGCTACTTTTTCCCGCTTGTCCTTGGCGGGAGATATTCTTGAGCCACGCTTCCCTACGCTGGAGGTCGCGTGGGAACTCATGATACCTCACGGTAGGGTCTTTTCTCGCGTTTGTGTCGCAGAGCGGCACACAGCGGTTTCGCGGCATTGCGCCGCACGCGTGAGACGGACCACCGCACGTGCGCACAGCAAATAGCACGAAGCGAGCCCAGCACACAACGCAAACGCGTCCCGTCTAGACGTAAACGAGCTCACACACGCGCACACAATAAAACTTGAGTTGATTACGCCGACCTGAGGCGAACGCGTCCAGAGACGAACAAAACCGCGCGCCCCGAGCCCGCAATCCCGACGGTGACGTGACCCTGAACAGTGGCGCCCTCAGCAGAAACAGCGGGCGCAACTGTAAACTCCCCAAGGACACGCTCGCCCATTGACGGCGGCGCGATGCAGCAGGCCGCACCTGCGCTTCCATCGAGCGGCCGTGTCAATGGCAATGGCAGGGAGACCAATCGTCGCTCAGGAAATTGGGCGGAGAGCCGGCCTTCAGCGAAGGGGCGCGCAAGGGGGCGAGGATGAGGCGAGGAGGTAGGGGGCGAGGATGAGGCGAGGAGGTAGCGCGGCGGCGGCAAAGTTCAATCGTTGGCGTAACTTTCAAAGTATCAAGGGGTTTTAGGTAAGAGTAAAACCCCTCAATAAACTAAAAGTAGCGCCATCTCCTCTCTCCTCCTCTGGCGGCGCCTCTCCTCCTCTCGCATTTCGACCGTGGCTCCACCTACGGGGTGCGCGACTAGCGCGCGCTCTCCGGAGCAGGCGCCCTTCACAGCCGTCTCGATCAGCGCCGCGCGCGCGCCGATCGAGGCGGCCGTGCGCCGGGTCTCACCAGAGCCTTGCATTTTGTCGCAATGTGTTCAGGTTAAAATATTACTCACTGCTGAAACATAATTACCGAATGTTGACAGGGATTTCCCGCCAGAATAGTTTCAGCTGTGAGTGTCATACACCACATATACGCGATTTCGGCGTTGGTTCAACTCGCCGTCATCTCCGTGTGTCCGTAGTTCGTCACATTTGGCCACTCTCAGCGGCATGCTTTATAAAATTTGTAACTAGGCGGCGGAGGGGAACAATTTTGGAACAGTCTGTGTACGGTTTCTTTGCAGCGTTGACTGGATTGCGAGCTGCCGGTAAACTTGAGAAGTGTGGCAGCAGCTGTCTTCCATGTGTTTTCAACTTCAGCTGCAGATCAAATTAACTATAGGCGGCGGAAGCTGCAGTCTGTGTGGAGTCTTTGCAGCTTCGATTGACTTGTGAGCTACCGGTAAACTTGGGGAGGGAGGTAGCAGTTATTTTTTTTTTTTATATTTGGCGTTGAGACGGTGCCGTGTTCAGCTGCCATGGTGTGTCACCATACGTACACGATTTTGGCGTCGATTTAACTCGCCTTCACCTCCTTGAGTCCGTCAGCCATTGACAAAAGTGCGCAACATACTTGAAAAAAAAATTAACTAGGCTGCGGAAGCTGCAGTCTGTGTGGTTTCTTTGCAGGTTGAACTGAATTGTAAGCTACCGTGAAACTTGAGAAGCGTGGTAGCAGTTTTTTTTATATTTTGCGCTGAAACGGTTCCGTTTTCAACTGTCAGTGCGCAACACCATTTGTACGCGATGTCTGAGTTGGTTGAATTCGCCTTCACCACCGTGCTTCTATCAGCCGCCGGCCAAAGAGCGCAACATGCTTGAAAAAAAAAATTAAATAGCCAACGGGAACGATTTAGTAGCAGTCCGCGTGGCAGCAAAACACACAGCGATATGTGCCGCGCGCGCGCCGCCCGCCCCGCTGGAAAGGAGGAAGCTGCACGCCCAGCAAAAAAAAAAAGCGCGCGCGCGCACGTGACGGCGCTCGACCAATGAGAGGGTCGAACGACGAAGGAGAGCGCAGGAGAGGAGGCGGGCGGCAAACTTCACATGTTGGCGCTACTTTTAGTTTATTGAGGGGCTTTAGGTAAGAGTTGACTGCAGCGCCGCGAGTTCTCGTGGCGGCCAGCTCTGAAACTGAGTTTGTTCGTTAACGTAACGATGTAACGTTGCATGGAATGGCATGCATTAAGGTGATAATATTTCACTTTTTTGTTTTCATGGCTCCGCCACGTCGCGAGGCGGAGGCGACCCATTAAAGGGGACAGCCTTTGACAGCCGTTATCACCATCACCATCAGCCAACGGAACTTGAAGGCAGCGTCAGCGTCGCGACTCGCTTGTAACGTCTACGTGCGCTTTGACCAGACCTTCTTTATTGGAATGCTCCGTCGCTTCTGCGCATGCGCCAGCTGAAAGAAGTTAGGAGGAATAACTTGCCGGATGTGGCGTGAAACTTGTTTTATGTTTTGTTTGTAAAATGTCTGCCGCTTCTCGTCGCTGCTTCTAGCGATAGGCCGATAGCTGGTCGCTAGTGTCGCCGGCTCCGTGATCGCTCGCAAGCCGGACTTGGCTGTGGCGCTGGTGGCGGACGGGTTTCTTCGCATCGTAGTTTGAATATCGTAGCCGAGTGGCCGTGTGTGGCCGTGTTCCTTTCCACTTGTTATAATACTCCTTGAGCTTCGGCCTCGCCTACTGCTGTTCGTCAAGCGGCATGCTGTGATATTCCCACGCGTTCTCTTACGTCTCCGACCTGTGGACTCTGCGACGCTAGCTCACGGCCGGTCTCGAGGGAAACGCGCTCTCCATCGAGATAGTTCTGCAATGCGTGTCAGCCCGCCCTTGTCGATGGAACATGCCTGCAGTATGTTGCAAGTAACTGGTGTGGTCAGCATTCCATGTACTTACTTGCATTTCCCGAAATTTATACGAGTCACTGCCTTTGGATCACCCGGAAGTAAGGTGTACAGCGCAAGTAGCGCAACACATGGGATGCGAAAAACTCGTCTCCGATCGAGTACTTGAATGGAACCTCGCTGTCATTTTTATCGTTGTCCTCGACTTCGACACCACTATTCAGCAGCAGTGGTAAACTTTAATCACCTCGAAAGTTTTGTTGAAGTTTTGTTAAACCACCTCGAAATACCAGTATAAAAAGGCCGGTGGGAGCCTGTAATTTGTACGAAATTGCCTCTTTATCCTGGATTTCAAGAGGTCGGTTAGTGTATCCGCAGGGCAATTGTTTTGCCATTCTCGTTGCCTTTATCGGATGTACAAACAGGAATTCGGTGTCCAATTGATGCAGGCAGCTTGGCACAGCTAATCTATTATGAAGCTCCGGTGCGATAGCCAGCCCGGGACTAACCGGGAAATAGAACCTCAACCGGGAAGGCCAGCTATTCATCACAGCTCTCAAGCGACTCACTGCCCGCCATCTGGGCTAGTCATGCAACCGTGGAACCCAGGTATATTTTCAAGTAAACTTCTGTACTTAGGAGTGCCGGGAGGTAGACCGCCCGCGCAAAGAAAAAATGCTCTCCACATCTCCCGACGCAGTCCTGCCTCTAGTTTTGCTCCTAAAGTTGAAGGCTCGAAGCGCAAGCTGTGAAAGTCCTGGTATTTTTGCACAGTATTTATCTTCCAGCTGCTCTAGCTCTAGACAGTTCTTGTATCGAATTCCTGTATTTTTTTTTATTATTTTTTTTTTTGTCTCAGAAAACATCCCACGACGTCCTATTCGATCGATGTTATTTCTACCTGCCCTGTTGTGCTTATCATTGTAGACAAGCATGTAGACTAGTGTCAAAACAATAAATAAACAGTGCTGCGTTCGTGATTCCATCTTTGTCCAGTCATTGCCCTTGCGACTAGTTGCAGCATGCACCAAAAACAAAGTTCGCCAAGTAATTATTTCCTCTGTCTTAGGGAAAACAGGCTAGCTGTGCAAGATATGGACTGATATCCCTTCATATTGTTTCACACAATCATGCTAATGATGTGTTGCATTTTCAAAGATTTAAGCAGTCTGCTTGCATGCACAAGGCGGAGCATTTATTGCGGACTGCATATTGGTTGTGTAGTGTCAAAATACACACATGCATCTCAATTTCAGGACATTCAATACCCTCGGGTGGTTGCAAAATACTCCAATTGTCATGATAGCCAACAGCAGCTATGGGATAAAAAAGGTATAGGGACATAAATCATTGCAAGAGTAACAAAACTGCGTAAATTTGCACTGTTAAAAATATTAAACACTACACAGCGAAAATAGTTTTGCTAGAACCATTGCTGTGACTGGCAAACAGTGCTTGTTGCCTTTAGTGATGTGTTGAGCACAAGGCCTGCATGGAGATTTTAATTCTTTCAGGTAGGCAGAGTTATGTCCTGTTTTTGTTGTGTTATCATACATGCAGGCCAAGGTAATGCCATATGCTCCTTGGTTCCAACACTGCAATTCTGAAAAAGTGACTGCCAACACAGGTCCGATGTACACCGTCCCACTGCTGACCGTGTATATTCCTAAGTGATGTCCAAGTCTTGCGCAGACACTAATCGACGCAGCTCACAAAGCAACAATCCTGCCAAGGTGGTTGCCTACCATAAAATCCACATGCCATAGCTGCCATTCATGGCAGCCCAGAAGTAATGAAGTGCTGACGAAACACATTTGAGATGTTCAGCGAGTTTACACAAGAAGGAGTTGTTAATATGGTTATTTAGTCATCCAGTGAAATTTACACTGTATTTATTTTGTTAAACAAAGCTCCTTTTGTTAAGTGAAACAAGCTCCTAGTAGCCACAGGCAAAAAGTAGGCAAATAGCAATACATATTTAAATACGTATTGTGAATTGTGTTTTATTGTCGGATTCCTTTGAAGGGACACTAAGGAGGATGGAAAGCAGTTTTCCTGTATCGCTAAGATACAGTGTTCTAATCTTAAAGAGACCACACGAGTCGATTTGGGACGTTAAACCCCACAAACCATTAAAGAGACCACTTAAAATGAAAGCAGAGGTTTTAAAAGGATGGAAAGACCAAAAAACAGAACAAAGATGCTGCCATTGCCGGCCAATTTTGCAAGTAAATTGCATGCTTCCACACAGAAGTTTTGGTTCAGATTACTGCAAGATATATTGTGTCATGATCCACTCTAATGTGGCAGTGACACGTCTTTTTCAGCAAGGTCATCATGAATCGACTCATGGGAAGGCTTCTAATTTAAATTTTCTCACCAATAAATACTATATGCCACGACTGCTGCCAGACAACACAGCCATAATGAGAGAAATAATCAAATATTTACTGAGACCAATGACTCAATGGAGTTGTACTCAGTGTCCCTTTAAAAGGGTGCACTGAAGCATTCAAGCAAAGTATGCACTGATGCATGTAAGAAAATATTCTGAGGTAACACAATCTTTGCTCCAACAGAAGACTGACAAATTCACCACAAAGAGGGAAAACAGCTGCCCAGGTACACTGGTACAGCATATACAGCAATCGCAATAATTAGCAGACATGCATTTCATTTCACAGAATGTCACGAAATGTGTTCGCTATTTTAAACGTAATGGCATTAAATGTGCAAGCATATTTTGCAGATTGCAGAGATTTATTTGTGGCTTCAATTATTTATTTCATATATACGGCCACACCTTCGGTCAACAAAAAAAAGGGCGTGTAGGGGTCAGATTAGATGTGCTAGGTTTCTCTCCTGGAGGAGCAAGGAGAGAATCATTCTCCTTTAACCAGTTGACGGTGGATTCATCCAAATGTGAAGGTCCGATGTTCGACGACCCAAAAGTTACCTAAACGGGCATCTCTGCCAGCCGTCGACCAGAGCATATGCAAGAGAGGTGGTCATGTGTAGCCTAAGCACGGACATCTGCACGAGAGAAGGCAAAAAAAAAGAGCTCACATTTTGGGTATCACATCAAAAATATGTGTAAGCCCACTCAGCAACCAAAAATGACGGACATTGTGCATGCATAAAACACATGAATATGTCAGCGCAACTTAACAGTGTTGGCCGTTCATGTCATATCGTAATTATGGTGCAGTGAGGCTTGCTGATGAATTAAACAGGCTCTGCTCATCACAAACCTCTCAGCAGCACCTTCCCACAATCAGTGTCCTGACCTTTCAATAAGACAGCTTTCTCCTCCTAGCATTGCTAGAATGTATCAGAACGTTCTTGCTCACAGCATATAAATACGATCAATATGACAAATACCGGTTTGAGGATACCGGTATGCTGTCTAAAGAGACGAAAGATTTGATTAAGAAACACAAGAGTATGAAAGCTTCCAATCGAACAGACCAGATCAAATTGGCTGAGATATCAAAGCTAATCAATAAGCGCAAGGTGGCTGATATAAGGAAGTATAACATGGAGAAAATTGAACATGCTGTAAAGAACGGGAGAAGCCTTAAAGCGGTAAAGAAGAAATTGGGCATAGGCAAAAACCAGATGTATGCGATAAGGGACAGGCGGGCAACGTCATCACGAATATTATTTAAAGTCCCAAAGCGACTCGTGTGGTCTCTTTAAGATTAGAACACTGTATCTTAGCAATGCAGGAAACCTGCTTTCCATCCTCCTTAGTGTCCCTTCAAAGGAATCCGACAATAAAACACAATTCACAATAAGTATTTCAATATGTATAGCCATTTGCCTACTTTTTGCCTGTGGCTACTAGGAGCTTGTTTCACTTCACAAAAGGAGCTTTGTTTAACAAAATAAATACAGTGTAAATTTCACTGGATGACTAATTAACCATATTAACAACTCCCTCTTGTGTAAACTCGCTGAACATCTCAAATGTGTTTTGTCAGCACTTCATTACTTCTGGGCTGCCATTGCCATGAATGGCAGCTATGGCATGTGGGTTTTATGGTAGGCAACCACCTTGGCAGGAATGTTGCTTTGTGAGCTGCGTCGATTAGTGTCTGCCCAAGACTTGGACATCACTTAGGAATATACACGGTCAGCAGTGGGACGGTGTACATCGGACCTGTGTTGGCAGTCACTTTTTCAGAATTGCATGTTGGAAACAAGGACCATATGGCATTACCTTGGCCTGCATGTATGATAACACAACAAAAACAGGACATAACTCTGCCTAACTGACAGGATTAAAATCTCCATGCAGGCCTTGTGCTCAACACATCACTAAAGGCAACAAGCACTGTTTGCCATGTCAGTCACAGCAATGGTTCTAGCAAAACTACTTTCACTGTGTAGTGTTTAATATTTTTAACAGTGCAAATTTACGCAGTTTTGCTACTCTTGCAATGATTTATGTCCCTATACCTTTTTTATCCCATAGCTGCAATTGGCTATCATGACAATTGGAGTATTTTGCAACCACCCGAGGGTATTGAATGTCCTGAAATCGAGATGCATGTGTGTATTTTGACACTACACAACCAATATGCAGTCCGCAATAAATGCTCCGCCTTGTGCATGCAAGCAGACTGCTTAAATCTTTGAAAATGCAACACATCATTAGCATGATTGTGTGAAACAATATGAAGGGATATCAGTCCATATCTTTGCAGCTTGCACAGCTAGCCTGTTTTCCCTAAGACAGAGGAAATAATTACTGGCAAACTTTGTTTTGGTGCATGCTGCAACTAGTCGCAAGGGCAATGACTGGACAAAGATGGAATCAAGAATGCAGCACTGTTTATTTATTGTTTTGACACTAATCTACATGCTTGTCTACATTGATAAGCGCAACAGGGGAAGTAGAAATAACATCGATTGAATAGGATGCCGTGGAATGTTTTCTGAAAAAAAAAGAAAGAACAGGAATTCGACACAAGAACTGTCTAGAGCTAGAGCAGCTGGAAGATAAATATTGTGCAAAAATAGCAGGAATTTCACAGCTTGCGCTTCGAGCGTTTAACTTTAGGAGCAAAACTAGAGGCAGGACTGCGTCGGGAGATGTGGAGAGCATTTTTTTCTTTGCGCGGGCGTTCTACCTCCCGGCACTCCTAAGTACAGAAGTTTACTTGAGAATATACACGGTTGCATGACTAGTCCAGTCGGCCGGCAGCGAGTCGCTTCAGAGCTGTGATGAATAGCTGGCCTTCCCGGTTGAGGTTCTATTTCCCGGTTAGTTCCGGGCTGGCTACCGCACCGGAGCTTCATAATAGATTAGCTGTGCCAAGCTGCCTGCATCAATTGGACACCGAATTCCGTGTTTGTACATCCGATAAAGGCAACGAAAATGGCAAAACAATTGCGCTCCGGATGCAATAACCGACCTCTTGAAATCCAGGATAGAGAGGCAATTTCGTACAAATTACAGGCTCCAACCGGCCTTTTTATACAGGTATTTCCAGGTAATTAAAATTTACCACTGCTACTAAATAGTGGTGTCGAAGTCGAGAACAACGATAAAAATGACAGTGAGATTCCATTCAACTACGCACTCGATCGGAGACGAGTTTTTCTCATCCCTTGTGTTGCGCTGCACACCTCAGTATGATCCAAAGGCAGTGACTCGTATAATTTCGGGAAATGCAAATAAGTACATGGAATGCTGACCATACCAGTTACTTGCAACATACTGAGGCATGTTCCATTGACAAGGGCGGGCGGAACTAGCGTCGCAGAGTTCACAGGTCGGAGACTGGGAATATCACAGCATGCCGCTTGACGAACAGCAGTACGCGAGGCCGAAGCTTAAGGAGTATTATAACAAGTGGAAAGGAACACGGCCACACAAGGCCACTCGGCTACGATATTCAAAATACGATGCCAAGAAACCCATCCGCCACCATCGCCAGAGCCAAGTCCGGCTTGCGACTCGCGAGCGATCACGGAGCCGGCGACACTGGCGACCAGCTATCGGCCTATCGCTAAAAACGGCGACACGAAGAAAGGAAAAAACTTAACGGCGACAAGAAGCGGGAGCCAAAACATAAAACAAGTTTTACGTCACGTCCGGCAAATTATTCCTCCTCGCTCCTTTCTGCTGGCGCATGCGCAGAAGCGACGGAGCATTCCAATAAAGAAGGTCTGGTTGCGCTTTGCGTGAGCTGCTGTTGCTTTTACGTGCCACCACCCTGCCAGACGCGTAGCGCGCTGTGACCATTTTCATTCCACGACTAGGAAGGAACTTGCACGAAGCTATACTTATTGGCGACAAATCCATGGCTGTTGAGCAGGTTCCCGATGACGTTGAGGCGGCCAGCGGCGGCGACAAAACGTCCTCGAGCAACAATCCTCTGAGTCGCAAGCTGAACAAGTTGCTGGAGGCTCGGCTTGAGAACGACCGCGAGACCATCGAAGCCCTGCGGTCTCTGTCCGAGTTCTTCACTGAGAATAACATCCGCACTCGCCGGCGCTTGCGAGGCGACCTAGAAAAACGGAGCCTGGCTATCAACGAGGAGTTCGTGCAGTCTTTCAGCGACCTCAAGGCAAGTAGCATTGAAGTCCATACGTCCGCAAAGCCGACTTATTGCGCATGTGTTCGAGCGCAAATAGATGTGCTACGGACTTTTGGGCATTTGAGAATTTGGGGCACCACGCGTTTTAGACGAAACTCTATTAAGTGACCTATTGTGATCAAAATTGACAATCGCAATAGCTTTAGTTTAAAGGAGACCTCATCATACGTTGTAGGGTCATTCATGAAAAAAGAAAATATTTTCATTCATGAGACAGGCATTAAATTTGTCGCAATTATTTCTTGTAGTGCTCGCATGTTGTAGTTTTGGAAAAATAAGTTATCAAAGGTTGACTAGATGTTCGCACATGAATAGTCGAAATGCCTGCGACGCTTTTAGCGCATTGTTGTTCCATTGGGGGCAGGTTATTACATCTTGCGGAAGCTATTAGGAGGTGACGAGGAAAGCTCCTTTCAGGCATTGCATGCATGCTTTAGTGCTTCGATTGTAATGGAACATTCACATACCTTTTCACCTTGCAGTGCTTGGTTGAATTACTTGCCTTTCCATGAAGTTATTTTCTTGGCTAGGAAGATCAGTGCAATGGACCATTTGCAAAAATGTCAGCTTCTTGGCTAGACTATTTTCTAAGCAGAAGGTCCCAATCTAGGTCGACATTCTTGTGCTTGATCGCATCACCCGGCATCTTCCTAGAGTCGTCAGATGGGTTTTAACAGTAGTGGCATTTATGGTGCCTGACCTAGTCTTCAAAAGAACATTGTACTGAGGTTTCAACTGACATTTTATCAGTTGAAGCAGACTGTTGTCTCAAGGTTTCTGGTGCAGGGATTTTCGCAGGAGGACAACGCTGCAGCGGCTTCTGTGATGGGTGGCTTGCTCTTGGGGCAATTGTGCTACCCTCGCCAGTCGTATGTAAACATAGCCCTTGTCTCGGGAGGCTGTCTTAAGTGATGTGGACCTAGCAGTATACGAATTTTATTAGTCTGGCACAACATACATGTATTCTGAACTAACAGCAGTCAAAAATAGCAAAAGTTTTGTGGGGACTTGTGAATGAGGCTGGTGCGGTCATTTCACCCGAGTTGCATTTGCCGATGATAACTTTGCAGGCAGCCATGAGTGCCCTGTCCGAGGACATTGCGGCCATGTCAGCAGGCTGTGCAGGCATGGTGGAGCGGTTGGATGCAGTGAAGCGGGACACCCGGGACCTTCTAGCTCGCACAGGTCAACTGCGGGCCGAGGCGCGTCGCCTGGAAGGGCGGCAGCAGGCGGCGCAGGGCTTCTTGGCTGCCTTCCAGCCCTCAGCTGAGCAGGTGGCCCTGCTGAGAGGAACAGGTGGACCGGTTGGACGGGACCAACTAGACGAGCGGTTCCTGGATGCTCTGGCCCAAAGTAGGCGTATGCACGACCACTGCAAACTGCTGCTGCGGAGTAGCCGGGCTCAGGCGGGCCTGCAGCTCATGGAATCACTTGCTGCGCAGGTGAGCTGATTTTCTTTTTGTCTGGATTACAGTGGAGATGGTGTCAGTGGATTTAATTTGACTATTTATTTCTTGCGATAAAGGGTGCCCCAGGCATAAACCAGGAATTTTTCTGCAGTGTGCTGTGGTTTTCTTACATGCCAAGCAATGTTTTGCTTTCGTTTCCCATGAGTGCTTTGTTTGTTTTGGGTTTTACTTCTGAAATTTGGGGCTTAAAAGTTGGGTAGTATTTCTTTAGCTAAGATTCGGGGCAGAAATCAGGTTGGTCAGCAAAAGGCCAACAATTTTGTCTTTTTGCAATTTTTTTGGGTAGCTTCTGGGTCATTTTTATGCCTGCAATATTTTAAGGTAATAAATATGCAAATATGTTTACTATTGATACTTGTTTTTGTGTGGAATATAGGTGTTACTTTTTGCATGGAAATAGCAGGTTGCAGTAAAAGATGCACACCCAATCAGACATTTTTTTCTTACTCATTAAAATTTTGACTATTCACTTATTTTATGTTGTTTGCGAGATGTCTGTAGGTGGTGATGGCATGCTGTTCTTGCTTTTTAGCTGTAGACACTTGTCACAGAACCAACACCAAATCAAAGCTTGGTTATGGGCAGTGCAAATCTGGCTGTGTTTTAGCAAGTTTCGGATGAGAGTGCTGTGAGTGCAGCGCATTCAGGCACATGGAACACGCTGTCATGTTACATTTTTAATATTTTTAGGCTTTCATGTGTAAAATAAAAATAAAAGTTTGGTAGACACTTAGGACTGCTTACATGTGGGCATGCAAAAGCATTACTTTTTTGTGCAGCCAGGTTTGATTAAAGATACTGTGAAAGAGGGGACTTTGGTGCACCTTCTAGCCTCGGCCAGCTCTTAACGCTTCTGCCACACAACTCTGTCTCATTCTTACATTGCTTGGTCTTGTTCGTGTCGAATTTGCTTTGCCTCTTTTTCATGTTTCTGCATCTCTGTGTCTTTATTTATTTATTTATTCGGAATAGTTTACGGCCCCAGTTCGGAGTAGGGAATAAGGGGGTAGCAACAGTATCTTTATACAGGCTAGAATTAAACATAAAAATTACACTGACAAAATACAAAGACAGTAAAATGAACTAGCGACTCAAAAACAGCCTGAAAATACAGTTTGTAACATCAAAACTTAAGATGTGAAAGTACATAGCAAGAATGGAAAAGCAGGAAGGAAAGGTTGTGTCAAACGCAACCTGCACATGCCTGCTATGCAGTGAAGCATCCTCAATCGACAATGGTCCAGCGTGCTCGAAGACCGGAGGAAGCACGCGGATGCAAGAGAGAAGAATATGCGTAGGCATTAGAATGGCATGACACCATCTCGAAATAAAACTAAAAGGCCAGTGACGCGTGCGGCAGTGTCTGAAACAGCGTGATTGGTAGATGTGCGCGCCTGATGGCAGTGATGGGGCGGTATGATTTTAGGAGAAACGAGGCTGAAACTGGGGGACTTGGGATTGTTGTTGCGCCTGCCATAACATGGATGTCTGAGTTGCGCAGGCACTGCTTTTCCATAAAATTCAGGATCTAGTGTATTTGAGCAATTGCAAGTTTTGTGTCATCCCTTGTCCCAGTTAACCAGTTCAAGCCCGGCCATGGCAGAATCGACAAGAGTCTGATGCCATAGACTTACTGGCTGTCAACCAGGACTGCACTCTTAGTTTGAATTATCCAAATTTTGGATTTAACGGAGGTTGAATTAACAAAATTTTACTGTAGAGGACGGTGATAAGAGCATAGCTGACGACGTAAGCATAAGCAGCGCAATCGGTATTGGTGCACTGAAGGTCGCATACTGCCATTATTACTGCAATCATCTGCCATTACCGCCAGCTATCTGGCCTGCCTCTGTAGATTGTGAGCGAGTGCAGATAGCGTGCTTGTGGGAGCCGACCACTCGTGCTCGTAGCTTTCACTGTGTAGTCTCGGAAGGTTGCCTTCCACTGCACAGTTGAAAAGCTTTTCCCAAGTATAGCAAACTTTAAGCCTGAAAGGTGGGCGGTGGTAGGTGATTTGTTGGAGA
The DNA here is from genome assembly GCF_055883805.1 of Amblyomma maculatum. Taxonomy (NCBI): domain Eukaryota; kingdom Metazoa; phylum Arthropoda; class Arachnida; order Ixodida; family Ixodidae; genus Amblyomma; species Amblyomma maculatum. The sequence goes on from NC_139350.1 coordinate 52,579,911, forward strand.
GGTTGGCGGCAGGTGCAAGTCAGCCATCACACTAAAATGCAAAGTTTGCCTTTCATTTCATTTTACAGCTTAGCCACTGCCGCTCACCGTGGGGAGAGAACCCTGTGCTCAGGCAACCATTTGTCTTTATGGATGTAACAGCACTGTTCCATGCCAAGGTCTTATTGTACATGTATCACCAACAGGGGAAGGTCAAAAAGTTGTTCAAGGAATGACGAGACATGCATAAGCAACGTGTCTGCCCTTATCACTGAGAAAGGGTTGGGCTTTTCATCTGCACCTCTTTCTTATCTAAATCAACATTTGATTTAGTAGTCTGAAATTTTTACGCTTTCTTCAACAATGCACAATTTTTATGTCACTCGTTTTGCAGGCATTCTCCAGTTTTTTAAATGAATGACACTTGGGTTTATGTAATTCCCATTTTAAGTCATCTCACCCTGTGTCAGTCTTACCATGGTAGCTCACTGGCTAGGGTGCTCAACTGCTGTGGCAGCCATTTTTTTGATAGAGGCGAGCAACAAGATGCCTGTGTACTGTGCGATGTCAGTGAACAGTAAAGAAACCTGGGTGGTCGAAATTTCCTGAGCCCTCCACTGCGATGTCCTTTGTATCTTGAGTCGCTTTGGAATATTAAACCCTGTAAACCAAACCATTCTATGTCTGATCCTGGCATTCTTTGGTTATGTGCGATTTTATTTATGAAGTTTTTGGATTTTATCTTTTTACTATTGGGGGGGGTCTTATCAATGGCATTCAGGGATGGTGTATGTGCTGTTTCTTTTGTCATGTCCTGCATTATCTTTCTGCCATTTTCTTCATTGTGTGCTTTGATGTTGTTTCTGTCATTTATTTAAGATACCGCGCACATTGTCTAGTGGAGTAGGGTTAGAGGCAGGCTAGTAGTAAGTGAGGCCATGACTCCTTTAGCAGCAGTAGCAGTCAGTTATGAGATCACATTAGTGATGCATGGTGGCTGGGTGGGGCTGCAGCTAAAAAGGGGCGCTTTCTGGTTGTTGCAGCAAGAGGCAGCCTACGAGCGCCTGTACCGCTGGCTCCAAAACAGGTGCCGTGTGCTCGGCTCTGACACTGCAGCCGAGCCTGGTCCACTGTTGGCTCGAGCCTTTGGAGCCCTGCGCGAGCGGACCCTGTTGTGGGGCTATGCCCTTGATGAGTATGCCAACGCGCGCCGTGCCTGTGTAGTGCGCCACCTCATCGACGCCCTCACCCGAGGCAGTGGAGGCACCCGGCCTCTGGAGTCTCTGGCCAAGGATCCCCTCCGATATGCGGGCGACATGCTGGCCTGGGCCCATCAGTGTGCTGCCTCCGAGCGGGAGCTTTTGGAGCAGCTGCTTGCACAGTGTGGAGGACTGCGTGGAAGGTAAGCAGGGAGGAGGCAGAGGTGGCCTGTCTAGTTGAACTGGACTCTATTTGTCCCTTGCCTTTAATCACCCGCACTTGTCTGCTCGTGTTCTGCACTGTTCGATTTATTACAGGTGGTTTGGGCGCCGTGGGGGCACAAATCAATTTATTTTAACATCCACAAAGTGGTGTTACGAAAAGAGGCAAAAACCTCCTAGCCAGGCATGGCAACATCCATGACCATTTTTGTATTTTTGTGAGAGAGAGTAGTTTAGTGGTGCATATGAGTGCCATATGCAAAAAGATAGAAATAGGAAGCAAGTTTCACTTTATGCTTGAAAATACGGCATCAGCAGAGTAAAAGGTAAAGTCTAGACAAACTGTGTGTAAATATGGGCATGGTAGCATAAGTGCACAGATAAAAATAGCGGCACAATGCAGGAATAAAATTTTGTGTGGAGAAAAAATTAACAGACAATCATTGAGATTTATGTGACATATGCGTGTGAGTGTTACTTTTCTACAGCATGCTACTTGATTATGTTATTGCCTGTCTAAAGAAATGGCATTCATTAATGCTTGCTTCTGAATCGTTTGCAGTGGAACCTCAGTAATACAAATTTCATGGGGTTGCGGAAAACTTTGTATCGCTCGAAAATTCTTGTCATTAAGAAGAACAAAATTAAGTATGTGGAAGCATGGGAAACGTATTCCCGCAGATCTGTTTATGGCCGACGAGGCTTTTTAATTAAGGTCGTTTGTCCACAGTCCGCCACCCGCGGCATGTATAGTGCGACAGATATCGACATCGGTGACATGCTGGCTTCATGCTGCCGCTCCCTGTTCTCGTGGTGCATACTGTGCAACTAGCAATTGCGAAGTCAACGATGTGCGGACCGTGTGTGCCCGTCGCCGCTAACTTCTCACAGTGCATGTAGCGCGACTGACAGTTGCAACATCTGCAATTTGTGGGATGTGTGCCGCTTCAAACTTTTCGTGGCATAGAAGGTACGACAGACGATCGCGACGCTGGCAATGTACAGTTTGCCTGCCTCTGTAGACTTCTCGCAGCGCGTACGGTACAGCATGACGAAATTGCAACGTTGGTGGCGTGCAAGCCTTGTGACACCGCACACTGCTCGCAGTGCGTACAGTCTGATTAGCAATCACAGATTCAACAATGTGCAGGCAGTGCAAAGTGCTAGAGGCTGCGGTCACAGTTGGCATGTTCCTATTATCCGTAGTGGTGCGGGAGAGTGTTTGGAACATCAGAAATTTTGCACATTGTACACAATGCACTCTGGTCGGGGGAATTTCACGAATTCATATCAACCAGATTGAAATTACCGAGGCTCTACTGTAATAGGAGAGTAATTGCTGATTTCCACACCCAAGCATAGCTGTACGGCTACAAAGGAAATTTATACACAGCTTTCTCAGAAACCTCATAGTTAAAGTAAAATTTGTCCTGGTCCGGAATTTGAGCCCAGGTCCACCAGCTGTCTATGGCAATTGATGTACCAATTGAGCTACCCAGGGTGGCCAGCAGTCAAATAGTAAGGTGAAATGAGATTGATAACAACTTGAAGTGGGAAGGGTGTTTGACCCATCTTGGTTAGCTCAGTTGGTAGAGCGACTGCCCCAGACAAGCAGTGGTAGTGGGTTCGGACTTTGGATGAGGACAAATTTTTCTTCAACTACAAAGTTTCTGAGAGAACTTTGTACTTTTCCTTTGTAGTTGTAAGCTGCGCTTGAGTGGATGCTAATCAGCAATTACTCTTCTACTATAAATCTACCCCACCATGGGGAATTCCTCTAAAATATTGAACAGTCGTTCATTGTTTTTAGGTTCATAAAATGGGATGTCCACTTGACAGAAGCATGCTTGTGAGGCTCCCAGTGCATTCAATTTCCATTTCACCCTTCCTTCTGTATGAAATGAGCCCCAGAGTAGGCAGCGCTTTCCAACTTGGCTATGCCAACTGGGCCCATATTCCAAGTTTGTGTCGTTATCGAAATGTCGCCATCTCACATGACCACGAGCCATCTGATTGGTGGAAGCGCTGGAGCATGATTTTGCCACCTCCTCCGGTTCCGTAGTGTCAACACCTGGTTCCGGCATTTCGACCAATCAGGTGACTCGAGGTCACGTGAGATGGCGACTCTTCGATAATGACGCAAACTCAGAATATGGACCCTGGGCCCATATTCCAAGTTCGCGTCGTTGTCGTTAGGGGGAAAAAAATGTGCTCAAATGAAGATGAAGACAGAGACAGCCTCATCTCTGTCACAGCTTCATTCAAGTGCCAGTCGTTATTTCAGTAGAAAACAAAGTTCTAGCAGCCCCGAATATGTGTCTTCCATTTATGTGACAACCTGCATTTCATGAATTGATGCCGTCCTGGCGGATCGTTCGTAGGATTTACACTTTGAAAGTCTCAAATACACAATGAAAAATTATGGATTCCTCGCTTTGTGCGATGGTCAGTGGGAACTGTCTGGCATGAGAAGTGGTGGAGGAGTACTTAATTGGTAGGCGTCAGCTTAGTGCATTCCAAATCCTAATCCGGCTGGGTGCAAGTGTGCGCTACGACGTAATCTAGCATACTACAGCCTACGGCCGTCAGCGCATGGCGGCTCTCGCCTTGTGTGCTTTGCCGCCAATGCAGGTGTTACAAAAATAAATTTTATGTTCTAATAGCATGGAGTTATCGTGCTGTCATCTAGCAAGATAAGATATTTCCGTGGTCAGTGGTGGCTAGTCTGAAAGCACTTTCCGCTACTGTTCAGTTGCTTAGCATGTTAGGCCCAGTGACACCGAGCGAGCGGTGCACTTTCACCCAGTGAGATGCGCATCACTGCAGGACGTGCGCCGCTGGCATGGCTGCACTCAAGTCTTGCATCAGTGCTGCATGCGTAAACGAAGAATCGGCTTTCTTCCTGTTTTTCCTTTCTGTGAGGCAAATGCCGAGCAAAGGTACTGCTGCCACAGAGTGAAAATGGTTCTAAATGGAGTCTTAGCAGAATGACAGGTTGCTGACGCCGTTCTGTTCTTTGTAAAACGCCTTCAGAGAGTTGGAGTAGACATATCTATGGCATATTGTCCTGCAACGTATGCAAGGTGCACGTGATGCCTACTTAACATGTAGTGAGCTTGCTTTGAGCTGTGCATATGCATGTCATAAAAAGAGTGCTGCAGTGAGTTAGTGGGGTGGACGGTATGTGTTGGCGTCTGCTTATATTTTGGAGCAAAGTTTTGGAGGGGGGTAGTAACTGGGACGAGTTCAGTCATCGACATTGACATGCATATGCACAGCTCAAAGCAAGCTCACTACATGTTAAGTAGGCATCACGTGCACCTTGCATATGTTGCAGGACAATATGCCATAGATATGTCTACTCCAACTCTCTGAAGGCGTTTTACAAAGAACAGAACGGCGTCAGCAACCTGTCATTCTGCTAAGACTCCATTTAGAACCATTTTCACTCTGTGGCAGCAGTACCTTTGCTCGGCATTTGCCTCACAGAAAGGAAAAACTGGAAGAAAGGCTGCTAGGATGTGTTTGCGAAATCAAGCTGCTTGTGCATCCTCTTTATAAAGATATAATTTAAAGAAAAAAAAAAGTACACAAGATATGTAACAACAATAACTCTCACTGGATGATGGCCAGTTTCATAACATATAGGGAAAAAAGTTGTAAATAATTTTGGCAGCCAGAGTAGTAGGTGCATTTATAATGCGATGCGTCAGGTCAGCAAAAGTTGTGGTCATACAATGCCAAGTCTACACGACAGCTTAACATTGTTCCAATAATTTCGTGTAACCAAAGTCTGACTGTATATCCAGGCCTCCAGTGGTTACTTACGGGCATGTGCAAAATTTTGCACAGAGTGCCAGTGTTTTGAAATAAAAACAGCAGAGTTGCAGGATTTAATAAACAAAGTTTTGAATGATTGTGGAATCGGGTTTCTTTTCAAGGTGCACACAAGGTTAGGAATAAAAAAAAAATTATTGGTGGTACAAAAATTTGCTGCCGTGAAAAATAGTAGAGGACATTCTACGGAGCTTGTTCACTTTTTTCACCATTCATCAATAAAAAAAGCACCCTACATATCCGGAGGGTGCCAACTTCCTGGAACAAAGAAATTGCTGTTGAGTGCATCACAGTTGTGTGCAGTGTGCTTGAAAGGGTCAATCAGCCAGGAGCAGTTGGCACAGCATCACGGTCACAGTCACGGTCACGGCTACACAGTTTCAACATCTGGCATTGGTGTGCAGTGGTGGGGAGGCGGCCCTGGACCACATTCTGGCAGGCCTGTGCTCCCCGCTGAGGCTGCGCCTCGAGCAGTTGGCTGTGGGCGAGAGCAGCCCGCTGGTGCTGTGCCGCCTGCGGTCGGTGGTGTGCTTCTATGCCGCCACTCTGGGCGCGGGGACGGCGCTGGCCACCTGTCTCGACGAGGTTGCTGCCCTGGCGCACAAGATGTTCCTCAACAGTCTCACGTGCCATTGTACACGCCTGTTGGACAAGGTGCGACGCCTGCCTTACTTTGTCGTCCCACTTGCAGTTGCGGGTGCAGTAGCTCGAGCAGGAAGCCATTGCCCCAGTTTTTACAGAGGACAAAAGTCTCGAGCAGCGCGCAAGTGCAGTAAAACCTGATCCGTTTTCGTTACACTGGATATTGGTGTCAAATTGCGTGGTGTTCAGCTAAAAGGCAGTGTGCTCAGTGGAAAGCATGCTCAATGAAAAAACAAACAAACAATACAGCCAAGCTCAGTGGCACCCACACACTCGCTCACCACCTATGTCACACGCGAAGGATTTAAGGTCCACTAGCAGTCCTGCCCAGCTGATTAAACTTCACAATGTCTTGCAGTTTATTTTTTTATTGGACGCCTTTTCGTGTTTATAATTAATCCTAGTAATGTTGAAAGCTTGCAGTTTTCTCACAGACTTGCAAGCCTCATGCAGAAACAGAGCCAAAATGAAAAATAATTGATGGAGACCTTACATCAGTAACAGTTACTTTACAAAGAATGGTGCCTTTATTTTTTTTTTCCTGCGTTTTCCTGAGCTGATAAGTGGGCAGAGATGGCAAATGCCCAACAAAGGAATCACGAGGCCCCCTCTATTCAAACTAAACATAGCTGGTTGAAGGCTTGCGCTTTATTATTTTGTATTTCCTCAAGATGGGCTCGTGGCTGAAGACTCCATTCGAGGGCAGTAGGTAGATAGGGGTTTTGATGTGGGCTGCCTAGCAAGCAACAATGTCCGGAACACCCTCTTGAGAGCACGGGCACTGCAATGGCGGTTCATGCATTGATAGCCATGGTAATTGGAAGAACGGTAGATTGAGTTTTAAACTTCCATAATCTTTCCTCAATTTGGCTGGGGGTCTCCCGTTGCCTTTGGTCGTCCTCCCACCACATTTTCCTTAAAACCACTTGCTGGGCGTGTTGTCAAGTCATGTTTGCAGTCTTACAGTGGAAGAACGTACACGGACAAGAGAGGAGGCACTATAAGGTGCTGACTTCAACAAAACTTTATTGCTGCGCGCATTGTATATGTATACCGTACAGTGCGCAAGCGCAGCAAATAAATGAAATTAAGCTGTCACACTTAGTCTAGCACCAGCATCGCATCGCGCCATGACCCGTAGTGTTGTAAACTACTTCATAAGATTTGTTGACCTAGGCATTTACTTTTGTGATGACCACGTGTGCTAGGCTCACTCACCGCGAGGAAACAGATTCCTTTTGGTTCAGCGGACTTCAGACTAGAGTAACGGGCAAATGTGAAGTCTTGTTTTTGCGACGCTGTCTTGAAATCATGTGAGGAATTAGGCTTCTATAGCCAGGTAACCCGGTCGAAAGGTTCTGGCTACCTGTGTACTCTGTTGCTGTCTGTAGCTGAGAACATGCTCAGAGACAGCAATAAGGTTGGTTCAAGCAACGGTGGGGCTAGCCCAGACCAGGTGAAGGAAGTGGCAGTGATTCCTTACATGCATGTCATCGCCCACAACCTCAAAAGAATATTCGAAAAAGCAGGGGTGCGTGTGGTGTTTTCTGCATCAGAGAAGCTTTTAAATTTATCCAGAAAGGTGATTTATTCAATACCATTCCCCTGTGGCCGAACCTACATGGGGAAAGTAGGCAGATGTCTCAACGAGAGGCTGATGGAACACAATAAAAGCTTCATTGAGGCATCTCGCCATCTCTGCATATACTGCTGTGACTGCGAGCAGTCCCATCTTGGAAAAAGCCACGATAGTTCACAAGTATGTGAACAAATCAACCTGAGAGATAGCGGAGGCTTGTGAAATCGCGGAGAAAGCAGACGGTTGTGTTAGCACACCATCGGTGTTTCTTTCATTTATAGGCATTTAACTTAACAGTGATATAGCAATCTGTAGTTTTTGTGCTGTCTCTCTGGTATCTTGCATTCTGGTGTTTTGTAGCCTCTGTCTTGCTTGCCTGTTCGAGGGAGGGCGAGTCCTGCTGCAATGCTATGCCGGTGCTAGATTAAGCATGGCGCCTTCATTTTCCTTTCTTTGCTGCGCATCCGCACTGTGCTGTATATGCATATGCGCTGCTCGCAGCAATGAAGTTTTGTTGAAGTCGGCGCTTTGTGGCGTCTCCTCTCTTGTCAGTGTTCGTCTTAGCGCTGTGTGATTGTAATCGTGTAACCACATTTTGTTCTGGAGCCCATGACTACTTTCGCTGAATACCCTTTGCATTTTAACGAGGGTTTCGTCAAATAGACATGTGGCTTTGTGGTTCTTTTCACTTCATGTAGTTGCACTTCTCCGTGCTGCGAGCCTGAGGGAAAAAAATTACAAGGGTTCAACTCTGCTGAACCAAACATTGAACGAAAGCATTAGCTGCGGGTGACCGAGCATTCTTCTCTTTTTCTTCTTCCTCGGCCCACGTATAAAGCCCTACTTTAACCGAGCCGTATGAGCATGCCTTAGTGGCTTATAGGGGTAACGTGAATGCCAAGGTCCTAGCAAGCTGATTCTGACATAACCGTCTCATGTGAAACGAGAGACCCAAGTTGGCAGCTCCTGCCAACCCATGTGGGGTGTGACATCACAGCGGCACATGGGTATGACGTGACTACCAGCCACGCTATGCTGAAGGCTCGAAACCTAGAGTAGTATTGCTTTCATAATAAAAAAGTGCTCACAGCATTGAAGCTTCACACAGCTCAGCATGTGAAGGATTGACCAAAACGCGCTCAGTGGTGATGGTAGTGATGTGCATTGAGCTGTTGGACTTGATGTGGCAGGCTCTGTTGGGTGGATATTATTCAAATATGGTTTGTAAGCATAGTTGATAGTGAGCTATGGTACTTCATAAAAAGTACCATAGTGTGCAGAATTGCCTACCTGTGACACAGGTGTTAGATGACTCGCCCTGCGTGGCAAAAAAAGAAGAGTAACAAGGCTTCACTGTGATGGCAATAAACTAAACACTGTGAAGTCCAATGGTGCCCAAAGCAGGTTGGAAAGAAATAAGTCAGAAGAAAACACACATAAACAGTAGCCGTTGTGCTATAGAGTGAGAAAAAAAGACTAGAAAAGAAATCCTAGCCAAATGCCCTTTTAAAATGCATAGTGCAGTCAATGCTCTACAGCCGATCCCTGATGCGAAGGAGGTCACAAAATAATTCAATATATTGATAATTCGATGTATAAAATTGGCAGAGCTTAGCACACCAATCAGCATGAGCTGGTAGAGAGACGCGCACGCTGTTCTGCTGCAGGAGCGATGGCAAAGCGATGACTCAATGTTGACGTTGCCTGGCCGTGTGCAGGTCTCTGGTGGAGCGGAAGCAATAAGCTTCCTGCCTGCAGGGCTGTTTAGGTCGGTGAGCTTTTTTTTTTTTTTTCCTGATTTTGCTGCGGCTCCATTTCATGCCTTACTATTTGTCCTTGAAGGTCCCTTTAAACCTTGAGAGATATAGCCTCACGCTGCGAAAACACGCCGTCTCTGTGCAAAATTTCAGCACCGCTGTCCTTGAGCATTAGTAGGGTATCATTCTGTTCCTTCATTTTGTAGACACTGGTGTGAGGTGAGCGTTTTATTTATTTACAGTGCATCCTTCAGTGCCGAAGCATAATAGCAGGGGAGTGGGTACAATTTCAAAGTGACAAATAAATTAACAATATGCATAAGAGGGAGGTAGGACAAAGTAGCAGTGAATCAAAACCAGTGAAGTCACGAATCATTGATTATCTCGATCAGAGCTCACACCTTCAATTGGCAGCTTATTCCGCTCGTAAATACTGCGGGGGAAACACTGATCTCTCCTGTTGGAAGTATAATGACGCGCTTGTAGATAATTGTGCTTCAGTGCCTGCGTGTACTGCGTGTAGCAGTTTATGCCTTTGCTTCATGCTCACATTTCTAAGGCACTGCTTTGAAATAAATCTTGCTGCATGGTTTTGTATACCTTCTGATTAGCATATTAGCATATTCTGATTACAAACATACTGGTTACTTGTATGCTGAAATAAGGATCTGGGGGGCAATCCCTAGAATCCCTATAGGCAGGCTAAGCATTCCCTCAGTTTTTTCAGTATTCATATTGATGTGGCTTGAAAAAAACAGGTAGCAAGTTAGTACAACGCCTAAATATTTAGCCTCATTCGCCTTAGGTAGGATGATATTGTCCAGTATATAGGCTGATTCATCAGGGATCTTAGATTTAGTAAATGTAACTCGGCAACATTTATTGGTATTCAGGCCAAGTTCCCAGGTTTGGTACTAAGAGGCTATGGTTGTTGAGGTCTTGCTGGAAGGCATCTAATCTGTACATCATTTTGGTTGCGAATTTCTTTATACACATTGCAGTCATCTGCAAATACTCAGTGCGGAGGAGATATTTGACGCAATATCATTTATATAAATAAAAAAATAGTAGTGGCCTCAACACTCATCCTTGTGGCACATCCAGCGTCACTTGAAGAAAACTAGAATTTTGCCTGTAGTTACTACTCGTTGTGCTCTGTCGCTCAGATAGTCGTCAATTTACTTTCAAGACTTTTTCATCTAAGCTAAGAGTTCTTATTTTATGTTTTAATAGTTTGTGTGAGGCTGAAAAACAGTTTTTGTTTTAGTCACTGCAGACACAAAAGAGTAAATATTTATATATGCTTTAATTATGGTAGTGATATTTTGGAGGAACAGCAGTGTTCATAAAACATAACTATTGCTGACAGTGTATCAAGAGACACAAGGCTACTGTATTACCTGGGAGTTCAGGTTCAGTTGCAGGAAGCTTAATATGTTCGATGGTGTGTGCTGAGACAGTGGCTGAGAGGATCGACCCAATTGCAGTGATGTCACTGCACCGCCTTCCTGATCCTCTTCCTTGACATTTCACCGTTGCACAGGGTACAGAGAAGAGCTTGGCACTTTTTTTCTCACCGCCTCCAGAAAGGTGCTAGTGTTTGCTGGTGGTATCACGGCCACTGTGCAGCTTTGTTACTCTTTTGTGAGCGACATTGCAGTCTCTGACCTAAAATTCGGAACCCCCTGATGTTTTGTACTTGCTTGGTTATTTGGACTTTTATTGCAAAAGCAATACTCCGACAGCCAAAGCGGGACCTCGGGTGGCTGCAGCTACATCGTGAAGAGGTGTAGCTACACAGTGAAGAGGCGTAGGTACGGTCAGCCTGCCATGACATTTGAATTCACGTTACATCTATGCTACTGGCAGGAGCTGCCAACTCCGGTCGCTCCTTTCATATGTGAGGGTGACATCAGAATCAGCCTGCCAGAACTGTTTGCATTCTCGTTACCCTTACGACACGCAGGCACGTCCATACGGCTTGGTTGAAGCATGATTTTATATCTGGGCTGGTAGGTTACGCTCTCGTGTCATACCCTTAAAGGATGAGCGTAAGTGTCCTCAATATTGTTGCACCTTACACTGATATGGCATGATAAGGGAATTATGTAGCAGGCAAAAGAAGCTTCCGCTGTTGCTTTTGCAATTCAACTAGGGTTAACCAGAGCTAAACCACAACTTATTTTTCAGACCTGATTCACTCACCGAGCCTCCATATTTTGTATATAGTGTAATGTCATTAACTCAGATTTCAAGAGGGTTGAAAATTTGATCAAATCAAGCCAAATTCAAGTATAATGGAGCGTTCGAAATGGCAGGGCTGATATTCTTGGCAGATTCGTGCATCGCGCACTCGCAGTTACGAGCTCATAACATCCTCGGACATCGTTTGCTGCCAAAACTTAGATAGTAGTCAAAATGTGCAGAACTCATCAGTGCTGAGTCCTTGCATCCCAAACACATGAAGATGTAGCTGCAAAGCACGTGGAATATGGGTTCATGGAGTCGGAGAGTGGAAGGAAATGTACTGCTTTTCTGAGTGAGGAGTTCGTATCCACTAGGAAATGCACTGCATCCCCGGCTGTTCAGTCATGGTATTGGCATAAATAAAATCAAGAAACTAGTTTTGAATATTTATAATCTCTCTCACTCTCCTTGAGTAGGCTCTTTCGGGCAGTATCTCGATGGCGGTTGCAGAAATGTCCGTTACAGAAAACTTAAATGGCAACAGCGGGACGAACATGTTTTGACATGGTGATCATGCTGTGGTCATCGTAGTGCTGCATTGAACGCTCTGTCTAGTGTGCGTGCATGAAGCATGGTGATCGCAGGCGGAGCTGCCTCCTGGAGACCTTGGAGCGCCCCCATTCCTGCAGCAGTTGCTGTCATTGGTGCGCGAGTTGCTCTCTACCCGCGATGGCTCACTAGCTCCAGTTGACCAAAGACAAAAGGACCTGCCCCACATTCTAGCTCAGGTAAGATGTTCTTCTGTGTGCCACTTGCATTGCAGCTCCAGCCCGTATGTTTACACCTAATGACCTGTACAGCCAGCCAGTGTTTCTGCTGCCAACAGGGAACCACAGTCAAGCACGAGTGTTGAAACTGTATTTAGGGCCAGGAGTGAGAAGCTGTCACTTTCTGTGCGGCCATTACAACAAGTATCGTGTGTAGAAATGTGGAATCCGTTGATATATTGTTTGCCCGCTTTTATGCTGTGCAGAATAAAAAAAAGCAAACCTAGCATGGGACTAAGGAAAAAATAAAGTTTCATAAATAAAAATAAAGCCCGACAATTTTCGGTAAGTTATCTGCTTGCTGTCCAAGAGGAACAAGGCTCCTATTGTATCTTGATGTTGCCGTCAGAGTATCTGACTGCATGCTCAGGGCAATTTTCAGGCCAGTGTGCTTTTTGTTCAGCTATTACCTTATGCTTTGTAGCTACGGTTTTTACTCTCGAGGGATGTGCTATGCCTGTCACCTTAAATGTTGGCAGCTCAGAGTTAATTGGTTGTTTGATACATTGACCAGAAAGTGAGTAAGTATAATATAGGCTTCACCACTGCCTCTGCATAGGGTCCATTTATAATGCAAGCGACTACTTTCACTTCTATGTTCAGCGAAAAGGTTCTTGTGTTCAAGTAAATATGGTGTTTTCTCTGTGTCAACTAACGGCTTGGGAATACCAAGAAACCCATTGCAGTTGTGTGTACAAGTGTCAAACCTTGTGCAGATTCAAGGTTGGAAGCACAACTAAGCTGCTTTTCTTCCTTTTTTTTTTAACAGTGCAAGGCAGGTACAGGACAAGTCATTGGCTTTGCAAGCTTTCCTTCACTCGCAGAAGAGCAGCTCATGCAGTACTTTGCCATTTGATTTTCTTTTCTCTTTTTGCTGCTGCCGCATTTTATTGCAGGATTTTGTAAAAGCGCTAGCTTGTGTGGTGTTTACTTCCTGGCCACGCTGGGCAACCATTTCTCACAGATTGGGTGAATGGTGCTTTCAGGTGCTGGAGCCGGCATTGGTGGCATGCGAACAGCTCTCCAGCCGACTAGCGCCTGCCGATCGGTCGGTGCACCTTCTCAACTGCCTGCAGCTTGCACGGACGGGCCTGGCCGTGCTCGAAATGACCGAGCCCTGGCTGGAAGAGCTCGAAGCACGTCAGAAGCCTCACATGGACTGCCTTGGTGGGTTCTTGTTCCTTAGTGCCTCCATCACATACTTACCACAGCTGTGCTTATTGCCAGGTCACTTTGCCCGCTCCTGTGTACCTTGAACTTGAAGGGAATGAATGCAAGTTAATGATATTTTGGCCAAAACCAAGAAGTGGAAAGGGGCATGTAATCTCGAGAGCAGACAGCTGATGTTCTCTAAGGGCAGGGATTCTGCCTGAAAACCTGAATCCCCGCCATTATAGCTTTATCTTACCTTATATGTGTGCATACAGTAGCTTCCATTACCATATTTACCCAATTCCAACGTGCCCCCGATTCCATGTGCACCCAATTTACGACAAAAAAAAATACAAACTCCGATTCTAACGTGCGCCCGATTTCGGGGACCGAAAAAAAAGAAAAAACTGCAAGCCCCGCTTCTAATGTGGATGTGATTTCCGCAAATGAAAAAAATATGTAACCATTTCTATATATTCAGGTGGGAATGGGCAAGTTATTCACCCAAACTTATTCACTGTCACTTTCGGACATCTTCTCACTCTCCGACCACAACATCTAGCCTTTAGCACTGTCCATAGCATTAGAAAATCTGCATTTCTTGAATGCCTTCACAACTATAACTAATGAAATTCCAAGCCAACCTTCAGCCACCTACCTGGCCATTTCCTTGATTGAGGCACGCTTCAGCCTATTGCTAGCTGTGAAAGTGCGGCAGCCATTCATTAGCCACTAGCTGTACAGTGCCCAAATGCGGTCTTTCACGGGCTAGTTGATAATACATCTAGTGGCTGTAGCTGGGAAATCATCCCACCCGGTGTCACCACAACGTCCATCTGGCAGGCTGCAAGCTTGTCTTTGACATGCTGGTCTAAATGGCACTTGAAGGCGTTTAAAATAAGCATGGAGCGGAGCCCCAAGCTAGCACCCGGCCTCTTGCGCCACACGCAGTCAATCCAGTCGATGACGAGATCCGTGCCCATCCAACCTATCTCGTTGGCACGCACTATAATACCTCGCGGAAAGTTCGCAGACTTTGGGAGCATCTTGCGCTTGAAAATAATAAAAAGAGCCAACTTGTTACCATCTGCAGTACAGGCCAACGTTGCGGTTACCCGGGTCTTCTCGTTGCCGGACGTAAGCCCTCGAACTTGTTTTGCCCCAGTCTATTCCATTGTGGTATTGGCGGGCATATTAAAATAGGCAGGAGCTTGGTCAGCGTTCCTGATTTGCCCAAGTTGATATGCGTTGCTGAGTTGCAACAGTATAACGTATCGCTGAAAGAAAATCAGCTTCGCCTCGAAAGCCTCCGGCAGCTTCTGGCACACACCAGTCCGTCTAAAAAGTGCAAATCCTTTGCGCTTCGTGAATAATTTTATCCAATTCCGGCTTGCTTTGAATTGGCTTCTTGAGGGGAGATGCGGGTGAAAAAACCGCGATTTTTTTCGAAAAAGTCGATTTTGTGTTTTCTCGCGTTTTGTATTCCTCAAAGCCTCTTCTTTTATGTATAAAAAAATCAAAGCCGAGGATCAACGGGAAGTTATTAAAAAATGCAATTAAAGCACTCGCGGTGGCCCGTGAAAGTGCAGATTTGACCGCATTTCGGGTACGCGGCATTTTGCACTACGGCGTCGCCCGCTTTTGAATTTTCGCGGGGGAGTAGGCCCAACCTTCTTCTCCCAGAAGCCGCATCGGCAGCGGCGCACTCCTGATCAAAATAATAAAAAAAAAAAGGTTCTTTCCCGCCGAAGTCGACCGCTGCGACTGGCCCTTTAAATCACGTGGTATGATTGGAGCGCCATCATTGGCCACGAGCATTCCACCGCGCTGACGAACGCAGACGCTCTTTCTTCGTTCTGCTGTCACCGAGACGCGCACCAACGCTACTGTCAGAGTTTTTATTCTTTCTACGCCATGGATACAAGCGAGAAACGTGATTTTCGCTCACGCAAGTTCCTGACGAGGCATCAGTACAAAGGAAGACGCCCCAAGCGCAAGCGGAGAGCTCCGGGGACGGAAGGTACGTCTGCCGCTAGGCCTAACTGTGGCAACGGGGCCACACCCGATTTAGATGCCGCAAGCTTTATCCGGAGCGTCAATGACTTTGTCAGTGCATCTGAGAAGAAGATAAAGATGTTTGACGACGATAACAAGTGCGCAGACGAGCGCGGAAGCGCAGTTGTGTGCGAGATCGGCATGATAAGCGACCTCGTCAGCGGCGCGGCGTGCCCGGCCTGCAGACGATGCGATCTCTCGGTCAGAGTATCGGCCGGGAAAAGAAAAGGACTGGCATCATTTTTGGAGCTGTACTGCAGAAATGACGCATGTGCAACAACCGTCGTTTCTTCGGCGTATACTTCAAGCCGCGCATCTCGATCGTGCAACAGTGATGAAAAGTGCGCCCGCGGCAGTGCAAGGGATACCTTCGCCGTGAGGCAGCTGACTGCAGGTGAGGCAGGATGCACGAACGTCGCAGTGCAACGAAGAAGGCCCGTATGGAGGAGTCGGCTCGCAGGGATTGTGAGGGGGCAACCTATGGGGCTGGTGCCTTCTAACTTTGTATATATCTTTGAGACACTCTACCTGACATTCTGTGTGTAAATTTCATCAGTATATACTGACTAGTGTTTTAGTAAACATGTTTTTTAACTTTCAAATTCGTTTTTCTCTGTTCCTCATTTTGTCCCATTTTTGGAGTTTGTGCACTAAAATTTGACCACTTTACATTGTCCAATCACAACGAAACTTGGCATGCTTATTCTTTAGAATGTGCTGAATTCAAAGAAACAACTTTCAGACCATTTATCAAACTTATTCAATGAGATAATTTTAAAAGTTTATTTGTTGGGAGTGGTAAAAGTGATACTTCAGATTTAAATTTTTTTCTAGAAAAAAACAGTAATGGAACACTATATTTATATGCTTTATTGAATTCTACTATTCATTTGGAGCAATGTGAGCTATTTTTCGGTGTTCTGTTGGGCTCCCTGTTGTCACCCAAGTGTGCACAAACATGCATTGTTTTTACAGTTGTGTGGTATGTAAACAAAGAACCAAATGAGCTATCAAAAAACTAAAAGCAGATTTGAAAAGAGGAGCTCGAACTCTTTAAATGATGAAAGTTTCATTCAGCTGTGACAAAAATTAAAGAAAATGTTTTTCCGAGTAGCATCTCCCCTTGAGAGGCCTCGATTACGCGCAAGCTCAAGGGCCTTCACCTTGAGCACCTTGGTGGTGACTGATATGTGATCCTCACGCAACTGCCTAGTGAAGTCGGCCGACTCATCTCCAAGGTCAGGAACCTCCCCGCTCACAATCCGTGGCGGCCTTTGCTTGACATTTTGCACTCAAAGATTGAAGTTTTCAGTATTCGCCAGTCGTAAACACAAGTCTCTGGCACACCAAAATGACTGGCTGCATGCCTATTGCAGCTCTTTTCTGAGTGCAGAATAACTTTACGCTTAAAGCTATTCTCGTGGCAGACACGAGTTAGCTTCATGGCTGCGGCATCCATTCTCAAAAACGATATCACACGTAGAGGCTGGCGGAAAACACCACCGTCGTGCTACGGAAGACGCTAGTTTGCAACTCGTGCCGTAAACGTAGCAAAAGTGAGGTGAGGCGGTTCGTCCCGTGTGTTCTTTTGTGCCACGCTCACTGAGAGGAATGACAAGCCCCACACTGGTTTCAAATATCGTGCAGAAAATGACAAGCAAACGTGCTCTCATGGTTGCCAGCAACACGAGCTCACACAGCGTATAATGGAGATGACGATGGCCAGCTATGGGGCAGTTTCGGTTTGCGCCTAAATCTAACGCACATGCGATTTTTAAACTTATTTTCCTCGCAAAAAGGTGCGCATTAAATTTGGGTACTAAATACGGTAAGATGAAGAGTGTCAGGCTTATGCAAAAAGATTCACTTGAACACTTTGCACGCACTAATTAATTAAGATGAACTTTCATGACCAATCTGCACTCCACCCCCACAACTGTACTGAAGCATCTGCAGAGCACTTCTGATAAAAAAGGCAAGAAAGAGACAAAAATCAAAGCTTTTTGGCACAAGCAATCCACTCTCATGCAGCATCAGCATTGGAAATGTGTATCTGTGCCCTCTGCCCCTGCATTAGGTTCGTGTTGCCGGCTGAATAGGGAGATTAGCTATGGGCATGAGATATTATTCTGTCTTCCCTAGGTCCCTGAACATTGGTTTTGGAGATGTGACTTTGTAAGCGTGCATGTGTTTGTTATGATTAGCTGACAGATTATGACTAGCAACTTACCGGTATCGCTCAAGGGGAAAGTATACAACAGTTGCATCTTACTTGTACGCACCTATGGGGCTGAAACGTGGAGGCTAACCAAGAGAGTTCTACTTAAGTTGAGGACAACTCAGAGAGCCATGGAACGAAAAATGGTAGGGGTAACATTAAAAGATAGGAAGCGTGCAAAGTGGGTCAGAGAAATAACTCGTCACCGACATTCTAGTGGAAATCAAGAAGAAGAAATGGGCATGGGCAGGACATGTAGTGCGAAGAGAGGATAACCGATGGTCGCTTAGGGTAATAAATTGGATTCAAAGGGAAGGAAAGCGTAGCAGGGGGTGGCAGAAAGTTAGGTGGGCGGATGAGGTTAAGAAGTTCGCAGGGGTCAGGTGGATGCAGCTAGCACAGAACCGGGTTAAGTGAAGAAATATGGGAGAGGCCTTCACCCTGCAGTGGGTATTATAGTCAGGCTGATGATAATGATGATGTGTTTGTTCGCCCTCTCCGCCTAATGGCGCCAGTAGACAAGACATCAACTGATGCCAGTCAAGTGTTGCTTTGTTGTTTATCCGAAACAGTGGTGGCCAATGGTCCGTTGCCACCATGGCCAGTTGGCTGATCACTTAAAATAAAAGCTGCTGGAGCTTCATCAGAAGGCTGACATATTGGCCGAAGCAGTTCGTGCCGGCCAGCCAGCTTCTGTAGACTCAAATAGCTTGCAAGTTCAATACCACAAAAGGTGCAGGGACAACTGTTGTGAAAGATGAGAGTGATTCACAGGTTGTGTTATAACTTATTAGATGGCCTGAAGTGAAAGTGGATGTACAAATTAACCCTGAGTCTGCACTAGTCACTTGTGATGCAGCTGATGCTTGCTGTAGTGCAGTTTTTTTAACAGTGTGAGGGCATTGAAGGATTTCTTTGAAAGTTAAGCGAGATGGCTGCTTTTGTGGCCACCACCCGATTTTCACAACAAACATAGAAGGACGTAACAGACTCGGTGACCGTAAAGAATGCGTAATGCCCAGCTGGTATGTACCATTTGGGCATGATGCAATCAATACTTAGATTGGGGCTACACTCGCCGACCGATTTTTCGGACCCTCAAGGGGCCAAGATAGCATCCGGAAAATCAGGCAGTCCGAAAAAACGAATTCACGCAAAAAAAAGTCACTTTATTTAGCAAGCGGCTTGAAAAAGTGGTCAGTATGCCTCTGCAGGGCACTACGTTGCCGTACAAGTCGGCTTGCTCGTTGGCAAGCGTGACGTTCTTGCTGTACACAGCCGAAAGCACTATCAGAGCTCGGGTTAGTTCACTGCTAGTTGGTAGCACAGCCTCTGGCTCCTCACTGTCAGAGCCCGAGTCATCACTTTCAAGCACCTGGCGAACAGCTTAGTTGTCGGTGAGTTCAGTGCAGAGCTCGATCTCGCTATCAGCGCTAGCAAACTGCTCCAGCGTCACTTCCATGGGAACGGCTCCTGCAGCGCGCAAGTGCTCAATGAGGTCAGCAGACGAAGATGGCTGATGGGATTCACTGGCGCCATTATCGGATGACGACGGCACTTCATCTCTGATCGCAAAACCAGCGTGGCGGAAGCAATTCCGCAGTGTCTCCTCTGTCACCGCTTTCCATGCATTGGAAAGCATGCTGAGTGCAGACAAGTCGACGCTGTAGGTTTTGCCACTGTCCATGCATAACACCATGCGACTAAGCACGCTTGACCGGATAACGCCTGGCGTTAGTGTCTGGTAGTTGACGCGGCGATGTAAACAGCACAACGCACATGTGAATGGCAACCGCGGCGACTGACGACTGTGCACGACGCCAGCACTCGCAGCAAGGTATATGTACTATGGTAGCGAAGGCTCCATAGACGCCCATATATACAAAACATGGCGGCTCATAGGCTCCAGCGACCAATGAAAATTTGGGGGCCATGACGTCGAACGACGTCAAGTTCACTTTGGCGCGAATTATAAACAAGTTCGAGCCTGCATCTTTTGAAGGTTGTTGCCTTTCAGCGCGCGCCAACCTTTGCCATCTAAAAGAACTCGAGTTTCTGTTGTTTACGCCTTTGTTTACAAGCAGTTGCTACAGCACAATGGAACTGGTTGGCAAAGGTGGCAGCATAGAAAGGCAGCAACACTTCCAAACATAGACCAAGCATGCAAATTCATAATGCAAATACTGCTGCAAGTCATGCAAATACTTTGGCCATGTACTTTGTCCTTCAGCACAGTAAGGTGTGGTCTAGAAACACTGGTGCAACCGGGCAGTCGTTAGTTCGCAACAGAGCGTACGAAGTGAACAATTACGGTTTCCATATTCCTGGTTTATCGCATCAACCAAGCAAATACAGCAATAAATCACAACAATAAAAAATGCATGTCGCAGACAGCACGAACAGTAAGCGCTGTTTAAGCGAACTAATCATCTCGGTGATCACCGCCGAGGCATTTCCAGACAGCTTTAGCATCAACAGATGTGCTTAACACATGAGCATTAGAGCATACATTGAGTCTGTGTGCAACCTCCAGATTTGCTCACCGGCGAAAGTTTGCCGGGAAGCAGTGTATAAGACACCAACGGTTGAGTCCACGGTGCCGAAATGTGCCACAGAGCACCGCTTCCTCACTTTGTGTGGGCTCATCTTGCGATAAAGCGCTAAGCGCAATAAATGCCGCAAAAAGACTTCGCACGTCGATGGGGACGAAACCCAGAAAACACGGTTGCAGGGGAAAATTAAATCTCATTAAACGGCGACAGAGCAGCGACCAGCAAGGACGTCGAAATCTTAGCAAAGGGGACATTTTCAGACTTGCGAACTAAATTATACGCTTTCCCGGGCGCACTAAGGCCCACACCACAGCAGACAGCGATAAGAAACCGTTTCGTGCTTCGTCAGCTTCATTATCTCTGTTGCCTTGGTTACCTCTGGTTGCCTTCTTCGCAAGAACCTAACAAGGCCTGAAAAGTTTCGTCAAGACCGATGCAACATCAAGGGGGCGTGATAAGAGTGTTGCAAGATTTTCTTTTAATTAAGAATGTCTTAATAAAGCACCTTGCCTCATTCAAAAGCAAAGTTATCAAAATGTCTATTCTTCTTATGTTGACTGATACTTTTTAATTTGTAGTAGTATAATCTTCATCTGAGTGATTGGCCCCCCAACCTGTGACTATGCTGCGGTACCGCTAAACCACTTTAGTGCCCAGCCTTCCCCATGCTGGCGGGACAGTGCAGCAAGCGGTGCCTGCTATCAAGGCTATACTGCATATGCGAGAATCCAATGGCATGATCAGCTGACTGTATGACACGTGGGTTCGAGGTTGCAGAAAACCAAAATGGAAGTGGCCAGAAAAGCAAAATGGCACCGGCGTTGTTTGCGTTTTTGGTAGCTCTTGAGTCACGAATCGAAAGAAAAAGTTCAGAAAATCAAACGAGAAGAATGAAACGTCCAAGAATTTGGTCGTTGTTATACATAGACTCTATGGAGTGCGTGGTGGTGCCATGGCAAGGTCCGGATTTTCAGGCAGGTCCGGAAAATTGGGCGTTTGAAATATCTATCGGCAACTGTATTTGTTTTTATCTCAAGGTCATTTCATTCATTTATTCTCGCTTAAAGGGACAACCTACTGCCTTATTCAGCAATTTTTTTGCTCGCATCATTGGAAAGCTCCATCTCCAAATTAATGAGTATGGAAAGTGGAGCTGGGAAACGTAGCAGAACCATATAAAACTGAATTTTTTCATATGGTAGTCTTATTTTCTCAGCGGTAATCTACGTCTGCAAACACTGATGTCATGGACAACTCTCTACAGCTCTAAGCACAGCAACTGCCACACTGTGCCACATGCAGAGCATGTCAGATTTTGCTACAGCTATAACTGAGTACCTGAATAGCTTGAAATAAAATGAAATTAATAAATAAATGACATAATCCCACTGCAGATACCAACGACCGTTTTTGCCTACAGCAGCGCTGGTGATGGCAGTGCTGCTACAAGTATGGCAGCAGCGTCTTCGGTTGTGTGGTTTTCGGTTTTTAACGCATTTTAAAAGTTAATCAAGCAAGATTAAAGAATAAAAGTAGCTGTAATTTATTGAACGAGAAAAACGTAGGCTGCCTTAAGGTGATATGGGTACGAATACCTGTCTGTATAACTCTGTGGCATAGTCATAAAACAGGATACTCACTTCAGACATGTTAGTACCAACAAAAGGGCACAGTATAGTGCCACCATCTGCTAGAACATGACTTTCCTGATCAATTTAAGATATAAATTCTTGGTTAAACCGTGAGTTGTCCCCTCATTACTGCCACCAAGAGCTAAGATCTATGAGATTGTCAATATTTTTATACTAGTCTCCGGCACCACACTGTCCCTTAACTCTTTCCCTACCGTGGGCAAAATGGCCGTTTTCTGTAGGTTTCAGTAATTTTTGTTTTCTGTAAAAACTGTCACGTCTAAAATTTTATACAATACACGAAACGAAAGCTAAATAGATTCGCTTTTTAGGCATATAACTTTGAATCTGAAGTTTTTGGTTGCATCACACAATATAATTTCCCCAAAACCAAATTTTAGAAAAGAATTGAACAAAGCTTTACGAAATGCACTTGTAAATGAAACAAGAAAAATTTTGAAAATATTTCTAGATATACAAAATGCAGAGCATTATATTGGCCACTCCTTGTGAAAAAATAAAAGTTCAGTATTGAATAGTGTTCTTGATGCATAATGATCAATCAACGAGGGCCGCTGCAGAGCGCCATGCCGAAACGAATGCGCAGTTCCCTTCTTGGGCAGAACGCCACTCCCTGTTTTGCGGGAGGCAAGATATCGTGCCCAAATGGTGTTGACACCCTGGAAATGAGATAAATGACACCAGCAACACAAACAGAATATAGTGAACTAATCCAGAGCGGTCCTAGACGCATGAAAAACAGGCCAACTAAGTGTGGCCGCCGATGTTCCGGGCTGGTTTCCATCGTCATCGGGGTCAAAACTGAATTCTGACGATAAGGCAGCATCTTCAGAGTCACTGCTGCTTGGGTCATCAATAAAATTGGTTGTTGACACTTCGGACTCGTCAAATGCTCGACGTTTCAAAGCGCGCGTCTTCGAAGCTGATGCCGCCATTCCCACATGCGACTCCGACGCTGCTGCGTGCTCGGAGCGGGGGGAAATGTAAACAGTGTTAAGCGGGGATCCAGGCACTGGTAGCGAGCAGGACCGGAGCAGGGGCGGCCTAATTGCAGTCAGCTGGCCCGCAAAATCACTTTCTCTTCCTCCTTCTCGGTGATTTGCCCACTTAATAGGAACCTCTTCTTTGCAATCTGGCCCCCGCAGAAAAGAGGAGCCATCCTGGCGACTCAAGGAGACTAAAGGAATGCGGGATCGTAGTAAGGCTTCAAACGGTCGATGTGAACAATCTCACGCCCACGGCGGCGAAGGTCAGTGGATGCGGCTAGCGGTTCAACTAGGTAATTCACGGGAGAAGTCTGTTTGAGCACTAGGTAGGGTCCGTGGTACTTGGAAATAAACTTGCTGGTCAGACCGGGTGGTGTTGATGGGACCCAGAGCCACACGTAAGAACCGGGAGAAAATTGGTGGACAGAGTGGCTGCTGTCGTTGTGCGCTTGTTTCTGGGCTTGCTCGTCCGAAGTGAGTGAGCGAGCCAGTTTGCAACATTCTTCAGCATGCCTGGCAGCTGCTGAAAGCGATGTATACTCTGAGATATCAAGACAGTAGGGAAGGATGGTGTCGAGTGGAGACGAAGATTCACGCCCGTACAGCAGAAAAAATGGCAAGAATCCGGTAGTTGCTTGAACGGCAGTGTTGTAGGCATAGGTTATAAATGGGAGAATCTTGCCCAATCGGAGTGATCGGAGGTGATGTACTTGGACATCATGTCACCTAGTGTGCGATTGAAGCACTCTGTCAGTCCGTTGGTTTGAGGGTGGTACGCGCTGGCTGTCCGGTGGATGGTTTGACATTCGCGTAGGAGCGCTTCAACAACCTCTGATAGGAAAGATTTGACTCAATCACTTGGAAGTTGGTGGGGGGCACCGTGCCGCAGGATGAAGTGATGAAGAAAGGACGCGACAGTGGGTTCGGTAGCATCCTGAAGTGCTGCTGTCTCCGCATAGCGAGTAAGGTGATGACGGCCATGATTATCCAACGATTTCCTGCAGGTGTGTACGGCAGAGGTCCATACAAATCGATGCAACACGATCGAATGGTCGGTATGGGCACGGAAGGTGCTGTAGTGGAGCCGGCTGATGGAGAGGAGGCGGCTTGCGATGTTGGCAATCGATGCACGAACGTACATACTCACTGATGAAGGTATACATACAGCACCAGTAAAAGCGCTGTCGCAACCGTTCATAAGTCTTAAATACACTCACATGGCCACACTGCAGATCGTTATGGTAAGATGCGCATATATCACTTCGGAGGTGGCGAGATACGACGAGCAGCCACTTACGGCCATCTGGCATATAATTGTGTCGATAGAGAAGACTGTCACGAAGGGCGAAATGCTGCGCTTGACGACAAAGGGCGCGAGGAGCCGATGAAAGTGACGAGTTCGTAAGAAGATTGATTAGTGATGTAAGCCACGGATCCTTGCGCTGTTCTGATGGCATGTCGTCGATGGACAAGGAAGACAAGACGGAGCCGGAGATCACCGAGAAGGAGGAAGAGAAATCCCACGACCTCCACCAAATGTTAAGCGGGGATCCAGGCACTGGTAGCAGGCACTGGTAGCGGGCACTGGTAGTGAGCAGGACCGGGGCAGGGGTGGCCTAACTTGCAGTCAGCTGGCCCACAAAATCACTTTCTCTTCCTCCTTCTCGGTGATCTGTCCACTTAATAGGAACCTCTTCTTTACAATAGCAATAAAATCTAAGCATCAGTTATCCGAGTACACGCTAGATGGCATATCGTGCTCGTGAGTGACACAAAAATGACCAAAAGTTTGCGCACGAAGTCATCGTTAGCGGGCCGGAGTGTGGCCGCCGGTGTTCCAGACTGGTTTCCGTCGTCAGCGGGGTCGGAACTGAATTCTAACAATTGGCAGTATCTTCAGAGTCGCTTCTGCTTGGGTCATCAATAAAATCGACCGTAGGTAATACATAGTTTCCAGATTTGCGTAGTTTCGAAGCACATTGACACGGATTTCGCCATTCTCGCATGTGACTGAGACATTTCCGCGTGTTCGGAGCGTGCTGAAAAATAGCCACTTCGCGGGAAAAATATAACAGCATCAAAATGGAAACTTCTGTTATCCGACTACAAACAAGATATTATAGCATGTCTGTGAGCGACGTGGAAGGGTTCAAAATTGGCCCGCAAACTCATTGCTAGCAGGCTAACGATGCTCAATGGGCGCGGTAGGGAAAGAGTTAAAGGGGTATTTAGACGCACTCTACATGCTGGCATGTCATTTCTGCAAGCATCTCTGATAAGACTATGTTCATGGTGTGCTGAAGTTCATTTTAAAGGGGAGTCTGCTGTATTACTTTTTTGGATGTAAAGCTAATACAGAAAATTGGTTGTGAATTGTATCAAATATTTTTCTATACCCTCAAGTATCGGTTCAGGTCAGTATAGGTAGTTCAGAATAAAAACAGATGCTTTTCCATAAATTGCAGCAATGAAAAGAAGCAAATGTGCTATTGTAAAATTTGTTTTCGCCCACCCATTGTGAGCATAATTTAATAGGTTTACGAGTGTAACATCGCAAAGCGGCTTGGGCTATGAGAGATGCTGTAGGAGAGGGCTCCGGAAATTTCGATCACCTGGGGTTTCTTTAACATGCACCGACATCACACAGCAAATGGGCACCTTGCTTTTCACCTCCATTGAAAAGTGGCTACCATGGCTGAGATCCACGCTAGTCTGCGATGGTCACAGCTCTCATTCAGGGGTTGAAACTGAAACCAAAAAAAGATTGCAATTATGATTGCAATTTACTGCCTGCTTGAGCAGTCCATGTGGCTCTCCATGTTTTCCAGTGAATTGCGCATCATTCTAAACCCAGAACACAAAGCTAAAATGTGGTATCTCTGCTCCTTCAAAGATTTAAAACCCTTGCTTTGGGAAAATGGCAAGGCACGTAGCAGGGTACGTAGAATTTGGTGGGTGGGTGAGGTAAATAAGATTACAGTGATAAGGTGGCCACGGTCGACGCAGGACAGGGATGTAGAAAGTGGGCATAGTCAGGCTGAGGATAACTAGTGTCAGAGGTAGGCAGATGAACAGATGAATGCCTATGAGCTGCTGGCTACGACCTGCAACCTTTAAGTGGCCCTGTTCGAAGTAACGCACCACCTGTGTAGCCCCGTAAAGGATTTGGTGAGAGAGTGGCTTAGCATTTAAGACTTGGTTCTTGATAGTGACGTCTCCTGATGAGCTGAGTGCACTGTTACTTTGCAGTGGAAGAGCAGCTGGAGTACTTTGTGAGCCGGCTGGGTGGTGCACTGGATCCATCCCACGGTGTGCTGGAGCCGCTCACGGTGCAGGCCCTCAGCCAAGGCCTGGCTGAGCTGTGCACACAGCCAGACACGTGGGGAGCACTGCCACCACTGGCACTGCTGGTGGGCCGCCAGAGGCAGCAGGCAGTGCGCCGTGCTGCCCTGGAGGCACTGTGGCACCGCTATGCGCAGCTGTACGGACGAGCTGAAGGACTGACCACGACACCGGCCGCTCTGCGCCAGGCGCTACTCTTGCCGCCTCTCGACCAACCACAGGAGGAGAAGGCATAAATGTGCTCCTGTGTGTGTGTGCCTTCGTCCCACTGGTACACAGACAGGGGAGCTTACAAAAGACATCAAGGAAACCGCTTTTTGAGAAACTTGCTGCACCAGTGTACAGTGCTTCACCACTGCATAAAGATCAGAGTAATATATTTTATTTACTCTCACAGCATATGCTCCAGGTCGCAGAAGTGTTTTCACTAGCATGTGTTGTTAGGCGGGGCAACAAACTTGGGCACTGATCATAAAATAGAAAGGAACCAACGAGGACAAGATGATCACATGCAGGCATGTAAAAAATAAAAATAAGTAAAACCAAAATAGTTATCAATCATGCTCAGTCTATCAATTTTCACGAAGGGAGAGAAGAACTAAGCATGACATAGACGGACCGCTACAATCTGATACAACTCAAGTCTGGAGTAGCTCCCACACGCAATTCCTGCGTGACAGTGTCTGCTGCTAAAGCTTTTCCTGTTACCCACATATGAAGCTCAAGGATTTAGGTGTATGTGGCTTGTTAGCTATAATCAAATATCGAACACTGTTCATTTTTCATTGGACTAATACACACACTGTGTACCATGGCCTAGAGCAATTGCTGTTTTTAAGTTGTATCCTACTATAGTTTCCATGATTTCACGAAAAAAAAAAAAATTGAGCTTCTTTTGCAAAATAATATATTAGCAGCCATATATTATTTCTTGATATTACCGTCACGGACATTTGCAGGCATGACAATATGATGGAAAAGTGATGATTTTACTTTATTTTCCATGGCGGGACTGACCAACATTCATCAATTCCGCCATAGATAATTCGAACTACGTGCCGCTTCATCTGGATGTTGGTCTGGGCGGCCCGACGCCCGTGGTCACAAACACCCACGCCATGGGCGGCATAGTCACAACTTTGCACACCACCAAAACTAGGAGAAAAGGTAAAACTAAGGAGAAATGGATAACACCAAACCAGCGCTATGACCGATGCGATAGCAGGCGTCACTGGAGGGTTGGCAGCTGCCTGCTCTCTCTTCCGCATGACCTCCAAAAATTGCAACTAAATGCTCAATATTGCAATGAATGTTAATTTGAAAATACAGATAAGCCTTCCTGATAGCGTGGTCGCAGCCAACACCTCTGTAAGGCTATGCATCAGACTCTCTACGGGTCTTGCACTGGTCTGGCTGCGTCCAAGTATGGGCGGTAGGCCATGTTGTGACAGGTGCTACAGGTCTTGCAGATTAGGCTGCGTCCAAACACGTTGAAAGCAATCATCAGAATAGTCGACGCTAGACAATCAGTATATCGGCAACCTGTTTACTCTTTTCACTGTGCTTGAATTAAAAAACAAAATAGCACTTTAAACCTGAGCTGTATGTTGTAGAGCTGACTGCCACCTCTAACATTCGCGCAATAGAAAGTGTGAAGAATGGCCGCGTCTCTGATGAGCAGGCAGGCTACTTAGTTTCGGTTTTATGAGCTTCGCTCCTGTGGTGAACAACTTTGATTATCAATGCTTCTAGTCTGGAGCACTAAACTACTGGTTTCCAGGGACCATACGGCCGCTATCGGCCATATATCAGCTAGCTAACCGATCGCAGCTGCGCGGCACTTTGGATGCTCATTGGCAGTACTGGACGTTTACCACGCTTCCATCCACGTGGTTTTTTCACTGCTCCGAAAATGAAGCGCTCACCTCGAGACACGGGCTGCTGCGAGAAAGCACCACCATTTTCACGTCACACTGTGAAGGATGCTGGGGAGGCCCTTATCATCTGCTTTGATGCTCCCGACAGCATGCACTCACTAAAGCATTGATGGGAATGCAAAACAATCACAGTCGTGCTTTTCTCATCTAAAAGCTATTGCTAGCATTCCTCAAGGCAGCATTATTCTGAAATTTGACGTAACAACTGCACTTGACCCAAGATTCTAATCTGGTTTATAAGAAAGGCATACTAGGGACAAAAGATTGCAGGACACAAGAAAAGCAAATCTGGCATATAAGCACCACATTTCTTGGCGAACTATTGATTGCGCTAGCTGATGTCACAGAGTCCAACTTTCAGATCGTTTAAATCTGAACCCCATCTTAGTTTTTTTTCTCATTTCATCAATTACAATGATTTCATAGCTTATCACACACCAATTAATCATCAATCACCAGAACCACAAATTAACATATTTCTTTTACGCAGCCTCCGATTATTTGACGCGCAGTGCTGACTGTAACTATCGCAGTGCATACCTATTCGTATAATTTTTCTGGCAGCTTGCACACACAAGCAACTGCGCAGAAAATGACGCCTTTTCGGCAGAATGAGCTGTATTAGCTAACACTTAACGGAACTACAGCATGATAGCAGGCAATGCAACATAAGTACTGTCAGTTTTTCTTGCCATCAGTGGACTCCCTTTTCAGTGCCCTTTTTTGACATGCACAGAGACAACCCAGGCCACATCTGAAAGACAGCCTTCCACAATTCTGCCCATAGTACCAGGCAGGATACATGGAGCTTCATTTTCATTTTAACTAACGAAGCACCGGGGACATCATGGACTCTTGCATTAGCATTTGTTAATGAACAGTGGCCTGTACAAGTGAGATCAATGGAGCAGTTCAAAGGTACCACTATGACACAGTCTGTTAGAACACGCAGCACACAGATGTAACAAAGCTGCGCGGCCCTAATCGCGAACGTGAGCGTCTCTGCATCGGTACGCATTCTCCGCGTGCGTTCTCAGCTTTGAGCTTGTGTGCTCTTGCAGAATTCTGGGCAGTTAGTGCAAAAGGAATTCTCGTCAAAGACGTACTTCACTGTGAGGCCGCAGTGGGATTCACAGGGGAAAGATCGCAGGGGGGCGGGGGAATCTGTGACACCAGCAAAAACTCCGGCTCCACTCCCTTAACGGAGAAGCGAGAGGGACCAGCCGGGTACCACAGTGCATTTATCTTATCTATCCAGTGGCTTTGTTTGCCTTGGCCAGTGGCCTGTGAAAGCTAAACTGTTTGCAGCACTGTGAAAGGCAGGGGCGAACCTTGCCCAATTAGGGTTATAGACATTCACGTTATAGCCTCTCACACCTGCACACTCCGATAATTGTGCTCTTAGTGTTGCGACAGCCGCTTAAGAGTGCAATTGCCCATTATAGTGCGCATAATCCTGATTGGGCTAGGTCACCCCTGCCTTTCGTAGTGCTACAAACAGCTTCCGAGACAGAGTATAGACTGCTCTCAAGAGTGCAGTTCTACTCTCCCTGATAGGTGACGCCACTAGAACAGCAGTCATTCCTGGCCTTCAAAACATATAGGAGCACAGTGCAAATTGCTGCTGCGTAGCTTGAGCAAGCCTGACAACTGACTTTTAAACACTGCTGCTTTGGTGCGGATGTCATCTGTCCTGTAGAGGGGAAGTCGAGCTAATGATCTTGTGGCTAATTGGCGGAAAAATGGAAGACTTTCTGCATATGGTGCACATCATGGCCTAGGCAGTCATTTTTCTCTGTGTATTGCGAATCCACATTTCTTTCTAGGAGGACATAATGCCTGTGAATTGTAGGGAAAAAGACTGTCAAGGACCCCACACACCAGCTTAGTTCAACGCTGGCAATAGCTGTGCAAATGAGAGAACCACCTTCATGTTTCACACGAGTTATCTATTGCATCTTTGTGCTGCTGTCGCATTATTTTTGCGGGGTCTTAATGTGGCATGAATTCGTAATAAATTCACTATGCACAGATGGAAGGCCAGTATGTGTGTGCCAGTGAACCTGCTTGCTTTAGATAAGCACTGATGCAATACATGTAATAATTGCTGCGTTTATCAAACTAATGCATCATGATAATTGATCATAATATAATATATATATATAATATATATATATAATATATATCATATATTTTGTGGCCAGAAGGCAAACTATGCCATATGGTATGGGCTTGTCAACAAAATACCGGTATTGACACAATCAGCCAACGTGGGAAGGCTGGGAGGCAGCCCTGTCCAGCTCGGACCTCCAGGAACAATGAGCCCTCGTCGAAAGAGCACGGGCAGTGGCTTGTAACAATGGTATCCCAGTTAAGTTGAGGACAACCCAGAGGGCTATGGAACGAAAAATGATATGGGTAATATTAAGAGATAGGAAGCATGCAGAGTGGGTCAGAGAAATAACTCAAGTTGATGACATAGTGGAAATCAAGAAAAAAATGGGCATGGGCAGGACATGTAGTGCGAAAAGAGGATAACCGATGGTCACTTAGGGTAACAAACTGGATTCAGAGGGAAGGAAAGCGTAGCAGGGGGCGGCAGAAAGTTAGGTGGGCGGACGAGGTTAAGAAGTCCGCAGGGTACAAGTGGATGCAGCTAGCACAGAACCGGGTTAATTGGAGAAATATGGGAGAGGTCTTCGCCCTGCAGTGAGTATAGTCAGGCTGATGATGATGATAATCCCGGACTAAGGATCCGATCAGCCTTCCCTTAACTAAGCCAATGTGGCTTTCAATAAACAATTTCATCACCACAATAAACAATTTCATCATCACTATCATCCACTCGTTCCAACTTGCTACGCTTGCGGATTCTGACTTCGGCACAGTTTCTAGCCTTTATTTTCGCTCGAGTGCAGGCAAAAACCGCAGAGTGCCTGACGTGGCCTATGAGCAGCCAGAATGTTTACAGGAGGTAAAAAATATCGCATCTGAATTCAGTAGTAGATATTGTGCACATTCTTAATACATGTGCATCAACGTGGCCTGAATATGCTTGCATCCTTTAGGCAAGTATTTGAAAAAGCAAGGTTTCAAGCCATGCTCCGCTAGTAATCTATTCAGTTTGACAGTGAACTCTTTGTCTACAAAGAGCGTTAGAGAGGAAACTGGTTTGTCTACAAAGAGCGTTAGAGAGGAAACTGGTTGAAAAGATAACACTCCTACAGGGGCTGCCGAAACCAAAAGGCCGCTTAAAGGCCGGCTATGGTGGAATGGTCATATGAACAAATATGGCAGCGCGTATGGTCTTGCGCTGTAAAGCATCTCCAGCCAGCAACGGCTAAACAAAGGCTCCCTCATCCGTTAAAGAGGTTAGACTTAAGTGAGAACCCAAAGGTGAATAAGCTGCGCCATGTGAACTGCAGATGACATTTGATACTGGTGACAGTGGCAATGCTTAGGTGGTCGGCTGTGGCATAGCAGGTGTCCGAGAGCCTACCCAAGTTAAACGACGCTCTTTGACAAATCACCTCTGCAGACACGCCACCTGATAGAGAAATAATACTTGGTGCCTTTAATGACATGGTGTGCTCACAGGACTACAACAAGAGTTCTCAGCAGAGGCGATCCTTAACTGTGCGTAATCCAGCAGAGAGAAAAAGAAAACCACAAGACCCTCCAGAATACAATGCAGTCCTGGTTCACAAACAATGCCATAAAAAGAGGTAAAAAATGTGCGAGGAACAACCAAACAGAGCTACAAAATGTGCGATACAACCATAGGCTGTTTCCACACTGCAATTCTGCTAAGGCTTTAGAAGCACCACATGCCTCAACCATCAGCAGAGAGAACAAAACCACACATCCCGAATGTCACACTTTCCACACACACAACGCAATGCACTTACAGTGCCCTCAAATGGTCCAATAACTGCAAATGCAATTGTGTTCCATGTTCTTAATGGACTCTTCCCACGGTCGGAGTTTTACTCCAGGCCGAAGGGGCAGGTGGCGATAGTGGATGTTCATGAGTTCCAGGTATGAGGCAAGACAGGTGCATGGGCGCACCAGCAGGCATCGGAGAGGTACGGATGCTCAGCCACACCTGAGCTGTAACCAACCCCTGAAGATGACACTAGGCAAAGCAGCTGGGCTCGGGTCAGAAGACACGATCGTGATACTGCCCATCAGAGGGTGCCTTCGGTGCGTGATGGGGACCCTGTGGTGGCTGCTGTTGCATCACTCGGCGTCTCGGCGGTGCCAGGTACTCAAACATGGATTGTGTATGCTGTGACAGCATCTTGGCCAGGTCGCAAGGCATGGGGTCCGTCCAGAAGAAGTCGTGGTTGAGTGCATTGTCACTGTCAAACCGCTTGCTTGGATCCAGGTGTAGCAACTTGTCCAGCAGGTCCAGTGCATACGGGTCCTTCACGTACGCCTGCATGCAACATGCTCAGTGACCAAAGTGACCCATCATAACCGTCACACTGCATTGTTTTGAGCAATGTAATTTGAGGCCCCTCTGCAGAGAGAGTGCATGCTATCCTTTGAGGTAAACTAATACCAAACCACGAAAGTAGTGTGGCAAATAAAGCTGCTTCATATTGGTTGACAAAAAAACATGTTGCACTATGAAAGGCTTGGCTTCAGTGGTACGCAAACGGGATTTACCCCAGCTTATCACATTTGCTGCCCACAGCAGCACATGGGCTCTCTTCAAAACCAAGGATACCTGTTCCCCAGCTAACTTTTTGCACAATCAATACAGAAGCATGACACTCCATAAAACACTACATAGTAGGTTGGTGGAATTTAATCTCCCAAAGCAACTCTGGCTGAGAGGTGCCGTAGTGGAGGACTCCGGAAATTTATTTATTTATTCAGATACCCTAAAGGCCCGCTGGAGGCATTACATAAGGGGGACATAAGCCAGTATACAATTCTTTGTTAAACAAACAACAAAAAAGAACTAGCAATGGTGATGGTGAAGTAGCACTCATAAACAACACACCCAGAGATAACATAGCATTATATCCTTGAAATTAAGTATAATGCAATCGCGGCGAAAATTCATGAAAAAAAAAGAAAACAGCAGTAAGAAAAGAGATGGCAGAGTGGTCCAATATATTTACCGAAAGTGTAATGATTCAAGGTAGGTTTGCAATGCTGACTGAAATAAAGATGATTCTGTTATCGTGACGATTCTGGGTGGCAGTTCATTCTTCTTTTATTGATAAAATTAATGGTGAATGTTTGTACTTTTACCTTACGGGAAAAAATGGGGTTACCTTTATGGTCATGATCAACACAATGTGACTTATGAGGGGGTGCAAAAATACGATACTATGATAAAGTGTATGAAAATACAATAAACTGGTGATTTTTCTGCGCACTGATAGGAATGGCATGTTAGTGTTTCCTTCAGTGATGAAACGCTTTGATATCCTGAATAGGATGATAAGATGAATGGAGCAGCTTTATTTTGGACGGATTCAAGAATGTTAGGGAGATTTGATAAGGGTGCCAAATTATTGATGCATATTCCAGAGAAGGACGTACAAGGAAATTATAAGCTTCAAGTCTAGCATCCCTGTCGGCGAGATATAAGCGACGCTTAAGAAAATCAAGTTTCTTTTGTGCTTTAGACGTAATTTGCTCTATGTGGTCAGTTCATCTTAATGTAGAATTTAGGTAGACGCCGAGGTATTTAATCGAGGAGACCGAGTCTATTAAACCATGTAAATAATGGGAGAAGACTTTGAACCTATGGAAAACTTTATACGTTTAGTCTTTTCTGCATTAATTTGCATCTGCCATTTGCAGCACCATTCTGTTAGCATGTCTAGGTCAGATTGCAAAGTAATTATGTCGTTAGGGCTGCTTATATCTCTGTAGGTTATACAATCATCGGCAAAAAGCCAAACTGTAGAAGTAATATTATCAGTTATATCATTAATGTATATTAAGAAAAGCGGGCCTATTACCGAACCTTGAGAGACCCCAGACCTGAGTGGTGCTGGACTGGAAATAGTACCGTTCAGTTTAACTGCCTGAAGACGATTGGTGAAGAATGCTTCAAGCCATCTTAGTTTTATTATCTACCTCCAGATTGCATATTTTCATTAGTAATCGTTTGTGAGGTACACGGTCAAAAGCTTTGAAAAATCGATGAAGATACCATCCACATAATGAATCAGATGCAATGAAGTGTGAATGTCTGTTACTAGTTCGTAAAGTTGTGTCTGGCATGAAAGCTTCGGAGGGAAGCTTTCATGCTGATTGTTTATCAGAAAATTATTTTGATTCAGGTGGGCCATCATGTGGGTGTAAAAAATGTGCTCGAGCAGTTTACAACTGACTGAAGTTAGCGAAATGGGCCAGTAGATGCTGAAAACTGTATTATCGCCAGATTTAGGTATTGGTAGAACATATGCTAATTTCCAATCATCAGGCACACATCCGGAATCAATTGATTGCTGAAATATAAGAGAAAGTATAACAGCTGAAAACTCGCTTGTTAGGTTTAAAAGTTTAGCGCTCGCGCCATTGGGCCATGGGCTAGTCTTCAACGGTAGACGGTCTATAGCGGATTTCACGCTATGTGCGGTGATTATAATTGACGGGTATGCAAACGGAATGCTTAGCCTGGGGAGCCTAAGGGAATCGGAGACTGGATGCTCTTGTGTGAGTACGCTGGCAAAGTGCTTGTTGAAGTGTTCTGCGCACTCTTCTGGTAGTAGTACGTTGCCATCTGTATCTGTCATGGCTGGAATCGACTGATTTTGCTTAGAATTTACCATGTTCCAGAACTTCTTAGGATCTGTTTTTAAAAGATTCGGGAGTTAAAATATTTCTTTTTCGCATCAGCAACTGTTTTTTCAGCAAGCCTGGAAATTTCCTTGTATTTCTGCCAATCTTCATGGGCATTTGACCGACTAGCTTTTCTATACACTCTCTTCTTGTTTAGGTGCCTTCCAACATCCCGAGAGAACCATGGGTCGCTTTTACGAGATGTTTATTTTGGGCACACACTGTTTATTTGGGCACACATGAGTCTTCTATATATTTCAGCTGATCACGAAATAAGCACCAGTTTTCATTAGTTGAACGACTCGCGAAGCAGGAGTGAAACTCAGTTAAAAAATTATCTAACATGATATTTATTCTTTCGGTATCTGCGCGCGCATAGTTCAGTATTTGTTTTTTTATTTTTGTCTTTTTATTGCGAGGTAGAGACAATGAGCAATGAATGGCTCTGTGATCGCTGATTTCTTCCATGATTTGAGTACATGCAAGGTCCGGACTGTTTGTCAGGATGAGGTCTAATATGTAATTTCCGCGAGTTGGTTTATAGACTACCTGGGCAAGGTGATGGTAGTGAAGGCAGTGAAGAAACCGAAGATTTTCTGTGCGATCATGCTGTCTATTACTAGATGAGGTGCTCCAATCTATGGCTGGATAGTTAAAATCGCCGCATATGATTAGAAAACAGCACGAAAATTTGATCAAGATTTGGTCAATTGCGTCACTGAACAGTTCCGAGAAATTAGAGTGGCAGTCTGGCGGTCGGTAGCAAGCACCAAGGATGCAATGAATGTGCGAAAAGTGAACAGAGACCCAGATTATTTCTAGAGGCGATTCAATATCTATGAGCGATGGTTGGAACTGTTCCTTTACTGCAATGAGCACTCCTCCTCCTCTAGCCCCGATCCTATCTCGACGGAAAAGTACAAATGACAATGGGAACATTAGTTTGCTGCTGGCGACGATGTTAGAAAGCCAAGTTTCAGTTCCCACAAGGATATCGGCAGAACAAGTGTGAATTATTGTTTTTAAAACATCAAGTTTAAGAAATATGCTGCGGAAATTTGCCAAGAGCAGAGAAATCG
Organism: Amblyomma maculatum; assembly: GCF_055883805.1. Classification (NCBI taxonomy): domain Eukaryota; kingdom Metazoa; phylum Arthropoda; class Arachnida; order Ixodida; family Ixodidae; genus Amblyomma; species Amblyomma maculatum. The sequence continues at coordinate 52,615,923 of NC_139350.1, forward strand.
GATTGGGTGTGGCTGTTTTCGTACGTGGTTTTACATGCTGTCAGTGGTTTCCTCTTGGTTTTGAGAGTCAGAAGTATCGGTGACAGTATCAGAGGCGGTTTGTTCTTGCACATGAGAAGCAGAGATACGGATAACACAGTCTGAGGCTGAATCATAGCGATAAATGCCGCCTCTCATGTGTAGTTTGTTGTAGCGCACACTGAAACGCTCGTTTGCACTGCGTTGCTCCTTGGCGAAGTCGCGAAGCCTTTTCCTTTTGTAAAGAACTTTAGGAGAAAAATCCTCATCCAACCAGACTTTTGGTGTTTTGACAGCCTTTAACTTGAATGCATTACTTAGAACTTCGGTTTTGGACTTAAAGTTAAGGAATTTAACAATGATCGGCCGGTGACTATCAGCACGACGCTGTCCTAAACAGTGGGCTCTTTCAATGTCGCCGACTTGAATACCGAGATAGGTACCAATAAATTCTTTGACAATGCGCTTGGATCCAGCATATCCTTGTTCGACTTCAGGAAGGCCTTTGATGATCAAATTATTTCTTCGCATGCGGTTGTTCATGTCCTCTACCACACCAATTAATTCATTGTTTGTTTTCTTAATGTTCACCTCACATTCCTGCACAGAGTCGCTCATTGTGACAAGGCCGTTTTTGAGCCCCGATACACCAATCAGACATTGTTCAACAGTGGACACTCGCGCATTTATGGAGTTGATTTGCTGATTAATTTCTCTTAACGACGTAGCGGTTTCAGCATGGCACTCTTTTAGCAGCAACAGTACATCATCAATCTTAGGGCCTGGGTTTGCCTCTACGTCGCCCGCACAGAGTAAGAGCATTGCAATACACGAAGGTCTAGGGCACAGCATACGTAGAAGGCCACATTCTGATATGAAACGCTCACTACAGGAGCAGTGAATTGACCGAAGAGCAAAAAATGAACCAATGCGAGCATGGTACGTACATACGTCCCAATACCCATTTAAACAAATATCAAGACACAGTAATAGGGATTGGCAGCCACAGTGGTCAGGAACTTTGAAAGAACAAAGAAACAAAATGCCTACCTATAACAGCAAAGGACAAGAGTTACACATGTGCAGTTGTGGCTGCAAGTCCCAGGGCGATGATGCCAGGCGATTTTTATAGGGTTTGATGGTGCGGTGACCTCTCATGGTTGGATGGGGTCCCTAGTCACGGTGCGGTGCAGGATGATCGCCGGTCCTCAGCTGGCACACCTGGGAGCCAGATAAGATGCCGGGCTGGTCCTCGGTAGATAGCAAAGATGAATCAATAGGGCTTGGCTGGCACGAAGCAAGGTACACCAATCTATAACAGCAAAGGACACGAGTTACACATGTGCAGTTGTGGCTGCGAATGCCAGGCGATGATTTTTATAGGGTTTGATGGCGCGGCGACCTCTCGTGGTTGGACGGGGGTCCCTAGTCACGGTGCGGTGCAGGATGATCGCCGGTCCTCAGCTGGCACACCTGGGAGCCGGAGAAGATAATGAGCTGGTCCTCGGTAGATAGCAAGTGAATCAATAGGGCTTGGCTGGCACGAGGCAAGGTACGCCGATCTATAACAGCAAAGGACAGGAGTTGCACATGTGCAGTTGTGGCTGCGAATCCCACAGTTGCAGCTGTGGCTGCGAATTTCGACCACCTGGGGTTCTTTAACGTGCACTGACAACGCACAGCACACGGGCGCCTTGTTTTTTGTCTCCATCGAAAAGTGGCTGCCGAGGCTTGGATTCGATCCCGCAGTAGTGGAGCGCCGAAACCACTCCGGCGGGGCTACATAATAAGCAAGCCAGAGATACATATGCCTCGAATACTAGTAGTGTCATAAGCAAAACTATCTCTCTTCCAACTATCTAAAGCTCATGTTACAGCAGCACACTGTGCATTAGTGCTGGTGTCAATCGCCTGTCAAAAGCATGCATGCACTGTGCATCTAATATCATAAACATCATTTCACTAGCAGCCTGTGCATAAACTGCTGTGATGTGATTGTAACCCTAGTGAACTATTCTGTGCCGCTGATACAGACTGCTCACATTGCGGCTTTAATAAGGTAGCAAACAATTTCTCTGAAGAAAAAAAAAACCATCTTACTTGGCATATACAGTCGAACCCGGTTATATCGAACCCGGATATATCGAATTTTGGTTATATCGAACTCACGAAATATCCCCTTGAAAATCCCATGTAAAAGTATAGGAAAGCCGCGCCATATATCGAACTCAATTTCACCGGTCGTTCGATATATCGAACTCCGCACCATGCACTGGAAAGTGTGCCTTCCCCAAAGACGATCGCATCACCCTTGGCTGTTTGCCGCATGACGTTTTCAATCAGTTTGGCGACGGTTGGTCTGGACAGTGCCGTGCCCATTCCCCAAAGGCGCGCGCATCTGCAGTTGTCGTTTCCCGCGCGCCAACACATGACGTTTGCAAGCCATGTGCGTGGGTGTGCTCATTCTTTTGCCGAGCTATCTCTCTCCTTCAGCACGCGCAACACATGGGCCAAGCCAGTTCAGCCCGTTTTCAGACAGACGTCGGACGCTTTCTCCAGCGTGTGTTGCGAACCCTCTGCGTGCGGCGGCGTGGCAGCTGACGTGGCTATGGCGCCTGCGGACGTTAAGAAGCGGCAGCTCGTCTTTTTTTTTTTTTTTTTTTTTGCGAGAGTCATCTTTTCTTATCGTTGTGCTGTACGCGCGGCATAGCGTAAGATATGGCGGCTGCGGACATTAAGCAGCAGCAGGGTTTTTTTTTTTTTTTTTTTGCGGGCATGTTTATTTTATTTATCGTTTATCCTTGCATGTATGAATCAGCAAAAGCACGCGGTCAGCTGCTGTGATCATGACGCCCACCCCAGCGCGGCGTGATAAATCGAACCAGGCTTGTGCAATCAAGCCATCACGGGCACTCTGCCAAGTTCGCTCCCCGCCACCACAGGAGCTATCAAAAGATAAACACGCAGCGACGTTATCGCTGCCCAGCATCTTGGGCTGCCAATGAGCTGTGGATGAGACGACCGAAACGGAGTGACGCACGCCATCGACATGCAACCAAAAATGCGCGCGATTTCTGCCGCCGCTGCGACACAGAAAACTTGTTTTGAGTTGCCAGGGTGGCTCGAGCGGTGAGAGGAACGCAGTTCCAACAAGTTTGAAAATTTTTGCTCTATCGCTGCCGCTCGTCGCTGAGATCGCTCAATCGCTTGCATATGTGAGCGAGGTGGCCTTAACGCATTTTTTTTTTTTTTTTTCAAATTCTCGGGTGCAAAAGTGGAGGGTGGGTTCACTATGCTGGTGGGTTGATTACGCGACAAATACGGTATCGTTTTTTCGCATCGTAAGTGCCGTCACAAGCCGATCTCTGTATATCGAATTATCGATATATCGAACCATTTCGTGATCCCCTTCGAGTTCGATATATCCGGGTTCGACTGTAAATGTAACTGCTCATGCTAGTGTAGTGATGGTACCTTGAACCAGCTAAATAGGCTACAGCTTTGCTATAGTTCTCTTTTTTTTTGCGTGTGTGTATGCATATGCATACTATTCACTCCCTACTACAGCTCGTAATTTTTTTTTTTTCGAGTAATTTGCACCACAGCAAACAGCAATTTTTAAAACCGTAATGAATTCCTTAAATCTACCTCTTGATGTTTCATTAACTTAAGTAGCCCACAGGGATCACATCACAAAAGACTTAATAAGCACATCACAAGACTTAATAAGACTAACACTGTACCTAAAAACACCTTTCAGGAAAATGTGGTCATTTTTTATTACATGTGTAATGAACTCACCTCTTTAAGAATTGTCTAACAATAAAAAGTGCTGTATATATGTAAGAGGCAAATGCTGTGTGGTCAATAGTTCACATGACCACCTCTTTGATGAACTGCTAACTGGACAAGCTCCTGGCAAAGTGCTGACAGGTCCACACCTGTTCAGAAATTACCTTTGTGAGGTTGTAGACAATTCTAAAAATCTTAATCGCCACTTTCCCCAGTTTAACTGCAGTTCAAAATGTCTTGCATGCAAACAAGATTTCTCTGCAAAGCTTTCTCCAAAAGCTTTCTACGAGTTTTTTTGGTTTAGTTTGGATTTAACATCCCAAACCATGAGAGACGCCGTAGTGGAGGGAGTTTTTTGGATAGCCTGAGCACTGGTAAGCTCTGCACAGTGTTTTAGGCATAAAAAATGCCCGAAACACACTAATCACTACATTATTGTAACATTGGCAATGCTTGCGATGAGGTTCCCTAAGATATTTTAGAGCATTGTTAATGAGAAAGTATCTTTTTGAGTGAAATGCTCTCATTCTTGACTTTAGGACAGACATTTTCCTCATGGTCCTAGCAAAAATTGCACTCCCTCTGCTCAGCTATATATTTAAATTTTTTATTCAAGTGTGCATCTTATTCCGCACGATATTATTCTGCCTATTTTCCATCCATCATATCCGATGTCACTATGGGGCGTTAAACCCTATATACCATACTTTTTTCTGCCTGTGTGTGTCGAGTGGCTTTTGGCGTGGTATTTTGTGGCAGGTGCAGCATCGCCAGCACTGCCCTCAGTGGCTCGATGTAACTGCTGCGGGAGACTGGCAACAGTTTGTGTTCTTTTCTGCATGATCAAACGTCCAGACTAGAGAGGGTGAATGGGATCTGACAGCGGCTCCCCTTCATTTGACCTAAAGTTACACAGATATCAAACCTGAACATCATTTGACCTAAAGTTACACAGATATCAAACCTGAACATCCTCATCTTTGAGAGCATGACCAAACATAAATGAGCTCAGGCAATTGCTCTTGCCTCATTCATCACACAAACAAAGAGCAATCAAGAGAATTAAAAGCCTCAACTGAACTGATCAACAATCAACGCAGAAGTGCAACGTGAGCCGTGAAGGCAGTCAGCCGCCAAAGAGGTTGCTACACTCCATAGCTGCTGCCCAATGCTTTCAACTTTATTCGACAGCAAGAAACTTGTGAAAATGACGCTGTTTTCCCTGTTGCGCCGCTCGGTACAGCCAACCACAACTTGTCGAAATATTGCTAATTACGCTCGAAAACAAGCAAGCGTGGCACACACACAACTGCTGATGGTCCTGGCTTTTGCCTACATGATAAAAGTCACTGATGACACTTGCCTAAAAAGGGCTCGAACAGCTTGATCTAGGATGTTCATGAGTGTACCTGAATTGTCCCTGCGATGATGTGCAGTAATTCAGGTGACTACCAACGAGGGCACAGTAAACTGCGATTACTGTCTATGTGGCTGAAGTAGTGGTGTAGCTTCGAGGGAATCCACATGACATTTATGGTCTTTTGTTTTACTGTTTTTTTTTTCTTAGTGGTTTTTATGAAAACTGCTACTACTACCACTATTTGTTACTATCGTCAAGCTGTTTCTTTTTTGGTCAACAAGCGCGAGGTTTATTGTTCAGCATACATACGTGCCAAGTTAGAATGCTGGCAAAGCCCAAAGAGCTAACTGTAATTACTAGTAGTTACCACAATTTTCAACTCTAAGCAGTTTGTAGACATCTGTGCTTGCAATAAAAATGGGGTGCAGCACACGTTTTTTGGAATCGCTTCCTCATTCCAATGATGCGCAACACATACTGCAAGCCGAACCTGGTCTGGCTTAAATTTCACACAGTAAATAACCACTGTCAAGTTGGTGCCATTCACTTAAGCAGTAGAGAATGAGTCCAAGAACCCTGCAGGAGTGTGCTTGCCTTTAGCCGCTCCTTGACCTTGCGCTTCTGGCCCTTGGGCAGGTTGAGCTTGGCGTACAACTCTAGTTTCTCCACCCCAGGCCAGACGTCGGGCGTGAGCGAGCCACACAGCTGGCTGATCAGGCTGATCTGGTGCTGCTCAGTGTTGCCCTGCATGATGGGCGAGCGCGTCCACATCTCGGCCATGATGCAGCCGGCACCCCACATGTCCACCGGGGGTCCGTAGTTGCGCTCGCCCAGCAAGAGCTCTGGCGGCCGGTACCAGAGGGTGACCACACGATTGGTGTAGCGGTTAGGCTGCCCTGTTTTGCTGAGGGAAAATGCCCGTGCCAGGCCAAAGTCTGCCAGCTTGAGCACACCTGCCTTGGTGATGAGAATATTGGCTGCCTTCATGTCACGGTGCAGGATCTGTGCAAGTGACACGAAAAACCCACAAACAGATAAAAAAAAAAAACTCCACAACATCTTAATATACGTTTAATTTACTGGTATGTATGTGGTACCTGTAATAACCTGTAATAACATGTAAAAACCTTACAACACAATCTGCAGTGGTGGGACGAACAGGGAGGTATGTGCAGTGCATCCTTGCAATAAAATATTTTGCCTGGCCCCAATTTTTTTTTTTTTTTGGTTAATTAAACATCTTTCCCTCTCCCAATGGCTTCAAATTAACGAGATTTTACTGTATGTGTAGTTAGCACGAGCAATATGTGAGCATGCCCTCTCGCACTGCCAGATGCACCAATATCCAGAGTGCACCTGTCCACAGAGAGCAGGTCTAAATGGAACTCTTCTTGAGCAAGTTCATTCATCGAAACATGTGAAAAGGTAGCAGAGAGACACAGTAAAGGCATACCCCCCACGAACATGAGCACAAGAAAATGGCAGTGCTATCAGAAGCAAAAAGAGTGCAGCTGTGACAAAACATTTTGTGGTCTGGCTTTCTCACTGTGGTACCTGTAAATAACCAGGTGTTTCACCTATTACCTAAATTTAGCACTCGAAAGGAGTAAATATATATAATGACAAATTCCAATTATTCCAGAGCTCTCCCAATCTGCAAAGGAGCAAGATGTCTAGGAACTGTACCGTTACAGACCAATCCAGATTCAGAATCTGAATCCAGACTGACTACTGGAACAGTTCTTCATTTTCTCTGAACTGCTGAATGGAATTTGCCATAAAATGTTATTTCCAGTAACACCACACAATGCAAGTCAATGCTAATGCAGTGCTTGTTTAAAAAAATTTGGCAGTTCTGTGTTCTTATCCTTTTCGTCACCTTCGTCATTCGAGCTTTCCACGTATCCAGCGCACCACAGTTCCAGTTGCGATGCGTTCGCTTTCATACAAAAAGTATAAAGAGCATTTGTTGGTAAATCAGCAAAGCCATGACGTACAGATTAAATAAGGCTGGGCGAAGTATTAACCTATCCAGATTCTATGGAAGATACCAGAAATTGCAAAGACACAAATGCAAGAAATAGGTGGTAAGCACAGAGAAGTTCAAGCTCAAGACAAACTCTGCTTTAGTGAAACAATGCTCCTCAAGGCCACACGCACAAGTCCAGTTACATCACCTACCCCTCACACGAGCGTGAGTATACGAGGTTAGTTCGCTTTTCTTTTTCTTAAGGTCCACCTCCACTCCCACCAAAGTAGGTATAATCCTTTTCCACCATTTGTCCGTGTCAATTACCACTTTCCTGGGTTCATTTTTTTTGTGTGTGATGGTACCCCCTGCAAGAGACCTGAGTATGTACCAACTGGCCCAACATTCAGTGATATACTTAACAATTCAGTAATATTTGGCAGAGGTGACATGCAACTGTTTACAAAAATGTTACTGTGCCATTGCCTAACACAACTATACATCAGGCTCAGCACAGACTCACGTACACATCTTTTGTTGATCTGTAGGCCATACACTGCCGTTTTGAGCAATTATATATATACAGAGGCATTATTTGTGGCATCCGTGAAGACTAAATTGTCTTGTTAAGTGAGGGCGAGGCCTCTCCATGGGAACCTTGCTATACAGCTGAAAAGAAAGCACGTGGCATGAAGACCTCTGGACAAGGCTCGGCATTATTAGTATAAATTCCAGGCGTATGAAAACACTGGGTAGTACTTTAATGTAATAGCGTTCTCCAGGAAATCTGACGTCTGCACTGTGAGCGAAAAATCACAGGCATGGCTCAAACAGATGATAGTTTGCAGGTGACACGGCGCGCATCGACTAGTCACCGGGTTGTGTGACGTCAGGAGACCACACAGCATGGCAAGAGTTGGCAGGCACTGTCAACTCACGCTTCGCCCTCGAAATGGAAAGATCAGAATCCAGCTCTCCAGGACCCTTAGGCCAAGAAAGTATGTTTACACAGTGAGGCTAAAGCAGAGCATCATGTACATATATCTATGTTGGTTCGTCTTTCATGTACTGTGCTAGCCTATGACTATGTGTGGGGATATTAGAGTCACAAATTAAAAGAATGGTAATTAAAGTGAGCAGCAAAGTCCATGAACGCAAAAGAGGATCTGCAAGGGGAACCGACACACAAAAGCCATCAACGCTGTCATGTCACATCCGTAAAGGTGAAGCATAAGCGCCCCCCATTTTTAGTTAAGTTGTTTATGGTCAATCAATATTCGATCCTTAAGAGCCACGAGTGCCTGTTTGGCACCTTCCTTGTCGGCTCAGTCAACCTTGCATCAGGGTGCATTGTGTGGTGTCCACTGTAACATAGAATGCATGGAATGTGTGAAGAAGCTTTTGTTGCCTAGGATGTCATTGGTTATGCTTTTAATATGGCCAACCTACCTCCAAGACTGTGTGCCTCAATTTTCCGCTGCTTTGTTAGAGATCATTAAAGTTGTTTTCCATGGGCCCTGCTTACTGCACCACACAAATTGTAGATGCATTAGAACGACTAAACAGCACCTTGCTAACATGATGCAGGTAGACCTGCAAGCAAATTTGTGGCACTAAAAGCACACCTGATGCAATCATTGGCAATAAAAGCTTCATAAAAAAAAAACTACACCTTACATGTTCCAGTGACCACCCTACTTGTTTACAAGCTGACACTGTTACTGCAACCTGACATTGGAAAGCATCAGTTACGCCAACCTTTGAAAGCAGTGAGCCCACCTTGTTGCTGTGAATGAAGTAGAGGCCATTCAGTAGCTGCTGCATGACTTTCTTGATCTCGCCGAGTGAAAACTTGACATTGATGTTGCTCAGTAAGCCTGCTAAGTCGTGCTCACAGAAGTCAAACACAAGGTAAAAGGTTGCCTTGCATCGGTTGAAAGGTGTAGCTGCACAAAAAAAGAGAGTGCAACTTGAGCTCCAAAGGAAGAAGGGAAAGCACAACTACGCTGTAAAACTTTCCGGAAAGAGGAGAAGGCAGCTGCACACTGCAAGGGAAAAAAAGGAAAACACACAAAAACATGAAACACCCCTTGAAGACCAAGGCCACCTGCACTCTGGATGACATATGACCTAAGTCAAGAGATGTTGACATCACGCAGAGCGATCCTCTGCTATGCCAGAGATGCACCTACCACAAGCTCCAGAAGGAACACCACACAATTAATTGTGACGAGTGGCAAGACTTCCAGATGCTCTACTGTCTCACAAAGCAGAGACTTCTACATCTTGCTCATCGCCCTTCACGGTATCCGTGCATTCGGCTCACTCCTGTCATAAGAAGCCAGTACATAAACAAATCAGCACATTTAAGACCTTCTAAAGCATTCACCCTTGCAAAAGAAGCCAGTCTCAATGCGTCTTTGCCATAGCCATACGAGAGCTGCCATTAAATATGAAATCGTGCACCGTATAATTTCTGCATTCATTTCACATGCCTGGCTTGAGATAAATGACTTGCCAAAAACATTTGAACACCCCAATTCATGTAGCAGTACACAACAGAACCTGTCACCAAGTAGGTGAAGTGCACATATATGAAAACACTGATTGAAAGACAGAGACCATTCTCGGGTGCATTACAACAAATAAATGATCACAGGTCCAAAATGAGAGCAGTTGCAGCCTTCTTGATAGGCACTAACATTTTGATCAGCAGCTATTTGAGGAAAAATAACTCAGCAAAGATAACAATGTAGTGTGGTACGCATAAGCACCTTATGATGCATGCATAATGTAGAAATAAATGTAAAGGTCCAAAAGTTTCGAAGCCACTATAGAGGTTTTGAATGGATGTACAGACCTGACTGCCCAATTTCGCACCGATTTTCAAGCATGAATGAAATATGTCTTGTAGGGCTTCCACATATGAAATGTATATTTGGGCTCTGAACCAATAAATTTATATTTAAAGAACTTCACATTAACACTTCATGTTACAAATACAAGAGAGTTGCTCGTGGATGATATGCTAGTGATGTAGGTGCATCTTGAGACCATGGAATAAAATGGCACCAAAGTGTTAACAAGAATGAGCAGGAGGCCCAACACTACAGGAAAATACAAGGATATGCTCATCAAAAGTGAATTTGTTTTCGATAATGTTCGGGATCCTGCATGAATGATTAGGGATAGTTTCAAAGTGCTGCTTGGTTAGATGTGGCCATCCCTTGGCAAAATCACGAGTGCTCACTCCAGACTCCCAAATTCTGATCTCCCTGCGAGCTCACTCAACCTGATACCCACACAAGCTCAGGCTGACTGAACTCATGAACTCACTCATTTAGACTCACAACTCACTCGGAATTGCGACTCATCCAGAGTCAACAACTCGTTGCGGCTCACGATTCACTTCGACTTGCGACTCATCTGCAGGAACTCATTTGGGCTCACTCACTCACACTCACTAGGTTGAGCCATTTATTTAGTCCAACTGGCCCTGACCAAGGTAACTATCTTAAGGTAGTGTTTTTTGTGTTTTGGTTTATTTATTTAATGAACCTTACAAGCCCGAATGGGCATTGTGTAAGGGGGGTTACAGTAAGAAAAAAATGTCATTAATAATGGGCGAAACAACAAGCAATGCATAATGTCAAATCCATCAAATTTCGGAGTATATAAATGGTTACATGGAACAAAATAGATGAAATGCGTGCAAAATATAAATAACAAAACAAAATTCCAGGATTGTACAATAATGTGGAGGGATTATCTAAACAGTACAAGCTGAGCACATGCTTACAGAATGCAGCAAGGTCATTTAATGAAACAACTGATCCGGAGAGGTCATACCAGAGTGATATGGCATGAGGCAGTGCGGATGAGTTTAAGGCTTTTGTGAGTCTAAAGATGCACAATAAACTGATATGACAAAATAAGCACCTAGAAAGGTGCAGTGGAGTGTCAAGTGGCAGCAGCGAAGGCTTAATCTCTGTAAACACACCTCTGCAACAAGCACAGAAATGCATCCTTGCAGGCTAGTTAGTTGGAGGATTAGCGCAGGAAGACGGGGACAACAGGAACACTGAAAACAGCGCAGCGCTGTGTCCTGTTTTCAGTGCAAGAATTTCTGGGAGGGAAACAATAAGGGCAGCTCATGAAGTAGTGGAGAAAGTGAAAATGACAAAAACTGAAATGTCTGCACGTCAACTGCAGGTGACTGCATTAGTATGTATACCAGTAGCACCAACAGAACAAGGTCTCTGCCAGTAGCCGAAGCTCTGCCCAGTGTAAGAGTTGCACTAGGTCAGAAAAAGCGCAACTCTTATACAGGTAAATACAGCTAATCTGGTGAAAGGCCCTCATCAACAAGTTAACGCCCAATATTATTAAAAAATTTGCTGCAAAACCATGAAACATGTCATATACTCTTGATCACTTAATAAGGTATCTTGAATCCAGCACATTATTCACACTTGTGCCAACATCTATGCAGCACAAGAAAATTTTTTCTTAACTCCAGAAACCCAACCATCACAAGGAATGCAGAGAGAAGGGGACCTAGACTCCTGACAGGCATTTCAAAAACTTAAGTGCCATATTACTACACTGGCAACAATGTACTGTCATACACTGAACTCTTAGCGTGCTAGTCACAATCCATGAATGATGACGGCCACAGCTCACACTCAATTCTAGTAATACCTTGTGCGCCACAAAGGCCCAGTTCTCGGTTCACCTTTTTTATTTATACTAGAGACTGCCCTTTCAAACTCTAACACTTGACCAAACTTTTGCTGATGGCTGCTTTCTATCGTTAGATTAACCCTTTAATTGTTTTGGCCATATGGGTACTGCGCTAAACGCATGGCGTTTAAAAAAACTTCGACACTGGGGGTTGAATTTTTTTTTGAATGTTCAACAGTCAAAGGGTTAAAGGTGCTAACAATATTGGATAACTACGAACTGACGTCAACATCTTTTCCAGATTGTGTTCTAAATGGCGAACGACCCATAATATGATTAAATGAGTAATGTGCTTTTCATATCATAACACAGCCAGTCCCTTAGATTATTCCATTCATGGTAAATCTTCACTACCAGTAACATCAGAAATACCCGTGTGTGCACATCTCACTTGGAATGATCAAGCTGGCCCCATTACGCCAATACCAAAACGCATGCTGAAATACTTGTAAACAAATTTGTCCATGGCTTCTTCTTAAACTAAATTTTCATAAATCTTTGATAAGCACTCAAACCATGGAGGCACTGTGGCATCTAAAATAGCTACCATAATTTTAAAGCAAAGGCTTTACTAACCTAGTAGAGCAGAGTTTTGTCGCCACCAGCGATTTGACGTTCATTTGACCGCGGCTGTGCCACAGTCCCCTGCATTTCACTTGTCGTGCCAAGCTGCATCGCCGCATGCGCTAGCCGCCGCTACCGGCTTAGCTCATGCGCTCTCCCCAGCTCGGTCCCCACCAGACCACAGGACTCGCCACGTACCTGTCTAAGAGGAGCGCCACACTCACCTACATGCATGACAGTGAGGCCAGGATGTTTTCTCTGAGCGTTGCGCGGGAGCGGAAGGCTTTGAGCTGCCGTCAGCAAGCAGAGTATGACCACCCCGCGGACATCATCCAGTGAGCTGCTTCACTGGAGGGGTTCACGATGCTAAGCGTGCAAAGCTAGCTTCAGGGACTGAACTCGAGACAGCAGCCAACAGCAGCAACAATAAATGTCATGCTACCATGACAACTGATATATATATGCAGCAACAATAAATGTCATGCTATCATGACAACTGATATGTCTGTCAAATCATGCATGGCTAACGAAGTGTGTCTACCCAAGCCTCGTCACAGTCATGTCTAGCCACCGACCCAGGCACAGCCATCATACATGGCCTAACGACGAGTGTATAGCTAAGTATAATAATTACAGTTAAATCAAAGGTTAACCAAATGAAACCAAGACTTAATCAGGCTAAACCAAACTTTCATTTTGCATACCCAGGGCTGGCTGAGCTACGCCGCAGCCAATTTTTTCAGCATCACAGGCACAGTTTGTGCAGTTCACACTAATGTTATTAGTGACCCAAGAAGCCAAAACAACAATGGCAAAACTGGCACATAAGCTAATTGCCGACTGCCACCTGCACTGACATACAATGCGGAAGCCAGGCTTCATGCTTATAGATTGTGCTGCAATGTTTACTTGCAAGCTATCTGTGTACAGTTGACAGGACTGTTCAGCACGTCTTGTGTTAGTGGTGCTCAGTCACTCATGAAGGATGACAATGCTAAGGCCGCTATGAGATCCCCATAATCTGGCCTTGCAGCAATCGCTGCAAGTTTCATTTTTCTGACACTGGGGTGTACATGCAAGGACAAGGAAGTCTAGTATAGTCACGCAAATGCTTGACACGGGGTGATAGTGAATGCAAGGAAATAAATTTGAAAATAAAAGACAGAAAAAAGAAAAAGGCATTTCACGACCTGTAGGAAAATTTGTTCACAGATAAAAATAAAACCAAACGAACAGTCCAAACCCAGTTATGAAAGAATTTCTTCAAGAACTTGCATTTTATCCAGTTTTTGAATTCAAAGATAGTGCCTAATTTTTACTGCCTCATTCTGTACCACGTAAAACAAAATGAAGGACCCTAAGCACAATCATACTATTACCAACTGAGCAACGACAAAGCTCTGATCCGACCTACACTGCTGCCCCTCTGAGAGTTGGCACGTGAGGCAGGCATTGACATCCATACGTGCTTTCACTGTCCCTCCTCCCCTTTATGACAGCTCTATTAAATACAAGATACCTAACTCACCATTACCATTCCTTGAGGTGCACACAAGATTTTGTAACTGAGCTTTTTTCCTGAATTTAACATACCAGTTGCCCTGTTCATCCACTTGCTTAAATTTCACCCTGAACCCTGTGCTTGGCACATGACAGCCTCGGCTGCTTATTTGCCATAAAACCCTGCACAATGCGCAACACCTAAATTTCTTCATGCACATATTCAGACAAAGTTGGCAGCCTAAGCTGCCTCATTACTGCTTGCAAGGTGCCTTTCTTTCCCAAGACATCATCAAATTAGAATCAATCATCAGCAGCTTTAGTCAGAATACTGAAAAATTAAAATAAAAAAAGAAAAGGTTCAAAACATTCTATTCTTGCAGTTACTTGATTACACTACACTGATTGAAAACAAACATTAACCTTGCAATACTGGCCTGTATATTTTTGTTTTATGGGGTTTAACATCGCAAAGAAAATCAGGCTATGAGGAGAACCATAGTGGAAGTCTCCATATAATTTTCACCACATAGGGTTCCTTAGAGTGCACTGACATTGCACAGTACACAGGCACCTAGCATTTCGCCTCGACTGCTTTATACCCTGCAATCTTTTGTTGTAACCTCCCAAAGTGACTCAGGCTATGACAGACGTGATAGTGGAGGGCTCCGGATATTTAGACTATCTGGGGTTCTTTAGAAGCACTGATGTAGCACAGCATACAGGCGCCTTGCTTTCGCCTCCGTCAAAAAGTGGTTGCCACTCATACCACATGCTCTTACAGTAATATAAAGACAGCAATTTATTCTTAATGCAAATCGTGAAATTTTTACGCACCTGCATTATCCTTGTGTTCCTAAATAATATGGCTTATGTGTCCTTTTCTAATATATTGTAACTGCTTATTCCCCTCTACAGCCCCTTCTAGAGCATGAGAGAACATCAGAGAGTCTTTCAAAACCCTCCTCCCTTCCATATTATTCTGCCTTCTTGCTCCTCTTGCCTCCATCTGCTCGCTAGAGCACGCCGATGCCTGATCACCCATCGCTTCACGTCGCCTCTGGTACCAACGCCCGCTGCTTCCTCTGAGGAGCCTTCTCAAAAGGTACATGCACATTTGACAGCACATTCGTGCGGGAAAACAGCTGACCGCTGTTTGCCCCCACGAAATATCTGCCTGCCAACCTGACACGCGTGTCGTGAGAACCAGTGTAGAATGGATGTGTGCGTACAGCCGTAACATCCTTTCGGATAAGCGACATTCCCTGTTGGTGATTATTACAGACCCAAAAACGTACCTTTAGTGCGGCAGATCTCAATCAAGTTGACCACGTTTTCGTGCTTGAGGAGCTGCAGGATTTTAATCTCACGCAGGGCTGTGATAGGGAACTGCGAGAAAATGTTGCATCACTACACCGAAACAAATGGAGGGCAGATTGCAAGGCACTTACCCCTTCTTTTTCGTTTTCCATAAGCACTTTCTTGAGGGCAACCAGCTTCTTTGTTTGCTTGTGTCCGGCCTTGAACACTTCTCTGCGAACGCACGCGATCACACCGAACAAATAAGTCACTGCGGCAGCAAATAAATACGAACACCCATTAAGAACTCGACAGGCAATGGCATTAAGGTGGCGATTCCACGGTCGCCACCTTGAAAGTAGTTCAGATTCTGCCACCAGGCTAGGCCCCTAATCCATGAATGAGGAACTGGAGTGCCTAGTCTTCTTGATCTGCCCTGCCTGAAGCCTCTTTGGTTACCGCGCAAGCTTTCAAAGATTTTTGTGCCTCCACAGGGAAGTCCAGGCAGAGAAGGGAAGAACTTTTGTCCGGGTCCTGTGTGGCATGTGCTGCCTCATTCAACTCTCCTCTTCACCCCACCCCACCACCCACTACTGACAAGAGCCTTCCCTCTCCTGTCTATACTTGGTCTCATAAGATATCTGCAGCACTGCCAAAGGCAGAGGAGTCCTTGCAATTGTGCTCCTAAGTGCATCTCACCCCTGTGCACTATAACAGAGAATTGTGCTCCTACTGTCACCCCTGCCAATTTGAGAGGTGTGTAGGAGCACAAATGCCTATTGTAGTGCGTGGGATCCTGATTGGACCTGGCTTCTTCTGCCTTTCACAATGCTGCAAACAGCTTGTGAGATGAAGTATAGTTTTGCTGTAGAGTAGTCTAGGTGGCTTTGACTGCAGTAGGCTAGCTCCCATAAACACAAATAAAACAGGGTGTCAACATGATCAGAGTGCAAATTTAGTACCAGTGAAAAAGAAAAGCGGATGCCAAAAAAGGGGAAAGTGGCGATATCACGCAAATGGTTTGTGTCTCATGCATATATTTCTGCAGGCTTCGTCAATGAACCTTAGTTGAAGTCAGTGCCTGTCTTGTGTTCTTTTGATCCTCGCATGGTGCAATCACGCGATTATGAGCTTTAGAATACGGAGACCTTATTGGTTAGAGGGGGAAGTGTGCATGCCTAGAGTAATTACCGCACCCCTCGCCTGTACATCACAGTACTCCGTGTGCTCATTGTTGTTGCGCTATTACCCTATCCCCCTAAGCAGTAGGGGCCCCTATTCTAAAGCTTCCTATTGTTGATGCCATAGATATAATAGGGATCCGAAGACTCCTGGACTGGAGTGTAAACTGCCAGCTCTTGGGCACAACAAAAAAATTGTTTTATCAAAACGCTATTACATATTATTTTATTTATTTATTTATTAGTACCTCACAGGCCCCGAAGAGCATTGGGTGAGGGGGGCAAATCGGTACAAGAATATCGTACAAGAACGCGGTACAAGTCAAATACAAGAAAGGAACACGAAATTTATACAAAACCGAGTTAAAATAACATCAGACACGAGACACGAAAAACAACGTTAAGAACAAATGAAACTGTTGTACATTTCGAACATCACTATGGCAATAGATGTATACATAGATGTTTTTTAAACTCACCAGGATCAATGAAAGAGATTATGTTGTCAGGAAGATCATTCCAGAGTTTTATTGCTCTAGGTAATGCAGAGGAATTAAACGACAGGGTCTTCCCATATATCCGGTTGAAGCTGAGTTGATTGTGTAAGCGTTGTGAAGAGCGGAAAGGTGATGCCAGAGGTAACAACGAAGGACGGGTGTGAACATATTTATGGAATAAACACAGAAGTGAAATGGAGCGACGAATTTCAAGTATCTGTATGTCATTAAGGTTTTTAAGCTGGGATACACTTGCGAGGGGACTATAATTGCTAAAAATGTACCGGGCAGCTCTGCTTTGAATGGACTCGAGCATATCTATGAGATATTTCTGATGGGGAGACCATATAGGTGAGATAAATTCCAGCTGTGGGCGAACAAATGTAAAATATGCAAGTTTTCGAACGGAGCTAGGTGAGTTTCGAAGGTTCCGGCGTATGAAACCCAATGTCCTCGACGCTTTGTTGCAGACTGCAGAAATATGAGAAGACCATGAAAGATTTGGTGTGAACTGAATTCCAAGGTATTTGTACGACGTAACCCTTGATAGAGAGGTATTATTTATAGAGTATATGAAGTTAGAAACAACATGCTTGCGGCTAAAAGTCATTGATTTACATTTATTAGGGTTAAGAATCATTTGCCAGTTTTGACACCAATCAACAATAGTGTCAAGGTCATTTTGAAGGGTCAGGTGATCAGTCTCAGAAGCGATCTTACGGTAAACAACACAGTCGTCTGCGAAAAGGCGTAAACGGGATGAAATGTTAGTGGGAAGGTCGTTAATGTAGATTAGAAAAAGTAAGGGTCCAAGTACGCTTCCCTGTGGTACGCCTGAGGTTACGTCACATAGGGATGAGGAAGAGCCGTTGACAACTGTGAATTGCTGACGTAATGAGAGAAAGTTTCGAAGCCAAGATAATGTGAGGGAATCAAGGGAAAGGGTAGATAATTTTGTAAAAAGCCGGCCATGTGCAACTCTGTCAAATGCTTTTGAGAAATCTAAAAAAATGCAATCTGTTTGCTGGTTATCATCCATGTTGAAGTGCAGGTCAGTAGTAAATTCAAATATCTGGGTATCACATGAGTAGCCTTTCCTAAAACCATGCTGATTTGAAAAGAAGAAGTCATTTCGTTCCAGATGGTTGTAAATGTGAGAAGCGATAATATGCTCAAGTAATTTACAGCATATGCATGTTAACGAAATAGGCCGATAGTTATCAGGAGAGGTTTTGTTACCCGTTTTGAAGACAGGGATGACTTTGGCTTTTTTCCAGTCAGTGGGCAGTTCTCCGGAGGATAGTGATTGCTGAAATATATGACACAAAATCTGGCTGGAAATTGAAATGGTGTTTTTAAGTATCTTCGAGTTAATGTTGTCCACTCCGGCAGATGATGATAACTTTAGATTTTTAATTAGTGATGCGATACCCTCAGCACTAATGGTGATGGGCTCCATGAATGGGTAGTCAGACTCGAGAACAATTGGCATACTGGAATAATCTTCCTTAGTAAACACTGAAGCAAAAAATCTGTTGAACGTGGTTGGACATTCAGTGTCAGCTAGCGGCAAGCCATCAGTATTGTGTAGTTGTATGAGGTCATGTTTACTTTCGGGAGATATAGTCTGCCAAAACTTCTTAGGATTAGTCTGCAAAAGTGACGGCAGATCATGAGTGAAGTATTTGTTTTTGGCAGCGGTAACAGCAGAACAGTACGCCTTCAAACACAGTTTATATCTTTCCAACGAGGTTGAAGAAGGAGCAGATCTAGCTATTCTGTATAGGCGCGTCTTTTTATTCCGTAATCGACGGAGGGTCTTGTTGAACCATGGATTTTCTATGTCATAAGCTATTGTAATCAGAGGAACATGTTTCTCTATCAGTGCAGATAGTTTGTGTTTGAAGAGCAACCAGTTTTCTTCGGTAGATCGTTCGTTCCTTAGCTATGAAATATATGATAATCATATAATATAAAATATATGATTTCTATATATGATAATTAGCTGAACTTCAGTCAATATTCGCCTTTGTTTTTAGTTTGTGCTTGTCCAACCTTAAAAACTAGAGTTGGCAAGTTACAAAGTGCAGATAAGTGAATGATTGCCTTTTTTTTTTCCCTTTTGAGATAAGTCGATATTGCAAAACAGACATGAAATCCATCAAAAGGCTGTGTACCACGCAGGATGCAGGCAGGCATTCATGTTCACTTCGGCACTGAAGAGGCAGATTCGCACTAAACTATGTTGGAAATGGGTACAAGGGGGAAGGGGTGTTGCACAGGAACGTTGCCAAAGAAAGGCCTGAAAGGGGCCAGTTTTATAGGCACTTATGCTGTCCTCTTCCCCTCTCCCAATTGGATGCTCCATGGAGTCATTTTATTTATTCACGCGCGTGTATGTGTGTACATGCGTGTGTTTGTGAGAGAGAGCGCGTATGCAATAGAAGGAGCAGACTGTTTTCAAGCAATTAGAATTTTTAATAACCTAATCTATCCCCAAGGAACATTTTTCTCCTGTGGCATTTCACTCTACACTGAAACCTGATGTAGAAAGTGAAAAGTAGCGCGCTATAGAAGACGCTGCCATGTCCTCTTGCAGCTTCCAGTGATGATGCATGCGCTTTCTGAACCTATATATTGAGGGGACTATAGTGTGCATGATTAGCTTGGAGCCAAACTTTATTGTCGTGCTCATAAACAGGGCACACACACGTATGAAGCATGTATACTGTAGTGTTGAGCCCACCTTTCAGCTTCATGCGTTGGTAGTAAATAATTTCAAGATGTGGCATTTACCTGTACATTCACACATTTGCAGGATAATAATGGGAGCCCAATTTTTACTCCATGCAAAAGCACCTATGCTTACCAAATATATTTTTTCTGGAAATGCCAAATGATCAGACGCATCGATCAGATCGCGTTCTGTCGGATTTGGCATGTGCTATATTTTATGAGTTTTTCTACACCAATGCTGTACAGCGTTTTTGCTTCATTTGGGCAAACAGAAACACGTTCTTTGTATTCTTCGAAATTCTCATATGCTTTTATGTCAGTTTTGCTAACCTGATCGAAAATCTTTCAGAACAAGTCGCATTGCTTCAAAGCAAGGTTCAAATGTAAACGCAACAAACTGGTCGTTGAGACGGCGGGTGAGTGGACGCCTGGGTGACACAAGATCTGCCTTACTTGAGATAAGGGCCACATTATTTTGGAAACGGTCTGCCTGCCGATTGGTTTTTAGAGTGTTAGCTCTATTGCTCACTTGAGCGAGTTTCGGTTTCTTTTACGAGAATCATAAACAATGCCATCATCACAGCAACATTGTCACCTTCGTTGCGCCTGAGCAAACTAGCCCGAGCGCTCCACGCCCCCGGCCTACGCGGCAAAGCGCGGAAGCGGGCGATGCTACAGGCAAGTAGCATTAGTGCAAAAATGAAGCCGAACCAGTTTCCTGGCAGAGAACATCCAACTGTTTACCATAGACGCCTCAATGCTTCCGATAGTCTGCGGGATAGCGCTCTTCATGAAGCGGAATTAGCTAGGAAGAGGGCAGGACATCATGCACGCATAAAATAAATAAGAAAATATAGGGTCACTAATCAAGTCAAAGTATCTGGAGAAGATATAGACGCATCCTTTTTGTCAAGGCTTCCGAAACGTGAGTATGTTTTCATAAAAGTTTGACTTGGTCAGTGACCTTATATTTTTACTTTATACCACTACCTGATCAGACTACGTTTTGTCGAACTCTTGATTACAGTGGTTTCCCTCATTTGAGCTAAAGCTCAACATTCGGTTTAGCAGCGTTGAGCCCCATCGTGTTGAGCGTGCTAGCGGTTATTCGCTTCTCGTGCCAGGCAGTCTCATGAGCAGCGAGATGCCTGCTTTTGCCAGACACAAGCATCCATTATGTGTGTTACTGAAAAAACTAAAAACGAGTTATGAAAGCCACTACTTGTACTTTGCTGGGCTACAGTGTTGGCTGTATCCGGGGCGCACCTCAGTTGCACGCGCCAGAGCTTTAGCTGACGGCAGTTTCAACTCTGCACACAATCAGTATGGCACACTGAATGAGAGGTGATAAATTAATCACAAAGCAAGCAAGGGTACACTGGCAATGGACCTTTTGCGAAAATAGGGAAAGGACATGCTGCATGTTTTTTTCCAGGAAACAACGAACGCCACAAACTGCTGCACAATAATTGCGTGCAGTGCTTGCATCTGCTAGGCCTTCGGAATGCACGCATGCCTGCCGCAGCTTGCCTCAACAGAGAAGACACGGCCAGGCTCATTAGCTTCCTGTTGTCAGACCAGCCCTGCACTCAACTACTGTTTGGAAGATAAGCTCACCCCATTACTATACTTCATCTCACAAGATGTTTGCAGCACTGCGAAAGGTAGAGGAAGCCAGGTCCAATCAGGATCGCGCACACTACAATAGGCAATTGTGCTCCTATGCTCCTCTCGCCCCCCAAATTGGTGGGGGTGACAGTATGAGCACAACTCTCTATTATAGTGCACAGGGGCAAGAGGCACTTAGGAGCACAATTGCAAAAGCTCCTCTGCCTTTCACAGTGCTACAGATATCTGCACAAATTCTTGGCAATAGTAATTGACCTGACGCCCACAAGAAGAGTGTGCAATTATTCGAAAAAGGTCCATTCGTGAACAATACTCCAGCAATTGTTCGGATGACCCCTCCATGACAAATCCATGGTAGGATGTCCCACTGTGCCTCCACACAATTTACATGCTTTCTGCAGTGGGGTCGAGCTGGGAGCCGAGTAGTCAACCCACCCCTGCACTAGAGCTCGACTCGACCACTCAACCCACCCGTCAGCAGTGGGTTGAGCAGCAATGGCAGAGTGAAAACGTAAAAATATCATACCCTCTCCTAAATACTCCTCGATTCAGGGTGTTTGTAGCGCAACTCTTGTAATTTTGTGACATTCTTATTCCACATGCATTTAGTAAATGGCGCTACCTACTACATTTATGAGCGCGGCACACGGCCAACAGCCTGCATTGCAGAGCAGTGGAAGACTGTGGAAGACTGTCAGCTGGCCTGGCAAGAGTACCTTCTTCGCAAGAGGGAGACGCAACAACTTGTCCAAGTGAAAATGGCAGCATGCAATCAAAAACAGCTACAAGAAATCACGAGAGCTAGACGCAACGCTCCACGCAAATGCTGGGCATATGTGTCCTCCCTGGACAGGAAGCCACCAGCTCATGTGCTACGGGACACTACCACAGGTGCAGCGGTCACTGAGCTAGCACAACATCTCGCAGACCACCTTCACTCAGTATACGGACAGGCTGATAAACAGGAAGAATCCGACACTGGAGCTCAGACATGTGTATCAACATCGTGCGATAGCGATACTTCAGATCTCAACTTCCGGTCGGTGACACCTAAGGCGCTTGACCAAGCCATCGCCCACATGGGGACTAACACAGCTCGAGGACTGGACGGCATTCTCGCTGGGTTGATCAAGTGCCTTGACAAGAAGGCCCGCGAACACCTTGCTGAATTATACACTGGAATCATCGCTGGTGACCCTATCCCCGAGGACTTGCTCTGCGGCAAGGTATGCCTCCTCCCGAAAAAAGGCGGGGATCGAGGCTCCATCAGGGATTACAGGCCGCTGACTATCTCTAGTGTACTCTACAGGGTGTTCGCCCAGGTACTGAAGACCTGGATAGTATCATGGGCCGAGGTGAAGGGCCTGCTTTCGGAGCTGCAAAATGGATTCTGACAGGATCGTCGCCTGGAAGACAACACCTTTGTACTGACGCAATGCATTGAAATAGCAGCAAAGAAAATCGAGGGCTTGTGGCATGCTTCCTGGACTTAAGTAGGGCATATGATAGTGTTCCCCACGAGCTTCTACTCCATAGAATGGCTACTATCGGGTTGCCAATAAGATGGATCGAACTACTACAGCGACTCTATAGCAACAACACCGTGGTGGGATACTTTGCCGATGCCTGCTCCGACCCTGTTCCCGTGCTGGTAGGAATGTCGCCGATCCTGTACATGCTCTACACAGCAGAGCTCGAACACCACTTGGTCCGCTCTGGTGTCGGATTTGCCCTTCCATACTTGCACAATGGCATTCCCGAGTCCTGGACACTACCAGGCCTGGTGTTTGCAGATAGAATTGTACTTCTAGCCACGGAGGAAGCAGAAGCTTGTCTTCATCTCCGCCGAACATCTCGGAAAACTGGGGCTAGCCTTCAATGCAAAGAAATCAGCTGTGCTGTACTTCGCGGGCCCCAGCACCACACTCTCCATGCTGCATCTGCAAAGCGGAGAGCCCATACCTCAGACCACCACGATCAATGTGTGCGCCCGTTTTTATGTAGTTCGATGCTGGAAACCATGAGCAGCGACCGCGATGACGACTGGTGGTCGACAAAACAGACGTACCGAAAACAAATATACTTTCACTCTCCAGGCAGTAATCGGACATTTTTTGCGTACAGTAACATCCTTTTCAGTTTCACACTCATTGCTGTTACGGAACAATAACACACACCCTCATCGACAAAAGATTTAGTGGGCACTGTAATTGCTTCATTCGCGAAATTACAAACACTGCGGCGCCATCTAGTGGCAAAATCTGAAAGCATACCTCTCGCGGTGCAAAAGCAGGGGTGGTTTTTATTTAAGGACGCACTGGAGAGAGCGCAAAATATAATAAATTATGGCAAGCACTCCTAGAAGAAAAAAGAACAATGTGCAGTTATGAAAATCGGCAATATTTTGCTGACATGTAATCACGTGGGGGGCTACACTGAAAGTACTAGGGTTTCTCCGCTAGATAGCGCCTCCGCTGTTTTTACGCAATTTTCAATGGCAAATTAAAGCCACTTTTCTTAGATATTGTAGTACTCGATCTGTACTATATGAGGCAAGATCTTTTCATCTCCACCATAATCTCATGACATATTTTGGCCAGTGTTCATTCCCTTTAATATCAGTGTCCAGGGAGACGTATAAGCAGCACACGAAGAACATGTGCGACGTTCCTCCCAGTGAGCGTGCTGTATTTTGCGCAAACGGTGCCTGTGGGGATGCAGCCGATATGTGATAGTCTGCGAATTGTGGAAGGCTGTGCACGTTCCAGCCCTGACATTCGCGAATGCTGTGGTATGCATACCGGCTCCACACGTGCTTGGCTGGAGCGCGGACAACACAAAGCTGGCCGAGTAGTTCTGGAGTGTCACGGGCGAGTTGCCATTGAGACAATCTAGGGTGACCTCGGCTGGTCATCGTTTGAAGCATGAGAGGCCAGCAGTAAAATTGCGTTCGAGGAACGGCTCCGCATACTGCCAGACTCACGATGGGCACGACGACGAGTATTTCGGTACGTCCATTTTAAGGGGACCAGAACGCGATGGTGCACCCGGGTACAGCGGTTGCGTTGCAAATACAGTCTTTTTTGGAAACTCCACCCAAGAGAACAACGAGCAAACTGAACGGAAGAGCGGACGCACGGTGCGGACCCGGGTGCAAGCAGCAGACCTGTCGCTGGCAATCCGCTATAAGACCAAAACAATGCTCCAGATGTACCGCACGCACGAGCAGGCAATTGCCCCTGAGCTCCTGTACGACAACAGCGGGGGTAGTGCCTAGTGCCCTTCTTTTCGAGGCGCGTGCCAGAGCTCTGCGCACACTCGTGTACCGCCGGCGCTTCGATGCTTCCGCCGAGGCACAAGCCGCCACCTGCAGAGCCTGCCGGAAACATGAGGAGCTCCTAGAACACTTGGTGCTCCACTGCGACGGGTTGTCTCCTCGACACACAGAAGATGGCGACACCCTCTTGCGCGCACTGGACTTCAAAGCGGGCGAAACGAACACTATTAGCCTCCTTGATCACAACGCACTGGGTGCGCCCCAAAACCGCCGCGGTGCCTTGTGCACCACGGCGGTGGCACCCTGAGAAAGTTCAACATCGAGGACAAAATGCACCCCGCGGGTGCATGCCTGCAGCTACACCTTTCTTCTGGAGTGTCTGCTGCAAACTCGCCAAACTCCGTGCCCCGTACACAACGCTGTAGAAAGCAAAAATGTCAACGGTATGAGGCATCATTTGGCAATGTCTGAAGAGAACTGAATCATGTCATGGAAGCGGCTACATGGTCGAATGATACAGAGCATATTTTCTGCTATGCCAAATATTATAGTGACAGCTTGCTTGCTACTTTTGTTTCCCACATACCATAAATGAGTTAAATCCAGTAATTACGCGCACAATTGTGATTATTCAAAAACAAGAAATGAAAGAACAGGTTTTTCAGCAGTCTTCTCTAGGTAAGGGCCTCGCTGAGCTTAAAAGCATGACTTCTCTAGCCGTGCCGATCACATTGAAGCACCCAGAAATGCTGTCAGAACTGCATATAAATCACACACTTCACGTCTCAAAGGCACATGTCGTATGTTACAAGCTTGACGTGTCAGACGTTCTGCACAGCTGCTACGTTAAGCAGGGAATCGTAAACAGCCGCTCGCTATCGTTGAGGCGCCAGATGATCGGCCCGATGAAAACACTGGTCGACTTTCGGGCATTCACAGTGTTTACGCTGTGTGAAGTCGATTGTCATACCGTCTTCGTAACCAGATGATCTTGATAGCAGTTTATCGATTGCGGCAACCATTCGCACTATTTTTCTCCATCGCGTCAGTCTGCGTGCACACTGAGCAGGGCAAAGTGGCTTCTCTGCAGTGCGCGTCCTGCAGTGCATGCCGGGATTTCACCCCTGCGAACCACCGATTTTCTGGGTGCGTGACGGGGCAACGAAAAACTGCCCCGGCAAGGGGCGCTTCCGGTGATCGAGGACAGCGGGTGCACACCAGTGCAGTTGATCGAGGATGCTATATCACAAGTCGCAGTCGCAGTGTTTCCATCACGAAGGCTTGGCTACAACAGTGGTGGCAGATAACTCGGCGATGACCGCCAAATGACTGAATGTCGCACTCAGTGACTGCCACAGTGTGTGTGTGTGTGTGCCAGTGCGTGAATTTGTGCCAGTGTGTTTTAAGTGACTTTTTTTTACAACTTTTTGGTCTGATCCAGGGGAATCTCCCGATACGAAGGGAATGACCACTGACTCATCATCATCATCGTATGGTTCTGCTATTTCACTATTTGTTTTTTGTACACTTTGTAGTTGACAATTATTACCAGTTGAATAAAGGAACGAAAGCCCGAAACTTTAAGTTATACTCGCAAGAAAAAAAGCCATGGAGCATTTCAATCGTGCTTAAAATTTCATGGAGAGCTGGCGCACTTAAACGGTAACCGCATGAGGCGACAGCTCCTAGCGATCCGTCGCGCGACGCCGCACGCCCGTACGCCGCCGCCAACGCCTGTCGTCGCTGGTGCATGACGGAGCAACGGGGCTCAGCGACAGAGAGGCGCGTTTTCAGCGTTGCTCTGTTACCGCCGCCTCGTCATTCGGTCAAGGGGAGTGCAATCACGCTATATCCCATTACTAACACTGAACACCATGAAGTACGATAAAACACTGATGAAATTTATTTTAACGAATGCGGGTCACAGCGCAGCGGTGCGCTACTACACTGCGATGCCGACTTGCATTGCAAGCAGTGACTTTCTCCTGCTCCTTTGAAAATGAACAATATCTAGCAACAATAGCCTTTTTTTTTTCTTTCACTACCCTTCCAAGCTTTTACTGAATTGTCTCGATGCACTCATATATACACGGATCAGACGAATGAGCGCGTGCAGGCACCAGGTTCTTCGCCCAAACCGGACTAGGAAAACAAACTTCACACGCAATAAAAAAACAAAGCCAGAACGGACGTTGAGCCCCTTTAAAGCCTTCTGCGATTGGCTGCCTCGCGAGCTGCTTCCGGGCGACACGCGAAATTTTCTAAAAACCCAGAAACTGAGCGACAGCGACGAGCGGCAATGCTTTGGCGGCCCTCAGCCCGTCGCCTCCTCCAACTGTGCAAAAAATTTTCGCAGCATAATGCATATGTTGAAAGTTATTGTATTCTTACACTTTTCAAAGGCGCGTGGCTAATAAACTAAGCTATGCACACTAAAAAAAAAGCTCAACTTTGTTCGTTAGCATCTAATCTCAAAACATCTCGAACGGTTTTTCTCTAGGTGTAAAAGGTTTTCAGCAATTTTGCATTTCCTGAGACAAGTAGAGCTGAAAAGTCGTTTCTTACCTTTGCGGTTTCCTTTACAGCTTAAACATCTTCGCAGTTATTTATAAACCAAATGCATCATTCGAAAGTAGAGGAAATAAGCTTTACAAGTATATTAAGTCATTAAACAAAACTAGTGAGGCACAGTAATCACCAAAAATGTCGTCTCTTCATCGCTGGAGTGGGACCGCCACCTTAAACCCACCGAGAACACCATTTTTAATGGCCATGGGGTATCATCGTCTCTGCGATCATACCAGCGTAGAGCAGCGGGCAGAAATAAATGGATCTAAAACTTACCCGAACGTTCCCTGACCGATCTTGGCGATTTTCTCGTATTTGGCGACATCGTCACAGTACGGAAATTCAAAGTCTTCAAGCTTGTTCACGAGCTGTTGCTGCTGGTTACTCGTATTTGAGCTCATTTCCACCGAGTACCGAGACGCCGAGACGGCACGAAGAACGAACGATGCCACCCGCAAGGTGCCCGTGCCGCACGTGCATTGAAGTGGCGATTAACTTTCTCTACTTTCCGTCAGTGTCGAATGCGCTCAACCATATAAATACTCGTGTCTTATTTTTAATTTTAATGTTGTTTTAATTTCTCAAGGCTATTTTTACTGGTCATATAGTTAACATTTCTATCAAGTTAGGTGTGCGCTTGTATAATAGACAAAAAGATTTAACTTGCCGGAGACGTATGACGTTTTCCGGAGACGTACAGACATTACGGATAGTACGGATACAGTGTTCTAGAAGGCCTTGTAGTGGCAGAAGCGGCGCCCTCCGGGTGAGGCTTTTTAGGCGGTTGCCGCGACGTGGCGCTGGCGTCGATTCCTGGAGCAGATGCCGGCCCGCCGCCGGTACGCGCGGCGCCGGCGATCAGGGCCGATCAGATAATCGCCGCGTTCGTTGCGGCGTTATCTCATAAACATCCACCTTTTTACGCAATAAATTAAGGGGCCCTGTATCACAGAGAAAATCCGGCGTTAGCATTGCCATGGTTTTCACGCGAAAATCGACGGGAAGCAAAAAATAAAAGCAAAATAGCCTTGCAGACCCATGTAATCGAACTCGGTAGTGTGGTAGATGTGGTAGTGTGGTAGATGTGGTAGATGTGGTAGATGTGGTAGTTTAACGTATAAGAACTTTGCCGCAATCTTTTTTTCTTTTTTTTTGCGCAGTGTTCAGGGTGGTGCCAATATCATTTCGCTTCCAACTTAATATCCATTTGCTAGACAAGATGAAGGCTAGATTGCGATATGAAAATTATAATAATGACGACATATACATATACCTCCGACTGCATGCTGGTGATTGTAAGTATAGGTGTTCACCGAGAACTGAGACAGATACTGCATCTTCCTTTCCCTGAAACCCAACATTAACAAAAATAAAAATTTGCGGATTGAAGGCGGAGTTAAAATGCGAAAAAAAAAAAAAAAAAACGCTTGAGTAAGCGTCGATCCTAAGCTTTCTTGCTTTTTTCCCGCCTGGCTGGCAATGGAGATGCATAAAACCGAATAGGTCCTTTCTTCCTAATCTTTTTAGTAAGTCAGTTGGCTGCAGTAGGTTTTATTTTATTTAATTTTTTTTCTAGATTAGTGGTTACGTACAATATATACGACTTCCGGACACTCGTTAAAATAAACAATAGAGGCCATCAATTATTACTGCCTGTATTTAATTGCTATAATTATGTTGTGTGCAACAAGCGTACCGAAACTCTGACTGTGGCGTAATATAAGCGGAACAATACGAATATATAATATGGTATACATATGTCACAACTACACAAACAATTATCCCTGCTTTGAGACACGACAATGAAGTAAAACTGCAGAACTCAGAGAAAGAGAAATTACTTCATTTCTTCAAACAAAAAGACCAGTTTTGTCCAGATCGAAGCTCTGGGCGTGTTTGGCCAGCTTAGGTGCAATCCTGAAACGAATTGACGATCGACGATGTTTCTGATCTCTTCAGTGGTTGAAGGGCTGATTTCCGTGCAATAGAAAGAAGTGCAAACGCACAGCTACGAATCAATTCTGAAATGGCGCTTTGCTTAATTTTCTGAGCATACACGGGGAAATATGAAAACAGAAAACCCATTGAAAATATATTTTCGCGGAAATTAATTTAAGCAATAATGAGTTATATATAATCAAAATCTTCTTCCTTATACGGCATAAAAATGCACGCATGTAAAATAGAAAGCCACATGTAAATTATATTTTTATCTTGACAAAACATGGCACATTTTGAAAACAAATGGCACCAGTGCAATTGTTTGGCCCCTTCGGAGGGATCGAGCTTGCATGGAAAGGGAGTAAAGAAGGTAACTGAGAGAGAAAGCGGGTGGCGCACAAATCGTTTCAGGGGAAAATATTTAAATGTGGCTCAGTTCATGACACATACTCGAAAAAGGGAAGTGATACATTCATATATTCTGCCAGTGTCCTCGACAGTATGTGACGGAAAACAGCTCACAATAAAATGAAGCTTTGGCACTTGCAACGTATTTTTTATTTTTCGTGAGACCAAATTGTCATATTATTTTGCCATCGATTGAGGAACGTAGCTGGAATCGAGATCATACAAAAGTAAATACTTGTAAATTTTATCTCTGTAAATGAATTACTTTAAATACACTTGAATAAAAAGTCTGGGCAAAATATGACTGATTTCGCTGCACAAGTGAACGCCAGAAGAAAATATATATATATATATATATCATGTGTGTGTAAATAAGTAAGAACAGCATGGTTAGAGCAGTTAGAGCACTGTAGCATGGTTGGTATGTTGGACTGGCGACATACAACCAAAATATCGCGCGAGCTGCGAGCATATCGACAGTTCGCTCAGTCGATGCTTTAAAAAATCGGGGAGACTTGGCGCGAGTGCAGAATAGGCGAAACCGACTTGTTATTTTTCTGTCTCGGGATTCAGAAAATATATTAATGATTCTTTCTAAAACACTGCGAAGTTTTTGAAACAATAGAGAAGGAATGTTAATATTCAGACCATCACTGACAACAAGATAAAAATTATTGCCTACTTTATATTCATGTAGTCTTTAAATTCGAGCACGGAAGGCCTCAGATCTCTTTGTCAAATACTACTGGCAGGTATAAGACCTCCAAGCCCTGACAATTAGATTTAAGCCCTGACAGGTACAGGCAAACACCGCGCAATTAACGCGTTACAGGTGTAAAGTCAGGTGCGATCGGCCTACGTTTATAGACTAAGCTTAAATGTACAACTGTACAACTTTATCACATACGATTCCATCCTCTCAGTACTCAGGATTTCGAGTGGTCAGAACAGCCAATACTCTCCTGCTTTTTTCTTGTTTTCTATGACAGGAAGCGCTAACGTGAACGAATAATAAAGCAAACGCACCTGTGAGCCCAGTACGTATTCCACAGAAATATGCAATGTAAAGCAATAGCCAGTTTCAGCGACGGGAAAATAGCGCAGGACTAGCAAACACAATTGGCCGTCGGCCGCACGTACGAGCTCTGATTTTCAACTCGTTTATTTTCCAGTACGGTACGAGAAATAAGAAAAGCTATCCTGAGAGGCTTCCTTTCGGGGTCATGTAGTTCGTTCTTGAGCTATATTCGACCGTAGGAACGAACCAATTAAGGCAAAATGTTAAATGAAAGCGGTATAAAAAACAAACAAACGCTCTGATGCGCAGTTTCAATGATCCAGGTGTTTTTGACTCTTCATACGATTCAGCGACGCACCGTCACCTTCGGCGACAGCAAAGCTTCTGCGCGGTGTTCAGTCCAGTCTGCTTGTTCGCGGCTTCCCTTTTGAGTGGTGCCACATATGTGTGAGAGAAGAGGGCTCTATGGGGGAACTTTGTTAGTCTTTCTATTTAAAAGACGGTGACTGGCAAAACATGGTACGCGTGCAATCACAGGCCGCGATGTACCTTTTTTTTTTTTTACTTCATCATAATCACCTTTATTTTCATTGTTAGATACATGATTATCAGTATTACAGGAGGAGGTCCCGAAGTATAAACTGTTCGGGGGGACTGACCGCTGTAAGTGTGTGCTGTGCTGTTCATGCAATTTTGCCACATATGTGCCTGTTTTTGTTATTACAGATACATAAAATGAGTGTTGCGCGACTTTGTTTCTTTAGTGTTCACATATATACAATATATAAATAAAACTGCGCGTATACGTGTTTACTTAATTGTCAGCAAGTGCAGTGCACAGAAAAAACCATAAATGCATGTCAATACAACTGAAGCATTTCACTTTGTTCCAAAAAGTACAAATATATGTTATATCAATAAATGCCTATGCTTTAATTGTTGTTAGAATAAAAATTCCGTGTTTCCCTTTGTGAGCACGGGATGTTCGAGACTATCGCAGAAGCCTTCGCAAGCAAGAAACGATAAAATACGTGCGCCGCATCTAGTCCAAGACTCAAAACACACCCTGAAACTTGTAGTCAGCGGTTTCAGTTATAGGTGGGGTCTGTTGCGACTTAATAAGAGCGAAAATGCAGCGCGAGTAGCCCTCTTGCCGAAGATGTGAGGGCGCGGTAGGCTGCAGCACCGCTGGTACCCACCCAGTTTGCAGCGCTCCTGGCGGCGCCGCCAACATTCATCGCTAGTGGTGACACCCGGGAGGCCTCGGTCGGCACACTAACCAATATATTCTAGGCACTATACTGCGCATGCGTGCAAACTGTCGATACGGAGACAATCTCTTTCTCTATGACGGAGACGTGCTCCGGAGAGTCCGGACATGGTCCGGAGACGTATGCCGCCAGAGCCAGACATCCAGTTTGCCGTAATCTCACGAGATTTCAGCAGAGAGAAAAAATGAGACCAACGTTTTTAGATTAGGGTCAGTTGGAAAAGACCCCGCCAGAGGCGGCCCTAACTCGTATCCTATCCGAGGGGTGGCGCTACCGTCGCGTTGAGATTAGGGTGCCTCGATGTAGCGCGCCGCCGCTGGTATCGAGACACCCTAGTTGAGATTGAGTGGGAGGCCATCGCCGCTGACACCGCTGTCGCGGCGCACGTGTTCATTGCTTCGTTTGCTGTGTGTTTTGTCGTCGATCGATGGTGCACTCTCCTGAGGTGCTTGTGATTGCGTCTTTATGTGTTGCTTTATAAGACTGTGACATACGATCTGGGAGATAACGTGTTATTAGTGCCTGAGGATTCCATAAAATGCAATCATAATCAAGTATGGGAAGGATTAACGATTTGTATGCATCAATAACTTAACTTCACATAAAGCTTGAGCTAAATTACGTCTTAAATATCCAAATTTATTAAGGGCTTAATTACCGCAAATTAAATCAATAGGTCTTGACCAAGATAAGTAAGGATCGAAGTGAGAATAATATCAAAACACTTATATTCAAAAACCTTTTCAAGTGATATGCGTTGAATACGCAAAAACGGAGGGCGAGGACCTGTCAGAGAATGCCGCGGTTAAAGATTTACAAAAATCGATAGGCATTTGCCAATTTTTGCATCAT
This sequence comes from Amblyomma maculatum, assembly GCF_055883805.1. Classification (NCBI taxonomy): domain Eukaryota; kingdom Metazoa; phylum Arthropoda; class Arachnida; order Ixodida; family Ixodidae; genus Amblyomma; species Amblyomma maculatum. The sequence continues at coordinate 52,648,546 of NC_139350.1, forward strand.
TACAAAAATGTAGCAGCTGATTAGTTAAGATCACATGTGATCCTCGGAGGAATAGATGAGATACTGCATGCACAACACAGTCATCTGCATGCATGCGGATTTCAGATGTGACGTTATTCGGCAGGTCGTTCATATAAAGTATAAGAATTGTTAATGTTCTAAGGCAGGTCCTTGTGGCACACAAGAAGAGACTGGGACGACACTGGATTTCACCATAATTGTATAGAGAAAGAAAGAGAGATGTCCAGTTCGCCAAAGATGAATTTTTAATACAACGTTCGTGAATCGAGTTTCTAACGAATCACTGTGTCAGAAGCCTTAGAGAAGTCAATAAATATACCACCAATTTGATCAACAAAATCTAAGTTGAAAGAAATGCGATGCACAAATTTAGATAGTTGTGTCAATATGCTAAAACCCAATAAAAACTATATATATATTGTACTCTGGCACCGAGGAACACCAACAGTCAGTCAGGGCAGCACAAAAGCGGAGCACCGTTTCGCTTCAGCGTCTTCTCCGAATCGCCCGTTCAAATCTTCGTCGTCTATGAACAGCATGTGTCATTGCCCCCTTCTTGTGGCAGCCAATATATATATATATATATATATATATATATATATATATATATATATATATATATATATATATATATATATATATATATATATATATATATATATTGGATTATATATATATAATTTGGATTATATATATATATATATATATATATATATATATATATATATATACAAATTGGGTACAAGCGTCCCCCGGCCCGGCGCCCGGCTCTTTCAGGGGTGTGCGTTTGGGAGAGGCTCTGCTAACCCTGCTGTGCTCCTTCGGGGGCTTAGTTTCGAACAACCATGGTCTGCAAAGGCCGTGCTGGAAAAAAAAAAAGGGCCACATACTGGGCTTTTGCCGCGCGAGGCGGGCTTATTGTTGTCCGATGGCGGAACTGATCACTGCAACATCGGCGCAACTATTTAGGCCGTGACACCTTTTCCCAAGCATTTCACCCCAGAAGAGCCGAGCACCAGGCCGGGGGAAAGCTTGTACCCATTGATAAACCGGTGGGTAACCGGCGGCACCAGGGATCGAACCCGGTACCTCCCGAATGCGAGGCGGATGCTCTACCACAAGGCCACCGCTTCTTTTTTTTTTTTATTGCATGGAAAAACTTCCGTAAAAAGGAACAATACTTACTTAAACATGTCCATGTCTAAAGTTACCGGGCTGCTTAATACGAGACCGTCATATCCTCAGCCCGACAATGCACAATCATCAGAACATCAAAAGTCTGGGAGACATACACATGCGTCTAGATACGGCATCCAGTTTGGAGGTTCTTCACGTGCAGCATATACACTTCTCACCAAAGCACACTGCTCCCGAAACACGGATTTCGACGATCTTGGTGGCTCTGCATGCCTGTCGATAATGCGGCTTTTCAAAAGGCTGAACAGTCCCATCAACACAAATAGATCGTAAGGCACGACAGAGTTTTTGTCAGGAGGCAAAAATCTAATTGTATAAGGCGTAATTTCAATGTCCTTCGGTCAAAAAAAGGGCCACATAATGGGCTGTTGCCGCGCAAGGCGGACTTATTGTTGTCCGATGGCGGAACGAATCACTGCCACATCGGCGCAACTATTTGGGCCGTGACCCCTTTTTCCAAGCATTTCACCTCAGAAGAGCCGAGCACCAGGTCGGGGGAAAGCTTGTACCCATTTAAAAACCGGTGGGTTACCGGCGGCACCAGGGATCGAACCCGGCACCTCCCGAATGCGAGGCGGATACTCTACCACAAGGCCACCGCTTCGGTAAGAAGAGTTTTAGCTCGCCAACAAGTATCCCCCAGGCTTACATGGGATCGCCCAGGCCGAGCCCCTTCCCAAGAGCTAAGTCCCACAAAATGGCGGACACCCACGCCGGGGACCGCTCTTGTCTCAGTTTACGTCTGGTCATCGTCGAGCTGAAAACGAATCCTGCAGCTCTCCCAGCGCGCGTGGCGGACTTGTCAACTACTGCCACCGCGTTGGTCGTGTTGTGGGTCGCACCCACGTGCTCGGGCAGGCGGGATCGCAACACCCGTGGTACACTCCCATGACGTGCACCCCTGCCAGACGCCTTCGCGCCCCCGACTTCGGTAACTCTCTTCGTGCTGCGCTCCACGCGAGAGCCCGATTCTACCAAATTTTGTTAAGCGTCTTGGATTGGACGCCGGCCCCGTATTCCAACCTTTGGGACCTACCGCCTACGTACTGGAAGCGCGAGTGGAGGCTTCATCCTCCACCCCTCTGGTCTCACAGCGGTACTACTCACAGACTCTCAGAGGGTGCTTGCACCAGTTCTGCTTTCGCTTCGCCTTCACTCTCTTAGCCTGCTGAGACGCCCGAAGGCCTCAGTGTTTCCCAGGACGGACCTGGCACGCCGGAGGTGGAGTGAAGACAGTCTCTAACAGCGCCCCCATGCCTCCTCGCGGGCTGGGTTACACGGGGTTGCCCCTACCCCTCATGACATTAGTCAGCGGGGATTCCCCCGCGGCGTCCATACATAGAGACTTAGCCGGCACAGCCCATCCCTGGACTGCACCGGCGGGGAACAGACTCTTATTTCCCGCTACGAGGAGTGGTCACCTCCAACTCCAGCGGCTTCCACCTTGGATTACAGGGAGTTGGGAGCTCCCCAGCCTTATCCCTAGTCCCGTTTATCAATAGGGTACATCATCGGTAAAGGCTGTCATTTTCAGTGGGCCCCAGCGTAGCAGTTCCTAAGCCCGAGAATCTACCCCGCTTTAGCGGGGTAGACTTCCTCAGAGTGCACAAGGCTCCGAGGTTCCAGTCGGCCGTCTGAGCATTCACCGGCGTGGCCTCTCTCGATTACAGGAGCGCGCCATTGCTCCCAGCCTTATCCCTCAGAGCTTCATCGCCCATGGTTGCACCCCTCTCGGTTACAGGAGGACGCAGCCCCTCCCAGTGACCAACCAAAAGTCAATCCACCCATCATCGGGAAAACTGCCTTAGTTTGCTCGATGACAAATTAATGCCACCAGGCTGACCTGTCCCTCTTCATCAGGTCACAGCTGAGTCCTCTCCGCTTCCGCGGAGGGCTCTCGGGTGTCTGCTCACCCGTGTTGTAGTCCCGCTCCAGCCACCCAGAAGCTTGGATTTACGGGCCCGCGCCAGACATGAGCCTGGCTATGGGAGGAGACATATGCAACACAAACTCCGTCCCAATTGTGTGTATATATATATATATATATATATATATATATATATATATATATATATATATATATATATATAATCCAAACAATTCAAAATGCTAACAAGGAAGAGGAATGAAGGAGGCAGGCAGACGTTACCCCGTGGCAGACGGCATGCCCAGAAGCTTTTCTAACTCTTGAAAGAGAGTTCAAGGAAGGATGCCTTAAATATCCTTCATGGGAGCTGTTCAACATGTTTAGAAGTGTTGAAAACAAGATATCGACCCTACTGCAAGAAAACAGCCTCTGTGTGGACACTTTCTGGGATATTCTAGATTCACTGATAGGCTGTGGTGTGCTAGGTGTTGGGTGCTTCACAGGGACACTGACTGCAGACCTTCTGCAATACTATGTAGTCCTGCGAATGCACTTTGCAGCAAAGGATGCTTGCAAACAGCTGACTGCTTGTGGCACAATTGCTTCCGTGAGAAAGAAGGTGAAGTTGATGTAGACTGGCCTTTTGGACAAATAAATACATCCACGGGACATAAAAGCATGCATGTAAATAAAGATACGTTATGATTGTTATGTATTGAGCCATGCTTTGTATTTCACTTAACCGCGAGTCATTCCTTTTCTACAATTAGAAGCCTTTTTCCAAGCTGCTCAGAATAACTCAAAAAGCCAAGAGGTCGGCGCACGGGAGGCATCTGTAGAGTAAATACGGTGTAAAGTTATAAACATCCCAGCAGTGAGACAAGTTTACTGACCTAATTCATATCACCGCAGCGCCATATATAGCATAAAACGGGTAGCCGCAACCGTGAAAGGCGATTAACGATACCTTTTTACGTCGTAGTCGGCTTTGTAAATAAACGCATGCGCTAAATATGAGTTTGTTGGAACCGCGGGCCAGTTTTGTTGAAAAACACAGCCGCTTATCGGAATATACTCTCCTGATGTAGGGACGTGTCCTACCAGATGCCACAATGCAGAGTCATCACTAACAAGGTTTGTGTTAAGAGGGCCGCGCTGGAGGGGAGCGTGGAAAGCGTCTGCACGGTGCAGCCGCTACCACCACCCAACAGTCGGTTCAAGCTTGTTTAATTCGGCCGTTGCCTAGTTTAGGCATTGTTTTTCCTGTGTACTATCACGAAATTAATTTCTGTGCGTAAATAACATTTAGCCAGCTGACCCCAGCTGCTTCAAGGTCTTAACGTTGATGCGCAGGCTTCTTGCTTCCGCCGTTCAACACTGAGACGTAGCAGACGACATCAGAAGGGGCAATCCTAACTAATCCTAACTAAGGCTCCACAGCAGCGCCGCCGCTGCGCAGGATACGCGAGGGGCCCGCTCCGTCTACATGGCGCGGGCGCGCTCTTTCCCAACTGACCTAATCTAAAAACGTTGAATGAGACCAAAATATGACGTCAGAGCCTCTCCTAAGTTCTTTCCTTTCTCCATGGACCAGACCTTCTTTATTGGCGTAGACTCTTATCTAGAGGGAAAGCTGTGCTGCCGTCTATCGGAGTTTACATGGCGAGGAAACGCGTTCTCCCTCGAGACCGGCCGTGCATGGAGACGGCCAGTTCAGGTCTAGAATATCTAGGCACTGTAGCTCAGCCACCATGGGCGCTCAAAGCATCATTGGCCGGAGAGCTACCGAGACTATAGTGTTCTAGAATTGAGAAGTGTGCCGTCTACCGCCGGCGAGCTGGTCGTTTCAGCGATGACAGGAGAGAGGGCGCTGTGTGCAGGAGGAGCGCAGTGAGCGCGGAGCAGACAGCTGGGTGAACCGTCACCGCTAGTTCAATCGGACTCCGAAGGCGCTTTAGCTCTCACACGCTTGTCCAAATTTATTAATACGGTTATGTCTTTAGCAATACAACTACTTCCCTTTAAAATAAGCGGCCGTCGTCAGGGAACGGCAATATACGTACAGGCAATGTAAGATACAGATTGCCGACGAACTGACAAGCAACGGCAAGATATATTTCCTGAACGTATTGGGTGCTTTATTTCTCGAACACTAGCGGGAGGTTCAATGACGAATGTCTAACGTATTTCTATGATCGTGTAAATTTTTAATATTGGATGCACCGGTTTATGCGGGCTAGACTGAAGTCTTCCATCGACGCTCGCACGTACTGAAAACGCAGTGAATGGTGTTTTAGGCTAGGCTAGCGTACGTTTTGCGCCACATGTAAATAGAGGTATGCGAAGATTGCTTGAAGACAGAATTTATGCCAGCGCTTACTGATGACTTTATTTAAATGTGGGCGAATACATATGAACTGGCAGTCCTACTCAAAACGAAATGAATAAATGAGAGCACATAGCAACGAACGAAACCACTAATGGACGACGTGAAAAAAAAAATCGCGCCTTAGTGCAAGAATATGGTACAAACGTATAAAACTGTACAGAACTATATGAGAATATTAATGAACTGTACTAGGGCGTGAATAAATTAAGCTGCTAAATTTGAAAACACGCAAGAGAAAGGCAGAATGATTAAAGTCCTCAAACACGATTACTTGCACCTCCTCAGCTTTAGGTGCTTTACCTGCTCTGCTTTAGAGGTCTGCTCTTGGTTTAGCGACTTGGCATAAAAACGCAATCGCATGAGGACGTAGAACTTCACTATGTTAAGTGTCATTTCTTTGTCATGAGTAGGGCAACCAAACTTGGAAACCTCTGCGCTTTGCAAAAAAAAAAAAAAAAAGCAAATTCATGCATGCTATTTGCGTTAATCTTTCTTGAACTAAAAAAAAAACCGTGAAAGACTCTTCCAGTGTGTGCCCGAGCTTTGCAAGCTCCGAGGACGGATAAAGAAGACCTCCGTGGTCGAAGTTTGAGATACATTGATTTTCTTCTTTTTGTGCCGCGCACGATTTGCTTGAAATGAGATAAGCGGAGCAAGTACTGCATTTTGACTTCTTCATGAACTTTCTAGCGACATATCCTGCAATATAAGCTATGAGACGGCTAGAACTGTGCCTAGTGACGTATCTGTGGTCATCTGAAGGAAGGGAATTCAAAGTAGCTTCGACGTCCTCGAGCCTTCCCTCGTCAACCAAACGGTCAAGCTCATCAATAAGATTTGAAAGAAGCTGCGTAGGATTCTCGCTTGTACGGCTAATTCCAAGTAAGGCATTTACAATTTCAGCATTACAATTTCCTGTCCTTGGGGGTTTCGCTAAGTTGTAAAATGCCAGGGCATTAACTGTCACTAAAAATTGAGCCGGCGTGGGATGATCGTTGCAGCCATTAAATTGCCTCACGATGCCGAAGAGGTTTTCTAGTTTGTCTTGGCTTCGTCTCGATGTAATAATGTATGCACAACCGCATTTTGCAGATAAGTAGTCAACGAGGTCGACTGTGGACTGCAAAGTTACCCGAAAGCCTTCCGCGGTGCTGTTGCTTAGGAAACCATGCTTTGAGTCAACCATGCCTTGAGTGTATTTCGAGAAGGGAAGGGTGCGAATAGGGAAGGCAGCAGAAAGAGCCCGCAATGAGCAAGAATAAAGAACGAAAGAAAGGAAAAGAGCATTCAGTAAAAGAAGGGGGGGGGGGGGGGGCGAAAGTCATACGAGACGGACGGAACTGTTACTGTGCTCTCTGCAAACATGTGTTTTCCTGCTTGACCAATCATCGCTCTTCGCTCAACAACGCGCCATAGTACAACAGCCAGAGAAGCAACGCGATGCAACAAAATTCACGCAGGAAACGAGCCGCAGAAGCAGACGCCCCAAGCGTTTCCTCTGCGGCGCGCGCGCTTGTGATGCGCTCCTACGGCTGACAGCGCCACCTACGCTTTTCATCGCTCCGGCGACCACGTCGCTCCCTTTGCCGCGCGCCGAAGACGGCACACTTCCCAATTCTAGAACACTATACCAAGACCTTCTTTATTGGAATGCTCTGTCGCTTCTGCGCATGCGCCAGCTGAAAAAAAAAAAAAAAAAAAAGCGAGGAGGAATAACTTGCCGGATGTGACGTAAAACTTGTTTTATGTTTTGTTTGCAAAAAGTCTGCCGCTTCTCGTCGCTGTTTCTAGCGATAGGCCGATAGCTGGTCGCCAGTGTCGCCGGCTCCGTGATCGCTCGCAAGCCGGACTTTGCTGTGGCGATGGTGGCGGACGGGTTTCTTGGCATCGTAGTTTGAATATCGTAGCCGAGTGGCCGTGTGTGGCCGTGTTCCTTTCCACTTTTTATAACACTCCTTGAGCTTCGGCTTCGCGTACTGCTGTTCGTCAAGTGGCATGCTGTGATATTCCCATGCGTTCTTTTAGTTACAGATAGCACCGTCTCCGACCTGTGGAGACTCTGCGACGCTAGTTCTGCAATGCGTGTCAGCCCGCCCTTGTCGATGGAACATGCCTGCAGTATGTTGCAAATAACTGGTGTGGTCAGCATTCCATGTACTTACTTGCATTTCCCGAAATTTATACCAGTCACTGCCTTTGGATCATCCGGAAGTACGTATACAATTGGACTGAGGTGTACAGCGCAACTAGCGCAACACATGGGATGCGAAAAACTCGTCTCCGATCGAGTGCTTGAATGGAATCTCGCTGTCATTTTTATCGTTGTCTTCGACTTCGACACCACTATTTAGTAGCAGTGGTAAACTTTAATCACCTCGAAATACCAGTATAAAAAGGCCGGTTGGAGCCTGTAATTTGTACGAAATTGCCTCTCTATCCTGGATTTCAAGAGGTGTATCCGCAGGGCAATTGTTTTGCCATTTTTGTTGCCTTTATCGGATGTACAAACAGGAATTCGGTGTCCAATTGATGCAGGCAGCTTGGCACAGCTAATCTATTATGAAGCTCCGGTACAGTAGCCAGCCCGGGACTAACCGGTAAATAGAACCTCAACCGGGAAGGCCAGCTATTCATCACAGCTCTCAAGCGACTCGCTGCCGGCCTACGGGACTAGTCTGCAACCGTGGAACCCAGGCATATTTTCAAGTAAACTTCTGTACTTAAGAGTGCCGAGAGGTAGACCGCCCGCGCAAAGAAAAAAAATGCTCTCCACATCTCCCGACGCAGTCCTGCCTCTAGTTTTGCTCCTAAAGTTGAAGGCTCGAAGCGCAAGCTGTGAAAGTCCTGGTATTTTTGCACAGTATTTATCTTCCAGCTGCCCTAGCTCTAGACAGTTCTTGTTGTATCGAATTCCTGTATTATATTTTTTTTCTCAGAAACCATCCCACGACGTCCTATTCGATCGATGCTATTCCTACCTGCCCTGTAGTGCTTATCATTGTAGACAAGCATGTAGACTAGTGTCAAAACAATAAATAAACAGTGCTGCGTTCGTGATTCCATATTTGTCCAGTTATTGCCCTTGCAACTAGTTGCAGCATGCACCAAAAACAAAGTTTGCCAAGTAATTATTTCGTCTGCCTTAGGGAAAACAGGCCAGCTGTGAAAACTGCAAAGATATGGACTGATATCCCTTCATATTGTTTCACACAGTCATGCTAATGATGTGTTGTATTTTCAAAGATCTGCTTGCCAGCGGAAGACGAAACATTTATTGCGGACTGCATATTGGTAGTGTAGTGTCAAAATACACACATGCATCTCGATTTCAGGACATTCAATACCCTCGGGTGGTTACAAAATACTCCAATTGTCATGATAGCCAACTGCAGCTATGGGATAAAAAAGTATATGGACATTGGACATAAATCATTGCAAGAGTAACAAAACTGCGTAAATCTGCACTGTTAAAAATATTAAACACTACACAGCGAAAGTAGTTTTGCTAGAGCCATTGCTGTGACTGACATGGCAAACAGTGCTTGTTGCCTTTAGTGATATGTTGAGCACAAGGCCTGCATGGAGATTTTAATCCTGTCAGTTAGGTGGAGTTATGTCCTGTTTTTGTTGTGTTATCATACATGCAGGCCAAGGTAATGCCATATGGTCCTTGGTTCCAACACTGCAATTCTGAAAAAGTGACTGCCAACACAGGTCCGATATACACAGTCCCACTGCTGACAGTGTATATTCCTAAGTGATGTCCAAGTCTTGGGCAGACACTAATTGATGCAGCTCACAAAGCAACATTCCTGCCAAGGAAGTTGCCTACCATAAAAACCACATGCCATAGCTGCCATTCATGGCAGCCCAGAAGTAATGAAGTGCTGACAAAACGCACTTGAGATGTTCAGTGAGTTGACACAAGAGGGAGTTGTTAATATGGTTAATTAGTCATCCAGTAAAATTTACACTATACTTATTTTGTTAAACAAAGCTCCTTTTGTGAAGTAAAACAAGCTCCAAGTAGCCACAGGCAAAAAGTAGGCAAATGGCAATACATATTGAGATACTTATTGTGAATTGTGTTTTATTGTCGGATTTCTTTGAAGGGACACTGAGGAGGATGGAAAGCAGTTTTCCTGTATTGCTAAGATACAGTGTTCTAACCTTAGAGAGACCACACGAGTCACTTTGGGACTTTAAACCCCACAAACCATTAAAGAGACCACTTAAAATAAAAGCACAGGTTTTAAAAGGATGGAAAGACCAAGAAACAGAACAAAGATGCTGCTATTACCGGCCAATTTTGCAAGTAAAATGCATGCTTCCACACAGAAGTTTCGGTGCAGATTACTGCAAGATACATTGTGCCGTGAGCCACCCTAATGTGGCAGTGACACGTCCTTCTCAGCAAGGTTATCATGAATCGACTCACGGGAAAGCTTCCAATTTAAATTTTCTCATCAATAAATACTATATGCCACAATTGTTGCCAGACAACACAGCCATAATGAGAGAAATCAAATATTTACTGAGACCAATGACTCAATAGAGTTGTCCTCAGTGTCCCTTTAAAAGGGTGCACTGAAGCATTCAAGCAAAGTATACACTGATGCATGTGAGAAAATATTCTGAGGTAACGCAATCTTTGCTCGAACAGAAGACTGGCAACTTCACCACAAAGAGGGTGAACAGCTGCCTAGGTACAAAGGTACAGCACATACAGCAATCGCAATAATTAGCAGACGTGCATTGCAATTCACAGAATGTCGGGAAATGTAATCGCTAGGTTAAGTATACTGGCATTAAATGTGCAAGCATATTTTGCAGATTGCCGAGATTTATTTGTTGCTTCAATTCTGTATTTCATAATACGGCCACACCTTTGGTCAACAAAAAAAGGGCGTGCAGGTGCCAGGAAATGGGTCAGATTAGATGTGCTAGGTTTCTCTCCTGGAGGAGCAAGGAGAGAATCATTCTCCTGTAACCAGTTGACGGTGGATTCATCCAAATGTGAAGGTCCGATGTTTGACGACCCAAAAGTTACCTAAACGGGCATCACTGCCAGCCGTCGACCAGAGCATATGCAAGAGAGGTGGTCATGTGTAGCCTAAGCACGGACATCTGCACGACAGAAGGCAAAAAAAAAAAAAAAAAGAGCTCACACTTTGGGTATCACATCAAAAATATGTGTAAGCCCACTCAGCAACCAAAAGTGACGGACATTGTGCATGCATACAACGCATGAATATGTCAGCGCAACTTAACAGTGTTGGCCGTTCATGTCATATCGTAATTATGGTGCAGTGAGGCTTGCTGATGAATTAAACAGGCTCTGGTCATCACAAACCTCTCAGCAGCACCTTCCCACAATCAATGTCCTGACCTTTCAATAAGACAGCTTTCTCCTCCTCACATTGCTAGAATGCATCAGAACGTTCTTGCTCACAGCATATAAATACGATAAATATGATAAAGATCACTATGAATGTCATTACGGTTTCTTCCCCTCCCCCCTGATCATTTTCCTGTACTGTACGTACAGCTTTCTTGACCTATCCACATCCAAGGGCGAGCAACTCAAGAGTTGCTCGCCCAGAGCAAAGCATCAGAGAGGGCACTAGAAATTTTACTTTGGTGTATTGTAGGACGCAGCCTAGCTGACAGGTGGTGTAGGCGGTATTCTAGACGCTGCCATTTGCAAAACCATCAGGACGAGCAGCAAAACACGGGGCCAAGATGAGAAGACATCAACAGCATAACAGACCACACTAGTAGGACCAGACATTCGATCGCGACTAAAGACGGACACAAAGATAACAGGGAAAGGGGGGCTAATTGGTGGTTAGTACTTTAACGCATATTGCAACCGCACGAAGGACAAAGAAGAAAACAGACAGGACGGAGCGCATGAGTAGGTATGTGCCATCAACTCGAGAACAACGACGATAACTGCAACATTAAATTTCCGCGCCCCTTGCTGTACCATTTCTTTCTGTCCCTTGTCCCTCCGCGGTTGCAATAGCTCAAGGCCACAAAGACGAAACCAACAAACGACTATATGAACTCATAAACGTGCAACTAGGTTGGGACTCGCATTGAGGAATGTTATCGTCATTTTTAAATCGAAACGGAACAAATAATTACGCCTAGAAGAACCTGGCAGAGGAAGAAAATCACAAACTATCACAATGCATTTAAACAAATCGAGAAATAAAAACCAGAGCGTAATTTCAAAATACTAACCTAATTTCCAACGAACGCCGCTGCACTTTTCCGTACCTGTCCACGATTTCGCCAAAATGCAAAGAAAAAGATAACAGGCAAGAAAAAAGTTGCGATGATGATAGGGTCCCTGGAAATATTGCTAGTCTGTCGTCCGCCGGCCGCGGCGGGGGCTGCCGCTGAATGATCGCCGCGGTGGCGCTGCGGTGAACCGGAGTGCGCCACTGCTGACGGAGCAGACGACGCGCGCGCCCGTGCGCTTCGAAATGCATTCGCTGCATGCTCATTGTCAGGTGCCTTGTACATGCGATGCCGCTCTTTAGTCTTTGATTTCAGTTTAGTCGTAATGTTGAATTCGCAGCCGAGTTGTTGGCATAACCACGGATGCGACTTTTCTTTTTCGTGAGCGAAGTTTTGCGCGCATGCCCATGAGCCGATGTAGAAACGAAGCTGCTTTTTATACCCTATTATCCTGCTGAAGCTACCGACGTGCCGTATTGTAATGAAGACTTCTGAGGATTTTGTGCAAACAATTGCACTTGCATGGAGAACTATACTAGACGCACATTCTAGGCTCCAAGGACCATGTGTGCGAGCAACAGAGCGCTGTCGCCGGCGTTTTCATTCACGCTATAGTTTCATCTTAACTTCTTCGGACGTTTAGCTAAGTTATAACACGTATGTAGAACTAGAAACTTTCGATGCATGCACAATTAAAGCACGCAAGATGGGAACCCGAGCCCTTCAAATCGCACCGCGCTTCAGGCAAACTGCTGATAGGCATTCTTTGGTACGTAGGAAGCCTAGTAGCCACTCATCAGAATATGCCATCACTTTTGTTGACTTCCGTTTTGCAACCTCTAAAACATATTTTAACAGCCAGCTGTTAGTTGAGAGGAAGGGCACTAACACTTCTTTCAAACTCTGTCCTTGAAGGTGTTCATTTTCATTTTTCATTTCACCGAGAGCTTTTACCAGCTTTGCCACCTTGTCCTTCGTACGACAAACAGCTCGAGACATAGAAGTCTGTTTCTTAATTTTTTCTTCTTCTTGACAGGGTGCTCTGAGTTAACTTTCGCAAGTACTTGCAGGCTATATGCATGTTGCATCAGAAATAATGGTACAGTTCGTCGCAAATTAAGCAACGCCCATTGTAGGTGGGAAAGGTCTTGGTAATAGCTAGCTTCAATCCGCTGCCAGGACACAAGCTGAGTTTCGCAATGTCCTGAATAAGATTAATTACCTCTTCTGTCGACTTTACAGCTATCTCTTTGACTTTGTTTCCTCGAATGCACACAGCAGCATTCATGGCAGCTTCACCACTGCGATGGAACAGAACTCGCCGATGCCAATTGCCTCCGGAGATTCGTCCTCGCTTGAGTGGCACTATGCGAATGTTCGTTGTTCAACATCAGAAATATCGACATTTGTCCCCAGTACGTGGCATGCAGCTTTCTGCATTCCTGGAGCAGGCTCACGTCACACGATCCACCACCGCTGTATTCTTCAACTGGCTCCACTGATGCTTCAGGATCAGTGCACTTTTTTTCTTTCTCTGCAGGTCTCCCTGCTGACTGTTTTTGCTCGTACAAGTTGCGCTCCTTCCTCTTGAGAGGCAGGGGTTTCAACAAGTATTTTGGAGTGTCAGGAAACAGCGGCATCCTTCGTGAGTTGCGTAACATCCCGTGGAATCTCAATTACCTTTACCTGTCTTAAAACTTCGCTCGATAAAGCAGGATTTGAAGTGTCGCTCACAAACGTCGACACTAGCTTATTCGTGTTACAGTAATGTGAGGGCAACCCCGATCCGGATCATCCGATATTTATATATACCGATATTTATATCAACGTCCAGGATTTCCTGTCTGCAACTCACAAAATAATGAGGAAGATATTCACCACTTGTGGGTTTGCCCGCCACTGAAGCCGACGATATCGGCACCTGACGGCAGTGGGCCTTTCACCGAGCAACCCATCTTCGTACATTGCTTGCACGCAAGGGCCGTATCATCGTTCTCTCTTGAATTTTATTAGAACACAGCCAGCCTATTTTCTTTCATTTATTACGCCTTTTAATTTTCGTTTTGCATATTCCTTTATGCCCTAGCTGAGACAATAAACAATGTTATTGCCTTTGCCGCCGCGCTTGATGTTGCGCTCCCACTCTTGCCTCTTCCCTGCGTCTTTCGGTGTCCTGAAGAGAGAACATTTCACCTTGCACGAGCGCTACCCGGTCTTGCACCCGGGCAAGAAACACGTGCTATCACGCTTACCCCGTTTTCTGAACATGGCGCGATCACATATCCGTAAAAAAGGCACACTTGCACACATGCTAGCTAATTTGCGCGCATTCCGGCTCGCGAGCGAAAAAAGTGCACGTGGTGCACGAGCCTTGTCACGGCACCAACGGATCAGAGCGGCGCAGGTACGGCACAACCGCCACAGCACCACGTACACAACGCGACCACGCTCCGAATGCGTACAGCGCCCCCTGCGCTTTCATCCGGGAAGCGGCCAACCGGTTCCATAGGGAACCCCGCTCGGACGGCAGACTAGCAAATACTTCTAGGGACTCTAATGATGATGATGGCCGGCTCGGAAGGAGGCTGCTACTGGCTAATGGCTCAGGGGCTCAGGCGCGTCGTCTGCTGCGACCCGGTTGCAGCAGCGGAATGCTTCCTGCAACCGGGTTGCAGGAGCAAAATGCTTGCTGCAACCCATGACGTCTTATCCGGTTTAAGAAAAACGTCACATCCGGCTATTGTTTTGTGGGTTTTGTGTTGCTTTTAGTAGCAAAATGGCTGGTCGTCGTCTTTCATGGTGGGAGGCGTGAGAGCTGTGTCGCCGTGTCAGCCGTGTGCTCTCGTGTTGTACGTTACGTAAGCAATTTTTTCTATTCTTAAGATACTTCAGTATGCATGTATTGAGTCATTGCCCACTGTCTAGAGTTCTACATTTAGTTTTCAACGTCCGTGCGCCCGAATGTTCTGTTGACCATTGAGCCTGCTTGGCCGGCAGTGGGCCCGAACGCCCCAAAGGTGTATTATCGAAGGTTTCAATCGAAAGCTCAACGCAGTTGGACACTAAGGAACATGCGGTTAAATACCGTTTATTAGGCCAACCGCACGAAAATCTCAGTCATGTAAAGCACGCCTGACTATCAGTCTTGCGTGCGCTTGAAAAGGGCGGGAAACTTGGGTAAACTTTCCGCACCTGTCTGGGTGAATAGTTAATGATTGTAACGTCTCTGAGCTGATAGAGGGACTTTAGGAGGTACTAGGACATGACAAAACAACGCGTAGAAGCAGGAAAGGCGAGGATCACACAGGCCTGTGTGGGAAGCTTTTGTTTCGATGCACCACGACGTACTAACCATTTGTGCGACATACTATCATTTTGTGTGGCCCTCGTTGCTATGACGCGGTGTAATGATTTCATACCTCATTTTATGACTGCGCACGGTCAAATGTATGCAGGGCCGCTTTCTGATTACGGTGAGGTAAGCGATTTCGCCTTGTGCTTAAAGTGCATCAACATGTACTTGTTTTAAATTCAATTTGTTTTGTGTGTGTGAAGATCGCTTATAAGCTGACGTCTAATATTTGGTACGCAGGGACCTTCCTGGTATGTGTTTTGGAGTCTAGCATGTACTTGCTGGTTGCTGAGGCTGAACAATGGGACTATGAAAGGCGGAGACAGCATATGCTCAAACGCCACAAGGTGAGCCCTGTACTTAATTTCAAAACAATTGCTGTGCCACCGCGACTGGTCATTTGTTTTACATGGGGAACATGCTTGGGCACAGGTCCCCAGTTTGCATAGAGTGCATGAATGAATCAAACAAGCAAGCATTCCTGCAGCTGCAGTGTCCAGCTTGTAGTTTGCAGCCTTTCTTTCCGAGTTGCAATTAATGCATTGCAAACAGTGTGCAATGTAACAGTTGATTCAGACTAAGAAAACCAGACTAGCTCCAAAAACAAACAAATGTTTGCGCAAGATGGAAGATCAAACCACGCTATATTGTCTTCTCAATTCGCTGTGAAAAACTGGCAAAGCTGCCTTCTTTAACGAATGATATTCCTGCACAGGTTGGTTTCTTCTGCCTTCGCTCGTACCGAGTGGTGTTGGTGACCACCGCTGCGTCCGTAGCTCAGCAACACATTGCGGTGCGGAGATGAGGACTTCCCTTCTCGACTGCACACATTTATTTACACTTGTTTACAAACTATTTACAATAACGTCGTCAGATGTGATATCAAAACATAGAGGGCTAACTGCAACTGGGTGCACGATCGGAGGTCAGAGGCTAGCAGAATCAGACCTTGGCCTTCTGCTACACTTTAGGCCGGAGTCCCTTGAGACCTCCGTCAGCCTAGCCTCCCTCCTCGAACAAACCGTCTGCCCTCGTCTGAGCCCTACCGTCCTCCGAGCCCAACTGTCCCAACGCTCCTTCCTTAGCGCTCAAAATTCGAGTCTAGTCCGTTAACCAATCAACGACTAGTCACTCTGTGGCCAATAACATGCAGTCCTTCAAAATGGGCTGGCCAATCACTGTGCCACATATACCCCTCTCCTATGCATGTGAAGTAATGCAAACACAAAGCATGCACTATGCGGCGAGTGGTTGCGCACACAAACACATACATCTGCGATTTCTCCCTCTCCAAAATCCTCCCACGCAAGAGGTGCCAAGCAGTCTCAAAGACAAACGGCGTCGACGGTTACACTTCCGAAAACACACACATAAACACACACATGCAAACCTCAGGCCCAAACATTCCGATCCCTGCCCTTGGTTGGTTGCGCACGGGCGGCGGATTCAAAGGGACGTACAGGCGTCTTCCCATGAAGACATGTCAACAGCGCGTTCTCCCCAGGCCCGTGTTACACCGCATTTCGGGATTTATGGCCTCCGCGCCCTCTCCACTCGAACCGGGAGACACAGCAGTTAGTGCCGAACCCACAACCACTGCGCTTATGCTGTGCCTTCCACTTGCACTGCTCTGCCTCCGTCGCGGGACGGACAGAGCCGGCAGCGTCGCCCGCTGCCGTGTGTTCTGGGCTCACTTCCGAGAAGCGGTCGCCTGCGTGACCGTCATAAATCGGCCCGCGTCAAGCTGCCCCTTGACCTTGGCCGCCCCTTCGGAATCTCCTTCTGGGCGAAGCCCGCAAACTTAACTGGCGCCGCAAGATTGCCAGTCAGTTCTCAACTTGCATCGGTGCGCATTTTGTTTTTCTCGCTGACGCCCCCGCTCCACGCCTTTCTTCGATCATGGTATATTCTAAGTTGTAATGTAATGTAATGTGGAAAAAAGTGCATTGTTCACCGCTGCAATACAGGCTACATATTCTGCAATGAAAAATGTCAGCTTTCTTCGGTGCGAAAAGATGTCGAACGACTTCAGCTATGGTGGCCGGCATGCCAAGAAAGGGCCGAGCTGTACTGTCACTGTTTGTGAGGGGCACTTTGAGCCCAGGTTTGTGTCCAAAACATGGACGACAGAGTTAAATGGGCATATGCTGCAAAGCGTTGCTAGCAAAGGAAGCGGTCCCCACTATATTCTCTGCCTGCCTTGCCTACCTTTCAGACATCGAAAAGTAGAAAGCGAACCACTGAAAGGCAGCCCCAGGAACCGAAAAAATAGAAGATCGTCAAACCTTATGTAGAAGCGTCAGGTGAAGGTAGCACGCGCTTCACACGACACTGCGTGGGCATGCACAGGCCCAAAAGCTGGGTGCGGCTCAACCCACGGGCCGTCTGGGCCGACAAATGAAAATTTTTGCTGGACTCGGGGTGGGCTTAAACGTACGGGTCTGAGCCGGATTCGGGCTTGTACACAGAGGGCCGATGTCCTTTATAGTCACTTTGTCGGAGTAAAATACACATTCGCGGCGTCGCTGCAGCGAAATGGATGAAATGACCATGATACGCTCCGAGAAAGAAGTTTAGTCTTCTTAGCTTATTTATTTACCTATTACGGCACCGCGGTGGCTTAGTCATTAAAGCTCTCGAGTACTGAGCTGGGATACCCTAGTCTGATCCTAATTGGGAGACGGCATTTTGGTCGAAGCTGAAAGCATGGCAGGCATATACTTGATGATGGCAGCTTCATTGAAGAATCCCAGGTGGCCGAAGTGATCCGGACGCCTCTGCTACGGCGTCCTCACACTTTGAGCCGGTTTAGGACCATTGCTCCAGAGACACAGCCCTTTTGTTGTTTTTTTGGAGTCATGTACACTTTTTTTTTTTTCTCCACATGAGAAAATTCAAAACCAAATGTGGGTATGGTTTTCATTTTAATCTGTTGATTGGAACGTCTCATAACTGAAATAGCCGCAAAGGCTTGATAGAGTTTAGAAATCTCCTTGACGATGAAATAAGATAAATCTTTAATGAGCAATTTTTAAATAGTCAATCAGTGTCGTAAACAATTAGGCGCGCGCCGGCCACATTGAACGATACAAACAAATATATAAAATTACTCCCCTCGGTGACTAAAGAGCAGCAGTCAGACACCGCTCTTGCGTGTTTTAAAGCGTAAAATGCCATGTGCGGGTTACGCTGGTGTGGTGCAGCGGGGAGTTCGCCTAATAAATTAGAGTAGCGCCAGATGAGGCTGTTTCAGCTATCAGCGAGCACAGGCAGTCTGGTCTGCGATAAGGCGCTTTCACATATGGTCAGTTTTATATACCACTGGAGGCTAGGAACTGGAAACCTCATACAAACCACTGGGAAAGGCCAACATTCGAACGCTTGGTGAGGTGCTATCTTTTTCAAGGTTGGTGTTCAACACTCATGACGCCTCAGCCACAGATACAGTCTTGCTGCCGCAGCGGCGCCATCTTTCTCGACAGAGGAAATTGAGGGCGGGGGGGGGGGGGGGGGGGGGGGAACCTTCTACATGCAGAATCAGTGAAGAGCATTGCAGCCAGAACACGTGCCGGCCCTGGCAGCGGTGCTGTTGTGAGCTATGATATAACAGCACCTCTCGCACACCACAGGGTGGGCACGCCGCCTGAGCTTCTTGTCTTTTGTCTACCGCCGTCGCCTCCAGTTCACAGATAAATTAAATCGAGAAGAATATTGGCTTTCTCTTTCTTTGACGGAGGTGGTACCTACGCTTGACGAACGGCAGTTTTGGCATGGCGTGCTACTTACGCACGCTATTGGCTACTTTGCGTTTCCTCGAGATTTTAATCAGTTATATTTTGCTGCACACGGTGTCTAAATATTAAAGCATCCTCGCAAGAAGTCCTATGACAATTTTTTTTTGCATTCTAATTGAATGCGATTTCACGAATTGAAATCATGGCCAAACTGGTTGCTTTTAAAGGGGACATGGCTCTTCAAGCTACTTTTCCTACGTTTTTCAACAAATTTGATAAAACCTGGTATTCTGATTGGGCAGCTGGAAAAATGGTTACATGTTTGAAATCAGTGCAAGAAACTGAATCAGAATTCCAGGTTTTATCAAATTTGGTCAAAAATTGGAAAATAATTTTAAGAGCCATGTCCCCCCTTAAGCAGAAGCGAAATGCAATACAGCTGACATATTTCGTGGTGTGTTTGGAGACTGTAAACAGCCTAAACTAATACATTCTTTTTCAGCGAATTTCTAACAGTTTAGAGTTGTCGTGGGAAGACGAAAGAGTCACCACTGGCTGTACTGCCCGAATCCGTGAGTCTCACTGCCTGTCGGAGGTTGGGCACACTACAAGCAGTGGCGCGCCGCGCCGGCGCTGCTCGTTCATACACAACCCTTCAGACACCACACTCCACATCATGTTCTACTTGGCACTTGCTGTATTTTATTTTAAACCAGCCAAAAAACGAGACAGGGAATAGAAGCTAACGAGATGAGGCTGGCTTCTCTGTGTCTAGTCTTTTGGCTGGCTTAAAATGAATGATTACCAACTCGCCCAGTTGTTAACCTTGTTGCTGTATTTACAGGGCATTCCCACGTCTGTTGCTGCGGTTTAGTTGAGCACTGGTGAACGCTGTCTATGTTGGGATACATGCAACATAAATAGCTTGAAAGTAAAAGATTGCACAGCCATCATTGTAGCTAGTAGTTTGTAAAGCATGGGATGCATAATGTGCAGGTCGCGGTCCTCAACGGTGGCATGTTTCTTGTTTTTGTTTTTCTAGTTTGCAATGAGTTATTTTTCATTTGACAGTAGATACACTACTAATTACCGTTCATCACCAATGCAGATTTTTTTTTTTTCTTAGTTAATTATATGCTTCCTCAATTTCATTCTGTTGGTTTGCATACCTGTGTCGTAACAGAGCCTTTATATATTTTTCCTTTTCTGCTAAATAGAAGAGCATGAGCCTCTCATAGCCTGTGTTGCTTTGGGACGTTAAATCCCATGAGCCAGATTAGCATGAGCCTCGTTTCTGGCAGTCGTAGATCTATTTCATTGAACCTCTTTGTTAATAATAAGCTCGTCAAACATACGTCAGACAAAAACATACAGTATTATGGGTGTGACACCATGAAGGTGTCAATCATTAGAAATGTCACAAGTGTTGGGCAGGCATGCAGGGCCCATCATTAACGTGTTAAAACTAAGCTCGGGTGCCGCTCAAGCGAAAACGTGAGAAGCTACTGACAGAAGGCCATGGAGTAGGGCATCTGAAGGGGGAGAGGGCTACCCTTGAGTGCAGTCTATCCGCACTGAAGGGATTACTGACCAGTGCCTTGGAAATTTTATCAGAACAGGCATGGATAAAAAAAATTATATGCACACGATAGGGAGTGGAAATGTGCTGCTTATTGATGTGAACTCCGAACTAGTCCAGTGGTGCTTGAGCACATCATAGTGGTATAGTCCACATTTCTCAGGCTGAAATAGTCATGTTTTTAGTCGAACTTATCGTTCGGGCATCAAGTATGGAAACAAGCATTGCATTTTCTGCTAGTTTGTTCCAAATTGTTTCTAAGGTCATTTGTGTTATTTTAAATATCTGTACATGTTTTGGCTGTTAGTCTTATATTTTCAGCAATGCATTGATCTTTGAATAAAAAGGAATCAAATAGGTTATTTTGGTATGTCAGGTATAAAATATTCAGCTAATAAAATCATTTGACTTTAGAAACGTGCTCCAAAACAATTTGAATGCTTCAAAACTTCAGTTTTATAGCTTCAAAGTGCTCAAGCCTGCTTCTACCTCTCCAAGTTGGTTTGTGGTTCAGGTCATTATTGACAGTTCTGCATGACTGAATTGATGTCTTGAGTTTGGAGTTTTGGGGAGGGTTGCATCCATTGGGAAGAGTGAAAAATGCTGGCTGAAGATAAGGAACGCAGCATTGTGAAAATTCCGATTGCTATTGGGCAACCATCTCATGGATGATGGCACTTGAAAGCGTTTTGACTGGAGGTACTCGCACTGCTTGGGCTAGGTGAGTGCAGTACTTCATCTTACAGGAGCATATGCACCTAATCTTGGTCGCATTTTGCTTGTTAACGACATGCAAGACAGTACTTTGTACAGATCACCTGATTTTTATCTTCAACCGCTAAATAATTTATAATTGATTTTTTGTCTTATCTGTTTCAGGGTGTCTATACTCCATTAACACACTGAATGTTAGTAGTGCTGCTACTGCACTTAGTCAAGTGTTGGTCTCAGTTTGCAATACTTTCAGCTGCTTTGAGAAGTAAGATGCTCATGGACAGCCTCCTTAACAACATGAGCTGGTGTATTTGTGATGAGGACTGTATATCAAAGACAGCCAGAGGTTTTATGATGCTGGCATTACTGTTGTGGTGCTGCAGTTCAGTGAGGGATTTGGCCATCTTGTGGTTGTTGCCTGTTTGCTGTGGCCACCCTCAAAGTAAATAGCTATGATCCTGTCACATAGCTTGAGAACTTCTTGTTACTTGTATGGAAACTACTGTTTGGCACAAAATGACTTGTGGCTGCTTCATGTGCGAGCGACTACATTTGGGTGGAACAGTTCCTCATTCTTCTTCACAGCCCATAGGAAGGATTTCGCAAGTTTAGAAAATGAAAAGTCCACAGCTGAATTAGTTGCGATTCTGGAATCATGCTGTGTAGTCGACAAACGCTACAATTCGAGAGCAACGCATGTCGTCTAATGAACAGTGCAAGTGAAACTTCTTGGATGCAGCAGCAAATGAAAATGTGCACACATGGTTTTCAAGATGTCTCAACGTTTATTTATATGCTTCACAACCTACCAAAGTCCGCACGCTTGCGTTATACCAAAGCACAATCACCGGTCTGTTCTGATGTCTGCGGCCAGTGTTGATAACTTCATATCAATTCTTTACCACCCGCGGTGTCCATTTCTGCTGTGCATGTGCACTGCAGTGATACATTGTCGCACGCATGCAGAGAGCACTAGTACTGGCCTTACTTAGGGTAACCTTTTTGCTGTTTTGGCTTTTCTCATTCTTGAGCTATGCTACATGGTGCACGCTTTTCTTTTGGTCTGGTTCCTTTGACGAGTCATGAATTCAGCATTTGTGCTTTTTCTTTTTGAGGGTGTAGTGACCATATGCAAATCCACTATTAGAATATATGAGCTGCTGCATAGTCTGCAGGCCTTTTATCTTTTTATTTAAATTTAGTACGTCTCTGAATTTCTCTGAGTGTTTTGTTATTGTTCTGAGCTTGCATACTTTTGTTTTTTCTCCCCATGACAGCCGATCCTGCACGTGACTGATGCTAGTCGAGAGATCACAACAGCTGCCCACCTTTCAAAGCATGGCATTCCCTGGTCCAAGTTGACTGCTCCCTGTGCTACTGGCTCAACAGTGTGCTCACAAGTCTGCACTTCACTTACACACGTTGGCCATAGCTTCTGTGTCAAAATAAAGTATTCCTACCTATGTGCCTTTTCATTCATTAATAACGCACATGATTGGAGTAATAAACACTCCAGTGCCAAAACACCATGTTGACACACACATTTATGTTTAGACTGCCTACCTTCTGCATTACTTCCCTTTTGTAGCCTACCTAGAAAGGTAAGTATTTTACTGTATGTGTCATAGAGCCACATGTATTTCTGTTATTCCTTTTGAGACAGGAAATAATCTGCAAAACCAGTGAAGTAAGAAAAGTTCACAGATATGTTTCGTAGACAATATTTAGAGGTAAGCCCAATGAAGATGCTTGGAACTGCAGACGGGGCCTGGTGATGGAAAGGCAAAGTGGGCGGTGTTTGTTGAATTGCAGAAGAGTGGTTTAATTCAATATTTTGCTAATGAGCAGCAACTTAATTGCAATGTCCTTGTCTGTGGGATACTTACACCCATACTGTCACCTCATGTAATGCTCAAACATTTGGCAGTGCTAATCACTTCACTAAAATATTGTAATCTTGGCCCTTCAAAGTGAATTGTGTTCAATAGCGAGGTGACATGCTTGTAGCAATGAGATTCTAACCTTGGATACCCTCTCAATACGCTATTGCTGTGCCTCTATGCTACTGGGATGGTGAGGCAGCATACTAAAAGGGCATAAACAAAAGCGTGTGCAGTAATTCTTACCATGTAACAATAGTTGAAGCCCTCACCTAATTTAATGTGATTGCATTAAAAGGTCATATTTACCAAAAAAGGCATTTTGAGCGACAAGGATAACTGGCAGATGGTATGACCGGATGGATTGGTCTGGGTGATGTGGGGACCATGGTATGGTCCAGCTGCCTACTCAAGCAGCTCTTTTGGCATGAGAAAAACTCATTGCCTTTCAGAATCCCAAGTCAGATGTGTGAGTTGCGAGTTCATTCACATCATGTGATAATTAGTAAACTTACAAATTGGTATGTGTGATAAAAGCGCAAACTAAGATTGGTGAGTCAACAAGTAGCCAACTAAATGTACAGGGATGAGGATACAGGAGTCGTAAATGCTGTGGCATGTTTTCCTTAACAGCGGTGCAGAAGTGCCCCCGAAATATTTGTTGCATTTGCTCAATTTAGGTGTATTTCAGTTTCTGGTATAACCTTTCCCACACCTTTAACCTTTAGGCACAGTAATTGTAAGTAAAATCAGCAGTTAAAAAAATAGCATTGCCAATATGAAAGCGTTCCAAAAGATTGAGAAATAGTATTAAGGTACGTATAGCAGCAAAAGTTGCAACACTGTACCATCAGCATGCACGTGTGATCCCAGCCATTTTTGGAACCATAAATGCAGTATTAACTTCAGTAGTTTATCAATTCAGTTTCGGACTATCCTCATGTTTGACAAGATTTTAATGATGAAACCTTCAGCTTAATGCCTCTAGTAGCCTGAGTATTCTGAAGCATAGCATTGTTGCCTTACTTAATTGCTTGGTACACTTTCCAATTTTGCAGTGAGAAATTTCTTAGCCTAAAAAAGTGAAACATTTGGCAGTACTCTGTCAGGGACAAAGCAAGCTTTTGGAAAAGGAAAATAGAGTAGATGTCTCTGAGTGGACACCCCATGTGCACTGTGAATGAAACTAATGAGCAAAAAAAAAAGCATATGCTTTCAAGCAAAGTATTGCAATGCTTAATATTACATAGAATTCCTCCTGGCACACATAGATTTCATATTTCAAGCTGCCAGTTTCCATCATGCAAGGACGACATCTGCTAGTTTCTATACAGCACCTTCGTGCTTTCGCACTGGCAAGCCACGTTTTGCGAGAGGGTACCTTTCTAAGTGGACTCAGCTAGGCTTAACCTGATTTCCATGAAATATATATGGAAGGGTGCTTAAACCAGATGCTATCAGGCTTTACGTATACCTGCAGGTAAGAGCCCTGCCAACTACTATTTTTAATAAAGAAAATTTGATATATCTAGTCGTCACTTAGAGTTTGTCATACATACTCCCTCAAGCACAATTAACAGTGTTCTGATCGAGCTGCTTGATTGATACTAAAAAGGAAAATGCAGCGCTGACACCAAACATGAACGGGCCACTGCTCAATTAAAACGCCTGGAGAGAGTGCAACGTAAGTCAACTTCATCCCTTTCACTTCTTCCTTGTCGACTGCGACGTAAAATATCGGCAGCACTTGTGCAGTGCTCACCTCTACAGACCGAGCCTGCTATGCATCTGGTCATCGACTGGAAGCTGTCGGCCGGCGCATCGTCGCCGTCGATTCTCCCAGCGACGCCACGCCCTCCGCGGCACGGATTCAACCCTCTTTCCAGTTTGGTTGCTAATGGACATCAATTTTCGCTGATTATTGTACTAAGCAGGTAAGCCCAGCTCTACTAATTGAGCACATAATTAAAATATTTTATCGAGTTCAGTTTACAGCGCAGCCCTATGGCAGTCGCGTAACCAGCGAAGCGAATAAAGAGCACATCAGAGGAAGAAAGTTCGGCGATGCACTCTGATGCATATCTTACGCATTGGATTTGTTAGAGACGACCATGGAATAATCTAAACAACACGGTCATTTGGCTGCTGGATGTACCATTTCTTGTAAATCCGGCCGCGCAAAATATATAGTAAAAAAATTTACTTCTTTTTCCATATTTTATGTTCACAACAAACATATGCATAACCACGCACTGAGATCAAGTGCCACATGAAAATTCGCGCTTCCACTTCAGTTCGAATAATAGCTCTCGAGGTCAAATGTTCGAATGAGTCGCGTTACATATGCTGTGTATGCGAGGTGGGTACGTGGGGGACGAATTAAACTGCACTGCAAAAGATGGTTTGGTTTGGTTTATGAGGTCCCGAAGCAACTCGATCAGGCTGTGAGATACGCCGTATATATAGTGGAAGGCTCCGAGAATTTCGACCATCTGGCTGGGTTTTTACCGTACCGCGCAGTACACGCGGGCGCCTTGTTAGTATTCGCTCCCATTGAAAAGCAGTCACCCCAGTCAGGATTGAATCCCACACCCTTGGACACAGAAGTCGAGTACGTCAACTGCACCAGCACAGCGGGGGAGGGAGAAGACACTGTTGCGTTGTTGGGTGCTTGGTTTTGCCCGCGGCTGCTACGTTTTTGTGGCACGGCCATGCAGTCCCGTTCCACCTAGCTTCCACTGGGACATCGCAATTCAATCTCGACTTCCTATAAAATCGCAACCATGCAATTCCTGCCACGAAGTCGCCTCCTGGTCGAATTAGCATGGCTTACCCTGCTCGAGTCGCCAGACAGTTCGTTTATACACGCTGGCCAACAAAGACGTACGGGATCTGTTGGCTCTTAAATGATCACAACGGTGCACTGCAATGCCGATCGACGCCACGTACACGCTTACGGGCGGCATGCAATTCGTTGCAGCCTCCGCTGCTGCGGGTGCGAGTCGTGAAAAAAGAAACTATGCCGGGACTGCGGGCATTGCAGAATTAACATGCAGTTTCACGTGTTGGTTTGGCTGGAGGCTTTTAATTGTGCCCGTGTATGCGGTGCGATAACAATTAAGCAGGCGCTGGTATATAACTGACAATACTTTTTAACTAGTCATGCGCACTAGCGCCTCATTTACTAACAGCTATAGGTTTGCTGAGGTCGCAATTATAATATCTATATCAGTCTTTTAAATTTTGGAACCACCATTATCGTCCCCGCTTTTAGCACACGAATTTAGGCCGAGTATGGCAGAAAACAAAACCTCTCGGTCGAGGATAATTTAGTACGCGCGGCATATATATGTACAGGTGTACGTTGTACGATCGCTTCGCTAGCCATTCCTCCCGGGCGCTCCCGAACATTATGAAAGGAGTGACACCCGCGGCGGTGCGTGGCGCGTATTCAGCATACATGACTAGCGTGGCGATTTGCGCTCACCCGCTGTATAGTTTCGGTTTCGCCTGTGTACGGCCGGAACTACCCGAGCAGGTAGCGTAGATGGCAGCGTACTGCTCCGAAGTTGTCACTTGCTCCTTCTTAGCGCACAGGAGGGACGGCAAGCTTCGAGAGCAAGGTATACCCGCACATATGAAACGGGCTCATAAGAGAGCCAGGTCGAAAAAATAGAGAAGGTTATGGCCAGGTACGCGCTCGATCATCACAGTGGTTTCAATTTAGCCCGTGCATAAAAATTTCTTGCGTTAAATACGCCAACAGAATTATGTTTTGGGAAAGTTTACACAGATATAGATACTGACATGGGCGTCGACATGACCCCCTGCATGGTGCCAACAGATTCTTATTCACTGAAATTGCATTGTCAGAACACTTAGTGACATAATTTGTTCATTCTAGAAGGACAAACTCGTGGAAGTTTAAATTTTGAGTCTTGTGCTATTAAATTAAGGAAAAAAGTATGGGAGATGGAATAAACCCCACCCTTTACAACCCCCTTTACTGATACATTATCACCAGGTTTGATTTGGTTGTTTAATCTGATGCAAAAATTCATAAGAATAGCAATAAATGGACAGCAGAAGACAATTAAGTAGTTCAGTTTGGTAGTTAAAATCTTAAGGGTCACTGTATCAAATGCCTTTTGAAGATTAAGAAAAGGTAGCTAATTTTATTTGAGTTGAACATGCCCATGCTTCTCATTTAGTGAATCAGTATATACAAAGCATTCCTCATCACCTGATGGGCCAGCTCATCAAGACACAGTAATTGCTTAACTGTGGCTGCTTCCTCTTTGTATGAAATAAATAACTTGAATTTGAGGCAAAAATTTCTAAGAAAGGAAAAGGCACGAGTACTGAGTCATCAAAAGTGCCTTAAAATTGAGATACTCGCCTAAAATCAAGAGACTTAGCTGCAGTATATGCAGCCAAAGAAGAAACAGAAAAAGGCTTTTGAAATGTTAAAACAAGTGATTTTAATAGCACCCCCAAAATTCAGCAAGAGTACTGGGCAATTTTAGAGTGTATGGTTAAAGCAGAATTCATTTTACCCAAATTTAATACTCAACTTGGCTGTTCTGCCAATGCCAAATTTTTCTAAAAAATTGCAACACTTAGAAGCACAAAAAAAGCCTAGCCCTGAAGGCTTTTGCTTTCTTTTCTAGAATGCATTCATACCTTCAGTTAGAAATGTTAAGGTAGAGAAGCACGATCAAACGCGACCATTCAGAGCTTCTTTGGAACTATCCAAAATATAAGTTATGAACTGCAAAATAAAATGACCCACGTTTAAGGTCTAATTGTGTTTTTTAAGTTTCGCTTTCAGTTATGCTGGTCCCTGTAGACCTTTCCTCAACTCTTTAAACTGTACTTCAAGACCTAGTAGAAGTAGTAGTAATAAACTTTATTTGGCTACAAAAATGAGTGCCAAAGAGGTTTGCAACTTGTAGAACCAGGGCCATCTGTCACTTCGACATGGAGGACTCCAGCCAGGTACACCAATTAAAAGGAGGAGAGTCAAGATAAATGGGGGACTGAATGGCAATGGTGCAAAGGAAAAGCAGTGTTCTAGGTTAATGCAAATGAGAGATATAGTTGGGACAAGATGCTTTAGGTGGAAACGGTAAAGAAAGAAATGCACTGGGAGAAGGAGGAAGAAACTTTAATGACACGGAGTATTAGGCACCGAGAATGTCCTGAGTATGGGTCACCAAGGCCAACCAGTCCGTCAGCTGATACAAGACTAGTCAAGCCCACCAGGTCGGGAAACAAAAGTGAGGAAAATGAAATGTGCCGGGATTGTGAGAAAATTTGTTCCCATTTTACGTTTGACATGAGATTTAGTGACAGAAGAAAGGAAGAGGAGTCAAAAGAAGAATGAGATAATCTCGAAAATGCCTGGAAAGCAGCTTCATTCATCAAATTGACAGGTTGCAAAAAGCCGGCTATCCGGAACATGGTGTCATCTCAGTTGCTGAAGGAACCTATAAAAAAATGAAAACAAGCAGCAAGGAAGCTATGACTAACACAGTGGACAGAATACAACAACAAAATCTGGTTGCAATACCCTATCTGCACAGCATATCGCATGATTTGAAACGAATAGGCAAAAAAGTAAATATCGAAGTAGTTTTTACAGCTTCGGAAAAGTTATCGAAGCTTTGTAGGATCACTCAAACTTGTGGTGTGCAGCGACGTGCATGCAGCATAGAACACCAGACTTTATTTGTACCCTGCAGCACAGGTGTGGTGTATGAGATCCCATTAAGCTGTGGGAAACGTTACATTGGACAAATGGGTAGATGCCTCAATGAACGGCTCTGAGAACACAATTATACCTATGAAAAACTTGCAAAAAAGAAACATCTGCGAAGGAAACGTTGCTTTGCACTGCAGCAGGTGCACAGGTTGTATGCCCTGGCTTCTACAGGGCTTAAAGCCAGGGGGTGTGTCAGAGACCCCCCCCCCCCATAATATTTAAGAGGGTTCAGAGATCCCCACAAGCTTGAATTCAAGCATGAGGACTGTAAGAATACAAACCAGGTAACCATTGTTTTGTTCTTGTCAGTGGTGTAATTGGAAGATTTTTTCTCTACCGTTTCAACAGTTTCACATTGAGTATTAATAAAAACCAGAGATGGAGAAAAGTAATGGTTTCTCCCCTTTGTATAAAACGATTTGCAAAACAGGCAACCAGCCACTTTCTCTCTTTATTTCCCTTTCCACCAATGCTCGAATCACTACATACCCCCTCCGATTGAGCCAGACTTTAAGCACTGGGCTTCACAAAACAAAGATTATTGGTAGAAGCAACAAGCAGATTACAAGAGAGATTCTGGAGGCAAGAGTCATCAAGCAGAAAAAGGGCTTGTGCGTCAGTGCACCTTCGATAATGCTCAGTGAAAAAGAACTTGAGATCCTGTAAGTAGCGTAGGCTTACTCAAAACGCTTAGTATGTTATATCTTTTCTTGTATGGCAGTTTTCGGTTCTATATCTGGTGGTTTTTAAGGCTAACGACACGACTTAATCCTGCTCATTCATACTTTACATTTTGACAACAGAAGCCCATATACAGCTCAACCTGGCTTTTTCATTTGTCTTCATCGAATGTTTAGCGGTGAGGCATGTGCTTGCTCATGATGTATACTACTTCACTTGCGTTTTGGATTTTTGTGATTTCTTGTTTATTGTTACTTTTTTTTTTTTTTTTTTTTTGTCAATGCTTTGTTAGGAGAGAAAACTGGTATACATGTATATGACGTTTTGACTTCGGCTGAGTCACATGTTATGAAAATGTGCATAAATTCCTCTGTTTTCCAACAAACCTCAGTTGACAGTCAGTGCTGTGTTCATCTCCCTACCTCTGACCACATCTATCTCAATCTCAAAGACCTCATTCCAAAAGTAACATGCACAAGTATTGATACAGCCATAAATTACAATGAATAAGACTTTGCTGTCAACCATGATGAACTTGACTTTCTGCAACATCTAATGTCAAAGTGAAAGTGATCGCTCCTTCTGCTTATATGCTTCGCTTATTATTAAGGAGATTATTAAGTTGGTTAGGACCTCAAGGCAGAATATTAGTTTAAATAGTTTAGTCACACAAGCAAAAAAACACGGGAAAGAAATTATAATCGAGCTTTTTCTTGGTTGAAGCGCCGTACAGGGGAAGAAAGTAATCATGTTTACACAGGTGGAAGCAGGCTCAAGCATTTTAGAGCAGCTCATGGAGCAGTAATAAAGCAACTTCGGAGCAGCTTTGAAGCAATAAAGCGAGAGTTTTGGAGCAATCACATTATGTCTTGGAGCAAGATTCTAGACTCGCTTTTAATAATAGAATTCTAGCTTCCTCACTTAACTCTTTGACTGTCGAATATTCCGAAAAAAAATAAATAAATAAATAAATCACCGTTCATCTCCCTACCTCTGACCACATCTATCTCAATCTCAAAGACCTCATTCCAAAAGTAACATGCACAAGTATTGATACAGCCATAAATTACAATGAATAAGACTTTGCTGTCAACCATGATGAACTTGACTTTCTGCAACATCTAATGTCAAAGTGAAAGTGATCGCTCCTTCTGCTTATATGCTTCGCTTATTATTAAGGAGATTATTAAGTTGGTTAGGACCTCAAGGCAGAATATTAGTTTAAATAGTTTAGTCACACAAGCAAAAAAACACGGGAAAGAAATTATAATCGAGCTTTTTCTTGGTTGAAGCGCCGTACAGGGGAAGAAAGTAATCATGTTTACACAGGTGGAAGCAGGCTCAAGCATTTTAGAGCAGCTCATGGAGCAGTAATAAAGTAACTTCGGAGCAGCTTTGAAGCAATAAAGCGAGAGTTTTGGAGCAATCACATTATGTCTTGGAGCAAGATTCTAGACTCGCTTTTAATAATAGAATTCTAGCTTCCTCACTTAACTCTTTGACTGTCGAATATTCCGAAAAAAAATAAATAAATAAATAAATCACCTCCAGTGTCGAGTTATTTCAAACACTATGCGTTTAGCGCAATACCTGTACTGCAAAAACGCCTCTGGACTGCATGCGGCCGCAGCACCTGTACGGCAAAACCAGTCAAAGGGTTAAATAGCAGCAAATGGAATGCTGCCTTCTACAGTTCATAATTGAAGATCGTTTAACTAAGAGATTTATACTGTTTTGTAAGATTCAAAGGTGGACTTCACCACTTTGATGCACTTAAGCATTGCCACTAGTTCGAAGTTCACATCAATGAACAGTACATTTCTGCTTTCTATCTTGTGCATATTCTTTTTGATCCTGCGCCTGTGCCGATAAATTTCTGCGTACTGGCCAGTAACGCCTTCAGGGAAGATAGGCGGCACTTTAGGTATAGCCTTTTTCCCCTTCAAATTCATTACTTTATGGCCCTCTGTGGCTGCTCAAATTATTGTTTGAGCTATCTTAGTTTCAACACACTGGTGATAGGCCCTGTATATGACTTTCCAACACTTTTGAAAACACATTTAGTGACTGGCACCTAAGTGGCATCACCTCCATAAGAGTTCCAAGTGTGCTTTTGTCTGTCGTAGGCATGACAGGCTAGATGGTGAAGCACCTGCTTGTATTCACAGCAGAATCGCTAGAAACAAACCGTGTAGTTCGTTGCAGCTGGACAAGTTCCCAATGGCTCGTAGTCATCATCATCGGCCAGGCTATACCAACTGCAGGGTGAAGGCCTCTCCCATACTCCTCTACCTGTTTCTTGAAGACATAGCGCAAAAAAGAGACGGGGACAACACAGATGTAGACAGGACAGGCGCTAACTGACAACTTTCTGCTACTGCTACCAACTAGCCCAAACCAAACATCTGTTGCATCATATTCCTCTACCTGTGCTAGCTGCATCCACTTTACTCCTGCAAACTTTTTAACCTCATCCGCTCACCTAACTTTCTGCTGTCCCCTGTGACGATTTGCTTCCCTTGGAATCGTTTATAGCTCTAAGCGAACATCGGTTGTCCTCTCTACGCATTACATGCCCTGCCCATGCCTATTTCATCTTCTTGATTTCCACTAGAATGTAATTAACTCAAGTTATTTCTCTAACTCACTCTATGTGCTTCCAATTTTTTAATGTTACACCTACCATTTTTCATTCCATAGTCATCTCCGTTGTCCTCAACTTAAATAGAACCCTTTTTGTTAGCCTCTACGTTTCAGCTCCATAGGTGAGTAAGTGTAAGATGCAACTGCTGTATACCTTCCTCTTGAGCAATACCGGTAAGATACTAGTCATAATCTGAGAATACTTACCAAATGCACTCCATCCCAATCTTATTCTTCTAGTTATTTGCCTTTCATGATCTAGATCTGCGGTTACTACCTGTCCTAAGTAAACATATTCGCCTACCACTTCCAGTGCTTCGCTACCTTGTAGTAGTTTGGTGCGCCTGCTTCACTCGCTGATCTCATTTCCCTCACCACAGGCGATTCAAAAGGCTGGGAGTAGGTGCTATATCAAGTGCACAGAACATTTTCCGTAACGAATTCTTCAAATTTACTTACAAGCAAACATTATGCAGCATACTTTTCTAGTATATTAAAATTTTATACGTATTAGGCTCGGGTGAGATGCATTACACCTCTGCTACCGGTGTGCTGCCATCGTTTTGACTACACCAGCCACATACCCTGTATACAGAACTCATAACAAACCATTGCCCAGCTGCGCTTCTCATAGTCGCTTAACTTAATCGTCTCGGATTGCGGTTCTTGCTGTCAAAACCAGTAATGGCCCACTGTGCGCCAAAACCGTGCTCCACTAAATTTAATGTCAGAACATTGATGCAGTCGAGTTGAAGCAATTTTGGAGCAGGGAAAGCAGGCTGGAGCAGAATGAAGCAAATGGAGCAGCACTTCCACCCCTGCATTTAGGATGAATGCAAAGAAAGGAATACTGCAATCAAATTCTAAGGAATGAAGTTCAAAAGGTAAGCCACCATGTCAGTGTTATCACTCAGTATCCTAATTTCTAAGTTCAATATCACAGGAAAGACAATTGTAACAAGCTCAAGCTTAACACCGTTCAACGTGATCCAGTTACATATATATATATTCCTGCCAAACATAATCACAGTTCTCATATTGCAAGGAATCTTTATCAACCATGCTTTTATTTGTGTTTATTGATACCTCAGAGGTCCTAATGAGAGACTTTACAGAAGGAATGGGCTTGTGCACAGTGATAAATGGCGACAGGCTAGTGGTATACATGGCTATGATTAGACAGGTTCTTCGATGGCAGTATTGAAGCTTACAGGATCACTGATGAGGGATGATTCCAGTTGTGAACAGTGCTTGCGAAGAATGACTCATGAAATGTAGTTGTGCGGGCATGCGGTGAAACGCCACTTTTACGATGACCTGTGCGAGGTGTTCTATACACAGGTTAGCCGAGACAACTGCCATGAGGTCTTCTATGAAAAGCTTGTGATAAAGGCAGGGGCATGAAGTACAGTGACGAGAACAGAGACTGTAACAGATTTTATGGCAGAGATGCTGAAGGAGTATTCGAGGGAATGAAACTGGTGGCATGGTTTTGAACAGGCTCATAAGGTTCAGTAAAGTTACAGTAGTGTGGATCAACTATATGACTGGTATATTAAAGTTGTGATCACACAAGGGTTTTGTAATCTAGTAATTTTACACAAGAAGGTGCCAGCCATGGGTAGGTTACGATAGAGGTATCCAACAGTTCTATTAGAGTAATTAGTTACATGGCTTACAAGGCAAGACAATGTTAAGCCATTAGGGAGGTGAACACCAAGGTACTTAAACAAATTCTTTGAAAAAGTAGTACCAGTGTTAATTTTGTAAGTAGAATGTGTTGTTTTGGCAGTGGTGAGAAGAAATCAAGTCTAAAGCTTCTCAGGGACGGAGGCCACATAGCACATCACTATTGTATGCGAATTATAGATAGATATAAGGCAGAAGCGTCGGACGAGTTGGTTACAGAGCAGCGAAGTACACAGTCATCAACTAAAATGTGGATGGTAGAAGTTACTGAAGGGAGATCGTTAAGAGTAAGGGACAGTGCTTTGTGGAACACATAGCTGAAAGAAAACTTTGAAAAAGAGGACTGGGTATTAGCAGTAACAAACCGCGCGCGGTCGGTCAGAAAGCCTTGGATCAAACTAGTGGATAGAGGTTTGTTCAATTCAGGTAGCTTCAGCAGAATGCGGGCAACGTGAAAAATGCGTGCAGACAGGCGACGCAACTTGGGAAAAGCGGTAAAAGAAAATCGCGTACCGAACCTGCTGGATATTTTTTTCGAAGTTAATATTGGGATATATTGAGGGCGAAAGGCACCACTTCGGCTCCATCTTAGTGCCTATACCTTGTGCGATTCAGGGAACGTAGGAACGGGAGAATGCTAAATATTTTTTACACACTCTTGCACACTACGCGAACGCGGACACCTCGTGAATAACGCGAAATAGAAGTGTCCTTTCGCTAAGGCAGTTTTGGGAAAACTGCTCGCAGCTTCGAAAAGACCCGTTTTATCTGGAGTGCCCGGCATTGCAAAAGAAAGAGCACATAAACGCCCTTCCAGAATCAGCCAAGCGATCACATACGGTGATTACATAAACACTGCAACCTTCAAAACGAAAGCCAAGACCACATACACGTTGAGAATATTCTTCTTCCATAGCAGCACAAACCAAACCACGATCCCCATACACAGGCCTTTTACATACGATCTTGGTTTCTAGTATGCCACAGTGTGCACCATTCATGCTTCAAAAATAAATCCAAGACGCCCTGTTTGTGAAGCAACGCGCAAATATGATTTGTTGCAGAATGAACGGAGAGACAGACGGGGTCCGCAGGTAGGAGCACTCTTTCAACTTCCGTGGATGCACGAAGCCTCTACTGCGTCTATCGCCTCTGTCGTTACTAACGTAATCCATGAAGAAACTGCAAGATGAGCACTGAGGCACGAAATGTGCACGGCGCAAAAATCGCGATTCACACGACCACACATTCCAAACGTCGTTTACAAACACACGACACGTGATCTGCCTTGGGCTTTCCTGCAAAAACCCCAATCCAAAAATAATAAACAAAGCCAAGCCAATCCATGGGTTGCAATAACGATTTGCTTATTTTCACCCGGTTGCACCAAGCTTCTAGCTTATTCCAACCGGGTCGCAGCAACGCCGGCCGGCGCGGATTGCGAAAGGGATGTGGTGAGATCGTGAGTACAGACTTTTGCATGACAACGTAATTGCCCAACTTCTTGCGTGTCAATATGGACATGGATCCATGGATCGCGATGCAGTGCTGTCGGGCTCTCATTGTGTTCTTGTCACCTGCAGCAGCAACTGTTGTCGTAGAGCCGCGACATTTGTGTGGGTGCAACAGGCAAGGCTCAGAACTATCGGTCACCTGTGCTTGAGCTGCGATAAAAATGGCAGGTACATGTCCACTTGGCTACATTAAAAGTAGTGACTAACGTTCTTCCTGAAGGAACGATTGTTCATGTCAGTTCTAAATCCCGGACCCTAAGACGTGTTTATCGTGGAAGCTGGCCACCTGCCGATAATGCTCAATGTATACATATGGCTGGACCTTGTTTGCAACATTTCTAAAATGTTTTGTTCGTTGTAAAGTTCTGCATGAAATATATGTGTATAACCTTGTATTTAAAACAGCATTTCGTGCACCAAAATCATCTACTACAGGTCAGTGCTCCATAGATTCAAAATAACAATTCTCTCACCTTTTAGAACGCTGCAGTGCCGCGTACATTTATGACCTGATTTATCTGCAGCTATGAAAATAACTGCTTTGAAAGGGCTCGTGTTATTGCCATATACCATTCTCGTAGGCCTGTGTCACTTTGATTTCACAGTTCCTTATTGCACATTTTCTTCACTCCTCCTTCAGTTTAAAGCATCTGAAAAGTTAGTGGCGATGTATGTACCTAACCATCGCGACCCGGCAAAGCTTATTAAGACGAATAAATGACTGAACCTCATTTTCAGTGAGTAGGATAAGGGAAAAATACCTATGGCGTTTTTTTTTTTTTTTTCTGTACATGTCATTAACCATGCAAATCTGGGTAGGAAATGAGGACATTGTTTTATTTTCTCTCAAATAGTCTGTCAGGTAAAAAAAAATGCACACCTCATTCTCCATTAACCAGAACTACGAATTAAGAAGTGAAAACTTTCTCCTCAACATTGTTTAGTCACAGTGGCTGTTGGCTACATAAAGAGCTGCTGATTTCCTTTCTGTTGTCTGGCCAGGAACCTAATGACAGCTTCTGTTCTGGTAGTCTTGATGCCATTTGCACTATAAGGAGGTTCTCACATTGCTTCGCTGTTTCATCACATTTCACATGACAGGTACGGTAATGCTGGTAATTCTGCATCCCTTGCTGTAGTCAAGGGTGGCACTGATGAGTACGCTCAGTGTTAAGATAGATGTCTCCATAGCTCAGTTGGATGCACTTTGGACTTGGATGTAGGACAAACTGTTTCTCAGGCACGAATAGCATTGCATGTTGTGTATGAAATTGCATAGTGTGCACAAGTCCAAAACATTTTCTGTACAATGTAGCAAATGCTTAAACTATATTTTCTTTGTGGTAGTCGAACACTCCGCATCTAGATAAAAAAAGTATACCTAGCTTTAGGGATAAGAAACACGGCAGGACATTTTAAAATGTAAATTTTCAAAATAGGAATCTTGCTCTGAATATCTTTGAAACTTGACAGTAAAAGATGATGTAACTGCCCGCTGCCTAGATAGCGGGCAGTAACGAGCCCACCATTAAAATGAAGCTCAGTGATGCAGTGATTTTCAACTTACAACCTAAGGAGTATGTACAGCCCCCTTGTTTTTCTAAGTCAGCTCCTTAACGAATGTTTTTTTTATTTGCGCACTACTGATAATTTTATTAATAGTGCTGGGAGACGAGCATGTATGCAAAGGGACACATTTTTTTTAACTGGCTTATGGTGGAAGAAACTATGACTTCCTCATGAAAGAAAGTACAACGAATACAATAACAATCCTAACTTCAAAGCAACAGAGCCACAGTGCAAGTATAACAATCATGCCACAAGCGACGCTATGTGATCCCCAGCGGAAGCCTATGCCTTGCTGTTTCACGGCGGCATAAGGCAGTATGTTTGCAGTTGTAAGGATTTTGCAATGTCATGCATACAATATTGCATCATTGGATGCTCAATGCACCTGCGTGAAATGCCCACCAGGAGTGAAATTCTACCGTTTATTCCAATAGCAGCAGGAGCACTGGGAATTTCTGTGTGCATTGCATAGAAAGCTGCACGTGTATAGCTTTATGTTGATCTGTTATATCATGGTGCAAAGGTGCACATGTTTTGCAGCATTCTTAGGTTTGCTAGTAACCTGAAATGCCATATAGTTTCTTAACACATTTTATGTAGTCCTAGTTCTTTAGTTTCTTTCTTTTTTTTCATAAGTACGACCTCTGCCCTTGTGTAAAGTGTTCATTTACAATTTCTCATCAATGTCAGAGTCATAAATATTGCTTGTCCTATGCGACACATCAACAAAAATAAATATAACAACTGCTTCCCCTCTATAGTCTCGGATACAACTTGAGTCTGCAGTAACTGCCATGCACAATTTCTTCGTCACAGAAAATAGTCTGTTTAAGGTCTTTCTGGTTACCTAAATAAGAAGCTAACCATCAGACAAAATTACCAGCTGAAGAATACTATCAATGCTTCTTGCTTGTTTGGTGTACTCACACATCAAAAACTGATTGTTTACCGTTCAGTGGAGTAACACATATGCCGGGAAACATTCATTGGTCATTGTTAGCAACTGCTGTTTTCTTTAAGTTCTATCCTACTTATACCATCCATGTCACGCTCTCAAACCTAGGTATTTAAATGAAATCACAA
Organism: Amblyomma maculatum; assembly: GCF_055883805.1. Classification (NCBI taxonomy): domain Eukaryota; kingdom Metazoa; phylum Arthropoda; class Arachnida; order Ixodida; family Ixodidae; genus Amblyomma; species Amblyomma maculatum. The sequence goes on from NC_139350.1 coordinate 52,686,471, forward strand.
CAAAACAAAGTCTACCACCCTAAAAACAAAAAAATAAATAACAGGCAGCCGACACCAGAGCTCCGAGAACTTCTGCTCGCTAAAGAGGCGACATGCCCGCTCCAGGTGGAACCAGACCTCCGTCCATACTTTTGCAAGCACTTTGCGAATTCCCAGGTTTTGACACTTCTCCTCTCCTCTAATGTGAGTGCGTGGGGGAGCCCCTGAAGGTGATTTAAATAAGACGAATAATGTTTCATTACAGCTATAGTTTAAAGCACTCAGTTACTAATTTAAATATAGCTATTAGTTAAATAAGGCTGGTGATATCTATCACAGCTAAGAAAAATATTTTGCCCATAGCCGCCACCGTCCCCAGCTTATAAAAAATATAAATTCCTGTAAAACAGATATTCTTTAACTACTGTCATCACAGGGAAAGATCTACAGAAATATGCCAGTATTTTTACTCTTCTCCAGCAGCAAACTTCCCCTTGTTGTATAGCTAAGTACTATTAGAAATTTCATATGTTTAGTAAGAAAGCAGACAGAATTACAGAAAACACACCCACAGTTGCATTTCTTGAGAAATTGTAATGAAAGGAATGCCTTCACTCAGTGCCTTGGCTGGGCTGTACACAGCTGAGAGATTTTAATGGGCAGTATGTAAAAAAAAAAAAATAAAGTGAAAATAGTAAACTTCGGAGGTTCACTGAAGTACAGATATGCCTGTGGACTAATGAGCAGAAACTCAATTTTTTTGTCTAAGTTATCGATTAGATATAGAATAGCTTCTCAGCTTTTACATAGTTATTTAAGTTTTGCACTGCTGCTTCCCTAAAGGGACGCTGCAGACAGATTCATCCTACTCATCTAAAAAAAAATCATTATATGGGTTCTTCCAGGTAGGTTGATATTTTTTTGGCAGCAAGAGGTGCATTTATTACTCCGAAAACAATCAAAATGCAACATTTGATTTGCACCTGTGGTACGTCATGACCAAAAGAACTACTTGTAGAGTAAAACCCATTCGCAGCATGAATAAAACAACGACAAGAAGGCCGTAAGCTTTGCTCTCACAGAAATGGCATAGAACAGTCTAAAAAATTGTTGTGGCCTGTAGCACAGCATGGCTGCCCAAGAAGATAGAGTTACGGACTCGACCAATGGAAGCCCCCAGCGTTACCAACTACCCCCTTCCCCTCTGACCTACAAGACTAGTGGAATAAGGGAGTAATTACTCATGAGAATCCACCAAAGCACAGCTGCAAAGGAAAGCTATGCAGCTTTATCAAAACCTCTTTGGCTGAAAAAGCTGCATATCTTTTCTTGTAGCAATAGGGCTGCCATCGGTTGGATGGCAATGAGTAATCACTTTTTATTGCAAGTCTGCTTTACCTTGGAGGGTTTCCCTAAGGCATATGAAATGAGCATTAGACGACTTTTTTTTTTCAATGACCACGTGTTCAAATGTTTTGTGTCTGCATGGTCTTCCTTTGTGACTAAACTGTGCACAAGTGGAAGTTGATGAAGACAGTGATGCACAGCATGAGAAAGTGGCTGTATAATGCATGTGATGTCAAGGTGAAGCTATAGCTTATTTGTTTAATGCAGCGCCCAGAGAATCTGACACGTGTAGCTTGCCATGGGTTCAAATCACATTCGTAGCCGTGTGCCATTTCAGTTCAGTTCAGTCGTGTCCGACTCTTCGTGACCCTATGAACATATCACGCCACGCTTTCCGGTGTGCCATTTATATGCTTTTTATTATGCACCCATCACATGGTGCTTGGCTTCACACTCCGAAGAGAAGAGAGTGGCTTTAGTGCCTCGGGGCTTCAGACCAGAAATTTGCTTGCAGGCAATATTTTTTTCTACGCATGCACCATGCTGTTGTACATGCACAGACCACAAGGTCACAATTCAGAAAATGTCATGTAGGCATCACAAATTTCTCCAGGAGAGCCCCCTTAATCCTTACGAGATGCAGCTCATGCTGCAAAACACACTTATCATCATTCAGTAGTGAACGGCTGTGTAGTCGTGCATTGGAGATCTGCCGGAGTAAACATTAAGTCACGTCACCGCGGTTTACTTACAAAAGTGGCCATTGGCGGCTTAGCTGTATTTTAGTTTCCATACTTTTGTTATCTATAAAACTTCAACCATAGAAAAAGCCTGTGTTTCATTATTAGAACACAGTAATTTATTAGTATAGACCAAGTTCATTTTGCCCTCACTATTCCCTTAAGTTGTTCTCATTTGGATGTGGATAGGTCAAGAAAGCTGGGCATACAGCACAGGCAGATGATAAGGGGGAAGGGGAAGAAACCGTAATGACATTCATGGTGAGCTTTATCATATTGATCATATTTATATGCTGTGAGCAAGAACCTTCTGATACATTCTAGCAATGCAAGGAGGAGAAAGCTGTCTTATTGAAAGGTCAGGACACTGATTGTGAGAAAGTGCTGCTGAGAGGTTTGTGATGAGCAGAGCCTGTTTAATTCATCAGCAAGCCTCGCTGCACCATAATTACAATATGACATGAACGGCCAACACTGTTAAGTTGCGCTGACATATTCACGTGTTGTATGCATGCACAGTGTACGTCATTTTTGGTTGCTGAGTGGGCTTACACATATTTTTGATGTGATACCCAAAATGTTAGCTCTTTTTTTCTTTCCTTCTTTCGTGCAGATGTCCGTGCTTAGGCTACACATGACCACCTCTCTTACATATGCTCTGGTCGACGGCTGGCAGAGATGCCCGTTTAGGTAACTTTTGGGTCGTCAAACATCGGACCTTCACATTTGGATGAATCCACCGTCAACTGGTTACAGGAGAATGATTCTCTCCTTGCTCCTCCAGGAGAGAAACCTAGCACATCTAATCTTACCCCTTTTCTGGCACCTACACACCCTTTTTTTTGTTGACCAAAGGTGTGGCCGTATATATGAAATAAATAATTGAAGCAACAAATAAATCTCGGCAATCTGCAAAATGTGCTTGCACATTTAATGCCATTACATTTAACCTAGCGAACACATTTCGTGACATTCTGTGAATTGCAATGCATGTCTGCTAATTATTGCGATTGCTGTATGTGCTGTACTACCAGTGTACCTGGGCAGCTGTTTTCCCTCTTTGTGGTGAAGTTGCCAGTCTTCTGTTGGAGCAAAGATTGTGTTACCTCAGAATATTTTCTCACATGCATCAGTGCATACTTTGCTTGAATGCTTCAGTGCGCCCTTTTAAAGGGACACTGAGGACAACTCCATTGAGTCATTGGTCTCAGTAAAAATTTGATTATTTCTCTCATTATGGCTGTGTTGTCTGGCAGCAATTATGGCATATAGTATTCATTGGTGAGAAAATTTTAATTGGAAGCTTTCCCGTGAGTCGATTCATGATAATCTTGCTGAGAAAGACGTGTCACTGCCACATTAGGTGGCTCACGACACAATATATCTTGCAGTAATCTGCACCAAAACTTCTGTGTGGAAGCATGCATTTTACTTGCGAAATTGGCCATTAATGGCAGCATCTTTGTGCTGTTTTTTGTTGGTCTTTCCATCCTTTTAAAACCTCTGCTTTCATTTTAAGTGGTCTCTTTAATGGTTTGTGGGGTTTAACATCCCAAAGCAACTCGTGTGGTCTCTTTAAGATTAGAACACTGTATCTTAGCGATGCAGGAAAACTGCTTTCCATCCTTAGTGTCCCTTCAAAGGAATCCGACAATAAAACACAATTCACAATAAGTATTTCAATAAGTATTGCCATTTGCCTACTTTGTGCCTGTGGCTACTTGGAGCTTGTTTTACTTCACAAAAGAAAGCTTTGTTTAACAAAATATATACAGTGTAAATTTCACTGGATGACTAATTAGCCATATTAATTAACAACTCCCTCTTGTGTAAACTCACTCAACATCTCAAATGTGTTTCGTCAGCACTTCATTACTTCTGGGCTGCCATGAATGGCAGCTATGGGATGTGGTTTTTATGGTAGGCAACCACCTTGGCAGGAATGTTGCTTTGTGAGCTGCGTAGATTGGTGTCTGCCCAAGACTTGGACATCACTTAGGAGTATACACGGTCAGCAGTGGGACGGTGTACATCGGGCCTGTGTTGGCAGTCACTTTTTCAGAATTGCAGTGTTGGAACCAAGGACCATATGGCATTACCTTGGCCTGCATGTATAATGACACAACAGAAACAGATGTCAACTCCGCCTAACTGACTGGATTAAAATCTTCAAGCAGGCCTTGTGCTCATCGCATCACTAAAGGCAACAAGCACTGTTTGTCATGTCAGTCATAGCAATGGTTTTAGCAAAACTACTTTCACTGTGTAGTGTTCAATATCTTTAACAGTGCAAATTTACGCAGTTTTGTTGCTCTTGCAATGATTTATGTCCATATACCTTTTTTTATCCCAGAGCTGCAGTTAGCTATCATGACATATGGAGTATTTTGTGACCACCCGAGGCTATTGAATGTCCTGAAATCGAGATGCATGTGTGTATTTTGACACTACACAACCAATATGCAGTCCACAATAAATGTTCCGTCTTGCGCTGGCAGGCAGACTGCTCAAATCTTTGAAAATGCAATGCATCATTAGCATGATTGTGTGAAATATTATGAAGGGATATCAGTGCATATCTTTGCTGCTTTCACAGCTGGCCTGTTTTCCCTAAGGCAGAGGAAATAATTACTTGGCAAACTTTGTTTTTGGTGCATGCTGCAACTAGTCGCAAGGGCAATGACTGGACAAAGATAGAATCACGAATGCAGCACTGTTTATTGTTTTGACACCAGTCTACATGCTTGTCTAAATGATAAGCACAACAGGGCAAGTAGAAATAACATCGATCGAATAGGATGCCATGGGATTTTTCTGAAAAAAAAAAAAAGAACTACAGGAATTCGACACAACATAAACTGTCTATAGCTAGAGCAGCTGGACGGTAAATACTGTGCAAAAAATACCAGGAATTTCACGGCTTGCGCTTCGAGCCTTCAACTTTAGGAGCAAAACTAGAGGCAGGGCTGAGTCGGGAAAAGGGAAACCATTTTTTCTTTGCGTGGCCGTTGTACCTCCCGGCACTCCTAAGTACAGAAGTTTACTTGAAAATATACCTAGGTACCACGGTTGCAGACTAGTCGAGTAGGCCGGCAGCGAGTCGCTTGAGAGCTGTGATAATAGCTGGCGTTCCCGGTTAGTCCCGGGCTGGCTATCGCACCGGAGCTTTATAATAGATTAGCTGTGTCAAGATGCCTGTATCAATTGGACACCAAATTCCTGTTTGTACATCCGATAAAGGCAACGGAAATGGCAAAACAATTGCCCTCTGGATACACTAACCGACCTCTTGAAGTCCAGGATAGAGAGGCAACTTCGTACAAACTACAGGCTCTAACCAGCTTTTTATACTGGTATTTCCAGGTGATTTAAAGTTTACCACTGCTACTAAATAGTGGCGTTGAAGTCAAGGACCACGATAAAAATGATAGCGAGATTCACTCAACTACGCCCTCGATCGGAGACGAGTTTTTCTCATCCCATGTGCTGTGCTACTTGCGCTGTACACCTCAGTCCGATTGTATTCATACTTCCGGATGATCCAAAGGGAGTGAATCGTGTAAATTTCGGGAAATGCATGTAAATAGATGGAATGCTGACCACACCAGTTACTCGCAACATACTGTAGGCATGTTCCATCGACAAGGGCAGGCTGACACGCATTGCAGAACTAGTGTTGCTGAGTCCACAGGTCGGAGACGGTGCTATCTGTAACCAAGAGAATCGCGATATTCATATTACGATGCCAAGAAACCTGTCCGCCATCATCGCCACAGACAGCCAAGTGCAGCCTGCGAGCGATCACGGAGCCGGCGACACATGGCGACCAACTAGCGGCCTATCGCTAGAAACGGCGACGAGAAGCGGCAGACATTTTACAAACAAAACATAAAATAAGTTTTACGTCACGTCCGGCAAGTTATTTCGGAAGCGAGCGCTATTACAGCAGCACTTGGAGCATGTAGATGACAGGAAACCGGAGGAAATCAGGTCAAACTGGCCGGATACCAAAGCTGCCAAAGCTGTAGCGATAGGGGTGAAAAATGCAGAGTGGCCACGCTGGTAAAAGGGAATATAGCAACACTAGAGCACAACGTGAGCACGGGCGACAGAAGCGGTTATGATAGAAATGATCACGGGACCCAAGAGAACTAAAAGCATATTTCTGCTTAATATCTACAGTAACCCGAGGCAGAGGAAAATGAAATTCGGAACGATATTTAGAAAAGCCATCAAACTGGCCGGGCCAAGCCCGTTGGTGATCGTAGGGGACTTTAATGCGGCACACCAGGAATGGGGGTACGCAAGGCATGATCCGAAGGGCAGACTTCTCCTTGAGGAGTCCCAAAACCTCGGATTAACCTCGCATACCGACCCCGTGTGCGCCTACTAGAGTAGGGGGCACGTGTAAGCAGAGACACCATGCCGGACCTCTCCTTCAGTAAAAATGCTGGCAGAATAGAATGGGTAAACACCATGGAAAATCTGTGCAGTGACCACTTTATTGTAGCCACGAAGCTGGGAGAAGGAGTCAAGCTGAGGAAACTGAAACAGGCGAGAATTGTGGAGTGGGACAAATTCCGGGCGATTCGCAGAAGCCACAAAGCTAAGGAAATTTAAGACATAGGAGACTGGGAAAAACAGCTGAGAGAAGATTCCAGGGACGCGGAAGCGGTAGCCGAAGGGGAAGGTGCACTAATGGACAGCTAACTAATGAGCATGTGGAGGGAGACAGAAACGTTAGGTGCTCGTTAGCCAGACACATGAAAGAAATGGAAAGGTATGTGATCAAACTGAACGCGCAAAATTGGTACGGCAGGTGCAACGAGATGGAAAGGAGCATGAGTCTAGCAAAGACGTTGAATATACTGAGACATCTCCTCGACCCGAGCAAATCCAAACAGGTTGCGAGCGTCAACCAGGTGAAAGCGAGACACAGATTCTAGCGGACGGACGAACAGCTGATGGACAAGCTCAAGGACATTTACAAAGGGGACGCGACAGCAGTGCGACAGGCAGAATATGGAGGAGCAGAAAATGAAGAGCTGGACGCAGACATTACGAGAGCGGAGATAAGAGCAGCTATATCTGGGCTAAGAACTCGGTTGGCCCCGTGGTTCGGATAAAATATCCAATGTCATGCTCGGGAACCTAGACGACGACTCGATAAAGGCGATTGCACGATACATGAACAAAGTATGGAAGGAAGGTAAATTGCCGGAGGAATGGAAACAGGCAGAGGTGGTTCTCATCCCCAAGCCGGGGAAGGAACCAAAATTGGAAAACCTAAGACCGATCTCGCTGACGTCGTGCGAGGGGAAACTCATGGAGCACGTAGTGCAGACGAGGTTAACGAGATATATGGAAGATGAAAACTTGTGGCCACACGAGATGGTGGGATTTAGACCTAAGCTCAGCATGCAGGATGTATAATGCTCAGACTAAAACATGACTTTATAGACAAGAAAGGATTAGATGCCAAGGTGATCTTAGGTCTTGACCTCGCGAAGGCCTTCGACAACGCCCAACATGAGATGGTACTCAGAGGTCTGGAGGAAGTAAACGTGGGCAAGAGAACATACGAGTATATCAAGGACTTCCTCCGAGATAGGAAGGCAGTGATCAAATTCCAGGACGCAGAGTCCTCCAGCATAAGGCTGGGCAGCAAAGGTACCCCGCAAGGAGCCATACTGTCCCCTTTCCTATTTAATATAGCGATGAGAGGTCTCCAGGGCATGCTAAACAAGATCGTGATATAAAATTCAGCATGTACGCCGACAACATAAACATTTGGATGAATAGCGGAAGCGACGCGGAAATTGAGTGGAGTTTGCAAAGGGCAGCAGACGTAGTGGTGAAGTATGCAGCCGAAAGAGGCCTGGCGTGTTCACCGCAAAGGTCAGAGCTTTTTGTATATAATAGCGACGGCAGGAACAAGAGAGAAGTAGCAATTAAAGTGGTGGTGGAAGACCTGGAAGTGTCCAGCGTCGAGGAAATGAGGATCCTAGGCATGTTTATCAACAAGAAGGGCAACAACAATAACATCATAAAGAAATTAGCCACATATATGCAGACCAAGTAGTAGGCATATTCAGGAGGGTAGCAGTAAAGGGGACAGGACTAAAAGAAAGGAATCTGAAAATATCACAGGTGTACATAATAAGTCTGATCTGCTACGCGATGCCGTACCGGCCTAAACATGAACAAGACAGAAATAGAGAAGATAGACAGAATATTGAGGAAATGCGTCAAGCGAGCTCTGGGACTCCCCACATCGTCGTCGATGGAGCGGCTTGAGAAAATGGGAGTTCACAACAGATGGATTGAGCTGGTAGAGGGGGTGAGAATATCCCAATTGGAACGGCTCGGCCAGTCTGAAACAGGCAGAACAATACTTGAATGGGTAGGAATCCGGCCAGAAAGTAGCCCGCACAAGATGGTTAACATCCCGCCAGAAATCAGGGCCAAGGTACGCGTCCCACCTATGCCGCAAAACATGCACCCCGAGTACAACAAAGAAAGGCGAGAGCATAGGGCTCCGGCCTGCGAGAGAAAGATGAGGAAGCGACCGGCAGACCAGGTGGCTTATGTAGGCGCGGCGTGCAGACAGTACGGGGCGGCTGTATTCGTGCGGTTGTCGACGGGTCAGGAGCATTAATGGTAGCGGTAATATAGAAATAACATGGATTCCAGCGCACGAGTCTATTGCAGGAAATGAGGCTGCACACGAGCTTGCCCGAGCTCTCTATCACCGGGCGGCTGTAGAGCAGCCCTCTCGCATAGACATGAAAGATAGCTCGATTTCATACAACAAGATCACGGAACATTATAAGCTGAGCAGGAGGGTCTATCCGTCACCCGGTCGTTCCCTCGGAAACGAGGAGGCAATTGCATGGAGAAGATTGCAAGAGGGAAATCATATAAGCCCCTTCTGGGTGACAATTTCTAAAGAGGAGAAGGATCAGTATTGCATAATATGCGGGGAGAGGGGCACTCTATACTACATAATTTGGGAATGTGCTGGCAGCCCGGGCGCCGAGCAAAATATAGATAGAGAAGCCTGGGAGACCTTGCTGCGGAGCGAGAACTGCGCTCAACAGCAACAAGCCATCCGCCTGGCGGCTGAGGCCGTGAAGCAACAATGTGTCTTCACCAGATCTTAGTTTGCGAGGCTCCTGAGTACGGCTCCCTTAGGCCTGCGCATGGAGGAAGGAAATTCTTCCTCCGTGGGCCTGCATGCTGGGGGGTCCAAAAAGGAGTCTCATTTCGGCGAAAATAAAACATTTTTATGATGATGATGATGATTTCTCCTCGCTCCTTTCAGTTGGTGCATGCGCAGAAGTGCCGGAGTGTTCCAATGAAGAAGGTCTGGTAAGCAAGACCGATTGAAGTACAGACCTACACATACCGGTTTCCATTGGGCAAACAAGAGCACTTTTAGCTGCACTAAAAGTGCTCTCGCGAAATTTGGCGCCTACCAGTGGTCGAACAGGAGCAGTAGCGTTGTGTTCTATTGGCAGAGGAAGCGCACTGTGAATGAGCGCGCGCTCCGCTGCGCAATGAAAGCATTCGCAAAGGCCTTTGCAAGCAATCCAGTGTCAGATAAAAAAAAAAAATGATTCTGGTAAGTCACTACCTTCTCTGTTCAGACGAGCGGACCGGACAGCGGACTGTCCGAGCGGGACAATTAGTTACCATATGTGACGAAAACGGCACTTTCGAGTAGCTGCCAATCGCGTGCGCTCCGAGTAGGAGTGGTGGTGGATTGTGCTTTCCCATGATACGCACGGCCTGCCCGTCTGAACACTGCCTAGTCGATTGCTGGGGAATAGCAGTGCAAAGTAAAAAGCCACATTACTTTGTGCGAATTAGATACATTATATTTCTGCATTTTCTCTAAGCATGGCTCGAGTTGCATAATATAATACACTTCATGTAGCTGCTTTGTTTACATCATCATCATCAGCCTGACTATACCCACTGCAGGGCGAAGGCCTCTCCCATATTTCTCCACTTAACTCGGTTCTGTGCTAGCTGCATCCACTTGACCCCCGCGAACTTCTTAACCTCATCCGTCCACCTAACTTTCTGCCGCCCCCTGCTATGCTTTCCTTCTCTTGGAATCCAGTTCGTTACACTAAGCCAGGGGTTCTTAAACTGGGTTCCGCAGAACCCCTTTGTTCCGCGGGCTGTCTTCTTGTGTTCCGCGAGAATCCTCAGAGCTCAGGGCAAGCACTGCTCTCAAAGAGAAATTTAATGGTGAAGGCTTGGTGACATTTTGGATGGGGACTGCTCCACTGTTTCCATGCCTCTTTGAAAGGGCAGTGGACATTTCGCTTCCCTTTGCAACTACATATGCATGTGAACAGGCATTTTCAGCCCTCACCTATCTGAAGAACAAGCACAGGAGCCGTCTTGACCCGGCAGCTGATATGAGACTGGCTCTGAGTGCTACTGTTGACTTGCTCTTAAAAGGGAAGCAGTACCACCCATCACATTAGTATTTGTATTAATCTGTGCAATAAGCATTTAACCTTTGCAACTCTCTCTTTGCAAAAATGCACTCGACAACATTGCTCGTAAGTGAAGGCAGGGGGGGGGGGGGTTCCCTGCAACTTATTGAAGGCTTTTGGGGTTCCTCAAGCAAAAAAGTTTGAGAACCCCTGCACTAAGCGACCATCGGTTATCCTCTCTTCGCACTACATGTCCTGCCCATGCCCATTTCTTCTTCTTAATTTCCACTAGAATGTCGGTAACTTGAGTTATTTCTCTGACCCACTCTGCACGCTTCCAATCTTTTAATGTTACCCCTACCATTTTGCGTTCCATAGCCCTCTGGGTTGTCCTCAACTTAAGTAGAACTTTCTTGGTTAGCCTCCACGTTTCAGCCCCATGGGTGAGTACAGGTAAGATGCAACTGTTGTATACTTTCCTCTTGAGGGATATCGGTAAGCTGCTAGTCATAATCTGCGAGTGCTTGCCAAATGCGCTCCATCCCAATCTTATTCTTCTTGTTATTTCCTTTTCATGGTCCGGATCTGCAGTTACTACCTGTCCTAAGTAGACATATTCGCCTACTACTTTCAGTGCTTCGCTACCTATAGTAAACTGCTATTCCTTCCCGAGGCTGTTGAACATTACCTTAGTCTTGTGCATATTGATTTTCAAGCCTATCTTTTACTTTTCCTGTCTAGGTCATGAATCATTATTTGCAGTTCATCCCCCGAGTTGCTTAGCAAGGCAATGTCATCAGCAAATCGCAGATTACTGAGGTATTCTCCATCTACCCTTATCCCTAGCTGCTCCCATTCCAAGTCTCTGAATACTTCCTCTAAGCAAGCTGTGAATAGTACTGGGGAGATTGTGTCTCCTTGCCTAACACCTTTCTTTATGGGAATTTTGTTACTTTCTTTATGCAGAACTATGGTTGCTGTGCAGCCACTATATATATATTCCAGCACTTTCACGTACGGCTCGTCTACCCCCTGATTTCGCAATGCCTGCATCACCGCCGATGTTTCAACTGAGTCAAATGCATTTTCGTAATCAATGAATGCTATGTATAAGGGCTGGTTATATTCCGAGCATTTTTCTATCACCTGATTGATGGTATGAATATGATCGATAGTAGAGTACCGTTTCTGAAAACCTGCTTGATCTTTTGCTTGGTGACAGTCTAAGGTTGTCCCGATTCTATTAGTGATTACCTTAGTAAATACCTTATACGTAACAGACAGTAAGCTGATTGGTCTGCAATTTTTAAGGTCCTTAGAGTCCCCTTATGAATGAGGATAATGTTTGCATTCTTCCACGGTTCCGGTACCGTCGATGACACCAGGCACTGCGTATACAGGGTGGCCAGTTTTTCTAGCACGATATCCCCCCCGTCCTTTAGCAAATCTGTAGTTATCTGATCCTCTCTGATTTCCCCCTTTTCATAGTTTCTAATGCTTTCTTGACCTCGTCCTTCGTCACTGGTGGAACGCCTGACTGTTTTTCCCTGCCGCCAATCTCGTTACGGTCCTGACTACTTTGGCTGCAGTAGAGATCAGTATAGAACTCCTTGGCTACTTTGACTATCTTGTCCATATTGGTGATGACGTTGCCGCCTTGTCTCTTATCGCATACATCTGGTTTTTGCTATGCCCAATTTCTTCTTTACCGCTTTAAGGCTTCCCCCGTTCTTTACAGCATGCTCGATTTTCTCCATGTTATACTTCCTTATATCAGCCACCTTGTGCTTATTGATTAGCTTTGATATCTCGGCCAATTCGATCTGGTCTGTTGGATTGGAAGCTTTCGTATTCTGGCGTTTCTTAATCAGATCTTTCGTCTCCTTAGACAGCTTACCGGTATCCTCTCTAACTATCCTACCGCCTACCTCTACCGCACACTCCGTAAAGATATCTTTGAAATTATTGTTCATTGCTTCTAGGGTAATGTCGCCATCCTCAGTTAGAGCTGCATATCTATTCTGTAGCGAGATCCTGAATTCTTCTGCCCTCTCTCTCACCGCTAATTCGTTAATGGGGTTTCTTTCTTACTAATCTGTTGTGTTCCTTCTTCAGATCTAGGCTAATTTGGGACCTCACCATCTTGTGGTCACTGCATCGCGCTTTCCCAATTACCTCTACATCTTGCACAATGGCGGGGTTGAACATATTATGAAGTCAATATCATTTTTAGTCTCCCCGTTAGGACTTTTCCATGTCCATTTCCGGTTCTTGCGTTTGCTGAAGAAGGTATTCATGATTCGTAAGTTATTGCGCTCTGCAAACTGAACTAGTAACTCCCCCCTGCTATTCCTAGAACCAATGCCATAGTCACCTACTGCCTGGTCTCCTGCCTGCTTTTTCCCTACCTTGGCACTGAAGTCGCCCATTAGTACAGCATACTGCGTCTTTGCTTTTCGCATTGCCGATTCTACATCTTCATAGAAGCTTTCAACTGCCTGGTCATCATAACTACATGTAGGTGCATAGGCCTATACAACCTTCAGTTTATACCGCTTATTAAACCTAATTACGATGACTGCCACCCTCTCATTAATACTATAGAATTCATCTATATTACCTGCTATATACTTATTGACAAGGAAACCTACTCCTAGTTGTCGCCTTTCTGGTAAGCCTCGATAACACAGTACATGCCCATCCTTCAGTACAGTATATGCCTCATTCAGCCTCCTAACCTCACTAAGCCCTATGACATCCCATTTCATACCTTCTAGCTCCTCTAACAGCACTGCTGAACTAGCTTCACTAGCTAGGGCTCTAGTGGTAAACGTTGCCAAGGTCAGTTTCCAATAGCGGTCTGTCTATTGGCTTTGTTTACATGTCCATGTAAATGTGCACAGCCACCAGGAGCCACAATAAATGAAAATTTTTTTTTAGATGATTTGCTTTGTATTCTCAGACAATTGCCTGGCATCATTAGCAGCACATGCTGAATGCAATGCCACAGCCAAATATTGCAAGAGGTTTTTTCATTTTTTTTTTGCTCCAAGCTTATGAACTTGTGTCGCTGGGTCAGCACATGAAATGAAGTGCACCAATATTTTATGCTGTTGGACAAAACATTCTGGCACTGGAAGTGGCAGAGGCTGAGCTGGTTTGCTTATTGTGTTATAAAAACACCTGAAAATTAAAAAAGGATGCTTGTTAAGGACCATTGCATTGAATTAAGGCAACAGTGTCTGCGTTGTGGTACTTTGTTAGTGTCCTGGCGCAACTTTCAGCTGCCCAATTCTGCCCAATTAGATCCTACATTATGCTGGCCAGTTAATTACCAGTGGTCTGTGTCATATGGCTACTCCCTTTCAGATGAAAATGAGCCTGCAAGTGCCTGAATGACATGGTGCCCAGAGAGACGCATGATGAAAGCAGTATGACAACTCCCGGGATGGTAAGCGACAATGCTTCTTATATTACTTTCTTCAATGTTCTTGTTGAACATGTTAGTGCTATATACAAAGCACTGCAATGTTCAGTCTTGATTCTCTTACTGCAGTGTACAAGGTGTAGCCAGAGTGCCAAAGTAAGCTCGTGCATGTATCATTAAAGTGTTGTGCACCAACTATACACACTGTTGTCGTGTATGTGCCGGAAAACAGCCCAAGATCTCATGGCTGCAGAAATAATTATTTCTTCCATTTGTTTGCTTGCTTCCATGGAACAGCCACAAGTCTGCACAATGCGGAGCCGCTGCCGTCAACACCAAGCCTTCAGTCAGTGCCACTGAGGGGTGAGGACATATTGAGGACATACGTTATTTTTAGCAGCACCAATTTGTAAGAAGTTTTATTTATCTCAATGCATTAACAACTTTTAGAGGAACTAGAGGGTATGAAACGGGATGTCTTAGGGCTTAGTCAGGTTAGGAGTCCGAATGAGGCATATACTGTACTGAAGGACGGGCATGTACTGTGCTATCGAGGTTTACCGGAGAGGCGAGAACTAGGAGTAGGTTTCCTTGTCAATAAGTATATACAGTAGCGAGTAATATAGATGAATTCTATAGTATTAATGAGAGGGTGGCAGTCATCGTAATTAGGTTTAATAAGCGGTATAAACTGAAGGTTGTATAGGCCTATGCACCTACATGTAGTTATGATGACCAGGCAGTTGAAAGCTTCTACGAAGATGTAGAATCGGCAATGCGAAAAGCAAAGACGCAGTATGCTGTACTAATGGGCGACTTCAGTGCCAAGGTAGGGAAAAAGCAGGCAGGAGACCAGGCAGTAGGTGACTATGGCATTGGTTCTAGGAATAGCAGGGGGGAGTTACTAGTTCAGTTTGCAGAGCGCAATAACTTACGAATCATGAATACCTTCTTCAGCAAACGCAAGAACCGAAAATGGACATGGAAAAGTCCTAACGGGGAGACTAAAAATGATATTGACTTCATAATATGTTCAACCCCCGCCATTGTGCAAGATGTAGAGGTAATTGGGAAAGTGCGATGCAGTGACCACAGGATGGTGAGGTCCCGAATTAGCCTAAATCTGAAGAAGGAATGCAACAGATTAGTAAGAAAGAAACCCATCAACGAATTAGTGGTGAGGGGGAGGGCAGAAGAGCAGAATCTCGCTTCAGAATAGATATGCAGCTCTAACCGAGGATGGCGACATTACCCTAGAAGCAGTGAACAATAATTTCAGAGATATCATTACTGACTGCGCTGTAGAATTAGGCGGTAGGATAGTTAGCGAGGATACCGGTAAGCTGTCTAAGGAGACGAAACATTTGATTAAGAAACGCCAGAGTATGAAAGCTTCCAATCCAACAGACCAGATAGAATTGGCCGAGGTGTCAAAGCTAATCAATAAGCGCAAGGTGGCCGATATAAGGAAGTATAACATGGAGAAAATTGAGCATGCTGTAAAGAATGGGGGAAACCTTAAAGCGGTAAAGAAGAAATTGGGCAAAAGCAAAAACCAGACGTATGCGATAAGGGACAAGGCGGGCAATGTCATCACAAATATGGACAAGATAGTCAAAGTAGCCGAGGAGTTCTATACAGATCTCTGCAGTAGCCAAAGTAGTCAGGACCGTAATGAGATTGGCGGTAGGGTAAAACAGTGAGACGTACCACCAGTGACGAAGGACGAGGTCAAGAAAGCATTAGAAACTATGAAAAAGGGGGAAATCAGCTGGAGAGGATCAGATAACTACAGATTTGTTTAAGGACGGGTGGGATGTCATGCTAGAAAAACTGGCCACCCTGTGTACGCAGTGCCTGGTGTCATTGACGGTACCAGAGCCATGGAAGAATGCAAACATTATCCTCATCCATAAGAGGGGGACTCTAAGGACCTTAAAAATTGCAGACCAGTCAGCTTACTGTCTGTTACATATAAGGTATTTACTAAGGTAATCGCTAATAGAATCAGGACAACCTTAGACTGCAATCAAGCAGAGGATCAAACAGGTTTTCAGAAACGGTCCTCTACTATCGATCATATCCATACCATCAACCAGGTGATAGAAAAATGCTCGGAAAATAACCAGCCTTTATACATAACATTCATTGATTACGAAAAAGCATTTGACTCAGTTGAAACCTCGGCAGTGATGCAGGCAGTGCCAAACTGGGGGTAGACGAGCCGTATGTGAAAGTGCTGGAAGATATATATATAGTGGCTGCACAGCAACCATAGTTCTGCATAAAGAAAGGCGTTAGGCAAGGAGGCACAATCTCCCCAGTACTATTCACAGCTTGCTTAGAAGAAGTATCCAGAGACTTGGAATGGGAGCAGTTAGGGATAAGGGTAGATGGAGAATACCTGAGTAATCTGCAATTTGCTGATGACATTGCCTTGCTAAGCAACTCGGGGGATGAACTGCAAATAATGATTGATGACTTAGACAGAAAAAGTAGAAAGGTAGGCTTGAAAATCAATATGCAGAACACTAAGGTAATGTTCAACAGCCTCGGGAAGGAACAGCAGTTTACTATAGGTAGCGAAGCACTGAAAGTAGTAGGCGAATATGTCTACTTAGGACAGGTAGTAACTGCAGATCCGGACCATGAAAAGGAAATAACAAGAAGAATAAGATTGGGATGGAGCGCATTTGGCAAGCACTCGCAGATTATGACTAGCAGCTTACCGGTATCACTCAAGAGGAAAGCATGCAACAGTTGCATCTTACCTGTACTCACCTATGGGGCTGAAACGTGGAGGCTATCCAAAAGGGTTCTACTTAAGTTGAGGACAACTCAGAGGGCTATGGAACGAAAAATGATTGGGGTAACATTAAGAGATATGAAGCGTGCAGAGTGGGTCAGAGAAATAACTCAAGTTACCAACATTCTAGTGGAAATTAAGAAGAAGAAATGGGCATGGGCAGGACATGTAGTGCGAAGAGAGGATAACCGATGGTCGCTTACGTTAACAAACTGGATTCCAATTCAAGGAAAGCGTAGCAGGGGGCGGCAGAAAGTAAGGTGGACGGATGAGGTTAAGCACTCGCAGATTATGACTAGCAGCTTACCGGTATCACTCAAGAGGAAAGCATACAACAGTTGCATCTTACCTGTACTCACCTATGGGGCTGAAACGTGGAGGCTATCCAAAAGGGTTCTACTTAAGTTGAGGACAACTTAGAGGGCTATGGAACGAAAAATGGTAGGGGTAACATTAAGAGATAGGAAGCTAGGATAGGAAGAGATATTTGAATTAGACCTAGCAGTGTTTCAGAGCGTGAGCTCGACAGTAGTCTCCCAAAATTATTCTTTGTCTCTCGACGTATATTCTAGATTTCTGAACATGCCCATATCGTATTTACCAGATCCGCCCTATATATGTATGACAAATTTGATGCATATGTCAGTGTGGGCAATGTCATTGATGAATACTTTGAACAGTGGCCAAAGCAGGGTTTCTTGTGGAACACTGTTAGTGACTGTTAGACCGTTCAAATGGTGATTACTCAGGCATGCTATTTGTGTTTATTCTCCTCTCCTTCGGAGCAAGTGCCAAGGGATATACCCTACAACCTGTGTGCAATTCTATTCATGACTATATAATTACGCCAGATAGATTGCTACAATGAAAATTCACTGCCTTTTCTTTTTCTTTCTTTTTTTTATGAAATTCTAGTTTAAGACTCGTAATTATCAAAATACCCAATTTCTTGTCCATGAGCCTTTTGTACCTGCTATATATCATGGCCTATTCCCTGCCTTGGGTTTGTACCATTACCACTGAAGACCTTCATCAAAGGGTCCGATACATAGGTGCATTCACTAGAGAAGACTGCTGCACTTCTGTGCCATATAGGGGCATGCCATATGTCCAGACGTTTCATGAATAATAATGTGCATAGTTATTCACTGCAATACCAGCTGGAGAGCGATTTTAAAAGGCCTCCAGCTTTCTCATAACAGCTTTAATTTTACAATAATTTTGTGAACATTGTGCCTTTTCATTCCGGGAAGGTAGAAGAATACAACAGATGTTGTATGCAGCACCACGGCCCGTCGCGGGGAAGAGCGCGCGCTCTTTCTTACAGCCTTAATTCTCAATCATCGTGGGAGCAATGGGAACGTTTCTCCTTGAGTTACGCTCTTCGCCGCCGGAAGGGGCGCGACCTGCTCACTGTTCGCTCTGCGTCTGTTTCAGTGGTGGCGGGTGGCTTTTGCCTCATTTCGCGCTGTCGCTCGCGGGTTTTGTGGTGAGTGCAGCCCCGAAATGAAAGAACAAAGAAAGTAGATGCTGCAGCGGCATGTAGTCAACATACTACGCTCGTGAACAAAGTCTTTATATAAAAAACTGTTGCTCAGCAAACGTTCGACAAGCATATAACATACATTGCGGCATTGTAGCTATTCTTGTCCATTTTAATCTGAATTTTTCTCAAGCTTTACAAGAATAGGAACCAAAAAAAAACAACAACAACAAAAAAAAACAATGAGCAGTGGTCACATTGAAGCTTCTTCAAGGCTAACATGACAGCAACTCGTCTGCAGCAGCAAAACAGTCTTTCAGCGCTAGATGCGAAACCATCCATCAGAAGATGAAAATAATTTCATAAAAATATAATGTAAATTGCAAAATGCTTGCATGATATAAAGTATTAGTATAACAGTCAAAGTAAATGTTGTAGGGTTGAGTTTTAAATGTTATTATAATTCATATATTAGCAAATGTATTGTATTATAAACATTATTTTCATTTTGCAAATAAGCATTGTCTTAATAAAATTTTTACATGATAATAAGCTTATTATGAAAACAATATTCATGGCACCCTGTGCTGGAAGTTGGCAAAAAGAGGCCAATAAATGATGCAGGTGATACTCGATGCAGTGGCTTACAAATCAACTCACCTGCTATATCAAAAGTATGCAAGATACTTCTAAAGCGTTAAAGAAGGACACTCTCACTGAAGACACATTTCAAGCCCCACAATGACCCCATTGAGGCTCTCTTCGGGAAAGTAAGGATAATATGTGGAAGGGAACGACATGCTAGAGGCGAGGACCATAACAGCTAGCGGCACTTGACTACACTGTCAAGATGGACATTTCATCTGAGAGCAAAATCAAGGCACCTTGCATCGATGCAAAAAAAAATGTATCGTTTCTGCTGCGCCGCAATCAGTAACCGAGGAACTGAAGGAAGTGATGGCATCTGCCATCCCATTACCCACTGTCCAATATTCTGGTTCACCTTACTTTGCTGGATATATTGTTAAGGTAATCAACTTCGTGTGTGACGCTTGCGCTATTCTTCAAACTAGCAAAAGAAGTAGCCCCATGTACACTCTTCTATAAAGACAATATTCCAGTGGACTGCATTATCTGAAATCAGAGTTTGTTGCCCTATTGGACAGGGTCTTTTTTTTTTTTTGAAAAAGCTGCCGGGCACCTACTACACACAAATGTTCTCGAAGTATGCTTCAGTAAGATGTGTTGTCGGCCTAGTTGGTGCAGAACTTCAGACATCTTACAGTAGCGCGAAAAAAACACACACAAGACAGGGTACAGGACGAGCGCTAACTGCCAACTGTTTATTGGAAGGAAGGAGGAACGTATATTTAAACCCTCGGCCACTCAGGTGTTCATAGCCCCAATCGCACTCACCCCACCCGGTATCAAAAATCATCAATGACAAGCCTAGGCATGTGTAAATAAACACAACAAGGAAGCGATAAATAAACGATACAGATCTTAACAACAGTCAAACGTAGGAAAGCAGTGTGAAGACTTGAAGCAAAAGCAGACAAAACTAAACAACGTAAAAATTAGAGCTCACAACAAGGTACCCAAAGGTAACTAGCAAAGAGGCAATAGCAGTCGATCCCTCGTAGCAAAAGCAGTGTCCATAGCAAAGCAAAAGCAGTCTAACAAAAAGCCGTAAAAAACCAGAACAAAACACCAAGGTAACAAAAGCATTTTAACAAAAAAAAACCAACAAGGTAAGACCAAGGTAAACAAACCAAACCCAAGGGTAACTAACAAAAAATTGTAGCAAAAGTAGTCAGTATCTCGTAGCATAGGCATTGTCATGTATACTAAGCAAAAGCAGTCAAAATAAAAAAATCTATATAATAAAAATATAAAAAAAAATAAAAAAAAAACGCCACTAATACCAAAGACAGGTCGTCCGAAGCAGGTTACAAACAGTGGACAATGGAATACTCATTTCAGATCATATTATCGAGAAAAGATACCTCACTGCTGTAGAGCACTACAGAAGACTCACTGATACAGTCAGTCCCTCTTATCTTTATAAAGTACGCTTCCATGATTTCACGTGCGAGTGAATTGCGGCTCTTGCCAAGAATCCTAATCTCATACAGCCGAGGCTGGCAACCCCTACAGGACACGCAATGCTTAGCCAAATTAGAACCTTCCCCCATTGTTAATGATAAGTCATGTTCCCGTGCACGATCGTTCACGCAGCGTCCAGTCTGGCCTACATACACCTTTCCACAAGACAATGGTATCTCGTAGACAACTCCGATGGCGCATTCCGCAAAGGGCCTAGCATGTTTCTTGTCACAGCCGCTCTTCTTTGCTCCTTGTTTGGCGATACGGGAGCATAGCTTTGCCATTTTGAAAGGTGCTGAAAACACCATCGGCACTTTGTACCTCCCCGCCACCTTCTTCAAGTTGTGCGACACCTTGTGCACATACGGCATGACTACAGGTTTACCTTTGCTTTCAGCCCTTTGCCGCGCTTTTTCCTTTATCTTTTGCAGCAATGTCTCAGCCACAGCCGCCACGATCGCGCAGGGGAAACCGGCAGACGAAAGCCTGCTCACCTGATCATTAAAACTTTCCTGCATTTTGTGCGGACACGACTTCATGAGGGCGGATTCCAGGCACAGAGCGACAATCCCCCTCTTAACTATTTTCGAGTGTGCCGAACTATAGGGCAACAGTCCCTTCTGGACTCTTGGGTGATACAACCAGCAAACATTGCTGTTCGAAAAGATCATGCGGATGTCTAAAAACTGTAGGCAGTTCTTCGAAGGCATTTCATGGGTAAATGTTAAACCTTTGCCATGCTGCCTAAACTGATTTAAAACATCATTCACCGTATCCTGGTACGTCATAGCATGGCTTTTGCTCAACAGAACTAGAAAATCATCCACGTATCTGAACACTTTTAAAATCTTGGTGCCATCTAGGGCTGTCGTCAACGACTGGTCAATATGCAATAAAAAGATGTTGGTTAGTACTGGTGCTACGCATGAACCAATGCAAATGCCGTGGCGTTGCAGATAATGCTCTTTGTCAAATGAAATAAAGGTACTGCTGAGGTAAAATTCCAGAAGAGTCATAAAATCATCAAATGACATGCCTACAGAATTCTGGAACGACACTTCTCCATGTTCTTCCACACATGCCCTTACCGATGCGAATAAATCCGCGTGTGGTATGGAGTAAAAAAAGGTCTACGACATCCACTGAAAACGCGAACCCGATTGATTGGTTGTGCCCCAGGTACTCTGTTACATCTTTCGAGCTTTTTGTGACGAAAGGGTCAGTTACCTGCAGCTTGTTCAATTGTTTAAGAAGGAACCGACTGACCTGGATCTGCCAAGAGCCCTTTTCACTGACAATTGTTCGAAACGGAATATCCGGTTTGTGAGTCTTTGCTGTAAAAAATACACTTAACGAGTCAGATTTACACTTGCCAATCGCTGCTGACAATTGTGAAAGGCCCAAGTCTTTGCACAATCGCTCCGCCTTGCTCTTTACTCTTGTAACGCTGCTCCTGACTTGTCTAAAGTTCTTCCTTAGTGCTTCAATTGCCTTCATATTGAAGATACCGGTGGGTACAATGAGAAATCCTCCCTCCTTGTCAGCCTGCATCAGTTGTAGGTCATTTTGCCTGAAGAAGCGAACCACAGCTCCCATTTCTTGTCGCATTCTTGCGGAAGAAGGCATGCCAACCGATCTCGACAGGGTATCCACGCCTTCTAAAAGGCACCTCGATCTGCTGGTTCTCTCCATCTGCTTTCCTGGCCACACCTCGGTTCACCGCCAGCAATTCGTGGGCTTGTACTGAAGCTTCATAACTATATTTTGGTCCTTTCTTCAGCACACTTGTACCCTGTACCCTGTCTTGTGTGTGTTTTTTCGCGCTACTATAAGATGTCTGAAGTTCTCGAAGTACTTAAGATCCTGATTCAATCAGCACTTCACCGCGAATTCACCACCGAATTGCCCGGAAGGAATTGGCAACAGCTATATGTTACAAGGTCCGCTTCTTTGATATTTGAAAAATTTCTCAGAATCCTTCTTGTCAATTAATTATGCCAAGAAAGTGACAGACAGGAACGAGAGGCTAACTCCTTGTGTGCACAAGCCGTATAGGAAGATTTTGAGACTGAATTTTCTAGGCGCAAGTGGCATTTTGATCAATTGATGAATATGCAGTACAATGTGCACGTAACTTTGAAGGGCCTTTTTGTTTAGTGTTTGCCGCTCTTTTCAAATATGCATAACTGTTTAAGCCCATTTCCTTGAAAGGTTATTTGTCTATGCATTCACCAGACTACGTCTGTCATACATGTGCGTCAGTTGCGAGACTACATATATGTCTTCGGTCTTTCAACCGACTGATATGTTTTGATTGAAGCTAGAACAACCCACTCCACTAGAAAACTGAAATTTTACCTATATGCATAAAGTTTTGTTCCTTACTCTGCATCTGAGACGCATCATGAATTTTCGACGGTCCTCTTTTGCTCTGAACGAAAAACGGCAGCGATTGACAAAATCTCCACTCATCAGTTTGCCATGCATTCGCGTCAGGTCACCCTACACCTACTTACAGCTTTCAAAGGCACACTGCATAGCCTGGTACATTTATTTTGGTACAAAATTTAGGGGCAAAAAGTGGTGAGGTAAGTGTACCCGAAGCTTCATTCAACCGCGCTGTGCGCGCGGATTATTAACTATTTTATTCATCATACAAGTTAAATCTTAGACGCTGAATACGGCGTCTTTGTATAAACCATAAGGGGTGTAATGTCAGGACCTGCGGGTTGCAATCGATGCGGGCGGAGCGAAGAACGAGCGCACGTTTCCCTTGCGCGTGAACGGCGGTAGCAGAGGCGCAACAACGGGGCGGTGGCGACCCCACCGAGGCGCGGCGGGAGGTGGAAACAGCGCCCATTGCAGAGGCCGTAAGATGAGATGCGTGCTCTCCCTGTAGACTGGCTGTGGCAGCACATGGTGATGAGCACTGCCCCGTCAAGCCGAACTTGGACATGTGAAGATCAGCTGGTGAAATCTTGGCAATCAGTTGACAAGATACTGATTGCGCTGATGAAAGAATGAAAGTTATTTATGTTGGCACTATATCGCATTGCAGATAGCACCAGTTTATTTTCTCCAAAACTCTCTCGACCATGTTCACTTTGCCAAATAAACCCCAAATACATTTTGGCAACACAAATGCTGTCGGTGTGTTTCGGTGTTTCTGTTCTTGCATTTTATGGCGCATAAGTAGCTGAGGCTACAGTTTGGCAAACACAGGTCCAAAATTATCTGCAAAAGGCATTACAAAATGTTCTAGTCTTAAATTGCATATTTTAAGAAATATTTGCATTGTTAGAATTGTAAACATACGCAATGACTCAAAATAAAAAAATATGTACACAACCTCACTCAAAAAAGTGAGCCTCGGCTACAACATTGAAAACACTGTTAGTGGCCTGTGGTCACCGCTTCACCAAAAGGATTTCAAAATGTCGCGTCACATAGTAGTAATTGCTAAAAGCATATCATAGGTCACTGCTTCTCAAATAAGGGCCCGCAAAGTGTTTTTCAGGGTTTGCAAAGCCCACAGCTGCAAAAAAAAAAAAAAAAAAAAAAGGCGTGATAGCTGATCTGGCCCGCCTAGACACAGTTTTGCTGAGTTAAAGTCTAGGAGATTCAAAGGAGACTTTAGTTTATGAAAAACAAAAAAATGCGGAAACAGAGGGAGAGGGCATCTACGGCATTCGTTGATGCTAACATTGGTAAAACTCGAGCTCTGGCTGCACTACTGGATGGGGCTACAATGCAAAGCGTCTTGGGCATGATGACATCATGACAGCTCAATGAAAGTGCAATTAATTCAGTAGTGTACAGAAAACTCTGAATAATGACTCTAGCAGTACATGCGATCAAAGAATATATGAGCTGTGAATTAGCGGCATGAAGTGAAAAACCATAAAATGGCATCATCACTTTTCGCATCTGGTAGCACAGGTTCTCACTGAAGCCGTCAGACAGCCTGACGAAGACAGGCTGTGGTGGTTCGCCACCTCGTTCGCCAAAGCAGATGGCACTTCACACACACCGACACCTTTATAACTCGGATGCCATCTCTCCTTAATCTAGACGATACACAAACGCACACACAACCATTAAGGTGAAACACGAAGGCGGCCCACGTGGTACAACTCAAGTACAGTGCTCGGACTGGTGGTCTAGTGCATATTTGCGGTCACAAGCGTCTCGTGCCACTAACAGTTCGAAGTCAGCGTTGGGGACTAGTAAAGCCGCTGGTCTGGAGCACAGCTGTCAGGTATCCACCGGTAGACAGTCACAAAGTCAAAGGAGCATAGGAGAGGACGGCGAACCAAAGTCGTCGCGTCCTTTCAGTTCGCCAAGAAGCGAGATGGCGAACTGAAGCTGTCATATCGCTGCACACAACACTTTGGCAAAAACCACTGCATTTGAACACGAACACTATCACACACCATGTCGTCAGGTTCGCCACACCTACTGCTGCAACAGTCACTACCACCATACAGGCCCACTAAAAAGAGTTGCAGATAAGATCATAGCAGCATAGCAGAACATGGCAGGATTGCACCATCATAAGGCACAGTTAGTTTGGCGCACGTGGTAGAGGTATCGACCAGCATGTTGCCAAAGGAAAGGGCTCAACTTGAGTACGAGAGAAATCGATGAGGTCATGACAGTTCAATGAAAGTATGATAAATTCAGTTGTGTACAAAAAGCCCCAAATAATGACTCTAGCAGTACATGAGGCCAAAGGCTTGAGCTGTCAATTAGCAGCACTAATTGAAAAACCACATAACGGCATCGTCACTTTGAATCTGTCAGCACAGGTTCTCATTCTAGATGGACATAGCAATGCCAGTATATAAAAGGGCAAGAGCATCAGTGCCCTCCACAGGAGCCTTCACCACATTTGACGGCAAAGGCAAATCTCAACTGATGAATGAAAAGGGAATTGTTGCCTCCAGAACTGTGATCACTAGATTTTCTGTAGCATTATCGGATGACAGATCATGGAAGAAACTGAACGGTGAAGCGGAAATAGGGAACAGTGGCAAACAGACGGCGGCTGTTGTAGTCCAGGTGCTCAGGAGGTGAGATTCAGGTAAAATTACGAAGAGGGTCATAAGCGTATGCTCAATGGTCGGCTTTGTCAGCAGCAGGCAAGACATGTCAATGGCAGTGATGCATCACGTGTCAGGCGATGCCGAAGGTGTAGCAAATAGGTCCATTGTCCAGAGTCCACTATGGTTTAAAACAATGAAGAGGTGGCAGAGCAGCAGGAACGGGGGTTGCCCGAGGCGATGTCGGAAACTGACAAATGCTGCCAGTGCTTGTCAGGCAACTTCAGTGTAAAAGCAGTGCAGCAACGGGAGGCGGGTTGAAAACTGACTGCATGGCCTCAGACACTTGCTCCTGGACCATGTGCTGAAGGGTCGGTGCCTTATTTAATGGTCGGCTTGGGAAGGAGCAAGAGCTGCCAAGTGACTTCACGGACAAGCTGCTTTAAGTGTATTGTGAGTGAAAGGGTGGCCTCGATCATCAAGTCAAGGTTGGTAAGAGCCTTGGTTTTCCCTAAGGGCAGCTACGAGAAGACAAGTTGTCGGTGCAGTTCGTCATAACCCCTGACATAGACTGATTGACCAAAATACAAGTCGTAGGTTCGGGCTCACACAGCTGGTGGTGTCTTCGTTTTCAGCGCCAGCACACTGGCCCCAAGTCATCATTACACACCACTCAATTGGCACTGGTGCCATATTCTTGTGTGTAGTCATCTTTAACTATCGTAATGTCGTTGACGCCACCGTAGCAGATGCACCATCACCGTTCATCAGAACATCTTTATTACTTCACTGGCAAGCAACCTCATCTCCATAGTTTGCTCTCTATAGTTTCCTCTACAAGAAGTGTGAACCTTCCTCAGACAGCCACAGTAGCTGTGGCCCGGTGACACAGATTGTGTGCTGAACGGTGACGGAGAATGGGATGTATGGCCTGATGATACATACATCTGATGATACATGATGTGCAGGTGGTCAATTTTCTGTTGTCGCTGGCCGGTGTGTGGTTTTAGGGCAGCAATGGCAGAATTGAGCATGCTTATTCATCTGTACATAGATTCATCTGCAATGCCACGAGGATGCCATCTAACCATCGCGTTCGCTGCCTACCTGTTCTCCTGCGTCCCTCACTCTTTCCCAGAAAGATAGTGGGAAACTGGAAAGCTTGGTGTGATATGGTTGATAAGGTCACACAGAGTGGACTCGACTGAATTGAACTGATTCGTCTGTAGAGGCATAACAATGTGGCTGGCCTCATCGCAATGGAATCACAAGAGGCAGTGGCTTGAAGTCCTTTATGCTCTGCTTTCCTGGGGCCTAGGCATCACTTTTATGATGGGAGGGTGGGGCTTGGGAAGCGGCGTCCCTCAACTGCTGGTTCAAGTTGAAGAGGGTCTGGAGTGGCCAGCACAGCTCTTCCCGAGCTATCGCAATGTCCCTCAAGTTATCTCTAATTGTAGGTGTGCTATCGTAGTGGCTTGCAGAGTATTTGAAGTGGTTGGTTGAATGATAGAGCGCAGAGAGTTACAACATTTTGGAACGAGGAAGTAGTGCTGCTGCGATGAATCGAGATAAATCTTGCTGCATCTTGCGTAAAAAAAAAAAATAATAATAAAGCTGCATCTCGGCATAACAGTGTCAACAGATGAACAGCATAAATCTTTGGGTAGCATTGTTGCATGCAGGGATGCGCATCTTGGAAATGAAGTAACTGTTCTAGAAAACACGGACAGTTGCATGGACGCACACGCTCACAACTGTATTTTACTAACTGAAAGATGACATATATAGAGCAAGCAAAAATATAGCGTTGAGCATTCCTTCTTTTTTTCCCACTCTATATATGTGTAAGCGTCACTTCTGCGTGTCCTGTCGAAGTTTTTTTCTTTTTTTTTTCTAGTGGGACTGTGAGAAAAGCGCTTGGCGGAGGGAGAGCGTCTAGCCGTCCACACTTAACAGCACGCACGCTTTCTTCTGTATTTTTCTTCTGTAAAGTGCTCGCGGCAGTTAGTTTCGTCCACGGCATGGCTCTTCCTCCAACACAGTCTTCTCCCCTCCCCCATGGCTCCAAGCAGTAAACAGAATTTTCCTCCCCCGGGGGAATGAGTGAGCACAGATTTTGTGCGTTCGCAGTATTTGCTTTCGTTCTCTTTCTTCCTGTGGTCTGGCGGGGTTAGATCTGGTATTCGAAGCGGCTCAGGGACTTCGAGTCGCGAGCCTGCTTCTTCGCAGCGTGCTGCAGGGATTGAGTTTGCTTCCTCATTACAATGAAAACGTGCAAGAGTACTGACCTTATGTGGGGCCTCATATATATTGAGTACCTGCGCATGAGTTATTTGCACACGCGCGCGCCCACACACATGCAGTTTTTTAGTGGCAAAAAGCAAATAACTTTAGAGTATCTTGCGCGTAAACGTTGATGTTTGGAATTAAGCTGCAAGTTGTTACTTAGCTACGGATACGTCACTATATATATATATATATATATATATATATATATATATATATATTGATACGAAGCGGCAAGCCGATGAAGACAGGAGACAGAACATGACCGATGACGATGGCAGATGACGTTTAATGAATGTTCGCGGGCCTAGCGCGAGCGCTCCTTCCCGCGCCACTGCCCGCTTGTTCTTCCTTGTCGTCCGTAACATGACCTGGGGCCACCGAGCGATCGTCCCGATCGGGGACGAGGAAGTTTAGCAATGTTAATGATTTTATGGCATGATGATGGGTGTGTCTGGATGCTTAGAAGAAGAGGAAGAAGGAAGAATAGAACGGCTTGCCGGTACGATGTCTGATGCGTGGGTGATCCGCCTCCCTTGGAGCTGTCAACCATCCATCACCAGAGTCTATGGGACCGATGGCTCGAGGTCACGTCGGGCAGCTTGGGCGGGGGTTGCGTGTTCGTGTCCGTCGGTTCCTTCGGGTCATTCGGGTCTTTCGGGTCCTTTGTCTCGGTTCTGATTCGTATGTCTGTTCTCCTTGTCTTCAGGTCCGGGCTGGGGGCTGGGCGGTGGTAGTTGTTCAGGTCTGGGCTTGAAGGGCTGGGGCGAAGCTGCTCGGCGATGTCCCTGGGCCCTCGGTGATGGTCCCGGCTTGAAGATGGCCTTGATGCTCCAAGGCGAGGATGGGGATGTCGTACCCCGCACCTCCAACCAAATGTTACGAAGCGGCAAGCCGATGAAGACAGGAGACAGAACATGACCGATGACGATGGTAGATGACGTTTAATGAATGTTCGCGGGCCTAGCGCGATCGCTCCTTCCCGCGCCACTGCCCGCTTCTTCTTCCTTGTCGTCCGTAACAATATAGTTGTATGTACATAATTGAGGCGTAACATTTAAGGTGCAAAAGCGGCTGATTGAGCCAAGTAAACGACACAGCAAATCTTCAGCACTCCCTCTGCTGCCTCTCAAGCCCAACCAGCCCATACCTCACAGCTAGGGAAAAAGAAGAAAGGAAGCAAGCGTGCATACTGCTTTACCGAGGGCAGCTCCAAGCTCCAAGCCGTCACTCGTTTGAAACCATGCTGTCTACGTTGGCTAGCCTGCCCGCCCCTAAAGCCCCTTTATTGAGGGGTTTTGCCCGCCCCTCCTTTCAACCTCTCCCCACTAATAGGAAAAAAAAATACAGAAGAAAGCAGAGTGGGTCAGAGAAATAACTCAAGTTACCGACATTCTAGGGGAAATTAAGAAAAAGAAATGCATGGGCATGGGCAGGACATGCATGGGACATGTTGGGCGAAGAGAGGATAACCGATGGTCGCTTAGGGTAACAAACTGGATTCCAAGGGAAGGAAAGCGTAGCAGGGGGCGGCAGAAAGATAGGTGGGCGGATGAGGTTAAGAAGTTCGCAGGGGTCAAGTGGATGCAGCTATCACAGAACCGGGTTAAGTGGAGAAATATGGGAGAGGCCTTCGCCCTGCAGTGGGTATAGTCAGGCTGCTGCTGATGATGATGAATTGGAAGAATGGCCAGTACGGTATCAACAGACAAAAAGCCATTTCTTTACGGACCACCGGAGTGTATTTATAGGTTTGAATAAAAGATGAAACGAGAAACGTATGCATTGTCATTCTGTCTGTGTGTGTTTAGCTATGTGAAACCATAGCTAAACATAGTACAGTCAAGCGTCACCATAGCCATGCATAACCGGAGCATCACCATGGTGAATATAGCACAGCCAAGCATCACCACAAGCGGTACAATAGTAGTACCACGTATTGCTTCGCAATCATCGGGCTTAACCAAGCTAAGCCACAGCCAATTTTTTTGTCTCAAAGCCTGCCAACAAATGCTCTTTGAAAACAGTGTTCGCGGCGATCGTTTTTCAGGACTTGAAGCGGCGCTCAGTGACTACAGTCTAGTCAATCATAATTTTTCGCTTTCGAAAGCACCAATAAAAAACTACGTTTCCAACCAGCTTCTTTGTCAGGCGAGGAAGCGAAAAAAAGCAAAAATGAGAAACCCTACTGGAAAAGAGTGCCGGCTTGCGCGCGTGTCTTTACACGACTGTTGCGCCTCCTCGAATTCCCTATTCTGCTCCTTGTGCACTGCAGCCGCATATGGCACGCGCTATCGCGCGCGCCCGGGCTGCGCTGAAGTTTTGCCGCTTATCTCTGTTCCGTCAGTTGTTGTTGTTGTTGTTGTTATGAACTTTCCCCGGCACGCAGGCCTATGGGACGGAGGCCGGGGCCTCCGCGACTAAAGACAGGCGAAGCGACAGTGTTTCTTCGCGGCTTCAGCCGCCAGAAACCGAGCGCTGACGTCGCAGAGCGAACTCCAGCTTCGGTTCCACGTACGCTGCCGCACGCAATTCATCGAGGCGGCTTGCACCTCACCGTCGCGGTTAATACGTAACCGTCCCCCGGCCATGAACGTAATCATAGCCGGTTGGCGGGTTTCGGTGGCCGCCAGCTAGATGCAATGTGACCACGGAAACACTTCGTGTAGAACTGAACTTTCTGGCAGCGAGCTGGCAGCTGCCTGAGGTTGCATATAATCGAAGAAGCCTATTGTTGTCATACAGGTGGTCCTGGGCAATGGTCTGCTCTTGCCGTTCGGCCTCCGCAATCAACCCGTTTTCGCACCTCGACAACCGCGGCCACTTTCCAACCGTTTCTGCCGCGATGACGTATGTCCTTGAAAAACCTGAACATCTCGGATTGGTAAACGAGCGGGAAGTTTAGCTGTAATTCTGATGCATGTGGCGGACGTAATAAAACGCGCGGCGCGCCCATCGCTCCGCGGCTCGCTATGAATAAGACGACCGCGCTACCTCAGCTTGCTCAAAATCTGCCGGGCTTCGAAGCTGGGGCACCCTATGTCTCCTTGTACCGCCTCATTGGCTATCAATTACTATGACATTCCTAGGTAGAAAGAGAGGAAGAAGATTGTTTACACGGTATGAAGGACAAAGGTAAAGGGGGTACGCCTGATCAGTTCGCAGGTCGAGCCAGCGTTTCGACAAGTGGACTTGTCTTCGTCTGGGCGAAGACAAGACGAAGACAAGTCCACTTGTCGAAACGCTCGAGGCATACCCCCTTATCCCTTGTTCAGTGCTCCTTCATGACATTCCCAGCGACACGTGTCCCGGAAGGCAGATTTGCAAACATGATATATCGTGGACGTGGACAAGTTTCCACAGGTCCACTATTGCAATGTCGGCGCGGAGAGTACAATCACGAGCGCGTGGCTGCTTTTCGCACATTATTCTTCCTGCAGGCGGAAAATTTTGTCAGTTGCGAGAGTCTTAGCTCGAGTATAGTGCTCTCGAAGAATATTCCTTGTACTCCGTGAGTACTCATGCCGCTCTTCCTCGATCGCCTTAGCTTGCTTCGTCTGTTTCTCCTGAAAAGCAGACGATGACTGTCTTTTTTGCCTTGAACTTCAGTCCAAGGAAGAATATATGCGTGTTGCGAACGTTCAGCATGGCCTGCATTTCTGCCGCTGACACTACCATCACATCATCAACGAAGCATATCGGCCTTTATGTTCAACACAGGCAGCTACGATATCCTCCGTTGACCGCCACACTAAAGCCGCGCTTTCAAATTTGCCGCGCTCTATCGGCTGTGGACGCTTGCCATTGGCTGTGAATAAAACCCCCAAATATAGTTCAGATTTTGTTTGGCAACACTTTAAAAATATATGCCTTTTATAACTCATGTTTACGTGGAAACAAATATGAGTATTTTAATTTAAAACACCCGTGCTACCGCTAGGCCCGAGAGGCTTCGCCGCTTGGCGGGCTGGACCAGTCGCAACACCATATGCAACCATTCAACGGCCCCTAGTCTGAGCAGCCTGCTATAGTTTCGTGTTGCTGCTGCCGTGCAAGCCATTGGATTTTGTTATTATTTAGATCCCCGTCACAACGCACTGAGGCCACGCGCACATCCAGAGGTATACAATACAAGTTTTTTAACATCATTTTCTTGTTCGTATATGACGCGGCTTTCCGTACGCTTTATTTTGCGTTATACATTGCAGGTGAAAATTTTCTTGCGACAATATGCGATGGCTCGTGGCCCACGGTAGGCCTAAATAATTGAAATACTCGTGAAGAGTTTTGAGGAGCGAGGAACATTACAAGACAGAAAAAAAAAAAAAGGCTTGGAAAAAGGCATGCACGTTCCTGCTTATAGTCCGTAATTGTTGCTCTTTTGGTATGGCGTGTGGGGCTCATTCCTCAAGACCATGCCCAAGACCGTCGAAAAATGGCGGCGGCCCAACGCTACCATTCGCCCTTTTTTAAATAAATAACATCTTTCATGGGGTGTGTTCTCTTTAGGTTGCATTATTAATGTCGCCGCAACAATATTAATGCAACCTAAAGGGAAGACACCTTAGGAAAGATGTTATTTTATTTAAAAATTGCGAATGGCGCTGCGCCGCCACCACATGTTTGGACGGTCTTGAAGAATGAGCCTGCGTGCGAGCTGCTTAACCACTGTTTAACATATAACAAAGCATCATATGACTGTATGCATGTGTTGTTTAGCCAGTTTAGCTGCCTGTGGCTCCGTACCATCCTCTCTGTGCACGGCGTTGATTTCATGGGTTGCCGTGCAAATTCTGCAATTTACGGCGTTGGTCGGCCAATGCGGCGGTACGGTGGCTAGCGGCCCGGGATCATCTTCACTCTCGCGCCGATCAAGGCAAACCCCGCGCCAAGCCTAGGTTCTGGAAATTCCTAGATAACATGTTTCCGTGCGTTTTAGCTGTGGCAAAATACCCAAGTTCCTGTTTCTGTCGCACAAGTTTTGCGCGCAGAGTTCCATCCTTTCGCTGTGGTGCTTCACGTTTCGGCTCCTGCTTCTGTTGATATCCGGCGGGCCAATGGTGGCGCACAAAAGGAACGTTTTCGTTCAAAAAGCATAGTTTGTTGCGGAATTAGAGCACAGCCATGAAAACAAAAATGAAAATGAACTCTAAGAGACGCGTTCACGGTTCACAGCAAGTAGACAGAACATATTTCGTCTGAATGCATAGAACTGTGGCGCTAGATACGAAAATGTAGAAACAAAATTAAGCTTTTCGCTGAACACGGGTAAAGTGAGCTAGAATTACACAGGGCAAGCAAGCGCCGCACATGCGTGTATATTTCAGCAACGTTAATTTATTATCAGGATTACACGGATTATCGAAATTCAACATCGCGCGTGGTGACACAACGTGCTTCCTCCACCGGCATACATACCCATCATGATTCGGGCAGGATGATGTTCATGATTTAAACTTTCGAGCTCCAAACAAGTCGAAACCGAAACGGTAACACACTAACACTACTCCCCCATTTAGAAAAGTGGAGGTTTCTTGGCACTCTTCGATGAGTCTCCTGGGTCTCCTATTACGACGCCTAATTGTTGGCGGTGAGCGTGGTACAGCCTGCTGCGTGGTGCTATATATGAGATGCATGTGCGTGCATCGAGTTCTGGTACTTCTGGCC
This sequence comes from Amblyomma maculatum, assembly GCF_055883805.1. Lineage (NCBI taxonomy): Eukaryota > Metazoa > Arthropoda > Arachnida > Ixodida > Ixodidae > Amblyomma > Amblyomma maculatum. The sequence goes on from NC_139350.1 coordinate 52,719,807, forward strand.
CTGCTGAATTACCAGGTGTTGGAAAGGCGTAGTCAATGGGAACGCCACTGTTGGAAAGGCGTAGTCAATGGGAACGCCGCTCCCAGGTGATGCATCAGACAGCGTAGCCAGGCCAAAAGAACGCTGGTTTATTTCCGGATCAAGGGGTATTATATAGCCAGAGGGGTGAGGGAATGAAGGAAAGAAAGAATGAAAAGATTGGTGCCGTTGCCAGTTCATAGATGGCGATAGCATCCCTTCCTCCTAATAACCATAGCGATCCACAGGTTTCTTGACCCAGGTTGACCTGCGCAGCTGTGTCTCTTGGGGAGCAGGGTCTGCGGGCTCTGACATGGATGCGTTGTTCTGAATAGCCAGCGGATGGTCCACTGGTTCTGCTGCTGGACTGTCTGTATCCGTGAGTGTGGATCCCTCGACGTTGCGCTTGCGGATTTGATCAGCATGACAATGGACCACCACATTATCCTCCGTCTTGACGGTGACTAGTCGAGCTCCTGTTGTTGACTTCACCTTTCCGGGTGTCCACTTGTCACCAACACCGTAGTTAAGGACTAGTACAGGGTCCCCCGGAGCGAAACTCCCGCTGGCGTCGTCCGAAGCTGGCGTAGCTGCTCTGCTCTGGACAGATTTGTTCCTGAGAGGAAAACACATGTCAAGTCTGGTGCGTAGTCGATAACCTAACAGTACTTCTGAAGGTGATAGGCTCAACTGCCTTGGGGTATTCCGGTATCGACACAAAACTCGTGCAAGTGCGGTTGAGAGATCCACGCCAGGCATCTTCTTTAACCCATCCTTAACCGTTCTGACCGCACGTTCTGCCAGCCCATTGCTTTGTGGGTGGTAGGGCAGTGTTTGAATGTGGGCAATGCCATTCCTGTTCATGAATTCGGCGAAATCCGACCCGGTAAAGGGCGTGCCGTTATCAGTTACTACAGTGCGCGGTAGTCCGAACTGGCTGAAGAGCATACGCAGCGCGTTTACCGTGCTGCTTGACGTTGCACGCGAGAGTGGAATGGCCTCGATCCATTTGCTGTCGGAATCAACCACGATCAGCAACATTTTGTCCCTGATAGGTCCAGCGAAATCGAGGTGCAATCGGGACCATTTTTCTTCTGTAGCTGGCCAGTTTACTGGTTCACGTGCTGAAGGCATTGGTAAAGCCTGGACACAGTTTCTGCATTCATCGGCTATTCGGCTAATGTCCCGGTCGATCTCCGGCCACCAAAATTTGGACCGTGCTACCTTCTTCATGGTGCAGACGCTCTGATGGGCTTCATGCAATATCATCATATCATACCGCGCGCCTGTTTGGGGACTACTACACGATTTCCCAACAGTAGGAGGCCATCCTGAACAGATAATTCATGTCGCTTTTTGTAGTAATGCAACATCTCAGCGTTACCGGAGAAACATGCTTTAGGCCAACCCTCGTGGACGTACCTGCGGACAAGTGCTAGTACCACGCCCGTTTCTGTGAGTGACCGCAGTTCCTCAATAGTGATGGCCGACTGGTCCCACTGGTCGATGGCGAGGACAAACTCTGCGTCTCCTTCTGGTGCGGTCTCCGTTTCCTGCAAAGTTTGAGGTAAACGGCTTAGGGTGTCCGCGTTAACCATCATTTCACCGGATTTGCAAAGCAGTTTGTATTTGTATGCTCCCAGCAGAAGAGCCCATCTTTGTATTCTCGCGGCGGCCATGATGGGGGTCTGACGATCCATTCGTAGAAGGCCGAGCAGTGGCCGATGATCCGTCACCAGGGTGAACTCCCGGCCAAGGAGGTAGTCCCGGAAACGTAAAACACCAAAAACGAGAGCCAACACTGCACGTTCGATCTGAGAATACTTCTTTTCGGCCGAAGTTAAGATCCGGGACCGAAATTCGATGGGCCTCATTTCCCCATTAATGCGATGGAAAAGTGTCGCTCCCACACCGCTAGGCGAGGCATCGCATTCCAAAAGTAGTTCGAGCTTCGGATTGAAATATGTCAACACAGGGGCTGCGCAAAGAGCCTTTTTCGACAGTTCGAATGCTGCTTGTTCTTTATCGCTCCACATCCACCTGGCTCCTTTTGTCAGTAGCTTATACAAAGGTGCAAGTAAGGTGGACAGATTAGGGAGAAACTTATGGTAGAAGGTGATAAACCCAAGAAAGGCACGCAACTCTGTAACATTACGCGGAGAAGGGGCTAGTCTGATAGCATCAATGTTCTTTTCAACCGGGTGCAACCTGTTTTTATCAATGCGGTGACCGAGATATGTTACTGCTTGCTCGGCGAAGCGACATTTGTCAGCACGCAGCTTTATGCCATTTTCATTGAAGCGTTGCAGTACTGCTTTCAGGTTTGAGTCATCTTGGCTCTTGTCAGCTATCAGCACATCGTCAAGATAGACCTGCACGCCGGTTAACCCTTGGAGCACGGATTCAATTTTCCGCTGAAAGATTGCTGGCGCAGAAGAAATTCCAAATGGTAGCCGATTGTAGCAGTATAGCCCTTTTTGAGTGTTGATGACGGCCAGTTTCCGCGACTCCTCGTCCAACGCGACCTGGCTATAGGCATCTCGCAGGTCTAGCACACTGAACCGTTCTCCTCCCGCTAAATTGGTAAACATGTTGTCAATAACTGGTAGCGGGTATTGCTCAATCTCACACACAGGATTTAGTGTGGCTTTAAAATCTCTGCAAAGGCGCACTGAGCCATCCTTCTTCAAGACGGGAACAATGGGTGTGGCCCATTCCGAATATGGTACAGGCGATATTATCCCTGCTTCCGTAAGCCTATCCAACTCCTGTGAAACTTTTTCTTTGTACGCAAAAGGAACCTTCCTTGCCTTGAAAAACTTGGGGGTTGCTCCGCTCTTGAGATGAATCCGCGCTGGCGGGCCTTTCAAGAGTCCGGTGCCCTCGCCGAAAAGATCAGCATAGCTGTTCAGAATTTCCCCGGCAGGTTGATGGGCAGCTGGCGGAACCATGCTGGCCACGTTAGTCTGCTCCTTTGCGTGCAGGAGAGTCATTCCGGTGTCCTTCAGTTTCTGCAATAAATCCCGGCCACAAAGACTGGGGCCTCTGCAGTTTAACACCACCAGATTGCATTCCACTGTAGTTGCTTGATAACGCACGTCCATGTTCATGACGCCCAGCACTGGTAGCTTTCCAAGATAGCACGATAACTTTATTGGCGATTTCGCGAGCGGAGGCCATTCATTGCGATGTTTGTCATAAATAGCTTTTGAAATGACGCAGACTGGGGATCCAGTATCAATGTCCATTTTTAGGTCAACGCCGTTCCATGTGAATGTTTCCTGAATGGGCGGTAGCAGCGTCTGCGCCGCCGTACGGAGGGACCATATCTGCGATGTACTGCTATCACTGTCTTCCGATTCCTGCCGCTTTTGTGCTTCCATGGTACCAGTTCTGTTAACGCTGTCAGCCGCTGAGCACATCTTCGCTAGATGCCCGTATCGTCTGCATTTGAAACATTGCCGTTTGTTAAAGCGACATACTGCAGTCTTGTAGCCGTAGTTACCGCAGCACTGGCATTGCGTTCGCGGTTGCGTTCGTATCTCTGATTGGCGCCGATGAGTTATCTTGAACACGTTTGGATCCCGAGCCTCGCCGGTTATGCCTCGCGAATCTAGTTCGGCGCTTTCTGCAGCTAGTGCTAGAGCCTCTGCTTCCTTTAGCGACAGGTCTTTTATTGCCAGAAGCTGCTTTTGTAAACTTTTGTAAACACGATGCGGTCTCTGATCATTCTGTCTAGCATAGACGAAAAATTGCAGTTCTGTGCTATTCGTCGTATAGCGACGATAAATTCCTGGACGGATTCTTCTTCTTTCTGATAGCGGTTGAAGAACTTGAAACTTTCTGCTATTTCGTTTGGTGTAGGATCATAGTAGCTGTTCAAGGTCTCGACTACCTTGTCGTAGCTCAACGAACTTGTTTTTGCTGGCGCTACTTTACTGCATAAAACTTGAACTGTCTTTGTCCCAGGGGCGGCTACGAGTAAAGCCCTCTTCTTTGCATCAGCTGAGATTTCATTGGCCTCAAAGCACGGTTCTACTTTCACCAAGTAAACTTGCCACTTATTTTTTTCCTCATCGAAGTCCGGTAGCTTGTGACCCATGTCTGTCGCTGTCCTGGGCCCGATATCCTTGCTTCAGCCTCGTCGCCACTGTTGGAAAGGTGTAGTCAATGGGAACGCCGCTCCCGGGTGATGCATCAGACAGCGTAGCCAGGCCAAAAGAACGCCGGTTTATTTCTGGATCAAGGAGTATTATATAGCCAGAGGGGTGAGGAAAAGAAGGAAAGAAAGAATGAAAAGATTGGTGCCGTTGCCGGTTCATAGATGGCGATAGCACCAGGTACCAGCAGCTTTTTGGTAAGTCGCAGGTTTCTGCATACCATTTTCCGTTCCTGGTTTGTTGCTGTTATATGGTGTTCTTTTTTGTTGCAGTCACAGTCAGGCGCTCAGGACCATATACAGAGTAGGGCTTTTTCCTTACTTCTCTCTTCTTCAGTAGTTCTTCCCTCCACAGAGAAGTCATGATGGGAAACATGCCTGTATATATTGGCGTAGGCCTTCATGGTGTGTTTACTTTGCAGTGTCTTGTAGCAATGTGCAGGTGCTGCTCTGGTGGTAGGATAAAAGGTAAGAGGCCTTTAGCATTCCTTCTAAACATGACGTGATGCAGGGAGTGCCGTGTAGCGAGATGGGGTGTTTGTAACTTGCCAAGTATGCATTAAGTTCCATGGCCAAATCTTTAAGTTCGATGTGCGCATCTCAATGAGCTTAACAAGTGGCTTTGTGAACCTCTCCATGGTTGTACTTGCTTAGGGCCAATATAATGTCACTTTGTGGTGATAAAGGTTCAGCTAGCTCAGTCGCTCTTGCACTGAGAAGCAGTGTCTTTACTGTTGAAGGGTGGCCAGTTGTCTTTCTTTACTAGTTGTCTGATATGTCAAACAGAGCAAATATTTTCTATAGCTTTGGTAGAACTTGTGTAGAAAGTGTCGACTGGATAATCTCTAGCACTGGAAACCATGAGTGATCATCAATGATAACAATCAGATACTTTTCTTTTGAGGGCCATAGAGGTCAACAGCTACTTCTGGTCATGGTGGTGCTGGGAGTGAGGTCAGGGTAAGTGGCTCGTGGCATGGCACGGGATAAAGCTTTGGATCGTGCTTGTACAGGGTTGGTCCAACTGTTGAACCTATATTTTTGTACAATAGAGTTGCTTTGTTTTTACTATTCCCTGGTAGCCAACGTGAACCAGTTGCACAGCACATAGGCGGAGAGGTCATAGTATCATCATCCTTGAACTTCATAGGATGATGCTGCCTTTTGCACATAGCTCCTCTTTCACCCTTGAGAGGGCACCGATTTCGTCTAGTCATTTGGGGAGGTGAACTTTGTAGCTGGTGCCTGGGGTTGGTGGTAATGGCTTCAACAACAGCAGATCTGTGGAGTGCATCTGCACTGGTTCCAATTTCAGTCGGGAAAGGCGCTGTCAGCCTGGCTGACTGCAAAATAAGATGAACTGGAGCACTCAGTGCCCAATCTTGGGACCTCAGTAGGATGTCGGGAGAAGTAGTCTGCTGAATTGAGGGTTTGACATAGTACTTGAATCATACAGCTGGACATGGAGATGCCACCTCTCAATTCTTGGAGGTGCGTTTGTTGCTTTGGTGGAGAATCAAAATTATTGCTCTATAACCATTCTTCATCTTCGCACTGTGTTTTGGCTCTAGGCATCTAGGCGAGATGGGGGGGGGGGAGGGGGGCTGAGGTGAAACTTGGCTTTCCCTAGTACAGAACCCTGTGCACGTGCCTATGGTCCTATACACCTGGCAGAAGATGGGAGAAACTTGGGGCATCTGGACAGTTGGAGCACCTTTCCTTTTGAGAATCTCGTGCAGCAGCCGAAAGGTATCTAAGCTGGTTAGCTGATGCGAGCAATGCGCTATCTTTACAGCCTTTTTTATATATTCTATGCTTTGTACATACCCCATCCTTGTTCTTTCTTCTTTTTGCCCCTTTCTTTCCTTCCTTTTATCGTTTCATTTCCGCCGGCTGCAGTTTAGCTGCAAGGCGTTCCACTGCTAGCAAAATATTTTCTTTACTCTGTTGTTCGAATTAACTAGAAGATTAGAACCAAAAGCAGATGATTAAGATAAAATAAAGGATTAACAGTGGTAGTAGGCGCATTTGCCGCTTTATGCTTTTACAGTTGCAACTCTTTCAATTGGGCGAAGACGTGCAGCTTCTGAATTTCAAGCCCCACCCGAAAGTGTTTTGCCTGGGCAGCCTTTTGTACGGGTTCTGAACACTGTGTTTGTAGAGAAGGGACCGGAAAAACTGAACATCAGTACAACAACGGCCGCCATTTGGCAAGAAGTGGTTGATATCCCTTGCGGCAAATATTACGAGATGACGACTGGGAAAGAAAAACTATTTCGATGCAGTCACCTGAGATTTATGAAAATATGAAAGAACATGCCCCACTTGGGAGAAGACAACGATACCTAATAAATTGGTTGTCAATTTATTATTTAGTTAAACAGCACTATATATTTTTTTGAAAATACGCATCTCATAAGCTTTTGCTGTCGATAATAAATAGGTATACAGTCATGGGAAAAGCAGTCATTTCTTGAAGCAAGCAAATCTTGCGAGGGCAAATAGGCTATATAATTGTTGATAAAAGCAACTTTCGCTGAGGACATTATGGGACATTATTTAAGGTTACTACTTCATAAGTATCAATTGTCCATTTTCTCTTTCATCTAGATGTCACCATGGCGGTGGCATCAGACAAGCACAGCTAGCGGCAGTAAAGGAAATTGTAGGATAATAGCTTCTACCGTCGACAATGGTCATCGCCACTCCCCTGCTTTTGACATAACAGGGAGTATAGATATGGAACAGTAATTATTCATGTCATTTTTATCTCCTTTCTTGTGAAGTACAGTAACACGAACAATCTGCATTTCGCTTGGAAAAACTGCCTGGTTTAAACAAAGGTTAAAAATGTGGGCTACATATGGTGCAAGAAGATCTGACACAAACTTAATTGTCTTTGTTTGCATGCCGTTTATATCCTTAGCGATACTATTGCTGAGACTTTGTATAATGCAGTTTACTTCATGTTCATTTACTGGTTTCAGAAAGATGTTGCTCTCATTGTATACAAAACCTGGTAAATCATTAACAACGCAAGTGTTATTAGTAATCATAATGAAGTGATTATTGAAAGCATCAGCAAGTTCTTTTCCTGATAGCTCTTAGTTAATTGTCTATTTCATGAGGAATACGATTTAATATTGAGTTTAGCCTACTCCATAGGACATCCGAATGCCCAGCAGCTGCGATAAACAAGTTTGCAAAATAGTCACGTCTCGCCTTTTTAAGCTGTTTATCTAGACAATTATGAAACTTTGTATTAGCGAAAAATGTCCGCATCTTTGCAAGATATGAATTGCTTATATAATTTCTTTTTTGTTATCCTCTTGAGTAGCTCAGAATTGACCCATGGTTTTTGCATCCTTTTTTTTCTCCTTATTAGTTTGAAGTGGAGAGGAAGCTTCATATATCTGTTTTAGAATGAGCATGAACTCATTGTAGGCACTGTGCATCAGTATATCCGTGCACACTCTCCAAGAGGTGAGGGCAATATTAGCACAAAAAGCTAATAAGCTGTTCTTTGATTTCCTGTATTGTTATCGTCTTTTGCTGTATCTTACTATTAACGTGGAGTTTGCAGCAAATAAATATAGGGAGGTGGTCACTCAGATCGCATGAGAACACTCCAGCCTTAACGTTCTCATTGGTTGTATTTGTTACAAATATGTCAATTAGAGATACTGAGTGTTCTGTAATTCTTGTAGGTAAATTAGTTACATTGTGAAGGCCATATACAATAAAAAAAAAGTTTGTTTCTATTGCAATCATTATTCAGCATATCAATATTCACGTCTCCATCAAATATGAAATTATAGTGTTTTTCAGTAACCAAAGAAAAAATGTTTTCTATTTGCTCTAAGAAAACAGTGACAGAACCACCAGGGGGTCGGTAACAAACTGCAATTATTGTGTTTTGCAACTTAATTGACAATAATTCACAGTCACCAGAAAGCACTGAACACTCAGGCAATAATTTAGCATTATAAGTCTTTTAAACTAAAATACAGACACCACCACCTCTACAATCAGTGCGACTAACATAAAAGGTATTATTTGACTGGAGGTGGAAAACAGTTTGGGCATCCGTGGACCATGTTTCCGTTAACAGTATAACATCAAAAGCTAGCTCTACCTGATCAAAAAATGGCGTAAGGTTAGTTTCTTTATTCTATACTGACCTTGCATTCAAGTGGAATGCCTTGAAGGATTTGTAAAACTGTTTGCCGATATACCTTTTAAAGCCATTTGGGAGCAAAAATGACTGATTATTTTAGCACGCCATGGATGTTCAAATAGAGCCAAGCTATAAATCTGAGCAGTGACGTCACTCAATGTTATCAAGATCACTTTCATCTTGGATGCGAAGCGCTTTATCACCTTCGGCTTTTCTTACGAACACGTGTCCTTCCCTCTGCCACATGAAGCGATACCCCATCGCAGCAGCTTTAGTTCACACATTAAAAAAACTATCGCCGGTTGCTGGAAGTCGAGCTGTCAAAGAATCATACTCCTTTTGCCCTACTTTCCAGACAAGAACACGCTTCCATCCATTTCTTTTTCAGTGGGTATGAAGCAAATCATGTGACTACAACAGGTACCGTATTAGCCAATGCCGGCAAACGGTGCAGTCCCTCAAGATCACAGTCAAGCAGCTTGAGTAGTTCCAACTTCGTTGCTGGATCAATTAGTTTCTCAAGCAAGTTTTCTTTTTCCTCCTGCGCCAGACCATGTATCTCCACATGGATGTATTGCTGACATCATTTAGCTGCATCCACACCTGCTTCACTACCGGTGAGGTGCTGGCTTCAATGCCTGCCACTTTCCTTTTCAACGTCACAATATCTTTGCTGTTTGTTTCAAGATTGATAAGCACACTGTCATACTGTTCAGGAAGGTGTTGCACTGACATTTCAATATCTGTGATTTTTTTCATAAGGCATCAACTTTTGCAACGAGTGTTAGTAGCAGTGTTACTTTATTCATTCATTCATTCATTCATTCATTCATTCATTCATTCATTCAGCTGGTTCAGTTTATTGACAATGCTCGAGTCATTGCACTCTTTTGTCTGAGGTCCAATTTTTTTAGCAGATTCACATGACACATTTCTAGGCCTCCCAGAAACTTTCCCCTTTGTTACGGTATGTAGAAGATTATATCCCAGAGCACTTTCCGAGGTATTGTTCTGCTTTTATTTTTTTCGTGGTGTGTTGTCTTTCTGCTTCACTGTGTGTGAGGCTGCTTACGGGACAATCATCTGAAATCTGCAGCCATCACCGCGCACCAGCATGGTTGTAAGCTAGCTAGCTTCGCATCATATTAACGACTTTAGAGTGTTATTTCCATGTAAGATCAAAGCATGGTCGGTCGACCTTTTATATTGCAGAATTTTATATATTGTTGCCTGATGATTGAAAAAAAGAAATCGGTAATTGGGTTTGCTGCCAAAAATGTTTTCGAGGCACAGAGAATTAATGAAGAAGTGGAGTGGCCATGCTTATCTTCGCTGTTTTGTCCAACTTTGGTTATGAATTACACAAAATGTATTAAAATTAAGTAGTTAAAAATTGTCTGAATAAATATTTGCATGCTTTTATCTGTATTCAGGTAATGATCACTTTTCTCGGTAGAGCAGATGTTTTTATATTTTTCAAAATCGGCCCAATAAATGAAATTCTACCTACTTTGCAGACCTTTATCTAAAAAAAGGTTTATGGCAGAGCAGCAATAGTTCAGCACTATGTTCTCAGCATTATTTATCAAACTGCTAAAGCTCATATTTATAAAACGTTTCAATACAGAGATACGATTGTGCTAATTTAAAAAAACAAAACAATGGACAATGAAAATTTTTAAGGACAGTTAAAAAAACAAAACATTCTTCATATTTTTAAACTTTGTCTACCTTTTCTCCTCTACTTTGGCTTTTAAAATTAAAAGCATTTTGCATAATATTTATGCACTAATAGTTATGGCCTTCTTGCCCACTATGCTTATAAAATACAAGCAGGATTGGACTTCAGGTTATTAAAATATGCTCAGCAGTACAGAAAGGATGTCAGTGGAACTGAAGACATTAATTTTGACACGATCTGGTCAGTGGAGCGGCCATGAGCGCGGGGGTATGCGCACCCCAGATGTTTGTTTTAACAGGCGGCACAGTGAGAGCTTGTTTTTGCGTCTTCGGACTGACAGAGTTCGAAACAGTAGTACCTCTCGGGTAGTTGCTCAACGCATGTGCACTGGAGCTTCACTATTTTATCCGCCCTTTGTTAGTACCGCAACCAGACACCGATAACATGGGGGTGAAGGAAGCAAGATTGGAGCACTATCGAGGAGAGCTTTACATGCCTACTTCACCCACATGCACGAGCGGCAGCCGCTGCCACATGAGAAACTGCTGTACCAGATGCGATTGTGGCGCTCCCATGGCAAAGCAAGGTATCGAATGCCAAAAAAACAAAAAACTAACTAGATGCTCGCGCCTATCATCGATGACGGCAGCCAGACGGCCTGAACTGGGTCTTTTGCAGCGGGTTCGATCTGCTGCTCACACTTCATGCCGGTAAGCGTAGCCAAGACTGCATGGAAGAAACTGTGCGTACAGGAATGAAGGCATTGTGTGCTGTCAAATCATTCAAATAAACAATTACAGCCCAGAAACACTGTTAATGAGGCAGCTGTTCTCCATGCCTCGCACAATTTTCCCATTTCACTACGTTATTTTAAACACGTTGCTTGCTCACTGAACTGTGTTGTGTTTTTGTGTAATCCGCAATAAGGTGAAGATGAATTGCAAAAATGTCTGTGTGCTGTCCAATGCCATAATGCATCAGGAACACCACGCATAAGAAACTGATTACTAATTAATCGTTGCAGTGTCTCTCATGGCTAATTTGCAACGTTGAGGCACAAAATAGCTAGATACAATATTGTTACGTGTGGAGAACGATGAGGACGAAGTGGCGCTCGTGCATAGAAGGTAAAGAGAAAGAAGTGCATCTAATGCTGGGCACTCATTGCCTGACTCCTTGGCTGTCTCTCAATGTATATATCTTTAAACCTCTTTTATAAATATATTTCTCCGCATTACAATATTATGCCAAAATTAAAAAATCGTAGGCGATTCATAAATGTTGTAGAATCTACAGACCTGCATGGTGCGCTGTGCCTTGTGCAAAGGCCTTATTGAAGTGGCTGCAATTACTGGTGGAAAAAAATTATGCAATGTTTTAATGATTTTGAAAGCTGAAGTAGAGAAGATTACGTGGACAAAGTAAAAATATCAAACATTTTTTTAATTGTCCTCAGAAATTTTTATTGTTTGCTGCTTTTTTGAAATTAGTGCAATAGTATCACTGTATTGAAACGTTATATGAATATAAAGTTTAGCAGTTGAATAGATAAGTATGCTGAGAACATATTGCGGAATTATTGCTGCTCTGTCATAAACCTTTTTTGAGATAAAGGCCTGCAAAGTAAGCGAAATTTTATTCCTGGGCTGATTTTGAGGAATTTGATAAAAGCAATATCTACACTACTTAGAAAAACTAAAATTAACTGAATTTCGATACAACATCAAATGTTTAGTCAGACAATTTTCAACTACCTAACTTTAATGCATCTTGTGTAATTCATAACAAAAGTTGTCCAAAACAGCAAAAAAAGATAGCACGACACCCCACCTATTTGTCATTAATTCCCTGTGCCTCGAAAAAAATTTTGGTAGCAAAACCAGTTGCAGATCTCTTCTTTCCAATCATCAGGCAACACTATATAAACTTTTGAAACAAATATATAGGGTCGACTGACCGTGCTTTCATCTTGCATGAAAATAGGGTGTCTCGATGACTTGCTCTGCTTTCAGGGTGGAGACACTGCTCTCTCTGGAAGCATATTGGGTCCCACTTGCCCATTCGGCTGCATTCAGCACAACGCATGGCGAACGGTTGTGATGAATAAACTGTCACTGTTGTGTAGAATTCCAAAAATTTTGTGTTCTACCAAGACTGGGTGATGCCAGAGAATATCGCCAATGTGAATCAGAGTTGCATTACTGATATAACGTTTTATTGCTGATCTGAGAAACTCAGTCCCCCATTAGTAGTCATTTGAGCAACAAAAGCTGCACTTGACCTCACACTCGAAATTACAAACTTTTTCGACATACAGAGTCACTTATTATAAGCTGCACCAAAGCCGCACCCTACTGTTCGTTTACAAGGAAACGCGGAAAAATGGGAAATGGTGTCGTAATGCCGTGTACATGGAGTAAATAAAAATTGTCAGGAATGTTTCAATTAAAAGCCAGCATGTCCTACTGGTTTTATATTTTCTTTTTGTACTTTCGGCAGCAGAGATGGGATTTATTGCCTCACAGACAAATCTGACCACTGAAGCAGGTATTTCGCTGGAAGCCAGGAAGGTCTACCTTTGTATCCTTGACTCCATTTGATAGTCTAACACACATGTCTGCGAATACCCCGGAGGTGCTTCTGGCAGCAGGTCCTTCGCGGCTTTTACTAATTTGCGTTTTTGTTAAGTTACTGCATATCAGTTTTTATGTTTGCTTCGATGCTGATCTTTGCTGCTCAAAATTTAACGTAGTGCATTCTCTAAGTGGCATAGTGAATATGTATATTTAATCATACGACTGCTAAAGACTCCGGCCTGGGAAGTACAGCGCCTCACGAGACGAGTTATTTTACAAAAACTAGCGACATACCTTCACGGGAAGGGATTTCAGGTTTCTCGACATAAATTATTGGTACATATATCTGGTTTGGAAGAAATGCTTTCTGCTCAACCTTTGCAGACTGACTGGGTTAATAGGGCTGTAGTTTTCGTTCCTTTTTTTTCAGTGAATATTTTTGATCAATATGTGTGACTGGCTTTTTTTGGCGAATGAATGTAGCAATCTTCTGTGGTTAAAGTTATCGTGGCATTTTTATGCGAACAGTTTATATACCATTAGTTAAGCTGCACATGATAAATCTTGAAGCTGTGCTTGCAGGAAAAATTTCTGTCGTTAAAATGGGTTGTAGGCTTCCACGCTGTATTGAGCCAGAGGGTAGGCATGGCATGGTCGGCTTTTTTATAGCAGCTATGGAACTGATAACCATCACGGTAGCCAGGACGTTTTCCACAACGGCCATCTGCGATTGCATGTCTGGCTTATGTGCGGCTGATAAACCTACTCGACCGGTTGACGGGCTTCCTCAGTTAATGTCAAAAGTCAAGAAGATATGCTTTGCATGCTGAGAATACTGATCTTTCTTGGCTAAAAGTGATTGTGAAAAATGAATTTGGCTTCCTTTTATTGTTCCTATGCATGTTTCAACTGAAATGCAGCCATTATATAGTTATAAAGTGCACAATATTGATGAAAGCCAATATTTTTTAGTCCTAATGAACAATGATTTCTTCAGGCTTCTCAGTCAGTGAGTTGCTTGTAACAATTTTCACCTTGCTTTTCTTCAATTTGTACTAAACAAAAATAAGCTTGAGATAAAATTTGTGCTCGAGTAGCATGATTTTTAATTACAAAGCTGCAAGGCATCATTACATTGTGTTATCAACCTACTTTTACAATAAACTATTTTTTATTTTATGAGAAATTCAAAGAAAAGTTATTGCAAAAAATAACTGCAAAAATGGTTATTTGCAGCTAATCTCTGCTACTGATATCCCCACAGAAATCGCCTTGCATAAAGTCCGCCTATGTACAGCGAGTGCAGCATTACCCTATTAAATTTGAAGATCATTATACTATATGCTAATAATACTAAAAAAAAATTAAAGAGCACTGCAGAATCGGCATTGGAGTAATGCAAAAGCACGAATGCTGCTGTTGGTTGCTTCTGGTTGCTTAATTCACTTCTTGTTTACTCATTTTAGTCTTTGGTACTTTCAAATTGCACACCAATCCTTTCCTATGCCCTTTTATGGCTCTGCTTCTGGTTGAGTGACGTCACATCCTTTAAGTCACATTAATTCACTTCTTGTTCACCCATTTTAGTCTGGTACTTTCAAATTGCACGCCAATCCCTTCCTATGCCCTTTTTTGACTCTACTTCCGGTTGTGTGACGTCACATCCTTGACATCACATTAATTCACTTAATTCTTGTTTGCCCATTTTAGTCATTGGTGCTTTCAGATTGCATGCCAATCCCTTCCTATGCCCTTTTTTGGCTCTGCTTCCGGTTGTGCGACGTAACATCTTTGACATCACATTAATTCACTTAATTCTTGTTTACCTATTTTAGTCTTTGCTACTTTCAAATTATACGCCTGTCCCTTCCTATGCCCTTTTTCAGCTCTACTTCTGGTTGCGTGATGTCACATCCTTGGCGTCACTCTAATTGACTGACTTAATTCACTATTTTCGTCGCATTAATAAAATAGCCGTGGCCAGTTTTCAGCAAGCATCATATCGCAGTGCAGCATATCGCAATAAGTTGTTGATTTAATTCCAGTCGCATCGACCCCATTGAGCATAAAAAAGCACCTCGAACCACCAGGTCAAGCTATACTGCCACAAGAAAAACAAAATACATGCTGTCTTTTTCGTGTTCAGTCGCGTTATTGTATTTACAATGGGGACCGGACAGCTGTACGGGTGGTGCCGCCTCTCGGCGCATTGGAGCGTACTGTTTGTCATTGGTTTGTGTGGAAATTGGAAATCCTAAGGTTTAGATGACGTTGTGCGTGAATATACTATCCTCAAGAGAACAGAAAGTTGAGCTAGTTGTGTGAATATGTCCAGTGAAATGAAGTCTGGCAAAACAAGGCTGGCAAAACGTGGTGCGTTGTTGGCTCCACTGGCAGCTACGCAAACTCATCGGATGTTTTTAAGTCGATTCATTTCTAAAGGGGTTTCCACAGAAGCATCAGTGGCGGGTGACCTAAGCATGGTTCTTTGAAAAGCAAAGACACGAATCTACGTATTTGGTTACTGTGTGGTCATGGAAAGTGCCGAATTTTTAAAATTCCGCTTGCTACCGGATGCTCTGTGCCTTCTGTTCCCCAGGAGTGACGGCACGAGAGTCTCGGAGTCGAAGCTGCACTCCTTCATTTGTAGTCACGTTATTGACAATTGGAAATCGAAATAACCCTACAATGTAAGTTACAACGCTAGCATTTCCCGGCCTGTGTACAAGAAAACCACAGCACGGAAAAAGAAAAGGCAGCTCCACCATCGTCGTTCGGGCTGCGTTACGATCTTCAGTGATGGGCAGAGACAATGTTTGTGCAGCTACTTTCGCTGACATAGTCAAAGATAATTTACTTTTTTTCTCTTAACAGAAAGAGCAGATAGGAGACATGAACAATTCCTATTACCATGATCTTGTCATTTTTCCTCTTTTCGTTTGTCAACCAATGAAAATGCACTGAGAGCTCTGCGTTGATACTCTTAGGATTTGTTAACATTTGTTTGTGATATGTCCATTTTGCCTAATAAAATCACTCATTTCACAGTTCAATCAATACCGCATGGTCACAAAATCTGCTATCGGCTTCATATAAAAGTCGAACAAGAAAAAAAAATACAATTTAATGTGTGGAAACGAGCATAAAAGTAGCATTTTTTTTTTTTAATTTCGGAGGGCCGTGTAGCAGTTTTTTCTTTTTTGCATTCACATTGCACCTGACATGGCTTTACATATTTTCTCAGTAGCGTCCATTTCCTGGCCCGCCTAAATACATGTGTTTCTCATCGGCGTTTTAGTGAACGTGAGATTTCCTGATTGTGGCGTAGTATGACAAGACCGTTTTATTCTCTCAGAAATTGCGTCTATGGCCAATGTAAACAGATTTAGCAGCAGTCCGGCAAGCTGCAGTGACAAAGTTGTAAAAGGAATGGCTTTTAGTTATCCGGATTCCTTTACGTGCAAATAGAAAACTACATACATGGTCGTGTCCCCTCACACTCATCAGGTATCGAGGTCAGCTAGGTATCGGCCCCGCAAGTTCGTGGTACGCTGAGAAAGTAGACCACCTTAGCGAACGAGCAGTCAGAGGGATTCATTTAACAATAGAATGCTCTCTTAGTGGTCGGTGGCTTATCTTACAACACATCACACTGTTTTTTTTTCGATTGTACTTGACAGTTTGACAGCATTGTACTATTGCCTTCAGATGTTCAAGGTAGGTGCGGTCAATCGCATTGAACTTCCTGTGCTGAGAGAACGCTAGCAGGAAATTAATTATTTTTCTTTTCACAACCTCCGCAGCATGTCGGGAGAAAGGCATGCATAGTATAATATTTTCTAAGTCAATTATATATAGCAGCTCTGACGTGTTCAACAAGAGCATTGTCGTATATGTAAAAATGATGCTGAGGTGGTATTACTCATTTGGCTTATATTATGATTAAGTTTGATAGTCCTAAGGCCGGGTTCAGTGAGCTATTGTAGTGTAATTGTGCAGGAAGTCCGGGAAGTATATGTGTGTTTGCTATTACAACCATAAATAGGATCCTACTTTTGTTTTGCTTGTTTATTTTTCTCCTTTTACAGCTCTCGTTGCAAGGTTGAAACTGGAATGTCATTTGCTATTATTCTATTCTGAATCGTTTGAGCCTAGCTATTACCAAAAAAGACAGGTGCAGCATCTTTTTCATTTTACATGAACGCTGACCATTACAACTACCGCTACTATGTCGCCACGGCTACACGGCTCGGCGGTATTTGTTCTTATGGCAGGTTTTGACTAGACCTAATATAAGATGGACGCGCAGTGCAGGCGCAATTGCCGTCTTCAAAGTCGTCTTAACAAGTGCCTAACGAAGGTGTTCCGAGCGCATGGTGAAATCACGCGCACGGCATTTTCGAGTATATAACAGGAATACAATGCGCCGGGCGGTTTCAAAAAAAAAAACGCACGCGCTGCCGAGAACGGCCCTTTTATTTTTCAAGATTTCCCGGTCAAACAATACTCCTTGTGATTACTCAACGCAGCTCAAAGCTCTCAAAGCCACACCGCAAAACGGCGGTTAGGAACAGGCTCATGCCTCGCAGAACGGAAACGACTGCGCCGCTAAGCTGCCTCGGCATTCCGCTGTTTCGGCACCCCGCCGCGGGCGGCGCTGTTCCACCGAGGCGACGGTAGCGCCATACAACGGGCGCCCGGTCCCTATACCACTGCAGAGGACCCATGCCACAGCTGTCGAGTGGGACCCAAAATGCCCCCGCAAGGGGAAAACAGCAGCGCGGGTTGGTACAAAAGGTATCCTCACCATGAAAGTGGAGGCAAAAACGTCAAGGCATCTTACGTGGAAACACCCTTTATTGACAACTTGTGTTCTGGTCTCTTGACAAGATGACAGGGGTTGCTCAGTCACATGAATTATTCTTTTTCCACTGCATAGCTAGCCCCAAACCTATTTCCCTCTCTGACCATAAGAAATTTGTGGAAACGTGCGCTACTTCGTTATGCACACACCCCATACTGTGGTGCTTCAGTGGTTACAGGATTCGACTACTGATAGCTCTTCACTTCAGAACTGCATTTACCCTAACCTGAATTATAACCAAAGACACTGCCGCATCTCTGTAATGCCACAGCGTTCACTGGTATTGCATAAAGTGTAATAGTTACACCAGAGCACGGCCACCTTGCATTCTGCTTCCATCGAAACATGCCAATAGCTGCCAAGATAGAATTGGGCTCCTTGCATTACGCGTCCATCACAAACTGAGCCACTGTGGCGGGATTATTGGTAAGCATATTGCAACCAGAAAATTGATACCGATGGCCCAAGCAGTCGTGAGGCAGCTGATAACAACCATGGAGCGAGAAACAAAATAAAAGTTGACACGGGCGAATCTACACCACCCCTAGCCAACTCGATGTTTCGCTGTTTGCCGCTCATACGCATTGCGTATCCGATACTTCTGCACAATTTTAGTATCCATAGCATTCTTCCTCAAAAAATGTGCAATTTCCAACCCCCTAGATGGTACTGAATATCACCTTTTGTGGTCAGTGAACAGCGACAAACAGCTGTTTTTCAACTCTTACGGCGAGTAGCCTATGACGCTCATGTCTCATAGTTGTGTTTATGTGCGCCAATTTTGTTCCTTTAAATGTTCTAAGCAGTTTTCATACGCTTGTTCACTGCATTATTTCTTGTACGTGGTAGAATCGGTGCAAAGTTATTTCCGTAGTTTCCATGCATTAAATATTTCTGCGCGTTACATTCGGGGAAGCATTAGAATTATGCACATACGGTAGCTACCCGATTGGGCACCCTCTTCCAACTCGGCAGCTGTCAGATGGGAAAGTGACATGGGAATCGAACCCAGGACCATTGGATCCCTAGTCCTGCAGGCATGCAACCTCTAGGCTACACACGGATGTTCAGACCGGCGGGCTTTTATAACTGTGTCCCAGGTGGTCTTTCCCATAATGTTGCATCTAGGTTGTTTAAACATGATAGCAGTGCCGGAAGGTGTGAAAGCTCCTCCTTTAAAAACAGTCAAGAACTGGGGAAAGACCTAAGTCCTGACAATATTAAGTAGGCTCAGAGATCACACACACACACACACACATATATATATATATATATATATATATATATATATATATATATATATATATATATATATATATATATATTATTTAACCTTGCTCGCGCATGATAGCCTTAGTTGCTTATGTGGCAAAAAACCCAACACAACACAAATATATAATCAACTTATCTCTTAAATTCTTTACATTGTCATATTGCAACACTAAATCTCAAGAGCTGCACTTGAATTTCGCATTACCGAGTGTTGTAATAATTAGATAAAATTTTTTTTAATTTTTAGGCCTTGTTTCAGCACCATTTGCCAGTTCCTTCTTAAAGTTTAGATTAGTAAGATGGCTTATTTCATGGCACCCATTCATAATTACAGCAGCAGATTCCAACACTTGCAGGGAGGGAACAAGTTACTGATTTTAACTTTGAGGTTTCGTTGGACGAATCAAGGTGATTCTTTATTTCTAAGTCCAAAATATCTAATTGTTTGAGTTATTAGGGGCTCAAATTAAGGGGGCTTTTTGTCATACACTTAATGACAGGATTAGATCATTACTGACGAATAAGAAGTTGTAATTAAGAGATCACAATACTTCTAGATAATTTTTTGCTTTAATTGTTTCAGCCATTACTAATAGGTCTGGGAATTATTTTACTTGTGTCCTGGAATACTAGTGGCACCATATGCAGTCCTTGAGGGCTCATGAATGACTGAAATGTGGAATGAGTGCATCATATCTGTGAGTTTAGGTCCATTGGATGTTTTCCTTTATTTTCATAATTTTCATCAGATGAAGTTGGTTACATGATGGAAGTGGAACAGTCAGTGGGGAGCATGCTATGTTTGCTTTAGTCATTTCTCAACAGCGCTGCTATTTGAGTAAGTGATGACTATCCAAATGGGAAGCTGTCGGAGGGGGGGGGGAGTTAGAGAGTTTGGTCATATATGCTGGGTAGGACTCCACTACCGTCTGAGACAAATACCAGCTCTTGTCCTGGAGGTCATCTGCACAGGGCAGCCTCCCACTGTGTTTTTGAGCAACAAAGGCTCAACATTTGTTGCTTCTTGTTCACTTACTAATTCTTACAATTTTATTTTTGCAGGCTGTGACCAGTAAAGTTGAAATATCCATGCCAGCTTAACACTAAAAATTGGTTTCTAGCCAACTTACCTATTTGACTTGCTGAATGTGACCAGCCGTGCAACAAGGACTAAATATGAGCAGGCTTGCCATGGCACTACCTTTTCTTGAGATGTGGCCCATGTCTTCTACATTAGCACATAGTAACTCAGGTTTCAACAGGCTTTTCTTTTGTTCATTCCACAGGCTTGGGCCCAGCTCATGGTAGTGTGTATCGTCTCCCGATAAGAAATGCATCAAGAGAAGCCCTAAGTCTAGAGCTCGCACATTCTTTTGTTCCAAGTTCACCATACCACTGATGTTCACATTGAATTGCTAGAAGAAACACAGTGGAGAACGTCTGTCCCATGCAGGTGCTGCAGCAAGAGCTTTGCAAGAAGAGACATCATATGCATGCACAGAGACAAGGAGCCTGACTGGAATGAGCTTTGCTCATGGGGGTTCAGTCTAACGTGACAGCTTTACATTCACTTAGAGCCAACGCCACGTTTGTAACATGGACTTTCAAAGAAACTAGCCTCGGTCATAATGCAAACCCACAAGTATTGTAACCAAGTGGTGTCACTGTTTAAGGGCATTTGCAAGTGAGGTCGAAGTAAAGTACCGCATATGTAATGTCCAGCTATGGATGTTAAGTGTTCCATAGCCACTGAAACACAGATGGTGCATTTAGCCAGCGTGGCAATAAAGCAGCTCACTTGTAGGCTAAAATTATATCTTGTGGTGTTTATGATTTGAGCTTGTCCAAAGGGCTGTGAGAGTATGAGGTGGAATTTGTTCTGATTGACTACAGGGTATGAAAATTTCTTTTGCTTTGTGTTTTCCAGGTCCTCAAAATAGATAGAATGCAACATGAGTGTCACCCTATGAAAAATGGCTGCTTTTCAAAAGACTAAGACGAAAGCTTTTCTTGCAAATTGTGTGAGATATAAAAAAAACTTAAAATGCATGAAAATGCTTGAAATAGAATACGTCCTTTCAACAAGCTTTTCTAGGCAGGTACGCTGCATGATTAGAAAAAATTGCTAAACAATAAAAATTAAGAATTAGAATTGAAGTGATAACATACTTTTGGAAAAAAAAAATTAAAACTTCAACATACGAAGGTTTAAGTGTTTTGAAACTAACCACTCAAAGTTCATAGCTTCAACTGATAAACAAAAAGGTTTTCTGAGATGTGAAAAAAGATTGCTGTATGCAATATGTCCGTGATAAAATTTGTAGTGGTGGTAATCTTCATCGTTATAGCCACTGACATGCGTTGCGTGCTGCCGCTCTCAAGAACGAAGAAGTTGGTCGTCTGTGTGATTCGCTACGCCTTACGCCTCGCTGCGAGTTCATCCCGAGCAGCTGGATACATCTGCATCAACTGAATAAATACACCCCTACAATTGGTGCAGGTGCTGCTGGGTACGTTCCCGTCCACCCTGGGACTAAGAAGGTACACATTACCCTCTGCTTCCAGCGTGCCGGATGACACTGCCTCGACATCGTCGCCACTCTCAACCACCGTGCTGTGTTCCGGAGCTCTACGGCAGCGTGATCCGTGCCTCTTCAGTGGCACAGCTCACCAAGACGTCGACAATTGGTTGTTGGCATATGAGCGCGTCAGTAGTTACAACAGATGGGATGACGCTATCAAGCTAAGTAACTTAACCTTTTATCTGACTGACGTGGCGAACCTCTGGTTTCACAACCATGAGGCAGACCTGCCATCTTGGTCTGCATTTAAAAAGAATTTTGCGGAAGTGTTCGGCCGCCCTGCAGTTTGCAAGCTCCAGGCAGAACAACGCTTGCGTGAGCGCGCTCAGCATGCCGAAGAGTCGTTCACCAGTTATATAGAAGACATCGTGGACCTGTGCAAGCATGTCGATCCGCTAATGTCCGAAGCGGGTAAGATCGAAAACATCATGAAAGGCATCTCTGACGACGCATGCCAGATGCTCTGGGTAAAAAATCCTGCCACGGTCAATGACGTTATCAAACTTTGTCAGAGCTACGACGTGCTTTGTAAGAAGCGCGCTTCTACCCGGCGGTCCGATGTTAGAGACGATGCCATCTCTACACCAGCGCTGGGCGGTTCTACCCCATCAGAGGACAGCCCTTTGCTTCAACAAATCAAAGCCTTCGTTCGAGAAGAGGTCGCCCGCCAGCTATCACTGGTCCCTCAGTTACAGGATACTGGCCGCCTTGCTCCTGACATGGCTCCGTCTTTGGCCCCTACCATACAGCATGCCGTGCAAGATCACATCGCGATGTCCTTCCGCCCAGCTCCATGCTCCCACCCAGCCCTGTGCTGCCGCCCAGCCCCGTGCCGGCGCAAGTAACGGCACCACTGACTTACGCCCAAGTTGCGGCCAGGCCGCTAATGCCATCAGCATCTCTTTCCTACCAGGCCGCTCCTTCTAACCTTCCTTCGCCTTTGCCTGGGTCTGCATTCCATGTCCCTATTCCAAGGGTACGCCAACACCCTACGAACCCTTGGCGTACCGCGGACAACCGGCCAATCTGCTACTCTTGCGGGCTGCCGGGCCATGTCACACGCCTTTGTCGACCAACGCCTTCCACCTTCTCGACCTGACCTCTGGAACTACTCCTACGATGCAGACCAGCCCTCGCCGAGAACTCTGTCCGGTTCCAATTTTGTATCTCGTGGCAATCAAACGTATACAACTCGCCGATCATCGTCCCCTCGTCGTCGTTCCCCGTCCCCGCTTGCCCGACGTTCTACCGGCGCCGTTGAGGGAAACTAATAGTCGCAGTTCCCGGGGCAAGAACTGCGCTTGGTTCGAACTCTTCAACTCCTCCGTGTTCTCCCGCTAACGTAATACAACTGTTCGTCGACGGCATCGCAGTTCTCGCTCTTGTCGAGACGGACGCTGCCATATCCGTCATCAGTGAAGCTATTTGCCGTCGTCTTCGTAAGGTGACCACCGCGCTTTCCGACTTTTCGCTTCGCACCGCCTCATTACAGCACATTCATCCCTCAGCGGCGTGCACGGCCAGTGTTCTCATCGAAGACGTCTTGTACAGCATCGTGTTTATTGTACTGTCTCACAGCTCACACGACATCATCCTGGGCTACGATTTCCTTTCCGCTCATCGTGCTGTTATTGACTGCACCCGCGTGGAAGTTTTCTTATTGCCTCTTTGTGATACCGCCTTAACATGTAAAAACGTCTGCAGCAGAATAGCATGAATAGCTATACTTTAGAGCATCTGCTTTCTCCAGTACTGACGCCATGCTTCGAGGGCACTACACCAAAATGTAAACTTCATGGGTGTTCTAAAGACTGCCACCTTGAGGGAAAAGCGCTACTGCTTCGACTGTCTTCTTCACACTTTCCAACGCCGTTTCACGCCATCCCTGCCTCCTGCTTCCATTTGCTGTTCTCAAGTTCGAAAATGGCCTTAGTGCAATGTACGTCTCAAATCCATTTTTGTGCCCGTCCGACCTGCTATGCGACGAGTGTCTCGGTTGTATTAAAGAACTTGTTCCTGCGCTTGTAAATACTCTTCTTGCCATGCCTACTTCATTAGACGTTAATGTTCTCAGCTGTTGCGATATAGCGACCGCTTCGACACCACCCGATGTTCTTCAACAAGCTATTGATGCAGACCTTCCACCCGCACAACGCGATCAACTCGCTGCTCTTCTACAGAACTTCACTTCTACCTTCGACCTTCCTCACACTGCTCTGGGTCGCACGTCTGTCATTACGCTCACAATCGACACTGGTACAAACGCACCTTTACGACAGCGTCCTTATCACGTGTCGGCCTCTGAGCTCTAAGTCATTGCTGACAACGTGGATGACATGCTTTGCCGAGGCGTCATACAGCCATCTAACAGTCCATGTGCTTCTCCGGTTGTTTTGGTCACCAAGAAAGGTGGTTCCATCCGGTTTCGCGTCGATTACCGTAGGCTTAACAAAATCACGCGGAAAGATGTCTATCCTCTGCCGCGAATCAACGACGCCTTGGACTGTTTACAGGGAGCCGAGTATTTCTCCTCTTTGGATTTGCACTCTGGCTACTGGCAGGTGCCGATGGCTGATGTTGACCGCTCGAAAACTGCCTTTATAACACCGGACGGCTTATACAAGTTCAACGTTATGCCCTTTGGCCTCTGCAATGCTCCAGCTACTTTTGAGCGCCTGATAGACACTGTTCTTCATGGACTCAATTGGCAGACCTGTCTGTTACCTGGATGACATCGTAGTTTTTTCTACCCACTTTTCTTCTCACCTTCTCCTCACATGTCTCGCCGATGCTGGGCTTCAGTTGAATTTGAAGAAGTGCCACTTTGCCGCTCAAAAACTGCAATTTTAGGTCACGTAGTCTCTAAGGATGGCATTCCTCCCGACCCCACCAAACTTCGTGCAGTTGCAGAGTTTCCGAAGCCAACCTCCCTGAAGCAGCTCCGGAGCTTTATCGGCCTCTGCTCTTACTTTTGACGTTTCATCTTTAACTTTGCCTCTATCATCGCTCCTCTGACCCAGCTCCTTGCCGGCAGCTCCGACCTTTCTGCCTGGACTCCAGACTGCGATAAAGCCTTCAACACTTTACTCCACCTTTTGGTTTCGCCTCTCATTCTACGCCACTTTGATCCGACTGCGCCTACGGAGATCCACACTGATGCCAGCAGTATTGGGCTTGGTGCCGTCCTTACCCAGCGTAAGCCTGGTTACAGCGAGTATGTTGTGGCATATGCCAGCCGAACATTGACGAAAGCAGAATCTAATTATTCAGTCACAGAAAGGGAATGTTTGGCCATTATTTGGGCCATCGGAAAATTTCGTCCCTATGTGTATGGCCGACTGTTTTACGTTGTGACCGATCACCACGCTTTGTGCTGGCTTGCCTCTGAAAAACCCATTCGGTCGTCTTGCTCGCTGGGCTCTCCGTCTCCAGGAGTTTGACATTCATGCCATTTATCGATCAGGCCTGAAGCATACGGACGCGGATGCTCTTTCCCGCTCACCATTGCCTAGAGATACTTCGTCTGACCATGTCTGTGCCTACGATTTGTCGACTCTTGCCACTATCGACATGGCTACCGAGCAGCGGAATGACCCCTGGATCAATGCACTTTTGGATTTTCTCTCAAGTCCTACTCCCGGTCATTCATCCAAAGCGCTCGTCCGCCAAGCCCACCACTTCTCCATTCGTGACGGTCTTCTCTATCGCCACAATTATATTTGCTTGATGGACAGAAGTGGCTTCTAGTCATTCCGCGTCATCTCCGTGCTGACATTGTGCTGCATACCATGGTGACCCACAATGTGCTCACGGTGGCGTATTGAAAACCTACACGCGCCTACGTCTGCGATTTTACTGGCGTGGAATGTACCGCTTTGTATGACATTCCGTGCGTGCTTGCAAATCTTGTCAACACTGAAAAACTCCTCAGGTTTCGTTGCAGCCGTTACCCTGCCCTGCTCGTCCATTTGACCGCGTTGGCATAGATCTCTATGGCCCTCTTCCTACTACTCCTGCTGGAAACCGGTGGATTATCGTGGCAATAGACAATCTTACCCGCTACACTGAAACATCACCATTACCCTCTGCCTCCGCAAGAGACGTTGCTTTGTTCATTCTCAACAACTTGATTCTTCGCCACGAGATTCCGAAGGAACTGCTCAGTGACCGCGGACGCGTTTTCTTGTGCGACGCTCTCGAGGCCCTACTGAAAGAATGTCGCATCATTCATCGCACCGCTGCTTCTTACCACCCTCAGATGAATGGCCTGACAGAACGTTTCAACCGTACTCTGAGTGACATGCTGGCCATGTACGTCAACGACGCTCATTCCAACTGGGACCACGTTCTTCCCTTCGTAGCCTACGTGTACAACACTGCGATACAGACTACCATTGGATTCTCTCCCTTCTTTCTTCTTTACGGGCGCGAGCCAACCTGCACAATGGACGCGCTTTTTCCCTACCGCCCTGATGTTCCTGAATTGATGCCACTCTCGGACGCCGCCTAGTACACAGAAGAATGCCCTCAGCTCGCTCGTTCGCTTACAAAGGAAAACCAGTGGCAACAAAAACACCATCGTGACACAGGCGAGGTGCCTTCATATGCGCCCAACTCCCTGGTGTGGCTCTGGGTTCCTGCCACAACCGCCGAACTTTCAAAGAAGCTTCTTGCTCGGTATCACGGTCCATACCGAGTCCTATAGTATATTTTAAATAATATTTGTTGCTGCAGGATTGCATAAGCCACTGCTGCTTAACATGTAAAAACGTTTGCAGCAGAATAGCATGAATAGCTATACTTTAGAGCATCTGCTTTCCCCAGTACTGATGCCATGCTTCGAGGGCACTACACCAAAATGTAAACTTCATGGGTGTTCTAAAGACTGCCACCTTGAGGGAAAAGCGCGAGCTATGCAGGAAATGAAAACGAGCCCACAGATATGCACATTGTCTGTGGCAGCCCTGGTAGTACTGAAATTGTGCTTCGAATTCATAATTTATTGGTGAAATGAAGCACAAAGGTGATGAGGCAATAATAGTTAATCAACTGAGACATCTTTTAGTTCGATGAACACTGATGAACACATGTTTTGTTTTGCGGTGCAGGCTTCAGTTCTTAGCAGCTGTTGTGGATGACCTCAACATTGGATGCCAGCAGAAAGATGGCAGTTGCTATGCAACGAGTTTCCACAGCAGTTTCTGCAGGGGTGCCTTTCTATACAGTGATATGCACTCGTGTAGTTGTAAGGAAGCATGCATGCTCTCAAAGAATACATTTCTGGTGCATATAAGTATCTACCTGATATTTAGGAATTGTCTAGAAATCTGTTCCTGACCACAGTACTTTAATTATTCGTAAGTAGATGGTAGTACTGAAATTGAGCTTTGAATTCACAATTTATTGGTGAATGAAGCACAAGGATGTGGTGAGGCAATAATAGTTAATTGACCACTGAGACATACCTTTTAGTATGATGAACACTGATGAACACATGCGTTGTTTTGCAGTGAAGGCTTCAGTCCATAGCAGCTGTGGTGGATGACCTCAACATTGGATGCAAGCAGGAGGATGGCAGTTGCTATGCAACAAATTTCCACAGCAGTTTCTGCCAGGGTGCCTTTCTATACAGTGATGCACTCGTGCAGTTCTAAGAAAGCATGCATGCTCTCAAACATTTCATTTCTTGTGCATACAAATATCTACCTGATATTTAGAAATTATCTAGAAATGTGTTTCTGACCACAATACTTTAATTATTTGAAAGGTCTACTTATATTGCATATTTCAGATACCCATACATTTTACCTGGATCCACAAGGTGCAGCACCAAGGAATGTAAATGATTGTTTTTTTTCATGATGTAATCCAAAGAGTGTACATTGAAAAAATTGCAAACCAAGGTTTTCTTAGATTATTCTTGGTCAAATGGGCTTTCACTTTTTTTTTTGTCTGATGTTTCCTTTTATGTCTTATATGTGCTTTATTCTGTTTGGTTCTAGCTTTTGTGTTATGGTGCTGAGGCATAGTTTTGATGTAGACACATTCCAAGCATTTGTCTGTGCTAGTGTTCACCATAATTTTCTTTGGAGCAACTTTCATTTTTCTTGCAATTATGTATTTGTTTAGTGTTTAACACCAGGTTTTCTGACAGGCTGTTATTGCTGTGCTGCAGAGCGATTTTCTGCACTGTATATTTGTTACTGTTGCGCTAGGGCTGCAGATAAAAATTTTCATTTGCATGTGCTTGTGAGAAAGATTATTTTGCATTTTGTTAAAATTTTTCAGTCTGTTTTGATACTTTGTTGTGTATGCACCCATCTTCAGTTGTTTCTGCTGGCTCATGCCAGCTGTATTTTTGCACTGTATCACTTCCTGGTTGAGTGTACATGTGTCTTGTATACACCATGTCTTAAGTATAGCTACTTTAACACTACCCCATTGTGGTGGCTTAGCAGTTAAGACACTCAACAAATGACCTTGGAGAATCCTGTTAGGTTTTTCTGATGGCAGCTATGTTTCAGTAGAGGTGAACTGTGAGGTGCTCATGCCCTATGTGATGTTAGTGCATCTTAAAGAAGTCCAGTTCGTGAAAATTATCCAGTGCCTTAAACTGCAGCATTTTATTTCCTCCACATCTTTTGGAATGTTAAATGCCGTATGCCAAACTAAACTAGATATTTAATGTTGCTGCCATCAAATAAGTAGAAAGTTTCTGGGTGCATCTCAAAGCCTACATGTACATGATGTTGGTTCAAAGTGACCCTTCCATTGATCATGATTCTGCTTGTGCTTGATGTCTTCTGTAAGGGACATACAAAGCATTACAGTTCATATTCTTCTGACAGTGTCCCTTTATAATTAGGCTTGAGATTGGAAGCACAAAGCTGTTTATTGGCGGTGAATGCCCGTCACTATGGTGATTTACAATGTTGCTTTATTCTTAAAGCAAAAACTACCTCGTGCTGTCATAGATGTTTCATTTGCTTCAGTCCGATACTATAATTTCTTTCTTTATTTGATGGCAGAGAAATAAAGCAGAAAGTGTACTTCAAATTCTGAGACAGATTTCAGAGGTAATGGATAGTTATGCATCCAGTTAAGTTTCATATAGTTGTAGCAAGTACATTTGGCAAGAACTTCAATTCATAGGACTTTTATAGGCAGTTTTTTAATGTTCACTTTGCTTTGTTTTGGATGTTTGGTTTGGTTTGTGGGGTTTAGCATCCCAAAGCATAGGCGAGATACCATAGTGAAGGGCTCCAGAAATTTCTACCACCTGAGGTTCTTCAACGTGCACTGACACCACACAGTACATGAATGCCTTGCTTTTTGCCTCTACCAAAAAGCAGCCGCCATGGCCTGGATTTGATCCCACATCCTTGGGACCGAAAGTCGAGCGCTCTAACTGCACCACCGTCGAGTGTGTTCTGGAGGTGTTACAGTTGAGCAATAAACTTATTGCTCTATCGCTACATTATACTCAAATCTGCATGACATACAGTGGTCTGCTTTGTCAAGATTTCTTTTAAAGGGTGCAGTGAGTTTATTCATCAACAAATAGAGCAGTGTAGGGCTTTAAGTAACAGCAGTTCTTACTCATGTGGAAATCGTAAAGTACACTTGCCATTTAATTTTTTCCAATTTATGCTTGAAGAACCAAAAGCCAGTTTTCAGTTGCCATGTTTGTGACTGTTTGCAAGGTCAACCCATTTAGCCTTTATTCTTTAGTCTAATTTATGCCTCGCAGCTTTGGTTCTTTTCTTTTTGCAAGTACTTTGACGTAGCTAAGAGGCCAACAGTGATTTCAAGACTGATGCTACCATGATTTGTTTGTTAATTTCTGCATGTTTAAGGGGAGATGGTGGGCTAATATAGCGCAAGCTTTCACTGCCAGAAGTTGTGTGCCTGCTGTTTCTAGACTGTGAATGACATGCTCCTTATCTGATAAGCAATGGGATGCATTGACAAATTATAACGTTTGTTCGTAGCATTTCTATTTGCTACAGTATCCAACCCAGCTCATAATTCCGACAGGCCCCCTTGGAGTCGGTAATGATGTGTTTCACTTGGGGGAGGGAGGCGGCAAGCGCAATTGCGATTTCCTCCACGTGTGTTGTGTTGTGGGCATGGAACGTGAGTCCTGCCACACTGTTGGTGTTGTGGACCACTTCCGCGGTGAACCACCTCCCATGGTAGGGACCGGCAATGTCCACGTAGTATACATGTTGACCCCCCGCCATCCGCTCCCACCCTCCTTATCCTTGCACTCTTTTCTGCTGCCGGTGTGGTGCTTGACAGAGATGTGTGAGAGTTAGTCTTTATGATGCACTGGTTAATATCTGCTATATTTATCAGGATTGCATATCATCCTAGAAGCATCACGACTACGCCATGTACAATTATTTTTGACACTGCATCTGTAGCAGTTGGACTTCTCAATGGACTTTTTGTGTGTTGTTTGCAAACGAACACTTTGTTTTTTCATTTTTCTGATGTCTTAATGCTGTTTTCAATGATTCAGTTTGGCTATCCTGTGAGGTCAAAAGTGACTTAGAATCAATGTTTCATTTGCTTTAGTCCGATACTATAATTTCTTTCTTTATTTGATGGCAGAGAAATCAAGCAGAAAGTGTACTTCAAATTTTGAGACAGATTTCAGAGGTAATGGGTAGTTATGCATCCAGTTAAGTTTCATGCAGTATGCAAGAAAGTCACAATAGCATTAATGATATGACGCCGGAAGATGAGCCCCCCAGGTTGGAAGGCGTCCCACATGTTACTGGGGATGAACAAAGGCCGATTCCTAGTAGCTCCAGGACGAATGAAGCGGCTGGGCTAAAGCCAAAAGGACGCTCAGTTGTGGATGTATCGGGAAGTGACCGGAAAGTCCGATGTTGCAAGGAGATATATCACGTAGCAACATGGAATGTAAGATCTATTATGCAAGGCAAACTGGATGTCGTCAAGCGAGAAATGGACAGATTGAACATTGATATCTTGGGTATCAGCAAGCTCAAGTGGACCGGAATGGGAGAATTTAACTCCGGCGACCATTATGTCTTTTATTGTGGGCACGAATCCAAGAGAAGGAATGGGGTCGCTCTCATAGTAAACAGAAGAATGGGCAAAGCAGTGCTAGGGTACAACCCCAAAAACGACCGAATGATTTCACTTCGAATCCAAGGTCACCCTTTCAACATAACTGTTATCCAAGTCTAAGCACCAACCACTAATGCTGCAGAAGCTGACGTTGAGAGATTTTATGCTGACCTGCAATGCCTTTTAGACCGCACTGCATCGTCAGACGTCGTTTTTCTCATAGGAGACTGGAATGCTAAGGTCAGGAGTGAAGAAATATCCGGAATTACAGGCAAGTTCGGTCTTGGTGAGCCAAATGAAGCTGGGCAGAGGCTAGTAGAGGTCTGTCAAGAAACAACCTGACCATAGCGAATACTCATTTTCAACAGCCCAAGAGGCGCCTGTACACATGGACTTCACCAGAGAGTCTGTACAGGAATCAAATCGATTATATTCTTTGCCGGCAGAGATGGAGAAGCGCTGTACAATCAGTAAAAACAAGGCCTGGGGCCGATTGTGGCACCGATCATCAGCTTCTTGTTGCCAAAATTAAGCTTCGATTGAGGAAAACGCAGAAAACTAGAAGGCCTTTCAGGTATAATCTGGATCAAATTCCATCAGAATATGCTGTGGAAGTGAGGAATCGATTTCAAGAATTAGATCTAGAAGACAGAGAGCCCGAAGAGATGTGGACTGATGTTCGTGATATAATACAAGAAGTTGCTACTAAGGTAGTTTCAAAGCAAAAGAAATGCAAGAAAGCAAACTGGTTATCTGAAGAGGCTTTGCAAATAGCTGAAGAAAGGAGGATGGCAAAAGTTATGGGGGAAAGAGAGGTTCTCCATGCGGATTTTCAAAAAATAGCAAGGAGAGATAGAATGCCTTCCTGAACATGCAGTGCCAAGCAGTTGAGGACAACAGCCAATTAAGGAACACAAGAGCTCTGTATAAGACAAAGATATCAAAGGAAGCTTCTGTGCTAAGCTGGGTGTGATAAAGGACAAACGAGGCAAGGACCTCACTGAAGCCTGAGAGATGAAGAGGTGGCAGGAATACACACAAGAACTGTACAAGAAGGACCCGGATGTGTAAACCCAACATAAGACGGTTGTGATTACTGATCTCGAGCCGGGCATCCTGAAGAGTGAAGTTGAATGGGCCTTAGCCAGCCTTGCTAAGAACAAAGCTAGCGGAATTGATGGTATTCCAGCTGAGTTGCTTCAAAACCTCAACCACGACGCTGTTAACATTCTGCATACATTATGTCAGAAGATTTGGACTACCCTGCAGTGGCCACAGGATTGGAGGAGGTCGGTTTACATCCCCATTCCAAAGAAAGGCAGTGCCAAAGATTGTTCCAACTACCGCACAATAGCGCTTATTTCGCATGCTAGCAAGGTGATGTTGAAAATCCTCCAAGGTAGGCTGCAGCAGTATGTGGATCGGGAGCTTCCGGACGTGCAAGCTGGGTTTCGCAAGGGCAGGGGAACTAGAGAACAAATTGCCTACCTTCACTGGATCATGGAAAAAGCAAGAGAGTTCCAGAAACCCATCTACTTCTGCTTTATTGATTATGCGAAAACGTTTGACTGCGTAGATAACAGTAGATTGTGGCAAGCTCTCCAAGAGATGGGAGTTCCAATTCACCTCATCTGTCTCATCAGGAATCTTTATGAAGGGCAAGAGGCCACAGTCATAACTGGGCATGGTCTTACTGATTGGTTTCTGATTGAGAAAGGAGTGAGGCAAGGCTGCATACTGTCGCCCTGCCTATTTAACCTATATGCAGAGTGCATCATGAGGAAGGCCGGTCTGGATGAGTCTTCAGCTGGAGTGAAGATTGCTGGAAAACGTATCAACAACCTTAGGTATGTGGATGATACCACTTTAATGGCAGAAAGTGAAGTGGAACTCGAGAAACTTCTGATGCGCGTACAAGAAGAGAGTGAGAAGTTTGGGCTTAAACTGAACATTAAAAAGACAAAAGATCATGGCGTTTTGCCCTATCAAGTCCTGAAGCATCAAGGGACAAGAAGTGGAAGCTGTGACAGATTTTCTCTTCTTGGGCTCCAAGATTACCCCGGAAGGAGACTGCAGCCATGAAATTAGGAGACTCCTGCTTCTGGGAAAGAGAGCCATGGTTAGCCTTGACCGCCTAGTAAAGAGCAGAGACATTAGTCTGTCAACCAAGATCCGTATAACTTGTGCTATGGTCTTTCCAGTTGTGATGTATGGATGCAAGAGTTGGACTGTGAAGAAGACTGACCGCTGAAGAATTGACACATTTGAATTGTGGTGCTGGCGGAGACTCTTGAGAGTTCCTTGGACTGCCAGAAGATCAAATCTGTCGACAATCCATAAACCCTGACTGCTCATTGGAGGGTCAAATCCTAAGGTTAAGGCTCAGATACTTTGGTCATCTGATGAGAAGAGAGGAGTCGGAGAAAGATTTGATGTTGGGAAAGGTTGAGGGTCGCCGGAGAAGGGGTAGGCAGCGAACGCGATGGTTAGATGGCATCCTCGAGGCGCTGCAGATGAAGTTATGTGATGTTAGGAAGATAGTGAGAGACCGAAAAGCGTGGCGTGACATGGTCTATAGGGTCACGAAGAGTCGGACATGACAGAACTGACTGACTGAGACGTTTGATGGCAATAATGGAACTGTAGTTGTATTCATCTCTGTAGCTAGAACAGACTACTTTTCATTCATGCCCGTCTATGGATTCATGTCAATACTCCATATGCTGTTGGTAAAGCTACTTTACTGCTACTTTACCAAATGGTAATGCAGGTAATGAACAAACAGTCCATAGGTAGCAGATAATTCTGAAGTATGTAAACTAGCAGAGCAGTACCCCAAGTAAAACAGCTGCACTGCTTGTTCAACAATACCATTGTTGCATATCATGCAGCTAGCTTCTCTACTTGTGCAACTTATATTCGTCAGACAGCTAGCCATGCTTTGAATGCGAGAAATACAGACGGTTGCAGTTAAAACACTGAAAACTAGATTTGGCGTATGGTTTTTTTTTCAGTTTAAATCGTATTGCTCTAGCTTCATACACATGCTAGCTTGAGTAAGAGCATCTTCATCAACTGTTAATGAGTAGGCTTCCTTTGCCTCTTATTAATGCAATCAGACACACTTCTCACAGTTTACTTAATCTGTGCTTTGTTTGTGCAGGATCAATGACAATGGTTGGAAGTTCGACTCAACCAGAGTTGCACGGCGAGAAGCGGCATAACCATGTGTGTGCTGAATGTGGCTACTCCGCAGCTTTTGCCTCTGCCTTGAAACGCCACTATCGAAAACATACTGGAGAGCGCCCCTTCAAGTGCACCCTTTGCAGCAGTGTGTTCACCTATAAACGCTGCCTAACTAGACATTTACGCAAGCACATGGCCGAAAAGCCATACAGGTGCAGCCATTGCAACAAACGCTTCACGAGAAGGGACTTTCTCCAAGTGCATGTTCGCATTCACACAGGCGAAAAGCCTTACCTCTGCCATTTGTGTCCTAGAGTTTTCTCGCAAAAGCAACATTTGAAGTATCATTTGGAAGTCCACAATAATGAAACAGTGCTTTAATGTCTATCAAGATTTTTTTCCCAAAGCAACACCTAAAGTATCATTTGGAAGTCCACATTAATGAAACAGTGATTTAAAGTCTATCACAAATAGATTTAGGATGTATTTGGCATAATAAATCAAGGTTGCTACTATGTCCAGTATCTATGAAAATTTCGCTAAGAGGGATCAGAAAATTTGTTCAGTTGTAAATCTAGCCCCAGAGTGTCTAAGCTGCATATAAACAAGCAGGCACTGGTAAACTGTACTAGTATAATGCTCTTTGCGATTGAAGTGCAATTCATCATTTTAATTTTTTTTTCTGTTGTACCCAATAATTAACCTATAGAATGTGTTAGTTTTGCACACTTGCTTCTTAAAGGCATTTGACTAGATCATTTTGTCATTGTATAAACTGCAGGTTTAAACAATGCTCAGCATTTTTTTAGTCATTGGCCCAGCGTAATGAGTGCCAAAGATTTTTCCACTCTTCATTTATATTTTGTGGTTGCTGCTTATTCCTTCATGGTAAATGTGATCCTTGAGTGTTTGCTTACATATTTTTCAGAAGTGGTTTATGCTTAATTTTGTTTTGGCAGTAAGTTAGTCAGGTTTCTGTATGACCGTTGTTTCATATCTGTTGCATTAGTGTATGTGAGATTGAGAGCACATAAGCAAGGAATGCTCTCAGCCAGGTACCCGCCTGTAATCATTCAAAATGTGGCCTCACATTTATTGTGACCAAACCGGTTATAGACTGCCATTGATGTAAAGAGGAACCGTCACAGTGCTGCTTGGAAATTGCATTGCAGCTTGTCCTGCAATGCAACTCGGTGCAATGCAGGTTCCTGTGAAGTGTCAATGATGAGAAAATGGAAGGTACTCTTTTGCAGCATGTGAAATGTTTGGCATGCAGAGTAAAAAACTTGTTTAATGACAGTGTATGTTCAAATGTTGATTTTCTAGCACTGATAAAACAAGAACAATAAAAAAAAATGCATGATAAGACCAGCACCATTTTGACAAACACTTTGTTTTTTTATTGTTTTCCATTTTGCCCAATGTTTCAAGATGAATAACTGACTATACTCCGTAATTTTTTTCTGGCATTGAAGTGAAAGCTGTGCAGCGAAGACATGCTCGCAGTTATCAGTTGTAATATGTCTATTGCTAATGTCGGCTGTCGTGGTGGTGCACTGGTTACGACGCCTGACTGCTGTAACAGAGCACCCGGATTTGAACCAGACTGCCGGCAGATGCTTTTCAGTGAGGCAAAGCGGGGTGGTGTCTGTGTGCTGTGCGATTCCGGTGCATGTAAACAACCGCAGGTGGTCGAAATTTCCAAAGACCTGTCTCTCATAGCTTAAGCCACTTTGGGACATTAAACTACAAACCAAAAAACCAACCTATTGCTAATGTTTGTTATTTACACGAAGTAATTTTCTAGTCTGACGCAGCTGCATCAATCAAGCACAACCAGTTGATAAAGTTTTGGTTTCAGTTTGTTGTTTTTGCTATAGTAGTTCTACTTGACATTCTGAAAAACTTCTGGTAGATACTGGCCACCAAGGAATATGATGATACAACTTAAAATATAGGGAAAAACCTGTGAATTTTTTTGCTGAAGCTATCATGAATGTTGTTCAAATGTCCAGCTGGAGCAATACCCAGTCAAAAAAAACCAATGGGTCCAATTGGGAATTTCCCAAGTGAAATGAATTGGTCAAAAACCAATTGTGTTTTTGCCACCCATTGGGCTTGACCATGTAATATAAATTGCTGCTTCCAATTAGAAGTACTTGGTCACCCATGAAAACCTAATGGTTCACCAACTGAACTCAAATGATATACCCATTAGCCCAAATGGTTCGAACTCACATTGCTGGAAAAAAAAGAATAGAGATGCGATTTAAATGTTTTCTGTCAAGAAGTTATAGGGGAGCCGACTTTTATGCAAGTGCGTTAGAAATCATGAGAGACAATTGCATGCATCACATACACACAGAACCAACACAGATTCAATGTATATACCCACAGGATACTTTGCAGACTTATATAGTCCATTCATTCGCAGTGCTGCTGGAACCAGTGACACATCTCTGTTATTCAGAGTTGACTTATTTAATTATGCCTGCACTTACAATGGACATAATAAAATCAACAAGATTAAGCAACATACGCTTTTTATAAGAACCTAAATTTTTCACTGTTCTCTCTTTATAGAGGTATGTATATATATGTGCACATCTCAGTCAAGGGTATCCCTGACTTGACTTTCCCAGTTGGGAATATTTCCTTTGGACCAATTAGAACCACTGGGAAGCCCAATTGGTTTTGTGGCTCCCAATTGGGATTGAAGAAACCCACTGGGCTTCCCAATTAGCCCATTGGGTTTATTCAATCCCAATTGAGGTGCCCCATTGTTTCCTTCACTCCCAATTGGGAGTGAAGAAACCAGTTGGGTTAGACAGGACCCATTGGACAAACTGATGGGGATTGGCAGAACCAATTCGCTCTTACTGGTCGTCCCAATTGGACCTATTGATTTTTTTTTGACTGGGTAGCTATTTCGGCTGTCGTAAAAAAATATATGGAGATGCACTATTCAAGCTAGAATGCTAAGGAGTGCTAGATACAACTAATGCCTTGCTAGCACCGTAACCCTCACTTCACACACTGCTCTCTGCTATCATGAATTCAAAGACACATTGGCACGAGCATTTGCTTTTTTGTCATATCAGCTCTCTGCTTTCATGTTTAGTTTGCTGCAGGAGGAGCTGCCCGAGAAACTTAGATTCCATAAGCATAATGACTATAATGGCACTTATCAGGTATGCCCACTCAAACCTTTCTGGTATTAGAGTACTAAAATCTAATCTCAGTAAAAATCATGCAGCTTTATATGTTCATGGAATGTATGCTTTATGTCATGCACGGGGCCAGTCTGGTCTGCCACATCATTTCATGCTGATCATGACTTACAAGCTGAAGAACATGGCTGGGCATGCCATAGGCTGTAATTTCATATTTGACTTCAAAACTGCAAGCAGTATTACTCATTTTATAGGTTTTACTTACACATTAGCACTACTGAATGCATTTCTAAACGTTCTGGACTGGCTGCTGCATTGCACTGTCCTTGTAATTGCAATGTGCATTAATTGGTTTGATGGGCTGCCATCTGGAATCTTGTGGGGTGACCTGCTAGCTTTTGCGTCATTCGTGCTTTGAGCGAATCGACAAATGCAGGGAAAATGAGGCGGCTTTGTTACGAGGTATGTAATATGGGAGCCAACAGGCACTGACAAATGAAGGCACGGGGAATTTTTTTAACATTAAATTTATTAATAATAATGAAATAATGGTGGAGGTAGTCTGAACGAAAGTGAAAATAACACATGCTGCCGATGGAATCCGAACCCACAACCTCTGATTTTTGTGTCCGCTGCTCTAACACTCATCTACAGCAATGGCTTATTATTCTCCTTTCTTACATATTTATGCTGCGTGTAACCTCTTCAGAATGTTCACCAGTGCCACCCTTTCGCATGTAAGCAGCCATTTTGTCTTGTTATAGTTTATAAAACATTGAGTGACACCAAGAGAACATACTGTTATTTGTCTCCAAAAAATATGGATCTGGCAGTGATGATGAGGTGATTGATGTTTAATTGGCAGGAAACTTGTGCCCGAAATACGGCTACAAAACCTGCCGCAAAGCATATAAATGTGTGCACATAGACCCTCTTCTGCCAACAGCTTAAGCACTGCACGCATGGTTAGTTTTGCATACAGCATGGAAAGTAGGACACAAAAAAAAACCCTTTAGCTGATATATTACTTGTTAAATTAGGCAACTTAGGTATATCGATTGAAAGGAAAAAGTATGTCACGTCGCTTCATGGAACCTATTCTGTATTTCTTTTTGGCAAAACTTACTGCATATGATTGGCTCTTGTTACTTGCTCAGTATGCTTGCCTTGGCAGTTGTGTTCACACTTGCCAGCCTTCTTTTTAGTGGTTACTTTTTGAGTGCGAGGATAGAGATGAAGCCTGCTTTGAAATCCTGCTATGCAAAGTTTCACGAGTTTTTCACTGCAAAGAGAACAGGATACTTGACATTGCATAATGAAAGGAATTTGCAACACACTTTGTACGTATGGTTTCAGCTCATTTTTTGAGAATGTTTGGATGAGAAAGCATTTATCCAGATTTGACGGCTTTGAGCATAATGATCATTAATGAATGATCCTTTCATATGACTGCAGGAGGGAAAGAATATCGGCCGACAATGTTACGGTGGATATGCGCCTTATATGCCACATATGTTCCAAATCCATTTCGGTTGTTTACATGCTTACAGCTGTACAGCACACCGCCACCTTCCAAATGGCTGCATTGTCAAGTTCCACCTTTCAAACGTGAATTCAAAAAGTGCTTTAGCAACTATAAATAGCTGAATAGCACTCATGTTCCCCACTCCAGTGAATGAGCTGAATAGCAAAAATTAGGTCAATTTGAAGTTTGGACATTCCCACACTGCAGCATTTCACATACTATCAGGGACAGAGGTGCCCGAGGAGAGGCTCTCCATGTAGCAGGGAAAATTTTCTGTGCTATCTAGAGTCTGTTCACCTGGTCAGAGATCGTCTGCTCCCACATATGCAGTGCTTTTGTGAAATCATAAAATATAGCCCCTCTTGGAAGCATTATCTGCATTTTATAGTAAATCATTTAAGCACAGGGAATATGCTCGGGAAAAGCCAGCAGCAGTGAATGCTGCGTTTTGAGAAAGACAGACACTGGCTTTCAAAGATAATGTTTCCTATTCCTTTCAGAGTAAATTATTGCAGACACATAAGAGCATCTTGCCAAAGATTCCTGGTTGAAGGGCTACTCATGAAAGGCGCCAGTCATTACACACTTCCTGCAAGAAAAGCGCATGCACTCCTTTTTGATTTCGAACTAGGCGAGCCATCACCAGATGGCTCAGCCACAGTCTCGCCTGCTTTGGTAGCTGAATTCAATGTTATTTCTATGACCACGATAAGCATAAACAGGTCTCGCCTGCTTTGGTAGCTGAATTCAATGTTATTTCTATGACCACGATAAGCATAAACAGGTTTTTAGCTCAACTGCATTCTTTTCTGAACAGTGAGCAGTGCTTTTTGGCATTCTGGACAATGGGTTACTATTGTATGGCAACCAGTATAGGTGTTATGCCCATCATAACTGAATGCTTACAGAATACAATGTCCAGAAGAAAGCACTGCAAAAACGCGGCACAGAATAATGATGGCAGCAGTCATGCCATCAAATGACGGGCTATACGAAACATGCCAAGGATATGCAATGATGGAAGTAAGCAAACATCTCACAGCTTCGCAACAATGTTTGTATAATTTTATTTACAAATACAACACATCTGTTGACAGCATCAGATGCGGGAATTGTTGTCACTTGTCAATAAGGGTTCCTCTCACCACTTTTTTCTTTCCATCTTGCTCTCCCTGAGACACCTGGAAATGTCGATAAAGATGTGAGTACACGAAAGACCAAAGTGCATTAACTAATAAAGTGCAGGTGGCACAGCTTCACAAAACCGGTACTGTAGAGCCAAAATGCTCAGAACAGAAGTGCCCGTCAAACGTTCTTGAATGACGGTGCATATTCCTTAGGTTACTGGAGCGCTGAAGTGACTCAAGGTCATCCAACTTCCCTCTCTTCTGACCAATGAGGATGTGCGAGAGAAAGGGGATGCTGGGAGGGATTCTATACTGCTGCTCCTCTGTGCACCCCAGCCAAGAGTAAACAACGAATGGAACCATCCAACCGTAAGATGTAAGAGGCAAGCAGTTCCCCCCTCCCCCACCTCCAAAAACCTCATTTCTACCATATCTTATTTCATTTTATCACCTTAAAGACCCCGTTCGCGGTATTACATAAGGGGTGGTACAAAAATGAAAAAAAAAAAAAAAAAATTACACATGATACATGAATACCATATTTCTAGTTATTCCTGCTTTCTTTTCATATTCTAGTGTTATTCCAGTGGTAATCTGTGCATGACATAGGAAAACGCATTTGCACCGAGGGAGAAAAACCTGCGTGCACATTCTCATCTTGCAAATAATTGACTTTTATACAGCAAGCATAGCAGCACCCCACTATAGGTTCTTCCTTCTTCCTGCTGTATTGTGTTCAACAGCAGAAAAGCAACTAAGGCTAAAAATTCCAATTAAGTGGCTTTGAATTATAAGGTGCCAACTTTAACTCCATAAAGTTATAGCGCTGTACCACTGTGGTGTCACCAGTGCTCTGCTGTTTCACAGCACTACATCTTCTGCTGAATATATTCACACAAGTACTGAACATTCATAAAATATTCAATTCATATTCAGCTCCATTCTCTTATTAAGAGAGTCTAGCCACGGTTATCCAATATATTAGTTTTGTAGTCTGGCAGATAATACTGAACCTTATTTTATTTTCAAAATTTTGGCACCCTAGACGCATTCCTTATTTCGAAATAAATGGCTGAAGTTGACACCGCGAAGCTTCTCCCCCCAAAAGCGATCGCCATGTTGAAGTGCTTAGGGAGGTCACAGAGGAACACCGGCCACCACATCGTCTGCTGCTGTGTTGGCCCCGGTAAGCTGCCGATACACTGTACTGTGTTTGCGCTTGCTAACATAACTCTCAATAAGTGTACTCAGCATGTTTCTGAAAACAGAACACTGGCTGTAGTGAAGCGCAACTTAGTTCCTGCACAGGCATCCAGCTCTGACACGACAGTCGCCATTGTCCACTGACCCCGCAGCCGTGAACATCGCTGCACCGGCCGTGCCTTCCGCGTAAGCTATACATGCCAGCAGTACAACGGATCCCTTGCACCAGTGTCAGAAAAGCAGTTAAAATTTGTTTTTCTTGTAATAATAATAGGCCCTCGAAAAAATTAGCTGGAGCCTAGCTTTAGTTAAGCCCAGTAGGTTGCGAAAGCAATAATAGCATGGCTACGCTATAGTTCCATTGTTGTTCTTCTGTTTCCTGAAAGCGTCGTTGCTGACTGGTTGCATTCCTATGTTCTTGACTGCTGAGTGAACACGTCGACAAAGAGTCTTCACTGTTCAAAGTGTCCATTACATTCCATTCGGAGTTGTCACCGGTTGAAGACGATTCAAGGGAAGCGCAACACGCTCGTCAAGCTGCATCATGAGCACGATGTCGAGCGAGATGCTGTTCCCGTTCTTCATCTGTCTCTGTTCCCCGCTGTCGTTTCCTGGCTTCATCTGGACAGCGTAACTTTTCTTTGTTTATCAGAATGCATAGCGAGTGCCTCAGCTGAGCAAGCGCGAGCTTTTATATACCAATCGTTTTTCTCCGCCTCCTCTCAACTGCGAGAGAAGAGGTGAGAGCAGAGCCTCCATTCGGTAGCAGCACGGTTTCGGCTGTGGCATGCCGTGCCTACCGACTGCCACCACCCGACGACTAGACTTGGTAGCCCATCTTGCGCAGCTGGTAGGACGTCACAATGACATCATCTCATCCGCGCCGTGCCTACCGACTGCCCCCACAAGACGACTAGACCTGGTAGCCCATCTTGCGCAGCTGATAGGACGTCACAATGACATCATCATCTCA
This sequence comes from Amblyomma maculatum, assembly GCF_055883805.1. NCBI lineage: Eukaryota > Metazoa > Arthropoda > Arachnida > Ixodida > Ixodidae > Amblyomma > Amblyomma maculatum. Next base: position 52,761,425 of record NC_139350.1, read on the forward strand.
TCCGCGCCGTGCCTACCGACCGCCCCCACAAGACGACTCGACTTGGTAGCCCATCTCTCGCAGCTGGCATGACATCACAGCCATCTGGGCTCATTAAAGGTCAAACATGCCTACCGACCATGGCTACGCAAAGGGCTGAAAATAGGAGTAGTATTGCTTTCGCGATAAAAGGAATTTCAAAAATGAATGCTTCTTGTGAAATGCCAACTCATAGGGTGAGAATTGCTCACGGCCGTTGTGACCAGTGTTCTTGTACGCTAGCTTCGTTGCTAAGGCGTGGCAGAAAATAATCATTTCCTTTACTACGAGACAGTGGGGTTGAGAGAAAAGAAATTTAATGGTCAAGTAATCCATTCACTAAAATGCCCCACTGATCTATTACAAAATGCCATCCGCCGAGGCTTCGATGTGATTGAAGTACAGTCGAACCCCGCAATAACGAAACCGTTGGGGAAGGAAAACCTTTTCGTTGTCGTGAGAATTTCGGTGTCGCGAAAATGGACAAATAAGCACACCCATTACCTTCCAGAACCAAAATTTAATGAAAAAAGTAGCTTATTTTGCTCTGCTTGACATTGCTGTGCAGGAGCTTGACGACTCTGGCTTCGCAGCTTGATAAGCTATGCATAGCTTCGCCGTCGTCGTCGTGGTCGCCGAGAAAAGTCCGGATAACATCGAAAGCATCAAGCACATCACGCGAGCTTACTTGCTTACCTTGTGCTTGGTTTTCGCAATCTTCGTCATCACTCACCTCATTTCCTTTGCGCACACTGTCGATAATAGCGTTGTCGCTGAAATCCTCGTGCACAATCAAGTCGGCGTCCGCACACAAAAAGTCCTTCGGTTCAACACCCTCTGGTACCATTGCATCTACACTGCGAAGCACGTTTCATGCTTCGGTTAGTGGCTGCAGATCGTCACCGCTTGCAGCTTCCGGTTCTGCTAAGGCGTGCTGACTAGCTGCGAAACCGGTGTGCCTGAAGCAGTTCTGGACAAGCGTGGCCGAAGTAGCAATCCACGCGTCAGCAAGCATCTCCAGCACCATGAAGAGGTCAATTTCGGTCGGTCGCTTCATTTCGATGTTCAGCAACATCCACTGGATGAGCCTTCTTCGGTACGCAATAACCCCCTGATCAAGAGGTTGGATAACGGATGTGCAGTTTGCAGGGAAAAAAATCAAGCGGATGCTCGTCAGAGCAACGTCTTCAATGTGGTGCGCACTGCAGTTGTCCAAAAAAAAGGCAGACGGATCTGCCCTGCTTTCGCATGTCCGTATCAAAGGTTTCCAGCCAGCTTGTGAATATTGCGTGCGTCATCCACGCTTTTTGGTTTGCAGTGTACTGGACCGGAAGCTTTCGGTTACGTTTAAAACACCGTGGAGTCTTGCTCCGGCCGATCACGAGGAGGGGACGCTTGTCAGATCCATCCATGTTTGAGCATAAAAAATGGTGACCCTCTTTTTGTTCAGCTTGCTGCCATGGCATTTTTTTCCTTTCAGGCCATGGCATTTTTGAAGGCAACATTTCATAGACGAAGCCAGTTTCGTCCGCATTATAAATTTCGGAGGGCTCGTACTCGTCCATTATGCCTTCGTAACTTTCCTGCATCCAGGACGATGCTGCTTCAGCATCGACGCTCGCACACTCCCCCGACAACACTTTGGCGACGATGCAGTGCCGCGCTTTAAATTGACTTAGCCATCCGGCACTCGCCTTAAAGTTGTTGTGCCCCAGAATGCACGCGTAGTCAATCACATTTTGCTGCAGAAGGCTTCCAGACAAAGGCACCTTGTTCGCTCTCTTGTTCAGGAACCACTGAAATACGGCTTTGTCCACGTGTTCGTAGACCGGCGCTGCCAAAGTCTTGTTCTGAGCGCGTGCGCCGTTCTGGAGTGCCGCCATGATGCCATTCTTTGATTTCAGAATCGTAGAAAGTGAGCTGCACAGGATACTAAACTCCTCCGCAATGTCCGTCTTCTTTCTGCCTTTTTCAGCTTCGGCGATGATTGCAGCCTTTTCCTGCAGCGTCAAAAACTTGCGCTTCTTTACAGGAGGCGGCATGTTTCCGACAGTCAAAAAAACAACAAAAAATACTGTAGACAAGCAAGTCGCAGGCGAATTCGGCTTGCACAAGGAGGACGGCGAGATAGCGTGGTCGGCGCACTAGCGAAAAAAAAAAAAAAAAAGGGTTCCTTGCTCTTCCCCGGTTGGCCGACGGTGTTGTCACGTGAAACGTCACGTGCGTGCGTAGTCGCCAACAGACGGGCTAGCAAAAAGCCGCTTTCAGCGGGCAGACAGACAAATGCTTTGCTATCATCATCATTACCGAACCAACCGAAAGTAAACATAATGGCTGCGTCGGTGCTTGTTGGCAGGTAAAATGAACGGGCCCGACTTGTCGGATGAGTGTGCTGCTGTAGTTTTGCCCATTTGGCAGGTAAAATGAACGGACCCGACTTGTCGGATGAGTGTGCTGCTGCAGTTTTGCCCATTCTATGTTCCCGACTGGCTGATGTGCCGAAAAAATGTTGCAGATCACTACCTCAAACTTTCGTTAATGCGAGACTGCTTTTTAAAAACCCTTCGCTGTTGAGAGGGGACAAATGCACTGAACCCTATGGGAGTTCGCCGGGGGCGCCAGAATTTTTCGTTGTCGCGAGAATTTCGTTCTTGAGGGCTTTCGTTATAGAGCGGTTCAACTGTAATTTAGGCCTAGCGACGATTAGGTCGGGAGAAGCAGACAGCAGAGCATCGTTGTCGTTTGCACTCATGGGCGCCGTTGCTGTAAGCTTGCGACATCCGGTTGTTGAGAGGGGACAAATGCACTGAACCCTATGAGAGTTCGCCGGGGGCGCCAGAATTTTTCGTTGTCGCGAAATTTCGTTTTTGAGGGCTTTCGTTATAGAGGGGTTCAACTGTAATTTAGGCCTAGCGACGATTAGGTCGGGAGAAGCAGACAGCAGAGCATCGTTGTCGTTTGCACTCATGGGCGCTGTTGCTGTAAGCTTGCGACATCCGGTTGTTGAGAGGGGACAAATGCACTGAACCCTATGAGAGTTCGCCGGGGGCGCCAGAATTTTTCGTTGTCGCGAAATTTCGTTTTTGAGGGCTTTCGTTATAGAGGGGTTCAACTGTAATTTAGGCCTAGCGACGATTAGGTCGGGAGAAGCAGACAGCAGAGCATCGTTGTCGTTTGCACTCATGGGCGCCGTTGCTGTAAGCTTGCGACATCCGGTGCAGTAAGCTTTGCGAGATTATTGTCTACTATAATGATGTGGCTAGGGCCAGACTTGGGTCTGACAATGAGCAGCGTAAGCAAGGCTGCTAAAACGAGGCGGAGGGGTATTGGGTGCCTCGATGCAGAGCGCCGCACCCTGTACACCATTGGGCGCGAGGACATACCCTGACGCCACCTCTTGGAAGCGCCCGCATGATGAAGTAAGTGGAATAACGCACATTGAACTGCTGTTGTAGGATGCTTTCCTAAGCAGTTCAGTTGCGCGTTAGCATCACGTTCATTTATCTATTTAATATACACCTCGGTCTGGGCCTATTTAAGCTTATTTTGAGGTATGAGACCGACTCATTCCGCAAAAAAGCACTTCATCGAATCAGTTATCGAAGTTGGCGAGCTTGACTGCTACGACGACATGCACCGGCTGTAGCATTTCTACTGTTATGAAAAAAAAAAAATCTGAAGCTACCGCACAACCAGTCAGATGTAAGCAGTCAGTGCACAGGTAATGGGATATTCCTCTGCTGAGCGCCATCACATAGCGCTGGCGGAAGCGGCACAGTTTTCCTGCTCCCTTAAACGCAGTAGAGAAAACAGGTTTGATTATGGGGATGACATGGATTAATTTTTAGCAAGTATGAAGACATGCGTTCCATGCAGCAGATTTTAGCGCATTGAATACCGTCATTGGCCCTCTTAGATATAGCGGATATTTGCTTTCCCCGCGCACGGTAGGATTTTTTTTTTCTTTCTTTTTTTTTTTTTTTTACGTATACTATCTCGATCAGCACATCACAACACCCATATGTGATGCTCTATCTTTCATTTATTCACGGACTCTGTCATTTGAAATTACTACAGTACTGAAGACGCTGCCCGAGACAACTCACCATGCATACCGCTGCCTGAGGCTTTATTTATTATTTATTTATTTATTTATTTATTTATTTACACATACTGCAGTCATAGAGACCAAGCAGGGGGGCAACATTCAAAAAGCAAAAATAAAATCAAACACTACGCAAATCCAGCGTTCCGGCAACAATAAAAGAAGAAAACCAAACAGAGGGCAATGATATTGTTAAGTTTACACATACAATAAGACACTCTTTTCAAAAGCAGCGGCATCCTGAGCCGAAAAGACATTTGCTGGCAGTGAGTTCCATGTTGTGATTGTTCGGGGAAAAAATGAGTTTTTGAACGTATTTGTGCGTGCAAAGTACGGGGTAAGGTTATGGTTGTGGCTATTGCGTGTCTGTCGTGTAGAACGGGGGGATATATAGGGAGCAGCATTAATATTAAATTGACTAGAGTAAAATGAGTATGCAAGTGCTCTCCTTCTTTCTAGAGTGGATATGTTCTTCGTAGACATCAGAACGGATGGCGAGATAGAGCTATGGTAAGCGTTAAAAATGAAACGGACTGCTTTTCTTTGGATCATTTCAAGTTTCCTTATATCCTTTTTTAAGTGCGGATCCCATACGACGGAAGCATACTCAAGTTTCGGACGAATTAGTGTGTTGAAGGCAAGTTGTTTAAGTTCAGAGGGAGCGTGTTTTAATTTGTGTCTTAGAAGGCCGAGGTTCCTTGAAGCAGACGAGCAAATGCTATTAATGTGGCTGGACCATGAAAGGCGATTTGTAATGGTGACTCCAAGATATTTGTATTCGCTCACCTGTAGCAGTGGAAGATTGTTTATTGCGTAATTAAAACTGTATGGCGCTTTCTTGTTAGTAACCTGAAGAAGAACCGATTTGTCGCTATTTATTTTCATGGACCAAAGGGTGCACCACTCTAGGACATTATTAAGATTTGACTGCAAGCATTTTTGGTCGGTAGTGCTTCCAGCTCACTTCAAGGAACCTTCCGTGTCAACACGTTCATTTAGAATAAATTGAGACCCTCTGGCCTTCACACAATCTCTCCTTTCTTAGAGAGGGCACTGCTCCATAAAGAAGCTAGCATCTTTTCCATCCTTCCATCAATAGTATCGTTAGCATCAAAATGATAAGTGCAAATTAAAATGCGCCCACCGTTTCTTCTGCCGCTCACCTAACTTTTAGCAGCAACTTTATGGACGAAATATCACTCGCTGAAATGCCTGCTGCGCACATCATGAGAATGATCACTCGTTGATTTGCCCATTAAAATTTTGGTTAAGGAAGGTTCTGTGAGCTTATGTTTCAGGTAGTAGAGGGAGCTTGCGCCGGGTTCCCTCGCTTACGTCCGGGTACAGAGCAGTAACGGACTGTAGCAACAGCTTAAGGAAGGACATTCTTAAGCTGTTTAAGGAAGTGAAATTCTTAAATTTTTGTAGTAGAGCAATGAAACTTGGTATGATTCTTGGAAAGTGTGCCGAATGGCTAATTAGAAAGTTTCATTAGGATATTTCCAGTAGTCTTGACATTAGAAATATATATCTGCATCATTGTTTACCAAACTGGCAGAAAGCTTGGCGTGAGAAAAAAGATGGTAGAAACCCATAATTGGTCTTACATTTTAGCCATATGATTGGTTCATGCAGTGACATTCCCCAAATCTTTTTATCAGCTTGACTTTTTTTTACACAGAACATTACATCCACGCTTGCATAATGCGCACATTTTCACGATTTAAAAATAGCTAAAAAGTAAAAAAATGACACCATATTTTAAATATATGGGAATGTCACTGCACAAAGGAATTACCAAGGAATACAATGCAACAAACCTCATGAAAATCCATTAAGCCTTTGCCGTGCTGTTCACATTGCCTGTTCAAGGCCTGTTCACACATTGCAAAAAACTTCCGCTGAAAACAGCCTCAAAGTGAGCCTAAAAATTGTTTTTGTGACCTCTGGTAGTAAAAACCTGGCCGAAATGTCCACGAATATGGTAGATTTCCGAACGCAATAACTCCGCGGCCGGAGCGCCGTTCGCGAAAATTTTGGTACCACTGGAAAGCTTGTTTCACCGCAGTACTCCTCCCGTCGGAGCCACGTGTCTATGACAAAAAATAAACACACAAAAGTAAAAAACGCGGCCTCGTAGAGCCACTTCTAGGCGCCGATTGGTTGCGCCAGCCACGTGGCGCTCAGCACGCTCTCCGAGTGGCTGCTGGAAAGCGTGCCATTGCTCGCGGCGTCTGCTCCTACCTCATTTGCACACGCTTTTGTCAACTGCTCAGTAGTTTGTGAATCCACGGCTGCCGTTCTGCATTTTTCGTCACCCCCACGGTTGCGCGAGGCTTCGTCTGCGTGTCAGCGATGCGGCGGCGCGCAGTGCAGAAGTATAGGATGAAGTATGCGTGCGGGAAGCATGAACGCAAGCCTCCTATCCAGAAAGAGAAGCGATCGGCGGCAAATCGGACAAAGCGAGGACCGGGTCAGCAAAAACGCTTCTCAAAAAGTACCAGCGCATCGTGCGGCCCGTCTGAAAGGCAAAGAAACAGAAGTGACGGTGAAAGCGATAAGGATATCGCACTTATGTTTCGACGCGCTGATGCAATCGCGCTGCCGCACAGATATGTCGCGGAAGGCCGATCCGCCCTTGGAATCAATGCTAATTTTGAAGTGGTGAAAATGAGTGCATTATGCAAGCATGGATGTAATGTTCGATGTAAAAAAGTCAAGCTGATAAAAATATTTGGGGAATGTCACTGCATGAACCATTCATATGGCTAAAATATAAGACCAATTATCGGCTTCTACCACGCTTTTTTTGTCATGCCAAGCTTTCTGCAAGTTTGGTAAACAGTGATACAAATATAGATTTTTAATGTCAAAACAACTGGAAATATCTTAATGAAACTTTGTAATTAGCTTTTCAGCACAGTTTCCAATTAGCATGCCAAGTCAGCGCTCGTCCTGTTTGTTTTTCACCTCCGTCGACGTCTGTAGCGCTGTTTTTTATCATGCCAAGTTTCATTGCTCTACTACAAAAATACAAATATAGATTTTTAATGTCAACACTACTGGAAATATCTTAATGAAACATTGTAATTAACCTTTCAGCACAGTTTCCAATTAGCATGCCAAGTTTCATTGCTCTACTACAAAAATTAAAGAACTTTACTTTGACCCCCTGTTCCCCCTTAAAACACCCATCAAAACGCCTCTGCATTGAAATACTACATCGCTACGCTGCACGCTTCCTTCTGGGTTGTTTCTGAGGGCACAGAATGAGGTTCTAGGCACCTGAACGGTGCGAATTGGGTTAGGCAAACATTTGCTGTAAACCTAACAGCGCATCACTCGCCATTGCGAAAACGGAAGTTTCTCCGTATCGGAACTGCATCGCACATCACAATGTCGCGGCTAGTTGATGAAGCCCGGACCTCGGGTTCACTGCTGGGAATCGATTTCGGGCCTAGGTGCCACAGAATGGTGCCATTCCGGTTACACAAACGTTTGCCGTCGTACTCGAGAGCTCGGGCCGCATCAGCGTCTCCCGCCGTCGCGAAAACAGAACTTCCCCGTGTCGGCACTGCACTGCGACGTTGGGTGATGGCGCCGGGTCTTCCGGTTCATTTCCTAGCATTTATTCCAAGGGCAGGTCGACCTTCCGCAACATATCTCCGCGATCTTCACCGAATGCATCGACATATCCGTGGAGCTGCGCGATTGCATCAGCCGAGCTTTCCACGCGCCTGGAGACTTCCATACATTGGAGCCGTACCACGTCGAAACGTAAGTGCGATATCCTTGTTGCTTTCACCGCCACTTCCGTTTCTTTGCCTTTAGGGCAGACCGCACAGTGCGCTGATACTTTTTGGGAAGCGTTTTTGCCAACCCGATCCTCACTCGTCCAATTTATTTGCTGCCCGCAGATCGCTTCCTTTTCTGGGTAGGAGGCTTGCGTTTGTGCTTCCTGCATGCATACTTCTGCACTGTGTGCCACTGCAACGCTGGCACACAGACGAAGCATCGCGCAACAGTGGGGGTGACGAAAAATACAGAACGGCAGCCACGGATTCACAAACTACCGAGCAGTTGACAAAAGCGTGTGCAAATGAGGCAGGAGCAGACGCCGCGAGCAACAGCGCGCTTTCCAGCAGCCACTCAGAGAGCGTGTTTAGTGCCACGTGACTGGCGCAACCAATCAGCACCTAGGAAAGGCTCTGTGAAGCCTTCTCATTCTTTACTTTTGTACGTTTATTTTTTGTCGTAGACAAGTGGCTCCGGTGGGAGGAGTACTGCGGTGAAACAAGCTTTCCAGTGGTACCAAAAGTTTCGCGATCAGCGCACCGGCCACGGAATTATTACGCTCGGAAATCGACCATTTTCGCGGATATTTCGGCCAGTTTTTTGTAACCAGAGGTCACAAAAACAATTTTTAGGCTCACTTTGAGGCTGTCTTCAGCAGACTTTTTTTGCAATGTGATTGAACTGGCCTTGTGGATTCCGAATCTGATCTTTTCTAAAATTCGATGTTTTGCAAAATTTTCGCGATTTGATCCCCTCGTCCCCCTTAAATAAACTTCAGCAATCTCAGTAATGATACAAGATCAAAGAGTGCTAGGCTGGCACTCTATATCAACCCAAACTACAGAAATAAATGCGACTATTAGATTTTAAAATGCACAAATTCAACTGAGCGTCTGCTTCAGCACCAGTAAGATGAGTCACGTGATCTCACTTGCTCCCCAGATCGACGCTAGTGCCATGCGCTCCAGTGGCGGCGCCCGCGCCTAATAGCTGCTGTGCTGTCGGGCGGTACCTGAAGATCGTACAAAAGCGCCGTCGGATGGCATTATATACATTAAGCATTTTATGCGTTGCTTTTGAGACGTGTTTCAGTGTACAATATGTCCCTGTTCGAGCGGGTTAGCTCGTGCCGCCTTTCTTACTTGAGCGCCGACGTGCACCTGAATCCTGCCAACGGATGGCGCTATTCACTTGGCTAAGGAGGGACACGGCTCTTTGCGGCCGAAAATCTGTCTAAACATCAATTTTTTTTATTTCTTTATTTTCACGGTCCCGAGACGTTTCCGCAACTGTCTGCAAGTTTGTGTTGAAAAATACCACCTAAAAATACCACATGCGGAAAGGCAAATTTTGTCGAAATAAATTTGCTTCTGAGTTGCAAAAACAATTATCTCGATGGAAAACGGTGCATTCACACCAAAAGCCAGTCATAACTATTTTTATCGAGTTGCTGTTGCCTTGGTAATTCAAAAGTATGCCCCAAACGTTTTTCGCAGATTTCTCAAAATTGAATTTTGGACAGAGTCACTAGATCAATATTTCTGGTCCTGCTCTTGCTGCAGTTATTTTCTTTTGCTAGAAAGCTAACCTCATGTATTTTGACACCAAGATAAATGTAATAAACATACGAGAAAATTTCTTGAAAAGATTGTCTTGGCACCAAAATGGACCATTACTTTGAGTTTTTTTTCTATGGTGTAACTTTAGCTCAAATTGGTATAGAACAATAATTTTTGCTTTAATTTACTTTCCAACCATTTCTGATCATACTGATATGTCAGACCTTGCCATAATTCAAAACTACGTGTTCTGAAATGTTTTTCCTTGTTTTCTAAAAACAGCATTTTTGAGGGTGCTGCAATTTTAGAGGAGATCAATATCTCCGGTCCTGTTCTTGCTATTGCTATAATTCTTTTTTTTAGAAAGAGAATCCTGCCAGTCTCATGAAACCAAGGTAAATGCAGTGACCACAAAAAAAAAAAAAAAAAAAAAAAAAATTACTGAGAAAGTTATCTTGAATGGACCTTTCCTTTCAAACCTTTCCTATGCATAATTTTGGCTGAAATTGACCTAGACCATTAATTTTTGCTTTAGATCACTTTTCACCTGTTTCTGATCTTGTTGACATATCAGTCACTGGCATAATTTACACCTAAATACAGTGAAATGTTTTTCGTTTTCTCAGAACTGCAATTTTGGAAGAGAGATATCTCAAACTATTTGTGCGATAGCTCTCATTTTTGTCTTGTTAGAACGAAAAACTCTTGGACAGTGCAATAGGACTAAAATATGTACAGTTATTATGCGGCAACATTTACAGAATTATCAATTTTAGGTGCCAACTCGGGGTTTCAGCCATAAAAGTTTGACTTAGTGTAACTTTGATTGAAATTCTTCTAGCACGCTAATTGATGGCTAGCGGCACTCTATGATCTAGAAAGATCATAGAGTGCCGCTCTGGCCGGTCTATTCTCATCATGCCATTAAGTCTTTAGTAATTAACTCACCTCAATTGAAGAACATGAATTAGATCACTCTGGCCGGTCTATTCTCATCATGCCATTAAGTCTTTAGTAATTAACTCACCTCAATTGAAGAACATGAATTAGATAAAATTTGGAAATTATTTTATCTACAAAAAACTAATCAGATATTTGAAATCAGCATGGAAAAATTTATTAACGATGCAAGTTTCAATCAGATCCGCCCATAAATAAGGGGAGAAGTTTTAAGAGGGGTGTCCCTTCTTAAAAGCGGCAACGGAGATTAACGAAAAGCACAGCTTGCGGTAACCCCGGCAAGTGGCATGTCTGCTGTTTGGCCGACATTACCGAGGCTTCGCGTAACCGCAGTTGACGCTGCTCATGCACAGCGCATGTAGCAGACGGCGCAGATCGGCCTATGTCATCACCGGCTGCGTTTGTTGCCAGATAAGTAAGCTGTTCACGAAGAAACGCAAATGCTAGTTTTAAATATATCTGCAGCTCCCATGCAACTGAAACTTTGAGGTTTCATTGCTTGGCACATCAGAAATAGGATGCGATAAAGTTTATTATTCCAAAATTGGTGTCATGACCCCTTTAAAATTTTGGGGTCTATTGAATTCAGCTTTCAGCTAAACTCTCTGTATTTGATTAATAGCGAAGCTACACTGTTCACCAGTGATTCCAGTTGTGAAAAGTATCATTTGCACATCCCTACTTTACTGGTGAGAAGGCTGATACCCTGATCAATCTCTTTCAAGCCTTCAGTCTCAGCTTTGTTTCAAATAAACTAGAAATGAACAAATAATTAAGAAAGTGTAAATGTGTTCAGGGTATGACATCTCTAGCTACAGCCCAAAAACTGAAACTACAGGACAAGTCATGACAGCTCACCTGATCAATCAATTTGCGCTTATTCATGCCTTTCCGTTCCAACTGCTTTTCAATGATGCGGGCATTGTTGGCATATGAATCAGCAACTTCCCTCTGAAACCAGAAAAGCAAAAACAAAATTGAGTCACAACTACATCAGCAGCCCAAGAATAAGCAAAATGGTCACGATAGATATTTGTGGCACCTCCAACTGCTTGTTGCAATTGCAACTGCACCACTGATACAAAAGCATTTAACAGCTCGAGTGGCATCCATAGAAATTGTGGACAGAAAGTGTCTGCTCAACCTGTCAATTATCAGAAAAATAAAAATCCTCTCTCCACCGGAAATCGAACCTCTATCCCTCGGATCCCAGCCGAGTGCGACAGCGCCCGGCATCACGAGAAGCAAATCATATTTCTCCTTGTCTAACATGAGGGTGATAGCAGCGATGGCAATGACACTGCAATTGGTAATAATGATGATACTAGTAATGATAATGATGCTGCATTTAGTTGATAATAATAACGAGAGCAATTATGTGATGCACAGTGTGCAGCAGCAAAGCGCAGGCCTTTGCAAGTGTAGATTCTAAAGTGCTCTCAGAATCTGTCTATTTAAGCAGTGACTCCGTGGACACCTAAGCAATGCCTCCCTATGTGCCCAGTGCCATCCTGCTTTATACGTCAGAAATGGGCACCCATCTCAACATGCCTCGTATTGGCTACCTCTCCTGCTTACACCAATTCACCTGAATAGCTAATTTCACGTTGACGAGATTGGCTACGGCACCTGCAGTCAGCTCAGACCCACCCCACAAGTCAAGAGAGCCTCACGCCCTCCAAATGGTGTATGCTGCCGTTATCACGGTTCTGGTGGAGTAGCGTGGAACACCTTGCAGGCACAGATGTATGTGTCACGCTCGTGCTTGCTCACACTTTTTGCTGCATACATGCACAGACCAGCCTGTTTCATACAAGCGGAATTGAAGCTACACGCTGCGTACGTCTAGGAAGTGTCCATGGAGTCAGGACTTTACTCGCGCGCCATAAATGGTGCCATTCCAAAGGTGTGTTAAACAAAAACCATGTGAGGCAAGCATTCCACAAATACCACTGGATGCAGACTACCTTGCTCATTCAAATGTAACATGAGATTTTTTTTTTTTTTTAATTTTTAGCTCTCAGTCTACTCTCACATTATAACCAAATACTGCAATCTGGATGGCCTAAAGCAGCGCTGGAGTGCAGCTATATAGTGTTGCCACCTCTGTTGCCTTGCATGCTGCAAAAAGAGACACAAAATCAGCTATAAATCCACTAAATATTTTCGGAACCTTATAAGATAACCGCCAATATGAACCACGATGCTGGATGTGAAAACACTTGCACTGCACCTTCTGCATGGCTTAAACATGGAAGGAATAATTTATGATTTGGTGTCACAGCCATGAGCAGAGCAGGTTAAGCAGAAAAGAAGCCGCGTCTACTTGTGCGTACTTCGTAAGCAGCCCAAAGCATGAAAGCTGGCAAAATGTATCCCACATATCTGTGGCTGATAGAAGACACCGGTTTCTTCGAGCATTCATTCAAACTATTTTAGCGCATCATTCACTGCATGTGTCCAGGGTAGTTCACACAGCACAGTACTGTTCATGTCTTTCCACACAAGCATTCTTCCCTCCAATTTTGTTCTAATGCAAGAAACCCTGACATAAATTGGCCGTGAGGCAATTCTTTCGATCTTAAAGGTATACTTAACAAATATACAAGAATATAGAGAGAACACCACAACTGCATTCTTAAGACATGATTACAATAGCACAGACACATAATTCGGGTTACTTCTGAGCAGATGGCTTTATTTTTGACGCTTACTGAGGGGCCGCCCGGCCTCAGACAGCACGCTCCCGACTGATGTGACGTCACAATTACCTTCGGCAACGTCATGAGCCCCCGGCCCCGCCACCGCCCCCACACCCGAGAGAGGGCCTGCACAAGAGATGCACGAAGCCGGGAGGAGGGGAGTGACGGTCGCTGGGCGAGGAAGCGGGTTGTTCGTGGTGCACGGGCGAGAGGGTCTGCGTGGGAGATGCACGAGGCTTTCCTAGTCTGCAAGCTTTGCGTGCGCAGAGTGGAATGCTGCAGATGAGGGAGGTCGAGGGGGACGCATACGAAAGGCTCGTATTGCGGGCGATTGTTTCAGCGCTGGAAGGGAAGGATGAGTAGCGTGCAGCGTGGTTGAAAGCTGAGCGCTTAGTCCGCTGTCCCATAGGAACACGAGGAGTTTTAGGGTGCGTTCGACTTTACTAAAAGAAAAAAAAAAAAGAACTAAACGTCCGTCCGTACGTCTTGTGAGTGCCACGGAGGAAGGAAAAAATGAGCGGGTGCGATCGCTCGCAATGGGGGTGGCTAGGAAGTCACGAGGGAGGCGGGTAAAAGTGACTTAATATCCGGTTTTGTCAGAGCTTTCATAGGAGGCTGCTAAGCGCAGCAATATTAAAATGCTTACTGTATATTGCCGCGTATAAGTCGACCTTTTTTTTTTAAATGTCCTTCCAAAAGTTGGGGGGTCGACTTATAATTGGGGTCAACATATATGCGTAGTCTTAAAGTCGGCTTATATGCGGGGTCAAAAGTAATTTCGATCGAGTCGTGGATAATATCACGTCCCGTGCAGTCGTAATTTTATAAAAGTTTTCAGACACAAATGCGAAAGTGGATCTGCTTAAAAAAACAAAAACAAACTTGAATTTAATTGAGATATGCACCAAAGGTTTGCTTTAATATGATAGCAACTTGTTATTGGCAAACCGTGGGCGTTCCACGAAGTAACGGCCAAAGCCGGGCGGGCTGGCAATGTTTGATACAAATGGAACAGCTACAAATGCAATCCAATCCAAAACGACCACACATGACCAGTCAGATGAGCCGAGAAGCATTTTCGCATGTTGTGCAATGTAGTGTGCCTTTCGCCATTTCTTCTCGTCGCACCACCTGGACTCTAACCGAAGTGACAGCTAACAGCGGTGTATGTGGTTTGTGTCACTCGACAGACGCCTTGCAAGATGCCGCCGCAACCGTGGCAACAGTACAGCACTGCTTTCAAGCGGCAAGTCATCCTCTACGCCGAGTCAGAAAACGTCGAAGCAGGGCAAAAGTTCGACGTCTCAGAAAAGTGTGTGAGAGGCTGGAGAAAACAAAGAAGTAAGCTTTTTGTGTGTGCTGCAACACGCCGTTCCTTTCGTGGGCCGAAGTCTGGACAATACCCTGCCGTTGAGGAGGCGGTTCGAGATTGGGTTCACGACCAGAAAAGCAAGAGCCTGAGTGTTTGCTACAATGACATTGAAACAAAGGCACGCGCTGTTGCGGAGGAGATCTGCGTCCCGCGTACCGAGTTTAAAGTGTCTAAGAAGTGGGTGACGAATTTCATGAAGAGGAACGGCCTAAGCCTGAGGCGACGAACGACCGTATGCCAACGGTTGCCCGAAGCCTACGAAGAAAAATGGAGCGCCTTTCTGCGCTACGTGAATGACCTGCGAGCAACACATTCATTCCTGCTTGGTCAAATAGGCAACAGTGACCACTCCAGTCTGGTTTGATATGCCTAGCAATAGGACCGTGTCCACAAAAGGGGAGCGCCAGGTCCACCTGCTGACAACGGGGGCAACACGCACAACCGTTTCACGGTCATGTTATGCTGTACGGCAGATGGGCACAAGTTACCGCCATTCCTTCTGTTCAAGAGGAAAATGATCCTGAGGAAGGAAAAGTTCCAGCCAAAAGTCATCGTGTGGGTGAATGAGAAGGGATTTTTTAATGATGAAATGGTCCTCGAATGGTTTCGTCTCGTGTGGTGCAGGCGTCCTGGGGCACTCCTGAAGCCCCGCAGCATGCTCATCCTGGACTCTTTCCGCGGTCACATAACCGACCGTGTGAAAAAAGCGGTAGCGGACGCGGGATGCGACCTGGTCATCATTCCGGGCGGATTGACACCTATTCTTCAGCCACTGGATGTGGCGCTGAACAAGCCATTCAAAGACCGCATCGGCGCATTCTACAACGAGTGGCTCCTGCAAGAAAACCCAAAGACACCAACTGGGAGGCTGAAGCGAGCTTCTTTGGGCGAAGTGGCTCAATGGGTCAACGATGCCTGGTATGGAATACAAACAGACATGGTCTCTGCGGCGTTCTCCACGTGCGGCATCTCGGCACCGCTTCTGACGACCAGCGGCAGCTGTGGCTCATAAGATGATGATCGCGACTGTGTCCTCACAAGCGACGACAGATATCTCATGAACGAATAAATGTTTCTTTATGACTCGGCCTTCTCAAATACTTTTTGGGCGAGCTAGGACCGCACGGTGTGGCAGCATTGACCTAAATTCGGAGTCTAACTTTTTTTTGCCCAAAAGGGGTTGCGAGTTGGGGGGTCGACTTATAATCGGCAATACAGTCGAACCCGGTTATATCGAACCCGGATATATCGAATTTTGGTTATATCGAACTCACGGAAAATACCCTTGAAAATCCCATGTAAAAGTATAGGAAAGCCGCGTCATATATCGAACTCAATTTCACCGGTCATTCGATATATCAAACTCCGCACCACGCACTGGAAAGTGTGCCTTCCCCAAAGACGATCGCATCACCATTGGCCGTTTGCCGCGTGACGTTTTCAAGCCACGCGCGGAAGGAATGAGAGGGGACAGTTCTGGACAGCGCTGCGCCCATTCCCCAAAGGCGCGCGCATCTGCAGTTATCGTTTCCCGCGCGCCAACACATGACGTTTCGAAGCCATGTGCGTGGGTGTGCCCATTCTTTTGCCGAGCTCTCTCCTTCAGCATGCGCTACGCATGCGCCAAGCCAGCTCAGCCCGTTTCAGACAGACGTCTGACGCTTTCTCCAGCGTGTGCTGCGAACCCTCTGCGCGCGGCAGCTGACGTGGCTATGGCGCCTGCGGACATTAAGAAGCGGCAACTCTCTCTGTTTTTCTTTTTTCTTTCTTTCTTTCTTTTTTTTTTTTTTGCGAGAGTCATCCTTTCTTATCGTTGTGCTGTACGCGCGACGTAGGCGTAAGATATGGCGGCTGCGGACGCTAAGAAGCGGCAGGCTTTTTTTTTTCTTTTTTTTTTTTTTTTTGGCGGGAGCCGTTTATTTTTGCATGTATGAATCAACGGAAGCACACGGTCTGCTGCTGTGATCATGACGCCCACCCCAAGCGCAGCATGATAAATTGAACCAGGCTTGTGCAATCAAGCCATCACGGGCACTCTGCCAAGTTCGCTCCCCGCCACCGGAGGAGCTATAAAAAGATAAAAGCGCCCTGACGTTATCGCTGCCCAACATTTTGGCACGATGCCAAGAAATGAGCTGTGGATGCGACGACCGAAACGGAGTGACCAGCGCCATCCACATGCAAGCGAAAACGCTCGTGATTTCTGCCGCAGCAACACAGAAACCTTGTATTGAGCTGTCGCGGTGGCTCGAGCGGCAAGAGGGACGCAGTTCCAACAAGTTTGAAATTTTTCGCTGTGGCGCTGTTGCTCGTCGCTGAGATCGATCAATCGCTTGCATGTGAGCGAGCTGGTCTTAACGCATTTTTTTTTTTTTTTTTTTTCAAATTCTCGGGTGCAAAAGTGGAGGGTGGGTTCATTATGCGAGTGGGTTGATTACGCGACACATGCGGTATTGTTTTTTGGCATCGTAAGTGCCGTCACAAGCCGATTTTCGTATATCGAATTATCGATATATCGAACTATTTCGCGATCCCCTTCGAGTTCGATATATCCGGGTTCGACTGTATATGGTACTTTCCGCTCATTTCTGTTCATAAAGTGTGTTGTTTCGGTCACCCCCAATGTGATAGCTACCATCTGTGCTAGAAATCTCGGTGGATATTTTTTTATTCAGTATACCTTAAAGCATAGTGCGCAATAAATTGTTTAAAAAAGAAGTATGCACTTTTTCACAAATTTATTATAAACATTTGGAATTGGCAATGACAAGGAATACACTAGACAGGGATATCAATCGCACTGCTAGGTAATTACGATCAGAACATGAAAGGGTGGGTCCAGACAAGCGTAGCCAAAAGTAATGTTATGCAAGCCTTTGAACCAGATTCTAAACGAATAAATAGCATCTTCATTGTAATTTCCATCATCCATTTCGAAAATTGGCTGACACACAGCGTCCTTTCTGAAAAAGACTGCTTGCTCTGCCCGCTGTTAGTGGTATCAGTCCCAATGAGTCGACAACCCTTTAACAATTCCTTGCGATTGATAATCAAAGCATCCTTTGCTTTTCCTCTTCAGCCCTGCTTTGATCACTATAATGATGTTCACTGTAGCTGGTGCGAGCCTGTTTCGCAGCTTTGCCTGCAGCTAGTTCAGTTGGCTAAACGATTTTTCAACTTCCGCGTTGAGTCACCTATCACCGCACGCCTCGCAGGTTCAACGAATGGAGCAATACATGGGATCACTTGACACCCTAAAGCAGCTACGTGCAGAAAGGCACCAGGTGTGAAGATCTCCATGGGCCTTACTTCAAAGCATATCTTGTAGAACTGCTCATGCAACAGAACCACATCACGGACGACGAGACAGCTGCGGCTGTTTGACATCACTTCTGCAATTCATCACACACAACCTGCAGGCACCTTTTAAATAGAGATGAATGATAAAACAAAACATTTTGTTCAGATCCACTGAAAAAAGTCTGAAATCCGTCAAAACAACATAACCCACCAAATATAGATTGATAATCCTCTAAAAGAAAAAAAACGCTAGCTGCTAGATGGAAATTTTTCCCGTCAAGACTAAAAAAAAAAAAAACACTGCATTTAGCAGGAAATCTGCTAAGATGGCAACACTGCAGTCATACTGAATCTGCCACCACTCTGCGGCTTTACGATATTATGTTGACGACGTTGGATGCCAAGGAAACCAAAACCCAATCCATCCAAAGTCAAAATCTTATTGCTTCTAGCTCTAGCCTGAGAACCACGATGTTGCATCTTTCAGAGTGGATTAGTGCAATTATTTTTGTTATCGCATTTCGCACGATGGCAACACGCATTGCACAGTATGCAGCTTGATTCAAAAGAAAAGCTATTCTGATAGCAGAAGAAATCTGAAATTTTATGACAGCTTGGTACCATAAGTGGGTGGCGGATGCAGCAGGAGATAATTTTTAAATGCAAGTCTGGCTGCAAAGGCTTCCAAGGACATTGTCTGAGAAAACGACAGTATAAAGGAAGACTTCGTTTCTGAGAACTCTGCCTCTGACGACGACGATGAATGAGCATTTTCGATCTGACTGCAAGGCCTTAAAATGTCTATTAAAGGCACTTTTTCAAGCGCTTATCTCGCGTAACATTCGTGGTGTTATTTTTTTCCATTGGGCAATATGCAAAGTCGCCTCTCACGTTATACCCGCGGCTGTGTCACATTTAAGTACATACGGCAATACTTCGCGATTTCGAATACAAAATATTTGAACTGAATTTAATATCAAACACCTGACTTTCAACAGAATATTCAAAAATCATCAAATATTCACATGGGCCTGCTAAAGTGCATTGTATACAATGGACAAATTTGGACATTCCAAACACTCTTTCATGATATGAATGAGAAAGTTGCAGCCACACCCATGACAAGTCAAGTGCGGCCTTCACACTGCAAATGGCATAATGCCATGGTTACGTGTCATGCAAAATGAATCACCAGTGGTGAGCAGTGGTGCACAGTTTTAAAATAAGTCCCAATGGCCAAAAACAAATCTATGTGAATGCATTTTCAGTGCTTCTGTTTTTAGATGATACAGGATGATACTAATTTCCTATAAAAAAAATTTCTGCATTCCCATGGCATTTATCTCACTGAAATTCTACAGTACCTTCGCCACTTAATCTTTCAACCTCACTTCAGCTTTGACCCATTGAGAGATGCATTCCAGTGAGGAGCATGCACTGACATCAATGATATAAAATTATTCCCTTTCAGACAAACCCCTCAGAACCTACCAATTTTCTGATAAGCTGAACTATTAGGGTCTTTTATTCACTTTCTCACAGAGACAATTTAAAAACCTCTGGTTGGCCCAAACCATCCAAATTTGTAGACACAGGCCAGCATAGACTCCAGCTATGCCACACTGCCAACCATCCCATAGTATACAATTGACCAAGGAAAGAAAATTCAAGTTCTGCCATATTTGCTTAAAGCTGCATGTAACCAAGACATTAATTCTGCTTCTGCAAAGCTTTCTGGTCTGTGCACACAGATTACGGCTGGCAAAAAAAAACATTGCACCATCACAAAATGCACAGCCGAAGTAATCTACAAAGCACCTATGACCTGAAGAAACTTTTGCAAAGGTCAGACAGGAGTCTGTATGGACAAAGGAATGGGTAAGCACCAAACCAAAACTGGTGCTGGGGAAATGGCAATACTGATTTACTCTGCATCAGATGTCCCAGCAACTGTACCCCATGTTTCAAATATGTTTCCATTCTGGGCCTTGGAAAAACAGTCAAGGCAGGCAAAATCTTTCAGAATTTTCAGATAGCGAATTACGAGTATTCATGTAGACAGAAACCTCTTTATTCAAATCTTTGGATAATACGAACTTCATTACTCAGTCTGGCCAAGCTCCATAGAAGCCTATGTATAAAAAAGCCACTACTGCAAAAAGACATAGAAGCACCACTTACCGCTTCAATTTCTTCCTCCTCTTCATCAATAGTTGATACAGTGACAGAACTGAATTTGCCCATGTTCTTGGTATGTTTGGTCACCATGATCTGAAAAAAAGCCCACATCCACTTCAGCCTGCAGGCACAGAATGTGCATCATAGCTCTTTCCAAGCGAGAATATAGTGTGTAAAGGAATGTGGACTGAATGATACAAAAAAGTGCCTGTGCACAGGAGTAGAGATACACAGGGGCCCACAGAGCCAAGCCTCAAGCATCATGTTCAATACTACCTGACCCTGCAACCGCCTCTTTGGACACTGGTTGCAGCACAGGCTTCAGATGGTCCCCAGACAGGTCTATAATCCATAGGACCTGGCTTTTATGTTCCCTTCTCAACCACACTGTGTCGAACTGCTTGTAATAGAACACATTTTGTTCGCCTTCAAGCTCTCACACTGAATGACCCTTGCTCCCAATTGACCCTGATCTATACCATCACACAGAACTACAGAGTCTTGCAAAATAAGACTGGTTTAAATTACACTTTTCTTTTTCAGGTTTTGAAATCGACCTTATGCAAAATTGCTGCCACCTATCCGTCCTTCAGCTAACCACAACACGCGACGTCCCGTTGAAGGATTGAGTGAATCGGCTGCGCTGCTGCGGCTGCTCCCGTCGCATTAGCTGCCTCTGCTTAGTGCTGTGGTTTTCGTGCTATTGGCTCGCATTCAGAGCAAAAAATAACAGAAGAACGGACGACGGACTTGTACACGCTGCCAAAACTGCTTGCAAATGAAAACGTCAGTGAAGCTACCGAGGGCAAAGGCCACACTGCTGTTTCTAATTCTCGTGTAAACTCCGACCGGCTCCTAATGCACTGCGCAAATACTCGTCCATGAATAAGTTTCATATTGCTTCCGGGTATAAAACACACGTCTGCAATGTAATTGCACTGTGTCAGCCGCCGCAGAAGGCTTTCGAGTCCAGCACGGACCGAGTTCAACATCTTACTGTGCCCGGCTCTCGACCTCGATCGTTGGCATTCCATAGTATGTTGTGCCAATATGCCAATACCCGTACATGAAGGAAGTTGATATTGTTTTTTGTTTTTAATATAGGATCGGTGCCTAATAAACACTGCGCTGTGATGAACCTGAAAGCATTTTCAATACAGCATGCGCATTACTGTTCCCATGTCCTCTGTCGTTCTTTAGTGCCATATGTATCTCGTTAGCGTATAAACAATCAAATAACCACTCCAAACAGCGTTAATTGGCCGACGAAACGCAACAGGTTAATGACGTGATTCCGCGCACACTGATCCTCCTCAGATAGCTTGATCCTGTCGCCGTTGCATATTGGTTCCATTTCGTGAAAATCTATACATTAGCAGATACATAATCGATTGAAAATCGATACTTTAGCCTGCATAGTTACATCGCAGAGGTCTTGCCTTATACACAGACGCAATGTCAAGTGTGCATGCGTATGCGAACAATGCATCGTGGAATTAAAATTTCGCATTCCAATTAAAGAGGACAGTCTGGCGTCGTTGAAGTGCTGCAGCGTTTTCTATCTGAATACCTGGGTGTATACATGTGTAGAAAAGCTCTGGACAGCCTGTATGCATGAAGCAGCTAATTCTGGGATGAGTTGGTGCAAACATCCTAGCAAATCAAGAGCAACTCTTTCGAATATATTTTACGCGAGAAGACCATGTGAAATCCTTCGACAGAAAAAAGTAACATGAGTGGGCGACATATTTCATCTGCTGTGACACCACGTACGAATTTGACAGCTTTTAAAGCACGCTAAATAAAACACCATTTTAAAATTTATGATCGCTGCTGAACGAAGAAGCGCGCCTACAACACGAGAACCATGGGACAGCAGATTAACACAAGGCCACAAGAAAAAAAAAGCTCAATGGATATAACTTGCTGCTTCTTTTCTTCGATAACCTTATTTCAGTTTTGCATACAGCAAGGGACACAACAGTATGACGGCATTATACATCGGCAACAAATACTAATCCAGCGGCCACGCAACCGCTTGCCGCTCCTCGGTTCAACTACCCTCAAACATGGCGGAAACACGCGCGCTGGTTGCTAGATGATAGCACTTTTGCATACGGTCTCTAAAGTTCTACGCTTACATTGGAAACATACATTTTATTGCACAAGGTCCTTTTCCAAACCGCAAACATGGACACTAATAATTCCTCGAGGTTTTGAATCATAAGAGACGACAATTTCGCAACTATTTTTCCAGCTAAGCAACTTGTGTCACATACCTCACCAGCCAATCACAAGCACTGTAAACAACAATGCAAAGGCACTGAATTTCTTTTAATTATTTGTTTGCTCTTAAATCACAACCCTTATTACCTGCGAGTTCTCAACATTACCACAGCAATTCACGACCTTTTACAACAGTGAAATAATTGTCACCCTGTGATCTGGTTACAGCGATACATTGTGTTATGGGTTTCAATAAGCACAGGCTGCCTGCTGCTCCCATTCTTTTCCCTTCGTGAATGAGAAACAAATAGGAAACAAGCCAAAGCCAAGAAAGAAAAGAGTAAGCAAGAGCACCATGCCCAATGTTTGTGTGCATGACTTGCTCAAGCAGCGCAAGGTACCGGCTCGACATACTAACTGCACCACCCTGCTCACCTTCTTGGGTTCCACAGCTGCTTGGAGCAGAACACCAGCCTTGAGGGGACCCTCTCCTGCCCGGTACACAGCACCCTTGACAACGAATGTGACGTTGCTCGATGGGTCGTGCTGGTAGAAAAGCAGCAGGTCACACCTGTGCACCACACAACAGCACACGAGTTCTCAATGTCCCCTTCAAGAGGGCAGAGGCACCAAATAATTTCCAAATTATGTCAGTGGAATGATGCGCTGCACATTGCCGGACATGACTAAGTTGTGTGTTGTGTTTTATGCCACATAGGTAACTAAGGCCATCATGCGTCAAAAGCAAGGTTTAAAATCTCCACTTGATTAAAGGGCTTATAAAGTTATTACAGGTTCTATCGCTTATTTATTTAGCCTTTAGGAATGAAAATATGCAGGAAATGTCAACAAGTAACCTTTCTCCAAAATGTAAACTTGGGTGTAATGGTATAAGTTCATTATAGAGTTGTGGGAAGTGCTTCAGTCGTAACAACTGATTAGGATGTGGTTTACTGTGAACACCTCTGCACATTATTCACAGGTAGGCTTATCGTGTTTCATTAGTAACTGTATTGTACTGCACTGGGTTTTATGGCGCATAGGCAACTAAGGCCATCATGCGCCAAACACGGTTGATTGTGTGTTGTATTAGAAAGACCACTGTTTGTAGTCATGTCACAGTTTGTTTAGTGTTGATTTCTATGAAAAAAAATTGAGAACACAAGTAAATATGAAAAGGGCATTTTCTGCGAAGTGAAGATTTGGGTGGGAGTGGGATGTGTTTGTTATAGAGAGCTATGAAATGCCTTTTTCTTATTTCTTCCGAGCTTTGTGCACGATACCAAAAGATGATTGACTGTGAGCTCATCTCCACATGCAGGTTTCTCTTGCTGCAGGAATGTGTAAGTTATGTGCAAGATGTGTGTGACAAATACGAAGGTGACATAGAACCACTTCAACCAAACGCTCTTGGCGACTACGTTTTTTATTCCTCTACCACTGGCGCAATTTATTGTCGATTTCCTTGCCCCACGAATCCTACCACTTCTCTTTCGATTTTCTTTGTATATATTTAATGACATCTTTCTAAGGCACATTTACTCTTCCATTTTTGCTTTCCGGGCGGCTGCAGCACATACATCAGCTCGTTCATTTCCACTTATCCCTACAAGTTGAGAAATTTGCACTCTTTTCTTATAGGCAACATAGTTTCATTCAGGTGCAGGTCAGGGTCGGTTTGAAAGCCTCGTCGCAAAGAGAGCAGAACAGCTACTGTTTTTTGTGGTGAAAACTGAAATCCATTTTCATCTGCCTATGTCGCTAGCTTGTTTATGGTAAGCTGCACTTGTCTTTCACATGTTGATACATTGCAAGATGTGTACATTATCTGTAGGTATCGACATATTGAATACATTACAGATTTCGGGATCATTTTGCTTAAGGAATTCGTTTTTTACAACAAAGAGAGTTGTACTTAAGATACAGCCTTGTGGTACCCATTATCCTGCACAAGGTTCCACGAAAAGGTTGAGCCTAAGCTCACATGAAATGAGCAATTCGACAGGAAGTCCTTTAGGCAGTTTAACATCCTACTGCGGATGCCCAAATCTGCTATGTAACAAAGGATACTGAACCTCCATGTCGTATCGTATGCCTTCTCCATATCGAAGAAGACGGTAACAGTGCTGTTTATGTATAAATGCCTCACAGACAGTGTTTTCAAGGCAGAATAAATGGTTCGTTGTAGAACATGCTATTTTTTAAACCACGCTGGTGAATGTCTAGGAGTTCCTGAGATTGAAGGACATAGGTTAACCTAATATTTAAAACACTTTGAAATGATTTTGCAAGGCAACTTGTAAGGGCTATAGGTCTGTAACTACCAGCGTTGGTGGGCGGCTTCCCTGGCTGCAGGAAAGGCACAATAAACGCTTACTTGCACGACTGTGGTATCTTTCCGGATACCCATGTCTTAACAAAAGAATTCACAATGGCTTTTATCGCAGGTGTGGATAGATGCGCTAGCATTTCATAGTGTATTTCGCCCGAACAAGGTGCCATCTTTTTGCCAGTAGCTAGAACTGTGCTTATTTCTTGTACTATTATCAAAGAGTTGTAAGCTTCATTTCCACTCCCACTTATTGGAGATCTGTTTTTTAGCTGCAGTTCTGTATTTTAATTCATTCCTGTCTGTGGAAACAGAGGTGGTTTTTGGGCGCTGTGATTTTTTTTTTCTTTAATTAAACTCGCTTGGTACAGGACTGTTTAGTATCAAATTGTAGGAGGAATTCCTCTTCACAATGGTATTAGTAACAATCAGCATATTTATTGAATAAGTAATAAAAAAAGAAACTATCAGAAGAAAAAAAAAATGGTTAGGAAAAAAAAAAAAACGCACAAAAGCACCAGTTTCTAGACACAAAAAAATTAAAAAATTAAAAAATATGTTTTTAACAACAGGGACCAATGCAACATTGCAGCAAATTCTAGCTTTTCGTGTACAGTATTTGCCGAGTTAAGAAAGAAAACAGTAATCAAGGTCGACCCTTGGCTGTCCTCTAGTGGAAAACATGACTCCCTTCTGCTGCTAGCAGAGGAATTGACAAATCCCGATCCGGTTTCTACACACCAAGTTTCCCACACTTTCCGTAAAGTTATGAACACTTATAAAAAAAAAGCTCCTTTGATACAAAGTAAAAAAAAAATATAAACAAGTGAAAAACAAGAAAAAATCTGTTACACAAGGCTGATGGTCTGAAGAAAATAGAAGCTGCAACATAAAAGCATACAGGATGTCAAAGGAGATATGCTAAAAAGAAAAGAAACTCTGAGCAACAACGGCACAGAAAGGTGTCACAGGTTATGCCAGAAAGGTAACCACCCTTGCGTAATAGTCAACGCTCTAGTGGACTCTTACTTGCGGCACTTCTTTCGGTGCTGCCTCTCGATTCCTTCCGACCTGCATGCAGAGCAAGGACACAGGTGTTAACATGGCATCAAAAACGCCCCGAAACAGTATCACACGCCACTGCAAAACAAACACAGGCAAAAGAGCAGTTTTCTAATACTTTTACTGCACTCCAGCATCGGCAAACTATATTAAAATTTCTTGGCTCCTTTCCTACATTCCTCATAAATGTGAGTGGGTAAAACATCAAAGCAGCCGCAGGTGGATACAATCATTGTAAACATGCCACTGCAGAGAGGTGCAAGGAGCTGTGCCCCAGCCTCGCACAAACAACAGGGGCCTACAAAATTAACAGCGCACACAGTCTTCAACGCACTTCACAGATTGCACTCAGAATGTGGCAGCCTCAATGCAAAAAGAACAGAAAAAAATGCTGACAAGCAGAGACATTCAAGTTTCTTCACACAGGCAGATTAGCTATTATATACAAAGTAGGTAGATGCATAGGAGAGGTTTCCACAAGAGACCTACGCAATTACTAAAAATTTTGGGGAGCCTTTAGCTCAGTCTTTAAGGTTACCTATGACTCAACGGTGTCAATGGCTCCCACCCACAGGCGTGCGCACAGGGGGGCAGGTGCCCCCACTAATCCTCTCAGGGGGGCGTCTGCTCCATTACTTTGCTCTGTTGGACCTGTGCCGTCAGTTTTAAATATGCAAGTTTATGATGATGCTGGCTTTTTAATGATACTTGCGGGCCTTCCCACTGGTGGGACGTGGGCCTTCCATCGTGTAAATGCACATCGCTACTCGCTGAATAGCTGATCCCGTAACTTGTGCTACCTTACGCATACTCATTAGCATACAGTCATAGGTTACCCCGTTATGTGAAATACTACCTGAAATATGTATAAAGCTAACTTGGGAGCCAAGGGTCCCAGGTGCAATTCCCAGCTCGCCCTCGCATCTCAAATAAGCTGCCTAAGTTGGCCATGTCATGTGGTCTCTTGATGTCACATGACCTGATGACAAGTCAGTGCCTGGACATGTTACCTGCCAGAGGTTGTGACACTCAGAATGCCAGATTTTCCCCACAATGGAGCCTTCAAAGCAGTCATGTGAAACCCAATAATGCTGTTGCACCAAAAAACAAGCTGCGACTATCGCAGCTAAGATGGATCAAGAACAACTCTTCCAAACTGGTATATTACTTTAGTTCCACCTACATAAATAATTTAAGCTTCGCCTTCAGAGTATAAGCGAAAACAGCGTTTTCATTCCACGAATAGATTTATATTTAAGTTTGGTTTTTGAGGAACGGAAGGCACAGTCTCACATCTCATTCTGTACCTACACTTGCCTGAGGTACACGTGTCAGCAGCTTGAATCTCTACTGCGAACCAGCCTCAAACTTCACATCCAGACGGATGCTAAACTGAAAACACCAGCCTGACAAGGATTGGTTGCGTCGCAATTTTGATATACAATAATGCGCATATTTTCTCCAACCCTATTTTCCTCATGTTTGGGGAACTGCAAAAGCCAAATCTTTTCTTACCCAACGAGCTGTATATGATGCGTGCAATACTGCATCTAAAGGCTGAGGTGCTCATAGCAAAAATATAAGTGCCACGAAAATGACCTAGCTTAGATGCTTCCTATAAGATAGCCTAGCGTAGTCTTCTTTTATTCTGCAAAAATGAAAGCCTGCGAAGTTTTAAAAATACCAAGCGATAGCACACTCAGCGCACGCGAATGCATTGCAATTACAGCGCTCTCATCCACAACAGGGCTTTTAAAATGCCGTGAAATTCACACTTTCTGCACTGCGCACAACAGGGCTTCGCTTCACTCCTGGTTGCCAGATAAGCGTCAACAGCTGCTCACAGCGCACTTTTGCAGTGCGCCAGCAGCAACGAAAAGCTCTGTGGTGGTATTTTTTAACTTCCCAGGCTTCCATTTTTGACAAATAAAAAGGGCTATGCTAAGGCTACCTCACCAAAAGCACCTGGGTCAAACCATTTTCATGGCGCGTGACAACTCTGCTATCAGCATCCGAGCTATATTTTAAAAAGAGCTAAATAGTTAATGTTGGCTAATTAGTAATGTAGCCAGAACTTGCCATGTGCCCATCTACGCAGCATCAACAAAAGTTGATGGTTTCACCCATCGAGAGGGCACAACAAAAGAAATGACACAAGGGGCTGATGTGGTGCCTTGTGCCATGTACTGCCCATAACTATGCATTGGCAGTGAGAGAACAAACAGCAGTAACAAAAATAAGAAGGGCAACGTGCATGTGTGCAGTGACATCTAGATGCCAGGTGCTGTACTAGAAAGCAGCTCTGCCCCTATGCTCACATGGTCCAGTTACTGTTCCAGTTGGTAGTACATACATCCTCCCCTGCACTCCAGCCCACCAAGGTTTAGACCCCGTCATAACTACGCAGCCCAAGCGTTTGCTTCAGAGTCTTGCAGCATGCCCCGTTTTGCACCTTTAGCTCCCATAATCCTTCTGTTTCGGAACGAACTCGTGTCCTCCATTCTCCCAAGCATTGGACTGCTAGACGTGCTAGGAAGTCCCGCTGAGCTGCCTACAAGCAACTCCCTTGTGCTGCATACTTTGACGGGGACTGCACATTCTTGAACTAAAAGCCACAGGTGTCCCCTCTGCCCCCATGGTCTGCCACTCTGAAATCACAGAGGCAGATATCCACCACTCGTTGCTGGCACTGAAGCTAACAAGAATTCGACACCTGGCAGCAGCATGTATCCTGTCGAAAAACCCATCCTCAAATATTGCTAGATGCATGGGTCTTCGATCAGCTGCTAACCTTTTGTCATTTATTTAACCCCCCTTCCCTTCCACTTTTGCTTTAACTCCCTTTACGCCTTGAGACAACAAAGAAAGTTATTAAAAAAAAAAATGTAGGCTCCATTAATGGGCCACACACTGACGAGAAGACACAGCAATAGAATTTTAGCTCACATTGTAGGGAGTTTTAATGAGCAAATATACAGCGGGGGCAACGTTTATTGATATTTTGCACGAGCTATGACCTCACATTTCTCATGAGGTTTCCTAATTCAGCACTCTATATAAATTGTAACTGCCTCCCTCCACTTTTTTTTTCTTCTACTCTAGGCATCTGACCTGTAACTATGACGGCTGCCAGTAGTGCACAAGTCTTGCTCTTGTCTACTTCGTCACTTTCAGCTAAAATATCTCAATTACTCTCTAAACACAATTTGAAACATGGTGCTCAATTTAAATGAAACTAGAAAAGTCAGAGAGCGCGAGACATTTCCTACCACCGCCAAAAAATATCTTTGGAAAAACTTTCCATTGACTCAGCTGGTACACACAACGAAAGTAAAGCCACAATTCAAAAAGCCAAGGAGAGGGTCAGGCAAATCCAGCAACTATCCATGGTTTCCCTTTTACTGCGTGGTGAGCTTCCTTTCACTGCGACTGGCAATTTCATCACCCTGTCTGGCTGCCTTGCAATACATGCTGAGCTAGTTGAAAGCGGTCCTGAGAGCACCCGTTTTAGCAACAGTTGAAATCTTTCCTGACCTCACATGGTCGCCTTCACCGACACTCAGCCACACAAAATTTATCCTCAGCAAATAAGAATGCCACCCAGAAAATTTCAATTTCAGGTGCTGGTCGAATGCTAGTTGATATTATATTCGATATTTGTTAGCAAGCAGCGTACACATTTTTTTTTACACAGAAACCAACACTGAGGAGCAACATGCAATCTCAGCAGACCAAAAGTTCCATGTGCTCTGCACCTGTATGTTAACAGTGACATAGAAACTGACAAGCTGTTAACGACCGAGTGGTGGGAGTGCGGCAAAACTTTCCTTCGCACGAGCCATTTCTGAGGCCCTGTGATCACGGACAGCACAGCAACATGCAGAAACCACATGCTGATACCCACCAAATGGCAAAAAAAAACTGATCAGTAATTAGTCAATCATGTTGCGTGATTATTTCCGGGGTGCACTTTTATGTCTACCATGTGTGTGGGAATATTTCAAAGCAAGAACTCAGATGCGGAAAAATTTTAATGTCTATACTCTTTTAACAAATCGCCATGTAGGTATGGCATACAAGTTAACAAGTTAACAGACTGCATAATTTCTTAATGCAGACAGCAGTTATTTATGACATTCCACTGTAGCTCATACTCCCCCACTGTAATGCCTATGATAAATGGCATGTGGTATATGATAAAAAAAAATTGCAATCAAATTAATTTATTTCATTCTATACACTAGTTTATCATTATTACCCCAACAAATGTCACACACAAAAAAAATGCAGTCTTGTTCAAACAAGCTCATAAAAAGACCAGCGCAAAACACGGGGACAAAGGAACAGAAAACGACAGGACGGGCGGTGTTCCCGTATTTTGTGCTGGTCTTTTTATGAGCTAGTATAAAACAACTGGCCCAAAGAGCCATTTTGATCAGTTCCTTTGTCCCCGTGTTTTGCACTGGTCTTTTTATGAACTAGTATGAACCAACTGGCTCAAAGAGCTATTTTGATTGTTCAAACAAGTATTACTAAGAATTCATATGCTAGTCACATGGGCCTTGCACAATTCACAACACATTTACTCCGCTTGAAGGGCAAAAGGAGCAGTACAAGAAAGCATTCTGTCACCTTCTGATGTGCACCACTTCATCAGGGCTGAAGGACAACTTGTGAGCGTGCTTGGCGCCATCAATGACCCTGGCACCATCTCTCGGACGCAGTGGCAATTTTTCGATAGCGCAGTCTGAGGGGACAGATCCATACAACAGAGTTAGTAGGTGCACAGGAAGCAAACATTACCAGGTGTCACATGAAATGTCAACAGATGGTGCCACCTGGTCAAATGACCTGCCACTGGTATTGCAACTTGCCAGGAGCTCACTCTGGGCTTCTGTATCCTCTTTCCCATCTTAATGTGCTCCTTCAGCAGGCTCGGCTGGGCCACATTTCAGAAGAGGCACAATGCATGACACCCGTGTAGTGTGCAATGCTGGTGCATGTTGCAAGAACCCCAGGTGTTAGAAATATATCTGAAGCCCTCCGTCACAGTTCTCTCTTCGTTTCCTTTCCAAAACCCAATTTTCATCTTTTCCTCACTCTATCTAAATTAACTACACATACATACACCAATGTCAATGGACCCTCCACTATGGCATCTCTCATAGCCCGAGTTACATTGGGGCGTTAAACCATATGCACCAAACCTAACTACTCTCTCTCCATACACACATGCATGCACTCACACACATAGACTCCATTGCATGCTAAAGAATCTCATGAGGCCAAAAAATAACCACAGCGGCCCACTATGGCGCTGCTTATTGCCCGAGTTATTTTGAGATGTTAAACCTTATAAATAACGAATCACACTCTCCCCAATATACACACGCAAACGCATGCACTCACACACCCCAATGTCAGTGCATGTTAAAGAACCGTATGCTATCAAAATTATTTGAAGACCACACTACAGCCTCGCTCACAGCCTGAGTTGCTTTGGGATGTTAAACACTACAAACCAAACCAACTCTTACCTCCCACTTTCACACACAAACACACACGTGCTAATTTAGAAAGAAAGACAAACTGTAACTGTTGTCAGATGCACAATGTGTCTCTGTCGAACCACTAACAAGTAAGCTGATGAGAGACAGTACAAGGTCAGAACTACTTTATCAGAAGTCCATCTACTAACCTGAAATCAGACTAAGGCCCATGGGCTGCATGAATGTAAATAGCCAAAGCAACCAGACAAACTATAGTGCTTAGATGAGACACGTCCTGGTTCAGCCTCAAAATACTGAAATGCTGTCATAAAAACTTGCTGAATAACTGTCTGCTAACAAAAAAGGAAGCACGTCACAAACCACTTGTCCAAGCAACAATACACTCTTACCAGAAAGTGTGAAGTGTAAACAAACACCTGAAGATTGCTCCAGTTTTGCTGGCCAACTTCAACTGCTCCAATCTAGCTAAAGTAACCACACTCATGAAGCCCAGTGCAAAATAAACCTATGCGATATTTAGCTAGCACAAGACATCACAACGAAATGCTGTGTAAAGCTGTACTACTACTCAACAAGGCTGCCTCCAAAGCATAATATGCTACCATCAGGGGTGGAAGCAGGCTCAAGCATTTTGGAGCAGCTTTGGGAGCAGTAGTAAAGCCATTTTGGAGCAGCTTTGGAGCAACAAAACGAGAGTTTTGGTAACATTTGAATTATGTGTTGGAGCATGTTTCTAAAGTCAAACACCTTTGATAATTGCAGTTTTCTTTTCCTGAAATACAAGATCTCCAATTTGATTTTTTTTTATGCAAGTTCAATGCCTTTCCAACCTCCCACTCATCTCTGATAAGACAAACGGCCAAAGCATGTGAAGTATATAACACAGGCCAACCTTAGCAAAAATTTGGAAAAGACTAGTTGAGCAAACGTAATGCTTGCTGGTGCGCTTTATAACTAAACATCTAGTCTGAGCTAATGCGTTTACCTATTTTGACTCTATACATTCAAATGTCGAGTCTATCACTTCGATGCGCTCTAGCAGCCATACTAATTTGGAGTTCACATTAATGGGCATGACATTTTTGCTCCCTATCTTGTGCATATCTATTTAATTTTATTTATTTAGAATACACCTCAAAGCCCCCAGATATGTGGTACTACATGACCCCTTTTGATCCTATGCCTTGGCTGATAAATTCCTGAGCATATGGATATTTCGTCTGCAAAAAAGGCGCCTTCAGAACACATTAACGCGCCTGACAAGCTTGGCGCCAGTGCCGCTCCCTTGCTTTTTGCCTTCCGTGGGATCGCAGACGACTGCAGCATAACCTCGATCATCTTGTCCATTTGTAAATATGATGGAGGTCTGCAGGGGTGAAAGCAGGCTCGGACATTTTGGAGCAGCTTTGGGATATAGAGATGTGGCTTTGAGGGATAGCCTTTCCATTCTACAGCTTTTTTACTTCACTGCCTCCTGCCAATAGTTGATCATTCTTTGCTTGAGCAACGCTGGGGCTCATTTTTAATATTTTTGCGACAAATTCCGCATGCCTTTCCAACAATCTTGAGTAGCTCTGTCCTGTACTCGTCTCTCTAGTCCTGTCTTAACGCTACGTTTTTCGCTTAACTATGTCTGACCAACTGGCCCCACAGTATACTCTGCTAAATTTTGAGAAGCTGCCTAGTGATTCACAGCTTTGGCGTACCAACCCATAATGCTTCAAGTATGGTTTTGTCTGCCGTAGGCCTGGCAAGCTTGACACTGACAAAGAGGCTCGATGGTGAAGTACCTGCTTGTTTTCACAGCTGAACCTTTAGAATAACTTATGCAGTTTTTGCAGTCAGGACAGGCTTTCTTCCTAACCTCTTACAGTAGTTCGCGCTACCTGCTTCGCTTGCCGCTTGCTTCTCTCCACCGGTGATTTAAAAGGCTAAGATGGGGTGCTACGTCACATGCACAGTACTTTTTTTTTTTTTTTTTTGCAATTATCGCCAATAGCCGGTGTCTCTTACTAAATTTACTTAAGAACAAATATTTATTATGCTCCATGCTTCCTTCCTTTGTGAAAATTTCATTTGTATTAAGCCCAGTGCAAGATGTGTTATATCTCTGCCACTGGTGCAATGACATTGTTCCCGTATTCTGCTAAATTTGATGGTAGAACATCAAAACAGCCCGTTTGGGGCAGGTTTGGAGCTGGATGGAGCAGAATGGAGCAATTGGAGCCGCACTTCCACCCCTGTACCATGAACCACAACCCATCAAGCACACACATTTCACTGCATAATATAAATGCACAAAAAAATTTTTACAAATGTGCATTGTGAATGCAAAGTTGAAAAGGCTAACTTTGTCTCTCTTCAACTTCTCTTGATGTATCTTGATGTATCTAAACACTGACAAAATTAGAGATTCATGTCAAAACAACAACCACCACCATGCAATAAATTATGACTCTTTGCAGATGACTGTGTTATATACAATATGATCCATAGCCCGGCTGATAATGCAGACTTACAACACGACCTGAACAGTATTGCATCATGGTGTGAAAAATGGCAGATGCCTTTAAACCTTACTAAGTGCAAATCATTGTCTTTCAGCCAGAAACACACATTGATACACCACACAGCATTTCATCAGTCCCTATCAATGTAGCACAATCCGTTTACATCTGACATCATCACTTCCATGGGTCACACACAGTGAATCAATTTGCTCAGACGCTTCACGCTCACTTGGCTACCTGCGACGTAATCTTAAATCTGCACCTCCTGAAATAAAAAAGCGTACGAAACATTTGTACGCCCAAAGTTACAGTATGTGTCATCCATCTGGCGTCCATGGCAATCCTATCTCACCATCGAATTGGAATCAATCCAGAATCGTGCAGCTCGGTTCATCACTTCATGTTACTCACGAAAATCAAGTGTCACCTCCCCCAAGCAGTCCCTTCGTATTTTAACGCTCGAATCACGCCGTGTCATTTTCCGCCTATGTTTATTTCACACATTTTATAACACAAAATCATGCCACTACTTGACAGCTGTCCCACTAAGAACGCCCGCCCGCCTCAGCCACGATAAACCGATAGCACATATAAGCGGCCACACGTCTGCTTTAACAGCCCATTCTTCCCCAACGCAATAGTACTCTGGAATTCGCTGCCAAAGGACATCGCTTCATGCACTGAACATTCAGTGAAAAATTAAAAACTCATTTCACTTAGATATCAACTATTTTTTGTACTATTTTATTTCTTATTTTATAGCACTGTATAATCCTTTGCTGAACTCTTACATGAATACCATAGTTTTCGCGTGTGTTGCACTTTGTAGTTCCTTTTTTTTACTTTTCACTGTATGCTTTATTTCTCTTGTTTCCAACATTTCCAAAACTATAGCATATATGTCCCCCTCTTATGCAATGCCTTCGGGCCCTTAAGAAATCAATAAATGAAAATAAATGAAAAAAAATGTAAAACTTAAGATATACAACGGGAGGCTAATCAAATTCTTAAACTACATTTCCTGCAAATGACTGAAAACTGGTTTTGACGCAAATTTGTCTGCTTGTTAAATTTAAATTAAATGCAGCATAATGGCCAGCACCTAGCTACCTTACAATAATTAGAGGGTCCCTTAGATGTCTCTTAAGAGAATAGTGAAAGCCTACCCTTCCTATCCTATAATTTGCCTCCCACCGTTAGCCTCTTGTCGACATTCGTTAGAGCGCTACATATAATTATAATTGGTTTACAGGAAAGGAAAGGCGCAGTGTCTATCACACTTTCTCTATCAAGTGTGAGTTCGGACGGTACACCATCGCTCCTGTCGCATGGCGTTCCTTGGCGTGAGTTCAAGTGTGGCATTGCAGATGGCAGGGATGCATCCCGCCTCGGCCAATCAGAACGCCGCAAAAGCAGGACACACTTTATCCACGACAGCATGAGCCATCAAAGGCTGTCGCCTTAGCAGCCCCACATGGTAAAAGAGATACAGCTGGGCAGCATACTATGGCCCACAGGTGAAAGTTAAGCAAAACCAAATAGAACCTCTATTCACTAAGTAGTAAATGTGATGGTTTGGTTTCGTTTATGAAGTTTAACGTCCCAAATTGCCTCAGGCTATGAAAGACGCCGTAGTGGAGAGTTCCGGAAATTCTGACCACCTGGGTCCTTTAATGTGCATTGACATTGCACAGCACACGGGCACCTAACTTTTCACCTCCATCGAAAAGCCGCCACTGTCGCCGAGATTCGATCTTGCATACTTGGGCACAGCAGTCGAGCGCCTTAAGCACCATGCCACCGCAAGCGAAAAGCAGTAAGTGTGAGGTAATGGCTACGTAAAGTCAATAGCTCAGTGCAGTCAGCACTATATATATAAACTAGTGCCCCTTTTTCTTGTAAGATGTGTGTTTGGAGCCTTTACAAATGAAAATAATTTGAATGCTTCCAGCTGAGAAGTGTAATGTGTAGTTTACAAGAATGGCTAGGTTGGCAAATTGGTAATAGATAATTATGAAAGGAAAACAGCATGAACAGAGGTCAAAACAAAGGCGAGAAAAGCACTATGTCTTGTGCTTCACAGTTTTCCTTTCACAAGTAATATGTGCTTCAACAGAGTACTCTGAGGTCTTCTGATTTCTTTGTTTCAATATCAGTTTTGGCATTCAAGCCAGTGAATAATGAAACTTGGCACATATGTTATTGAGAGAGTGGATTAATAATATTAAAAGCAAGAGTGTACAATAAGAAGTGAAGGATAAGAGGTGGAGCCGAGCATGGCAAGGACATGGGCGCAGAAGGAATTCCTCCAATCGAGATGAAGTTAACCAAAAACCTTTATGAGTTATATGCGACCCTCCCGAAATAATTGTGTGTTCACTTCAACAATTTTTGACCAGGACAGCCACTGCAAAAAAAAAAAAAAAAAAAAAAAAAAGAAAAAGCCAGCATTAGCAAATACAAATGATGGCAAGTGCGCATTGTTATACATGCGCATGCAAAGAAAGCTTGGTCGGCTCACGTGGGTCGTCTGTTCTTGCCGAGCATGCCCCTGGTGCCACCCATTCTCGCTTTCTGTTTTCCCTAGGTGCTCCCATGTTCCCTCTCATACTGTGCCTAGCTGTACGTGTGCGCTAACAACTAAACCTTATTTTCATCTTCATCTTTGTCCCTTTCTACTTTGTTAGCGCACAGCTACGTTACGATGACGCAAGACCTACACCAGTGCTGAAGGCAGTAAGTTGTGAGCCACAGAGGTCAACATAGGAAAGAACGATGGGTCAACAGATTGCAGCGATTGCTCGCCGCTGTTTCTGCAAAAAGAGCCATCGAAACGTACCGAGGATCATAGCCATACTTCCGCAAATGCAGTAATAAACGTTGAGCGGCTTTTCTTCATTATATTCCTCTTGGTCCTTTGTGTCGGAGCAAACGATGCTTCTTGACACTACCTTCGGCATGACGAAACACTACGCGCAGTACTTACAAGGCAATTTGGCCCTCGTTTTGTTACGATCGCGCAAAAACGAACAGCTACAGAGCGCAGCACTGGCCGCAATGAGACGGCACTGCCATTTCAGCCGTTTCAATGCTGTCGATACCTCCTCCTGAAGATGCTCCGTTGCTTCTGCGCATGCGCCAGCATACAGGACGTGACGTAAAATTTGTTTTCTGTTTTCTTTGTAAAATGTCTGCCGCTTCTCGTCGCCGTTTCTAGCGATAGGCCGACAGCTGGTCGCCAGTGTCGCCGGCTCCGTGATCGCTCGCTTTGGTAAAGTGAGCTAGAATGGGTTTAGCTGTGGCGATGGTGGCGAGACGGGTTTATGGCGTTGCAGTATGCATATCGTAGCCGAGTGCCTTTCCTCTTGTTATAATACTCCTTGAGTTTCAGCCTCGCGTACTGCTGTTTGTCGAGCGGCATGCTGTGATATTGCCATTTGTTCTCTTGGTTACAGATAGCACCGTTTCCGACCTGTGGATTCTGCGACGCTGCAATGTGTGTCTCCGCCCTTGTCGATGGAACATGCCTGCAGTATGACTGCATTTGGATCATACGGAACTATGTACAATCGGACTGAGGTGCACAGCGCGAGTACCGCAACACATGGGATGAGAAAAACTTGTCTCAGATCGAGTGCGTAGTTGAGTGGAACCTCGGTGTCGTTTTTATCGTGGTTCTCGACTTCGACACCACTTTGACAGTAGCGCGTTGTACCTTCTCCCAGCTTAACGGCTTAACCACGGAGTCCTCGCAGTTCAAATTTTGCACAGAAATGACATTTTGTCGCTAGTATTTTTTAATACCAAATTTGTTTGGAGTACTTACCTGATTTGATCAAAAGAAGTCAGATGTTCCCATCTGGCGACGACGCCAGACTAGCCGCTGCCCCAGCGATACTGGTGGCGCCACCTCATGATGCTTACAACAACTCAAACCTTCTGCCAAAAACGATCGCCCCCTCGTTTCCTGCACGGCCGGTCTCTAGGGGGAGAAGAGAAATGCGCTCTCCCTCGAGACCGGCCGTGTTTCCTGCTACAGAGTTGTTATAAGTAGCATTAGGTGGCGCCACCAGTACCATCGCTGCACCCAGACGAGACGGCCTACTCAACGGGGACGGTCAGCCAGAATGGTCGGGAGATGCAGCCACTGAAGCCAGAAGAGGCCAAAGAAGGTCAAGTGACAGGACGGCAGAAACCTGGCAAGAATATTAGAGTCCGGCGGCGCCAGAAACCGAACGCGGTGAACGTTGCATTCCTTAATCTACACGGTGGCAGGCGCTTAGCGAAGTGGGAGGAATTATACCAGGAAATGGAGCAGGAAGAGATAACACTGCTTGGAGTGGCTGAAACACACCTAAGGGACATGGAGAGACCCCCGGTCAACTCACTTTGGAACTGGACGGCCTGCAACAGAGAAAGCTCGGCCCGAAAAGGAGGAGGTGTTGGGTTTTTGTGGCGGGAGGGAGGCTCCTGGACACCGTTATCGGATGACTGCGAGGAACACGCTTGGGTGTCAGGCTATATCCATGCAGTGCCAGTAATGGCATGCGTGACGTACCTAGGCGTCTCCCCTAATCAACGTGATGAAAACTCCAACATCCTGCGCTGCATAAGGCATGACATCGAACGATGGGGTACAAATCGGGAAGTTCTGATATTGGGTGACTTTAATGGCCACATTGAAGAACTCGATGGCTACTCCGACCATAACGGAACTCTCCTGCTTGAACTGGCCCAGGAGTTATCGCTCGAAATAGTAAACCTACGAGCCGACTGTGAGGGAACAGTTACATGGTGTGCCCGAGACCAGAGTTCATCCACTGACTATGCTCGTGTCGCGGAAACTCTGCGGTGCACTCCAGAGCATTCACATCGACGAAGAAGGCCAACACAGCTTGGGGAGCGATCACAATCGTCTCATGCTGCGGTTCAAAGCGTCCCCATGGCACCGACAACCTAAACGACGTGAAGGCCCAATTCAGTTTCTCCCTGCTACAGCCTATGAACAAGTGGCCCACGAATTTGAGCTTAGCCCCCACCGAGAAGAGGCAGCCTCGTATGAAGAGTACATCAGTGAACTTCGCCGCATTATGCAGAAGCATGTGAAGATAACCAATGCGCGTCGAGGGGTCTGTAGAAAAAACTGGTGGGATGGGGAGGTTAGAGCAGCGC
The DNA here is from genome assembly GCF_055883805.1 of Amblyomma maculatum. NCBI lineage: Eukaryota > Metazoa > Arthropoda > Arachnida > Ixodida > Ixodidae > Amblyomma > Amblyomma maculatum. The sequence goes on from NC_139350.1 coordinate 52,800,223, forward strand.
TGTGTGCCCGTCGTCTTGCCAACCGACAATACCGTCGGGCGGTTAGGAATCCTGACAGCGAAGATGTTCAGGGAAGTTGGCAAGAATATTTGCTTCGAAAGCGGGAAATGCAGGCCATTACGCAGCGGCAAATAGCCGAAGCCAACCATAAGACGCTCCAGGACATCAAGAGCGCTGGGAAGGGAGCAGCGTCTAAATTCTGGATGTATGTGGCACGACAGGATGGCAGGCCGGCACAGGCAGAAATCCGAGACGAGTCAAGTGGGGCAAAGACGGCTGATCTTCATCATGCATTGACCGAGCATATACGCAAGTTATACGCGGCACCACCAGCACTTGAGGAGCCTTGCATGAGTTCCCCAACTTGTGAGCAGCCAGGGAGGGCTAATAGGGAAGAAGAAACCTGGTCAGTGTCGTTGGGAGCCATCGATAGAGCAATCGCCCGGATTAGCGCGCGCACAGCTCAAGGGCTAGATGGCATCCCTGCGGGGCTCGTAAAAAGCCTGGGCAATGAGGCGCGGGCACAGCTTGCCGGTATCTTCACAGATATACTGGCAGGCAGCCCTATTCCAGAAGACTGGCGCCGTGGCAGAGTGATCCTGCTGCCAAAAAAGGGCGGTGATGCCGGTCTCTTGCGCGACTATCGGCCTCTCACTATTACCAGCGTGCTGTACAGGGTCTTCGCGCAAGTCCTGAAGGCTTGGATGACCGGGTGGGCGGAAGAGGGCAACCACTTAACCGAGTTGCAGAATGGGTTCCGACGTGGCCGCCGCCTAGAAGACAATCTGTATGTCTTAAGCCAATGCGTAGAGATCGCGCGTAAAGAGGCAAGAGGGCTGGTGAGCTGTTTCCTGGACGTAGCGAAGGCTTATGACAGCGTCCCCCAGAAACAACTGCTGCAACATCTGGATACAAGTGGAATGCCCAGACCCTGGACAGAGATGCTCCGACGTCTCTATGCCAACAACACGGTGAAAGCCACCCTCAATGGCATCTGGTCGGGCGAGGTGGTAGTGGGTAGAGGTCTGAAACAGGGCTGCCCACTGTCACCCTTGTTATATATGCTATATACGGCGAGTGTTGAGCGGCGACTACTGGCGTCGGGTGTTGGCTTCATAGTGGGGCGGATGAACGAAGGCATCAGGGAACGACAAGTGTTGCCAGCGTTGGTGTTTGCTGACGACATTGTGCTGCTGGCAGGGGACGCGGAAGACCTGCAAGCCCTCATCACCGATTGTGCTGAAGCACTGGCACCTCTTGGGTTGCAGTTCAATGCTAAAAAATCGGCCGTACTTGCTTTTTCTGGGCCGGAGCACTCCTGTTCCCTGATGTTGCCAAAAGGTGTGCCGCTTCCTCAAGCTACAGAGTACCGCTACCTCGGAGTGACATTCGGGATCGAATCTGACTATACTGCTGGGCATGAGTTACATTTAAGAAGATCATCCCAGCGGGCTGGCAACATCCTTCGCAGGAGATGCTTGTGGGGCTTTAACCGTTTTCTTATGGTGCGGGATCTGTGGAAGGCGGTTCACGTCCCTGCCCTGACCTTTGCCAATGCGGTGGTATGCTCTACAGCACCTACCCGCGAATGGCTGGAACGCAGTCAACGCACTGTTGGAAGGCTGGCTCCGGGCTGCCATGGGAACGTTGCAAATGAGGCAATTCAAGGCGACCTTGGTTGGTCTAGTTTTGAGGCGCGAGAAGCGCGAAGCAAGGCGTCGTATGACGGCAGGCTGAGACTCATGCATCCACACCGATTAGCGCGACAAGTGTTCGATTACGTCCACCGTAATGGGATCCGCACCAGATGGACGAAGCGACTGCAGCAACTCCACAGGAAGTACGGTTTCTATTCTCAGCCCGTACAAGAGGAGACGGAGCGAAAGTGGGCGAGAGCTGTTGAGACTCAGGTGCGAAAGGTGGAAACTGAGCGCTGGAGGAAGGCCATGGAGGGAAAGTTCACACTTAAGCTCTACAGAGAACACAAACAAGAGATTTGTGCGGAACCCCTCTATGACAACGACATCTCTAACAGCCTCCTCTTCGAGGCACGAGCCGGAGCCCTCCGAACTCAGATCTATCGCCAGCACTACGATGCTGGTGTGCGAAGTACGGTGTGCAGAGTATGCGCAGTGAGTGAGGAGACTATCGACCACTTGGTTCTCGACTGTGCGGGCCTCACACCAGCGCCGACAGAGGGCACTACACTCCCACAGGCACTTGGCGACGCTTCTGATTGCGCAAGACAATTGAAAGAGGTGGCCAAGACCAAGTGCCGCTTGAGAGAGTGGTGGAAGATAGTGCGACCAAAATAGTAGATGAAAATGTTAATCTGTATCTATGTACCTGTAAGTGTTAGTGTGCAGTAGGTGAAAGTGATCCAGGCCAGGATATTGTTATAATGTAATATCCACCCGTTACAAAGGGGAAGGCCACAACATCCATCCATCCATCCATGGGGCAGCGGCTCGTCTGACGTCACTCGTCGCCGCATATAATGGGATTTCGCGGTTTAGCTGGGAGAAGCATTCTACATCGCGCTTCTAATTGTGCAAGCAAACTTTCATCACTTGAAAATACCGGTATGAAAAGGCCGGTTGTAGTTTTTACGAAGCTGTCTCTATCCTGAGGATGCCATTTTCGTTGCCTTTGGTACTACATGCAGTTCGGCACAGCTGATTGATTCTGAAGCTCCGGTGCGGTATCAAGCCCGCGCCCGGGACTAACCGGGTAATAGAACCTCGAAAAGGAATGCTTTTAGCACGAAGCAAGTAGGAAACGGACGGCGACAGAACACAAGACTCGTCCGATTCCTACTTGTTTCGCGCTACATTCCTTTTCGAAGATGAACCAACTCGCCCAGCAGAACGTTTTATTAAAATAGAGCCTCAACTGGGAAAATAAGCCGTCCATCACTGTGAGCTCTGAAGCGATTCGCTGCCGACGTTCTACACTATTCTGCAACCGTGACACCCAGGTATCTTTTTAGGCAAATTTTTATTACTGGTACTTAGGAGTGCCCGGAGGTGCAACGCCCGCGGGAAGAAAAAATTCTCCCCACTTCTTCCAAAGCAGCCCTACCTTGGTCCTACTTCTAGTTTTTCTCCTGAAGTTAAGTCTCAAAATACAAGCTGTGAAATTGCTATTTTTGCACAACATTCATCTGCCACCTGCTCTAGACATTTATTTTCTTGTTTCGACTTCCTTTAGCTCCCATTTTTTCAGGAAGCATCCAACGAAGCCTCAATGTTGTTTCTACCTGCCCTACCGTTGTCACACGGGCATTTCGAAGGCCCTCGAACCGACTGCCTATTGACTCGAAGGCCTTCGAAAGCTTCCACACGGGCGTTTTCAATGGCCATTGAGTCGATAGTCTATCGCGAGTCGACGGAACAGCTCTAAAGTGAGCTAGACTGGGGTAGTGGGCTCACGGGGGCTCCTTCCCCACGGCCGGTCTCGAGGGAGAGCGCGTTTCTTTCTTCTCTTACGACCTCTCCAATGGGGTCTGCTTCCACCGCCCGCCGCGCCTCGGAGGGGTCGCCACCGCCCCACTGCTGCTCCTCCGCTACAGCCGTTCACGCGCAAGGGAAACGCGCGCTCGCTCTTCGCTCCGCCCGCATCGGTTGCAACCGGCAGGTCCTGATATTTCACCCCTTATGGCTTATAGGAAGAAGCCGTAATCAGCGTCTGATTTATCGTGTATGAGCAATAAAATAGTCAATAATGCGCGTGCGCGCGAGAGCGCGCGCGCGCCTTCGTCAATGCTGTCGCGCACGGTCGAATGAAGTTTCGGGTGCACTTACATCAACACTTTTTTGCCCCTAAATTTTTCACAAAACTATATGTACCATTTTATGCAGTGTGCCTTTGAAAGCTGTAAGCAGGTATAGCGCGACCTGACGCTAGTGCACGGCAAACTGTTCGGTGGATATTTCAAGTATTCTGTCAACCGCTGCCGTTTTCGTTTAGAGCAAAAGAGGCACTGACGAAAATTCATAGCAAGTCTCAGATTCAGAGTAAGGAACAAAAATTTACGCATACAGTTAAAATTTCAGTTGTCTAGTGAAGAGGGCTGTTCTAGCTTCGTTTAAAACAAATCAGTAGGTTGAAAGACAGCAGATGTATACGTATAGTCTCGCGACTGACGCACACGTAGACAGTCGTAGTCAGTTTAATACCAGTGATAAAAAAAAAAAACATTTAATCAAGGAAATGGGCATAAACAGATATGCATAATTGAAAAGAGCAGCAAGCAATAAAAAAAATCTCCTTCAAAGTTAACACATTGCACGCACTCATCAAAACGGTACATGCGGCTAGAAAATTAAAGTCTCAAAATCTTTCTGGACGGTTTGTGCACATAAGGAGCTGGCCTTTCGTTCCTGTCTGTCACAGTCTTAGCATAATTGACAAGAAGGAGTCTGAGAAATTTCTCACATATTAAAGAAGCGGACCTTGGCTATTGTCAATGCCTTCCGGGCAACTCAGCAAAGACGAGTTCTCAAGTGTTGGCTGGATTAAGATTTGAAGGACTTCAAGGACATTTGTGTGCGGTAGGTGCACGACAGCTTTTTCAAAAAAAAAAAAAAAAAAGACACAACCTTGTCCAATGTTGTGCAAACTTTGGTTTTGGATAATGCAGCCCGCTAGAATCTTGTCCTCGCAGAATAGTGTACATGGGGCTGCTTCTTTCGCTGGTTTCAAGAAGGATAGCACAAGCGTCACACCCGAAGTCACTGATTAACTTCACAATGTATCCAGCGACGTAAACTGAACCAGAACGTGACAGTGGGTAATGGGATGACAGGAGATACCATCACTTCTTTCAGTTCCTCGGTTACTGATTGCGGCAGAGCTGAAATGATTTCGTCGGTGTCGACACTAGGTGCCTAGGCGCGCAATACAGCGCGACATACAACTCTATATAGTCACCTCAGAATATATAGCACTGAGAAAAGCTTTTATATCCATTATTGAGGAGTGTCCCTTGAGTAACAGTGGCGAATGTGTAAAAAGCAAAGCATTCTACCAAAATAATGGGGAAGCGATTGCTCTCTAAGGCAGGCATTACTGCACAGATAGTTACAAGGAACTATTAGTTCAAAAACATGCTAGAAAAAGAAAGAAAATATTGCTAGGAATTAGTGCTTGAAACAGATTTCCTGTTTTTTCATGAAATAATCATGATATCATGTAAACATTTCATTAAACCAACTTTTATTTGCAAAATTAAAATAATGTTTATAATACAACATAAAACATTTGCTGGTCTATAAATTATAGCAAAATTGAAAACAAAGCTTAAAAGCGTTAACTCTGACGTTATACTACTAATACGTCATGTAATCATTGTGCAACTTACATTACATTTTTATAAAATTATTTTCATCTTCGGTGTTACCTCGATGGTTTCTCATCTAGCGCTGAAAGACGGTTTTGCCATTGTTGCTGTTATGTTTGCCTTGAAGAAGCTTCGATGTGATCACTGCTCATTCACTTTTTTTATTCATATTCTTGTACAGGCTTGGGCAAAAATTCAGATTAAAATGAACAAAAGTAGATACCATGCCACGCTATACATGTCATATGCTTGTCGAACGTTTGCTGAGCGACAGTGTTTTTTTAATATAAAGACTCCATTCACGTGTGTAGCACGTTGACAGGATGCCGCTGCAGCATCTATACCTTCTGTAATCTTTCATTTAGGGGCTGCACTCACCACGAAACCCGCGGGCGACAGCGCGAAACCAGGCAAAAGCCACCCGCCGCCACTGAAGCAGATGAGGAGCGAACAGTGAGCAGGTCGCGCCCCTTGCGGCGGCGGAGAGCGTGACTCAAGGAGAAAAGTTCCCATTGTTCACGCGGCGATTGAGAAGGCCGTAAGTATAGTGAACTAGAATACTTTCTAGTGGCGCGAACGACGACGCTCGGGCACGCCGATTTTCATTGATGCCGCCAGACGGCGCCACTGCAACATCTACTAGTCGACTTTTCAATGTTTTCTTGCAATAGAGCGACATAGTACCGATGCTTTTGTGCGCCTATTCAGTAAAAGTGGTGATTTTTTCCCTATGCCGACGTATGTGGACCTCCACCCATAATAGAAGGCGTTTCATTCGACATTATTCGGGTTTTCGCCGTTGCACTAGGGTGAAAGCGCTCTTATTTCGCTGGCGTCTGCTACTGCTCATGCGGGACGAGTTATCGCGCACTGTAAATCGTTACGGCACATTTATTTGTACGGGACGGGTATTTTTCTGAGCCCTGCAGAGCCCGCTTTATTACAGAGCCAACTCAACTGTCAGCAGCAGACTGGTAGCAGAGTGGCCAGGCATCGTGCGCACGTACGGGTTCTCGCATCTCTCCAACCACGTCGCAGTAACTGTCCTTTAGCCAATAATAATGATTATATTACGCTGCGCTATTCGGTATCCACTGGTAACCAGGAATTCTCATTTTAACTTGATATTTTTTTGCCAACTGGTAAAGTGAGGAGCAGCTTCAGGCTGATATATATATATATATATATATATATATATATATATATATATATATATATTGACAAAGTGGTCACCTTGGTGGTCATGAAAAAAACAAATCCTACGCTTTGAAACGAATCATCCAGTGATATTCTGTGGCGTCACCATTATTCTCTGTTCACAGCAACAATATCTGTTATAAATCATCGCTGTAAACCATGGTGCTAAAATCTTTTCATCATCTCATATGCATAACATACACGTAACATATACGAAGTGTCTAGAGGTACGTCCCATGGTAGAAGAACAAATGGTAGCGTAACTCCCATAGAAGCCTGCGTGTCGACTCTGAGCGAGGCTTTAGTTTCCCAGCGCCCTCTGCGAACTGTAAGGCACAACAAACACGTGACGTTGCTTGTGACGTCACAGTGACGTACTTTTGGCGGGGAATTTGATTGTCTTTTTATTTATGAACGAAAAACAAGGCCAACAACGACGGAGACAGAACGATGCTCGGATAAGGCAGAAAAATGGACACCGTAACTGTTCAGCCAACTTTACTTGACATGGATTTCTACTGTCAAGTTTTACGTTAACTGAAATGTTACGGCATCTTTAACCACCTTATCATAGCATCGTTCTGCCTCCGTCGTCGTTAGCCTAGTCTTTCGTCGCGCGTCATGTAAACGCATTCTGGGGCTTATTTCTTGGGCACGTTTGTGAACAAGGGCCTTCAAGTGAATTCGGCAAGCACATGGATAGAACCACATGGCTTGAGGCATTTCACTAAGGGCATAAATGAGTGAAGCTGCGCTGCACAAAGCCAGGCTTTATTAATTCACGATTACTTACATAGACGCTTCACGACAATGAAATCTAAGTGTAGGAGAGCGACCACCGCTCATTCGTCACGGTCTTCATGAAATCCTCGTGATAACAAAATGACCTGAGCGTAGGTCTCCAAACGAGACGCGGTGAGATTATAAAAGGGTAAAAGATCTTGCTAACAAACAAAGTATACATATCAGCGTCAAAGAACAACAAAAACAAACGAACGGAATAACGCTAGCGCTAGAACGCCAACCTGTAAGAGCTTAAGTAAGCAATTCAAATTGGGATTGCTAGTATTTAGAAGTTAATGCGTCTGAGAAGTGAAAATATCTACGATATAGCTTCGCTCCAATAAATCTTGCCCTGTTCATGATTCCCATATTTTACTCGCGCTTCATTTGCCACTGAAAGGAGTCAATGTGAGGTTACAAATTTACAACTTAAGCATTTAACATGTTCATGAGAAAGATCCCATTGACAATAGGAACATCACTGTAATAACAGCTAAAGCACGTTCAGCGAACGTTGGTGCGGTAATACGACGCAGTAAGCAAAACACGCAGCAAGGGGAGCGGAACCGAAGGCTTTGAGCAATGCGACACGCTTCTTGGGGGCAATAAAATCTCACCTTCACCGCTCAATTAAAACATGCAGCGATACGCCGCTCATGCAGACGTGTATCCGTAAAACAAGCCACCACTTTTGCGACGTGCCTGGGAGGCCGAGCCGAGCCGCCGAGCTGTGACGCAGCATTGTCCCATCGTCCGGAAATGCGCACATGCAGCGGCAATCAGTTTCTCATCGAGCACAGACAGTCTTCGCCTTGCAGTAAAGCTCTACCAAAACCAGCAGAATGAAATACTGACTGTTTGTTACAGATAACCCACTCTGTACGCAGCACGCAACGATGAACGTTGAACAGGGGCCGACGACGCACCCATTCCGCGGAGACAGGTTGAACCATATCTGAGCGTGTGAGCTTTGGGCAACTACGGCCGAGAGAGGCCGTTAGAAACAAGTTAAAATATTAGTAAAAATGTGACACGTTTTTTCTTGCGCAAGAAACAAAAACTGCATTCATTCCTGAGCGCGAATATTATGTTTACTTTCTAGTTCTTTGGAGTTCTGGCAGATCTTATTTTCTGTGCGTTAGTAATTTGCCTCACAGTTCGCAGGAGCCCTCATCATCGAGTTGATGCCGCTGGCAGTAGGCAGCTGCACGCGTTTTCTTCCTAGTTGCGCGACCAGTTGTACATTGACCTTGTACGTCCGACGTACCCATTCGGTTCTCATAAAGATACGACGGACGTCGATGTACAGGCTCATGGCTATATGCACGTCAAACGGTGGCCGCATTCCGCTTGCTACGCGTGAATGAATCTTATCCTCTATATCAGCTAGCCGCGACTCTCAATGAGGCGCTACGAAGAGTTCATCCGTTCTAACATAGATCACGGTCTTCACTCAGGATTGTGTACGGCAAGCATCGCTGTCACGCACATAGCTGCAGGCGATGCGACGTAATGCACCAACTCTACCAGCTGCCATCGAGATACGCACATTCACGAGCAGCTTTTGCTTCGCACTAAACTATTACCTCGATCTGCCCGTAATGTAGGCGAGCTACTTCTAGCATTTACGCTGTCTTAGGTCTTGCATCGACCTCCGAAGATCTAGCGCTGGCACAACACACACACCTCGCCGTGCAGAACATTCGGCTGTCCAAAGTATGTATATGCGCTGCATGTGAAATGGTATTATGCTCGTTCCTCACATGCAGACAGAGGAAACAGGATGTTTCTAGTTAAATTCTTCATTTAAATTCTACCTCAGAGCCGTGGCAGAAGACATGCCGAATCTACTAAAGGCCTACACAGCTACTGCGGCGAGCTGCACATCGACTCGTCGAGGCGAAGACCTACTGCACCGCAATACATTAGTGCACAACCGGAAAGCCGGAAGCGCGAATGCTCCGAATTCCCTACGAACAGCAATGTTCTTTGGTATTTAGGGGAAGACTAGACTAACGTGCTCAGCCTGCATCTTTTTCTCGCCGTTGAATTTTGCGTACATGTAGTTTAAACCCCCGCATGCTCGAGGTTATCGTGACCCGACTGAACGGCCGCGCAGCTTTGAAACGATCGGGATCGATATGCATGCATCGCCGGACTTAGGTACGCGGTAGAAAATGCGCGCTGCACATTTCGTTGCAGAAGCTGACTCTTGGAATTTTGCAGAGTGTGCTATGCAAGTGATCGCTGCTATAACCACGCATCCATGTTCTCACGGCTGGCCTACCCCGAGGCGCATAAATGTTCAACCGTGGAAGTATCAATGATCGAAGAGAGGACTCATTTTCAATATTGGGCGCGAAATCGATAGCTACCAGTGCTCAGTGTTAGAGAAGTTCTGCCTTGACCATGCACAATTCAGTGTTTCAGGTGTGGGCAGTAGCTATAAGAAGTTTGAACAGTTAGCCTTTCAAGTCAGCGGCGCCAGCGATGGACTGGCGGAGCGATTTTCCACGCTACACCGCTGTCTTGCTAGAAAGCCTACCTGCGGCGTTTGACATTCAGCTGCTTTTTGTGGGCCTCGTAATTGAAAGCAACGCCTTCAGAAACGCGTTGAATGTTCAAAAATGTGTTCACTTTAACAGTTTCACTCCAGGCTGTCAAAGCAGGCGGACGCTGATAAAGCAGTTGAGCACTCCAGTCGAAACCAAACATCTGCGTGTCGTTAGAGATCTGTAGAATCGCCTTCAGTTTTTAAAATTAGAATAGGTCACTTTCCGATCGCTGGGACATAAACCCTCATGACAGCGCTGTCACGTGAGTAAGGACCACACCAGACCGAAGCTTGTCTCATATAACATAGCTAACCAAGGTATACCTTACAGCATTGTGTTGATTTTTATGGTGCATAAGCGACTAATGCTGCCATGCACCAAGAACAAGGTTTAATGTATTCATTTTGTGTGTAATGAATTAAATGTTCTTTAGGATGTAACTTGTTTTGGAACATTTTTGGAAACCAAAAATGCAGGAAATTTGCACGTCTCTCCTAGGATCATGCTGGGATGGAAAGGGATCTGTTGCAAAATTGTACAAAATGTTTTCCTTTTATTTTCTCGAGTCTGATGCACATGTAAGATATGGTTTATTGTCAGTTTATCTCCACACTCCTTGTATGTTGGTTTGTCCTCTTTCATAAGTATGAGGCTGTGTGTCAGGTGTGGGTGTGTCTTTTGTGAGGATGACCTAAAATGTCCTCCATGATATGTTTTTGATGACTGCATGATTTCCATTCCTCAATAACAGGTTTGACAAAGTGTAGTTTGCTGTTTATTTTGATGTTTCAAAATTCCTGCCATTTCACTCTCAATTTTCTTTGTACAAGCTTCTTGGTATCTTCATGCAGCATATTCACCCTCTGTAATTTAACGTTGTGGTAAGGTAACCTGGTTATTTCTTTCATCACCTTTCAAGACAGCTGTCCCGCTTTCATAAAGTGTAGGGCTTCTGACGACAGGAACTCCTTGGAAGTAATAATGGGACCTATAATCATGAGCTATCTAAGGTATGCATATATATGCCCATCACTCAGTGGAATGGTGCCAGCACGCTGTTAGAACAGGTCTTGTGGTAACAACAACCATTGTCTGAGGTGTTCCTTTAATGGGCATTGGAGTGCCATGTAACCACAGGTACCGACAAAACTCTTGATTATGCTGTGTGATGATGCCGCCCTTGCATGCATATAGGTGTACATTTCAGAATCTGCAGTGCACCACTTTACCATTTGCCACCAATGTTTGTGCAAAAATGTCTTTTTCATGCATGTTAGCCATCATGATTAACAGACAGACCCTATGCACAAGCCAAAAGTACCACAAGCCAATTGTCACGAGGCCACACGACATGGCAGGAGCTGTTAACTCGAGCTTACAAAGTTATATTTTAAAATATGTTCCGGGATGTTTCAGCTTCGAGTAAGAAAGCTTACTCCAAGGCCATGGAGGCATGTTTGTACAGTTTGGTTAACGTGAGGCTTACAGAGGTCTATGCCAGGTTGTCTATCACATAACAGGGCAGCCTACGACAGTATGCTAATGAGTATGTCTGAGATAACAGAGACATGAATTAAGGAATTAGTAATTAAGTTTATAGCAAAAGGCATATAAATTAATGAGAATCCACAGTGGGATCTGTACAATAAAGCCATTAACGCTGGCGCATCATACCCTTACAGGTGGAGATTAGGAGTCTCCCTAATTTTTTGTCTGCTCAAGGCTTGTCATTTTCTTCGTTCTTCCAGGTGAGGAAGATGTGAAAATGATAGCATCGAGAATGCCAGAGACCATCGTTAACAAGGATGCTGATCCCAACAGCGTAAAAAGAAATTTCAGAAAAGATGGGTGACTAGTAATGCTGGCAACAGTTGAAGCTAAGTGGAAAGGCATGAAATTGAAATGCAACGTATGCAGAGATATGTTGCGAGACGACCAGTCTGTGGTGTGAGACATCTGTCTCCGTTAGTTTCATCAAGTGATTGGCCAAAGCAGATGGGGCTTGTGGTTTTGTGATAAGTGCAGTGTAGTAGCATAGATGCAACCTAGCCCATTAACAATTGGAATGCAGTAAGTGCATTGTTTTGTTTTTGTAAGATATTCATGGTTTCCATGCAAACATTGACAAATTTCTTCTTAGAGAATGTTTGCTGAAATGTGAATATAATGTGCAATAAAACTGGTGTTGTCTTGCTATTTACTTTTCCTTGTATACATTAGTTCTGTGAAGGAAACCACAGTCTAGAAGGAAAGGTAATGACATGCATTTTGTTACTTGACCCCGTTGTGCTGGCTCAGTAGTTACTTGGCTGCTGAACCCATAGATGCAGATTTGATTCCAGCCACAGCAGGGGCATTTCAGTAGAGGTGAAACAATAGGCCGTCATGCACCGTACGGTGTCGGTGCATGTAAAAGAACCCCAAGTGGTCGAAATTATACTGCAGCCCTCAACTATTGTGTTCCTCATAACCGTAGTTGTTTTGGGATGCTAAACCAGATATTATATATCGCATCATACTCTGAGTAAGATGCTATTTATGGTCAGTTAATCATACACAAAATGAACAATTTGTTTCTGCATGGTACAGCAGCTGTTGCACAATTTTATTTTAGCCTTCATGGAGAATATCACACTGGTTCCACATGGCCTTCTGTCGACCCTTGATATGTGTCACAATCACACACCCGAGTATGTATTTGTCTAAGGGCACCTGTACATGCATGGAGGGGACTGTTACTTTCCATTTGTAGGAACTGAAATGCATGATCCACACCATTCCTGTAATTCAACTGCCTGCTATTTGAACTGTCCAGCATTGATGCAAGTTTCAAAGAACTGCAATTACCAAATTAATCCAAGCAGGAAACCAAGCCAAGAACTGCTTCGGTTTCATCTTCAACAACTGTTTGAAAACAAAAATTAGCCAAATGTTGCACAACATAGATGAGAGGTTACAAAATTTAAAAAATAATGTATCCTACCTGTGGCATGTAGGGTTTCACATCCTAAAGTGACATATGTAGCTATGAAGAATACTGTAGTGGAGAGCTCCAGAATAATTTGACTGCCCGGGCTTTGTACTTTGTATTGACATCTCGCAGGAAACAAATGCAATTGCATTTCACCTGCAGCAAAGTGCGACTGCCATCACTGGCATTAAACATTACGACCTTGGGGCATGTAGCCGAATGTGCCGCTGAGATGTCGCAGCGTGTACATACATACTATACACGTCAACCTTTCCAGCATTAAAGCTGTCACATGCATGGCAGATATTCATGTTCACCTTTGGACTGACAAGTTTAAAAGTGTACAATTTGTGTTTGTCTAGCATGAAAAACAAAGGAAACTAAGGAAAAACGAAAACAAAATGAGCATAATATATTGAAAAAGCACTATCATTAACACATAAAGCATATTCGTTCCTTTATTAATGATAAAGTGGCCTTCACAAAGCCTTTACAAAGCATGTATACATGCATTTAGGAAGGTGCTGCGCCAGGCAGCTATTTTACAGAAACCTGAACCATTTCACCCGTAGTAATGCGCACCTCGGCGGTGTGGGCTGGGCACTTATTTTTCGGTCCACTCCAACATGCGAAAACTGCATCACGTGCATTCCCATTTTCCGAGTTTCGAGCTCTGTAGTGCAGTCTGATAACAAATTGTCGATGACTTATTTTCGTCTGACTGTTGCACAGCGCGTGTAAATAAATTACCACTGCATCTAATAAACACTGACATGCACGTGGAACATCGCCGATCATAAACGAACATACTGATGTCCGTCCGGATATTGACGCACTCATCACAGCACTCTCGTAAGACGTAATCCGTACATCACAGCATCTCACGGTAAGCACAAACCGCACGTATAGTTGTACAACAAACACAAATGACGCGATGCTTGGGCTAGAGACACGCCGGCGGTACCCAGCTTTTTCAGCGCCGCTTGTATATGTATGTAGAACTTGGCAGCACCAAACCTCAATGCGAGCAGAAAGCGATGCGTTATGTGACGCATCTCATCACAGATGCAAGTGAGGAAACTTTGAAGAATCAAAACTATGTAACGACCGTCGTATACTTTAATCCACATGATAACGAGGATCAAATGAGCGGGCGTGCGGGCCGCGGGCTGGCCGTCAACACCGCGATTACATGTGCTTGCACCCTACCGCGGTCCAACTCACGTAAACCTATAATCATGCGATCACGTAGTCTATCAGTCTATCACCTATTCTAGGCACTATTTTTGCCACTGTACTATTCTTTGTAATTTCACATTTCACGCATGCAGTATGTTCTACACACGACCGGCTTTATTACTTGTTCTACATACTTCTTGCACCTCGCACACCTCGTACCAACTTCGATTTGGCTACATATGGCTACCAAGTTGTTACCAACCACATCCAAGGTCAATGTACAACTGGTCGCGCAACTTGGAAGAAAACGCGTGCAGCTGCCTACTGCCAGCGGCATCAACTCGATGATGAGGGCTCCTGCGAACTGTGAGGCAAATTACTAGCACACAGAAAATAAGATCTGCCAGAATTCCAAAGAACTAGAAAGCAAACATAATATTCGCGCTCAGGAATGAATGCAGTTTTTGTTTCTTGCGTAAGAAAAAACGTGTCACATTTTTAATAATATTTTAACTTTTTTCTAACGGCCTCTCTCGGCCACTTATTATCCGCTGCGTAGTTGCCCAAAGCTCAGAAATGGCTCAGACCAAAGCTTTTTTCATCCGCGGGTGGGTGCGTCATCGGCCCCGGTTCAACGTTCATCGTTGCGTGCTGCGTACAGAGTGGGTTATCTGTACCAAACAGTCAGTGTTTCATTCTGCTGGTTGTGGTAAAGCTTTACAGCAAGGCGAAGACTGTGTGTGCTCGATGAGAAACTGATTGCCGCTGCATGTGCGCATTTCCGGACGATGGGACAATGTTGCGTCACAGCTCGGCGGCTCGGTTCGGCCTCCCAGGCACGTCGCAAAAGTGGGGGCTTGTTTTACGGATACACGTCTGCATGAGCGGTTATCGCTGCATGTTTTAATTGAGCGGTGAAGGTGAGATTTTATTGCCCCCAAGACGCGTGTCGCATTGCTCAAAGCCTTCCGTTCCGCTCCCTTTGCTACGTGTTTTGCTTACTGCGTCGTATTACCGCACCAACGTTCGCTGAACGTGCTTTAGCTGTTATTACAGTGATCTTCCTATTGTCAATGGGATCTTTCTCATGAACATGTTAAATGCTTAAGTTGTAAATTTGTAACCTCACATTGACTCCTTTCAGTGGCAAATGAAGCGCGAGTAAAATATGGGAATCATGAACAGGGCGAGATTTATTGGAGCGAAGCTATATCGTAGATATTTTCACTTCTCAGACGCAATAACTTCTAAATACTAGCAATCCCAATTTGAATTGCTTACCTAAGCTCTTACAGGTTGGCGTTCTAGCGCTAGCGTTAGACTATTCCGTTCGTTTGTTTTTGTTGTTCTTTGACGCTGATATGTACTTTGTTAGCAAGATCTTTTACCCTTTTATAATCTCACCGCGTCTCGTTTGGAGACCTACGCTCAGGTCATTTTGTTATCACGAGGATTTCATGAAGACCGTGACGAATGAGCGGTGGTCGCTCTCCTACACTTATTTTTCATTGTCGTGAAGCGTCTATGTAAGTAACCGTGAATTAATAAAGCCTGGCTTTCTGTGCAGCACAGCTTCACTCATTTATGCCCTTAGTGAAATGCCTCAAGCCATGTGGTTCTTTCCATGTGCTTGCCGAATTCACTTGAAGGCCCTTGTTCACAAACGTGCCCAAGAAATAAGCCCCAGAATGCGTTTACATGACGCGCGACGAAAGACTAGGCTAACGACGACGGAGGCAGAACGATGCTATGATAAGATGGTTAAAGATGCCGTAACATTTCAGTTAACGTAAAACTTGACAGTAGAAATCCATGTCAAGTAAAGTTGGCTGAACAGTTACGGTGTCCATTTTTCTGCCTTATCCGAGCATCGTTCTGTCTCCGTCGTTGTTGGCCTTGTTTTTCGTTCATAAATAAAAAGACAATCAAATTCCCCGCCAAAAGTACGTCACTGTGACGTCACAAGCAACGTCACGTGTTTGTTGTGCCTTACAGTTCGCAGAGGGCGCTGGGAAACTAAAGCCTCGCTCAGAGTCGACACGCAGGCTTCTGTGGGAGTTACGCTACCATTTGTTCTTCTACCATGCCACATCTGGGGATCTCTGATCCGTCCGGCTTTCCCAACAGATCCCAAGGCCCATATCGGAGAAAAATGCGTTGGGTCCGTCGGATGAACCCCACCGATCGGGTCCGTCCGCCGTATCCCGAAGAAAAACCCACCGGGTCCGTCGGACGTACCTTTAAGACCATTGATCGGGTCCGTCCAACGTATGTACCTTTAGCCACAGCCTAACATATATGCCAAAAATGCATACATGAGGAGAGCAGAGAAGTTTTGTTTAGGTACTTCACAAGGCTTCTCTACTGCTATTTTATTTTATTTGAGTGCATGGGACAAAAACCATCAACAATAAGTTGTTTTGTGAAATTATTGACTACACAAACAGTCCTAAGAGCATCCATCTGCTCACCTTCAGGTGCTTTGAATCTTGACATTGCGCTCGTTATTGCATTTTGTGAAAGAGTGCATGCGGGCAGTTAAGCAGTGATTTCAGCTGCAACAATTTGACAGTGGTCAGAGCACCCAAGTTAGCAGGTTTGCTTGGCCAGTAACATACTGAGTACAAGCTGTCTGCTTGAATTTAGGCTGAAGCAGGTTGTAAACACATTCTCAAGGTCAGCCACAAACTGGTGTCACCTGAAGGGTACAAAAGGCCTCTGTTATCCTTAAGATTAGTAAAATTAGCCAAGTTTAATACACGTGACTTATCTTTTTCTTTAAAAAAAAAAGATTAAAGCCTTTATCACAGTTAGTTTGAGGTAGGATAGAGAGAGCACAATTGTATACAGCTGCCAGCCAACTGGCTCACCCCAGGCAATTTTTAATTTTGAAGTTAAGTAATTATTTTTTCTAATTGACTAACTATTGCCTTTAGACAATAACTGGATTTGCAAAATTTGAGAGCGCCTTCTAAAACCTCCATTCCATTTATTTCCGATAAAGAAAGCCTCATCGTTTTTCCAAGCTGGTGCAGTGGTAAGACGCCCGACTACTGTGCCGGAGTTCCCGGGATCGAATCCCGGCCTCGGCGGCTGCGTTTCGATGGAGGCGAAACGAAGTGGCGTCCGTGTGCTGTGCGATGTCAGCGCACGTTAAAGATCCCCAGGTGGTCGAAATTACTCCGTAGCCCTCCACTACGGCCCCCCTTCTCTCTATCCACTTTCACTCCCACCTTCATCCTTTCTCTTACGGCGCGGTTCAGATGTCCACAGAGCAAGTGTGACAGATACTGCTCCTTTCCCTTCCTATGAACCAACCAACCATCTAAAGAAAGCCCGCGAAATACAAAAATCATCAGCCTGTATAACCAGTATAGCGCTGAGACTGGGCTGTTGAGTCACGGCCGCAGCTAATTTCTGTCACTCAAACCATGCACGGTTGGGAGCACCGCAATATCGTAACGCATGAATGCGTCAGTCACGTGATTTTTTTTTATTTCGCGGGCTTTCTACAGACGTGGGAAAAACTATGCACGTGAGGTTTTCCTTATCGGGAATAAATGAAATGGGGGTTTAAAAAGGTCCTCCACAACTTTGCAAATCACATTTATTTGAAAGCAATACTTAGTAAATTAGAATTGCAAAATGAAAAATTGCCTGCACCGTTTTTTTTATCGATATTTATTGTCTTGGGATATCAGTAGGGTATGATATGAAGATTGAATAAATGATTAAATAAATGGTCCAGCTAGAGATCCAAGGACATACCATGACTACGCGGAATTGAATTTAATTTAATCTCAGCTGTCTCCTTTATTGAGCCAGTGGTAGTATTCGAGATCACGCAAACAGTCGAAGCTTTCTTCCCCGAAGTCTTCCTTTTTTTCAGACCTGGTGCGCCAGGTGGCTGTTAGCAAGTGGTTTCTCTGGCTTATCTCAAATGGTTTATTTTTAACACTTGGCTGAAGTTAGCTTGGACACGCGGTATAAAATATGTCGGCTATCGTTTGGTGCTACAGGCTTATAGCAAGAATCTGCACTAAGCACAACTCTCTGCAACATCAATATTGCCCACATCCAGCCTTGGCTTCACGGGTTTGACGGTAATATATGCCGGAGGATAACCTGGCAAGAGTGTATAGGCACCGCATCAGGTGCCAGTGATGGATTTCACGCGGTATATCCTCACTTCTGCCATTGATCATATATATGTGCGTAGTCACGCAGCAGAATGAGATGCGGCTCGAAATGATGCTCACACACTGCCAATGTTTCTGTGAGAGGCTTTTCCTGCCTTCACAAGCTTCGTAAATTTCCACTTTGTGCGATGTTTGTTGTCCCTCGGAGCAGCAAACAAAGGTGACTGGAGCACCCGGATAGCCGCGCTTCGGTTCGGAGCAAAACAGTGCGAGTTGGTCTTTTTCCTGGCCATTTCGAACTGCGCATGGTGCTTTTGAAGAGCTGAGATGTCTTAGTTGCTGTGATGAAAGGCAGAACTGAAAGTTCGAGGGCAAAATCGCAAGAATGTGCAGACTGCACGGCGCGCCAAGCCTTGACTTCCCTTTGCGGAGGGGCACGCGGTCCTGAAAGCGTGGCGTGACATGGTCAATAGGGTCACGAAGAGTCGGACACGACTGAACGACTGAACTGAACTGACGCGGTCCTAGGGTCCTAGTAGCTACTAGTAGACGTAACTGCAGCGCCACCAGCGGCGGTCAGTGGCGGCCGGCGTGCAAGAGCACGGCCGGTCTCGAGGGAGAGAGCACGCAGAGAAACGCGCTCTCCCTGGAGACCGGCCGTGGCAAGAGGCGCCCATTTTCCTTC
Organism: Amblyomma maculatum; assembly: GCF_055883805.1. Taxonomy (NCBI): domain Eukaryota; kingdom Metazoa; phylum Arthropoda; class Arachnida; order Ixodida; family Ixodidae; genus Amblyomma; species Amblyomma maculatum. Next base: position 52,819,073 of record NC_139350.1, read on the forward strand.
CGTTCGCGCCACTAGAAAGTATTCTAGTTCACTATAGCCGTAAGAAAGAGCGCGCGCTCTCTCCCTCGAGACCGGCCGTGGCAGAACCTGGCAGAGGAAGAAAATCACGAACCATCGTAACGCATTTAAACAAATCGAGAAATAAAAATCAGAGTGCATTTTCGAAATACTAACCTCACTTTCAACCGAACGCCGCGGTACTTTTCCGAATCTGCCCACGATTTCGGCAAAATGCAAAGAAAAAGATAGGCAAAAAAAAAAGCTGCGATGATGATGATGGCCGGCTCGGAAGGAGGCTGCTACTGGCTAATGGCTCAGGGGCTCAGGCGCGGCACTGTAGGCGCGGATTGCGAAAGGGACGCGGTGAGATCGCGAGTACACACTTTTGCATGACAACGTAATTGCCTAACATTTTGCCTTTCAGTATGGCCATGGATCGCGATGCAGTGTCGTCGGGCTCCCATTGTGTTCTGCAATTGTTGTCGTAGAGCTGCGACATTTGTGTGGGTGCAACAGGCGAGGCTCAAAACTATCGGTCACCTGTGCGTGAGCTGCGATAAAAACCAATAAAAAGGGCAGGTAAGTACATGTCCATTTGGCTACATTAAAGGTAGTGACTAACGTTCTCCCTGAAGGAACGACTGTTGATGTCAGTCTTAAATGTGTATCGTGGAAGACGTGTGTATTGTGGAAGCTGGCCACCTGTGACTGGACCTTGTTTTGCAACATTTCTGAAATATTTTGTTTGTTGTAAATTTTTGCATGACATATATGTCTAATCTTTCTTGTATTTAAATCAGCATTTCGTGCACCAAAAACGTCCAGTACAGGTCATTGCTCCATAGAGTCAAAGTAACATTTTTTTTTTTTTTTTTTCTGTGCTCTGTACTATGCATTTTCTTAGATCTTTGTTATTTTCCCACAGGTCTATTGAAGCTCATTTTCACAGCCTGTACTAGGCATGTTTTCACAGTTTACTATTCCTTACTCTGCATGAGCCTTGCTTAAGGTCGATTAATCACATGCTGTAAAAAATGTGCTGCAAAAGTTCTGCTGGAGAAAGTAACATGTGTACTTACAGTACGAGAACGGTTTCTCATTTCCAAGAATCTTTGCTCTTTCATGGCTATATATTAAAGACTAGTCACTTTTATCTTTGGCTATTTTCTTGTGCCTGACTGTTTCTCTTGGTGCCCGTAGCAAAGCTGTGCTAAGCGTTGATACCTTGCTTTCAATTGATGCTTTCATTATGAAAAACCAGACTTTATGCCTTGCTTTTCGTACTTGACTGCTTTACCTTGAACACATTATTCAATTGATGCTTTCATTATGAAAAACCAGACTTTATGCCTGGCTTTTTGTACTTGACTGCTTTACCTTGAACACATTGCATATAGTGCAGAAGCTATACATTCCCACATTTCAGTATGTATGCATTAGCAGCCTATGTGCCTGCTGGAAACATTTGAATGTACACAATCTAGTTTTTCTGTCAAGACTCCAGCGCAAATATACACAATAGCAGAATCGTTACCGGTTCTTCACAGGTTTAATTGGAGGAAATAATAGTTTTGCATTCTGATTCTGAAGTTTCTGGAGGTTTCAAGAGATTCTTAACACAAAGCTTTTGTTTAGTACTTGGCCGACATAAGGTGGTGCTTCTTTGCACCACCAGATTTCAGCAGCCATCTGCAGTTTTAAAGCATGTACAGTTATTTCCAATATGAAAGGGAATACATTATGTGCATTCAGCAAACGAATGCCTCATATTTTCTCGTCCGTTCTTTGTAATCATGATCTCTTATACAAAAATAGCAATTTTTTTTTTTGTGCCTTATACCTGCGCATTTGCAGCATTTTGAGATTTGTTTGATAATTAAACTTATATATTTCATAAGCATTACAATGTTTGCCAGGTGTTCACGTTCTTTGCCCTAAATTCGCATGATTTAAAATTATTCACCAAAGAAAACTGCTAGTCCTAGCCCTAACAAGCTTTTCATGTAACTGTGGATAGTGAAGGAGTAGTCTTTTGTATGCAAGGTAGAAGTGCCAATAGTTCGCTCAACGAAATTGATTTTGGCCGAAGCCACCGGCTTCATTTGAGGGTACAATACGCACGATCTTAGGAATTTGTGGCTGGGCAGTTATGAAATTATTTAATCTGCATATCGTTCAGTTCAGCTATCAGTGCAATGGTAGTTTAGTTGGAGCTAGTGGTGGCCGTATAACAATCCCGCTTGTCCTCGGACAGATGCGGTCCAAAATTGAACACCTTCCAAGACAAGTTAGCAGACAGAGAACAAGCACGCATGGTGAGGTGATCCCAAGGATACCACTTAAAGGACTGTCAGTGTTGATTAATGTTACCTAGTCAGTGCTTTTCCCACTAACTTTAACTTGTTTTAACACTGTTTGGCAATCAAAAATGTTGCATTGCCGGAAGTGGGGTTTTAGTGATTTGTAAGTCCTGTTGGCTTCTTTATGGGCGGTGTTTGATGGTCCTACAATTTTTGTTTAGAACAGTTGCTGTTCTTTAAAATGATATTCATTTCTGCAGAAAAACTTTGTTGCAAGAGCGTGGGCACTGCAATCTCAAGATGGCAAATATTACTTGCCCAATACGCCTTGAATTGGTTTCTGCGGCATTTCTAATGCATTTCTGCTGCTGCCGAGCTTTCGGTCTGACATTACTAGAACTTGTTAAGTTAGTGCAGAAGTTTAGGAAAGGATGGCTGAAAGACTATCAAGACTAAGTACTGGAAGTTTCAAATGCAAATGAGCATTATTTGTGTAGTTACAGAGTCGTCAGTGTCCATAATGGATATAGGTACAACTGAAAAAATCATTGCCTGTCCAAATACTCTCATCAGCTGGAACAGCCATGGAAGCTGAGCTTTATTTTGAGATGAAGTGAACTAGTACTGGGATGCTTCCAACCAAAATCCTTTCTTTGAGAAGGCCGAATTTGCTTTGTCCATGCTGATGCTGCCCTGGTAGAACATAAAAGTTACGACGCATGCTCAGTACCTAAACATTATCAAAGGTAAACAGGGAACCTTATGTGAATAGAGACGATGATTCTCATCTTAATTATTCCAGCCGGACTTCGAAGGCGAAGTGTAAATGCTGCTTAAACTGCCAACTGCTCGCAAATATAATCCAAGAGAGCTGTACAGCACGAGTGTGTAGGCTGGCAGCAGTGCTACAAACCTGCCTAGAACTGGCGGTATGAACGGACTCTCTCCCACACAGTACTAAGAAAACTTGCAATCGCCATTACACATACTGATCATCAGGATATGTAAAAGCTTTTCTTTGCTCTAAAAATTAGGCGCTTAAAGTTCAGTATTTGATCTTTTTAAGATGTATAGTGCCAGTTAACGCTCAGTGTTGCCCTGCTTTCACGACAGGCTCAACTGCTTTAAATGAATAAATCGCATGCTTCCTGAGCAGAATAGTTTGATATGCTAATTGCTACCTAGTCTGCTAGTGCATATAGCTACACAAAATACAGACTTAAGTCTTGGAGCTGTGTGACGAATGTAGGGTAGAGATTGTCCCGCAAAGTCATACCAACTGCTTAAAAGAGTTGGTCCTATGGGTGGCTTGTAGTCTTCCACTTTTTAAGGTCATGTTGCTTCAATAATCAAGTGTATCACTTCAAAGTGGGCATCACCTAAAATTTTATTGCTACTTCATGTGCAAGCCAGGCTGAAGACTTGTTTTCTGATGCATATTCACGGGGTGCCTGTATTACTTTGCCAAAACATATTCTTGACTAGAAGATAACCATTCTACTGGATCTGCTGTATAGACACTGAATTTGCAAAAAAATTACACTTAAGAAGAAAAGGCTTTTTAATTGCGAATACTGTGCATTGGTCAGGTTGTTTTATGAAACTACAGATATCCTAGCCATAAAACTATCCATGGCAAATTATGAAAACTGGAAATGCCTAGAAGGACAATGCTTCAAAGGGCAGTGCAATTACAGTGGTCGTTTAATTTACTGAGGGAAATAAGAGGAAGTTTATTTGTGGGAAATAATTACTGGAATAAAAATGCAGCTGCTTTGATTTTTTGTGCTCGTTGCCCAGTCCATTACTTGAAATGGCTTCTACTTTTCTGCATTCAGCTTTCGCACAGCAGTTTATGACAAGTAATTTTTCCTTGAAGTTATGTGCTGTATCCTGTATTTTGCTTCTTTTGAATTTAGTGCCATGTGAAATAACCTAATGAAGCACTCAACATTTACAGTGTTCCAGTATTAATGTTCTGATTGTGTAGCTTCATGCTGTGTTCTTTTTTTTTTTATCTTCCTGCAGGTCATTCCATCAGACATGTGTGAGCAGATGGTCATCTTGGTTTCCCCTGCCTGTTCGACAGTACCGGTTGGATTCGGTGACTGTGCAGTTCCTTTCCACGGGCAACTGTAGCGAGCTCAAGTGCAATAAATAACATATTTTAATGCAATAACGTCAAAGGCCCTGTTATATAGAAAATCTGGTATTAGCATTGTTAGTTAAAAATCACAGGCATGGCTCTGGCTGGTGGTAGTTGGCCGTTGACATGGTCGTGCACTGATTATTTGTTGGGTTGTGTGACATTATGAGGCGACATGACACGGCTGAATGGGCAGGTGCTGCCAACTCGCGCTTTTGTCTTTAAGGTCAGAGGGCGAGATTGCACTGCAGCTTTCCAAGTTTCTTTGATCCCAAGTTAGACACGTACCCCCTTTAGACCACACCGGCATGCTCGTATGGCTTATTTAAAATGGGGAGTTATGTCTGCGTCGTGTGGTCTGTCAAATGATGGCATACCTTCCAACTCTTCCGGTTTGCACAGAAGACTTTCGATGTTTGACTCAACTTTCCGATGACACGATCATTGCTTTAAATCTTCCGACAGATGGTTTCTGCCTGCACAAGAAGGCTGTGTCGGTTCGGACTCACGGCGACGTCCTTGTAGGCAGCAAATTCGGCGGCGGCTAGCAGCGGTGCGCAGTCGCAGTAGATGCAGAAGTTAGCTGGCCTCGCCTTCAATCTTGAGTAAAGGGTGGCATCTAAGCGCACTCGGTGGGGAAGAATTATTTCTGCAGCTTTGCCCAAACATCACGCCTTCTGATCCTCCTACATTGCGCTCGGCCACGTGTCTCATGTTACTGAGCAGCGCTATGCACGTCGATGGCATGACAGCTCTTCTTTCGGAACAATCATGACCAACAACGGTCAAGGGCAGAACTGCGTGTAAAGGGGCTAATAATGGTTTCACATTAAACAAAAACGGTGCGCCGATGGTACTGAGAGAAAACGGCAGTGGTGCCTTGCTGATCAGTTTGCATCGACCACCTGCGGAGGTGTAGTGAGATCACTCGGCTGTGGCGTGGAGAGGTCTCCAGGACTCACCTTTCATGCATGCTGTTGCTGCTTGTGTTTTGATTAGCACTCATTGGACACTGCGTCCTGAACGTGCCGTCCCCCACCCCACCTTAGTGCAACTAAAAGATCTTCCGATTCTTGATCTCGCCAAGTTGGCAGATATCCGATGGGATATTTTGAGACTTTGTGCTAATGAGTGTGCATGGGATAACAGGTGCACAAGTAACACTACTGATTAGGCAAGTAGCAGAGTGAATGGACACGAACGATAAAGAGGAGTTGGAAAATGGGAGCCATTAATGCTGTCACGTCATATCTTTAAAGGCCGAGCAGGAGTGCCCCCCCCCCCCCCCCTTCTTTGTCAGACAAGTTGAGAGTTGGGGTCACGTGAGGCATACAAAAGCAGTGATGTAATAGCTGCATGTTCATAATTTGCATAATAGCCACCGATCAACTGCTGAAATTGATGGCTTGCTAGTACAAATTGAATTATGAGTTATTTGGCAGGAAGTTCTTAATTTTATGCTTATTTTGTAACGTCATGAATCACTGAAACAAAAAAGAATGATAGCTCGAAATTCGGTGTCCACACTTGCGTAAATTAAAATTATTTACACGAACGCCTATGCAATGAAACAACCTGTATAGTTAAGGCTTTCTAATGTCCCAGCTGAACTACTCTCTTTCATATCTGTGGCACTACAACAGATTTGCCTACAAAATGAAGGAATGTCGGCAGCTGTAACTGCTTTACAATGAACACACATAATGGGGCTGTGATTGCCGCCCACTGAGCTGTGGTGCATATAGGGACTCAATTTTCAATTTTAGTTTTAAGGTAAAGGTCAATGGCTCCAACCAAGTTCTTGGTTGGTTGGAGTCATTGACCTTTACCTTAAATTTAAAATCTTGACGAGTGACACTAGCACTGCCTGTCGCCAGAAAAAGTAAAACTAGGCAAAACAATCTTCATGCTCTCGCTTGCTGGTGGGCACTAGAAAACTGAACAGCAAGTGTGAACATGTCGACGGAGCCGATGGATGTAGCTGGCCGTTTTGCATCGATCCAGTCCAAAGGTGACAAAACAACACTTTGATGAGCACCTTGCCGGCATTTTCCTTCTCCCTGCTTGTACTTTCGTGTTCCTCTTGGATATCACCATGGAGCATGCCATGAACCTGGATATGATAAGGATTAGCTACAGGTGCACATTCTGTTGCAGATAGAAGAAAATTAACAAATTGTTTCATGAAATAGTTCTTTAGTTGATGGTAAATAAAGGTTTTCTTTTGCAAGACATGCTTACCATGCTCTATTCCATGTGATACAGTGCTCTGCGAATGACTTTAACAATGAAGTGACCTGTAATATGATTTTCGAGGTCGAAACCACTTCGTACAAAGGCACTTGATTGCACTAGCATTGCATTTACCCGAATGCATGACTACAGACATTTTCAGTTCTGGCTGCTTTAAGTTTATCTGTGCACTTTATTAAAGTTTTCAGCATGATTTCAATAAGGTGATGTCCTGGCACGGTTGCTCCGTGGTTAAAGCGCTCTACTGCTGAACCAGAGAACCCAAAATCGAATCTTGGCCACTGCAGCCGCTTTTCGGTGGTGGCAGGAAGCAAGGCACCCTTGTTCTGTGCGATTTCAGTGTACGGAAAAGAACCCTAGGCGGCTGAAATTTCCAGAGCCCTCCACTATGGAGTCTCTCACAGCCAGAGTCATTTTGGCACATTAAACCCCATAATTGAAACTAACCAGTAAAGTGATACTCATCCTGCTTGTGAATCTTACTATGAATGCCATGAATCTTTAACAACGGTGGAACCATTCAGTCCAGACTTGAGCAGCTACTTGCAGTGTTTGTCGATCTAAAATTGTGTTTTCAATCTGCGTAGCTGGAACATGCTATTTGAAAGGGTGATCGTAGTGAGCCTTCTCTTGGCACTCTCTCATGCCTGTATACCCTGCATATGCAGATTGGAGCGTGCCATAGTAGGATGCAACTTAAAAAAACAGCTGTTGCTAACCATGCTGCGACTGCTGGCGCATGTGTGAGCTATGAAGATGGTGTTTTGTACAGTAGCTTATATCATACAACACATGGCACCCAAGCTTTTTTCTTTTTTTTTTGAAAGAATAAAATTTTGGTGCCAGCTTGGCCCAAATTGCTCAAATTTCATAATGTGGCAGCATAAGGCAAGGTAAGCTTTGGGACTCAGTTTAGCATAGCACTCACATCACTGCAGTAGACTTCCTAACATGTTGTGCAGAGCAATCATGATTCTTAGAAAATGTGGCTTCAGTCCAGCTGGCATCTCCATTTATCAGAGCCTGTACAGAGTCTGCACCTTTCCACCATTTGTTGAATGTTCACTAATTTAAAATGGCTTAGAACAATATGAACCGTATTTATTTTTTTTTACTGTAGTGCAGACCCCTTTTTGTTATGTTGTACACTTCAGGCATATCATTCCTTAATGACTTGGGCCATTTCCTTGAATAAATTCAGGTCAATCCGTGCATTTGCTATTTTTGGTAAGTACTATACTTGTGCACAGCCGGTCTCGATGGAGAGCAGACGCTCTTTCTTGTGGTCTTCTCAATCACCAAAAAAGCAATGGGAGCGGTTCTCTTTTCATTACGCTCTCCACTGCCGTAAGTTGCGCCACCGGCTCACCGTTCACTTTGCACCTGTTGCAGCAGCAGCGGGTGGTTTTTGCCTAGTTTCGCGCTGTGATCCACTGGTTTCGTAGAATGCGCAACGAAATAAAAGAACGCATAGTGTAGTTGCTTTAGCTGCACGTCTCCAGTGTATTCCACATGTGAATGAAGTCTTTAACAAAATCTGCCACTTAGAATCATCAAAAAGATGAATCATCCTTCTTCAAAAATATCACGTGCATATATGACAGCTACTGCTCTCTTAAATGCAGAAGATGGTGAATTGATTCATTCTTTGCAAATATTCATACTGGGCTGACAAATACTATAAGTAAGCTTGTTAATTCAAGGTTAGATTGGTGGCACGTCTATGTGATTTAGCGCAGCAAAGAAACTTTGGCTATTAGAGGCGCTACAATGGAGGTCCTGGAAATTTCTATCACTCAGTGTTCTTTAATGTGCACTACATTGTGTAGAAGACGAATGCCATGACGATATCGCTTTCATTGAGATGTGGCCGCCGCTGCTGGGATCGAACCCAAGACAAATGAAAACCGAAGCTTTTCAAGTTTGCGCTCCTAGATATCGCCCTGTAAAAACATTAGGACGACTACGGCCATGAAATTTCGGTTTTATTGACAGTCATAACTTTATATTCTCTAATATGCAAGCTGGCAATTGCTGTCAAAATTAACCTAAATTTCATGGGCACCACATTTTTTGCGAGTTGCGCATAGCTCATTCGAAAATAGCTCTTTTAAATAACCTGTAGAAATAACAAATAATAATTTAGAAAATAAAGTGCCTCTGAGACTAACATGAGACTTCTGTTTAGAACTGGAAATGCGGTTTCTCCCATGGAGGGTGTGCTTATTTATATGTTTTACGTTAAATAAATCCCTTATGCCCATATGGAGACGCTACTGGCGCATTAAAAGCTCTCCAGCGCAGTCAGGTGCTCGGCGCCGAGACTCTCCCCGCAGGCGAATTGCTTTCAAAGCACTATGTCATTATGATTGCAACAACGTTAGAAGCATTCCCCCCCCCTCCCCCCAAATGCACACACATGTGCACACATGCCGTCCTTGTGCGTGAACGGCGCTAGCTGAAGCGGAGCGGTGAGGTGGTGGCGACCCTACCGAGATGTGGAAACATTGGGGAGGCCGTAAGAAGAACCATGCTTTCCCTCGAGACAGGCCATGACATGTGTTGCTGCGTGGGTAACCAGCCTAGTCTGAATAGAGAGGGCAGTGCATGTACATTTTTTTTTATCTTGATGAAAGCTTGAATAAATTTTCATTTGAAAGTTAGCATTCATAGCAAAATTGTCCTTCTTTGTCCTCTGTTTTTCACTGTGGTTTTTTCTTGAGTGAAAGGGAGTGACAGCAGAATAGTGCCTCTACTGCCAGATCAGCTTTCAGTTAGTGTTGCGTTTGTTGCCTTACACAAAAAGATGCTGTATATAAAATTTCCTAAGAGTAATTGTGGCTTTACAAAGTTCAGGTTTACGTGCCAGCCATATCGGTTTGTACACTATATATTACAGCCAATGCCAATGCTGCAGGTGAGTTGGCATAGCCCTACCACTGTTCTACTGCAAGAATGAATACATAGAATGGCATGCAATATTCTCGCCATGGCAGCTAGGCTGGATGTATTGAAAGTGTGTTGTATGTGAATGAAGAATTACAAGACACAAAAAAAAAAAAAAAAAAAAAAAAAAGGATTTAAAGTAGACAAGTCTTTTTTGTGCTGTGTATTCCTCCATTCACAATACACTAATTAGCATAGAACCACTAGCTGTAAGCAATATTCTAGGGTTCCTAAAGATGGCACCTAATCGTGTCGCTAGGCCCACTGCTGGAGTCTACACAAGGAGTAGCATTGACTGGGTGGGCCAGTGGTTGCCGATGTAGAGACGGGCCGAAAATAAGAATACTCATTTATTAATGCAATAGCTTACAGTCCATATGAACAAAAAAACACGGTGTTGCAAGGAAATTTCTTGCTTGGTAGAGAGGTCAGGTCATGTATATGACCAAATGCTGATTGGTTGGCAAGGAGTGTGATTTCACAAGACCATGTGACGTGACCTCCCCAGATTGGGTGCAATCTGCATTAATTCACAGAAGTTCCATGCCAGTTCTAAAAGTTATGAATTTGACTCTACCTTTTTTATGCGCTGTGCAAAATGATGCAGGCAAACTGTCACAGAGTCAGTGGGTACTTCGAAGAGATAACAGCAGAAACCAAGAGTGTGCGTATTAAGGCTGTTGCTGTTCCCATCAAAATGTGTCACCAGTTGCCTGTCAATTAAAAAGAGTTCACTTTTAAACTCCACAACTTGGGCTTTCTGTTGGCAGGCAGTGGTGGAAGAGTGATTGTCAGACATTTACTGGCAGGCATGGGTAGACTAACGGGCGAAGGTATAGACAAACGTCAAGCTTGTAAACAAAGATGGTGCTGCGATCGGCAGCGACATGGGGGTGTAGGCAGAAACGCAGCGTGCCTACACAGCGCTAAGCGATGCTGCCTTCGAAACCAGTTCGCGCATGCAAATATTCTGAAGCGTAAGCTTCGCTTGTGCATATAAATGGTTTGACGTATGCCTGGAAAATAGTTCAGCACTTATTTCAGCTGAATACTGCTGGAATTACTCGATGAAGAACTGCATTGACTTCCTTCACCATGGCCTCAACAGCACGCGGCTACGGTCAGCGGCTATAGTGATTTAGATGTAAACGATAAAACGCAATGAATAAGAAAAACCAATAGTCAATCCGGCCTCCTGGACTACTTATCACTGAAAAGGAAACAGTCCACAGCTCTGTGAAATGCACCAACTAGCCTAGCGATTGGTTTTCCCGGGCCTATTGCCAACACTGAAAGGAGGACAATGATATGAATGACTGGAAGTGTGTTTTTCATATGACGACTGTTTTGATGGGCTTTCCGCTGCTCCAAGTACCTTCACTTTAATGAACAATATTACTGGCAACTATAAGGAACTAGAAATCATATTTATAGGTCACCTGCAACTTACTTGACAGAATTTTATCGAATAAGAAGATCTCAGTATTTTAGTTCTTTGTAACATTCGTTATGTAGTGCGCTGCCAACTTGGAATATCCTGGTCAATAAAAAAAAAAGTTTCACATCTGTTTCATCGTATAAATGCGTCAAGGCCATTCACAGATTAATGTATGCGTGAAGGATTTTAAGAATGCTCTCATTTTGTTCTCTTTGCTCTGTTGGAGAGGTGCTTGAGCGCAAATGCAACATTCTCCACAATCGCTTACAGCAAAATTTAAGCGATTTGCTGATTATTCTTTTAATACGCTTGGAACATTTTCATTAAAATGCGAGTCATCTTATTCTGCTTATTTTGCACTCATAGCCGAATCAACTTTGGGACATTAAACTCTATATACGATACCATACTTAAATATATCCTGCTCAATCAAGTTAGGCTCTGTTTAGAGAAGGCTCTGCTGCCTACTTCTACGAGAGTAACAGAGTTAGGCTGTACGTGGATATTTAATTCGTTCGTCAAAATCTTAATGACCTTCTAAAAGAAAGTTTAATAATCTGAGAAATAATGCTGTGTAATTTTGTCCAGATCCTATGTTTACTTGCTTTCTAGGGCCGGGGATGAATAGTCACTCGTTAAAATTCGCGAAAGTGAAAACAGAAAAAAGATGTACTTCACAAGACCGGGCCTGTTTCGGCAATATTGCGTAGGAATGACCGCTCAAAGTAGCTGCAGTTATCCTTCACAGCAGCAGCTTCTGCATCGTTCTTTGTACGAACATATACACGGATAGTACAGCAGGTGAATAGGATGTCGCAGCGCAGCTTTCCTGCCTTCATATGCACACGGAGTATCGCGTCAAAAATGTTATGACTTGATAGCTACATACAAAAAACCGTGCATAAGCTGCACGCGCTTGCTATTGCGCTCTTTGTCATGCGGCCGAAAGTCAACCATGAAAATTAAGAGCTGCAAACGAACTGATCAAGTTTCAATGCAGAATTGCAACGCATGCACGTTAGCTGCGAAGGCAATTCGTTGCCGAAGAATCTACTTATCGTGCTCGACGCCACTGCCCTTCGCTCTCATATTTATTCGACCGCAAGAAACATGTGAAAACAGGTGCCATTTTCTTTTTTGTTCCTTGAAAACACAGCAAGCACTGCACATCCAATGCAGACGGCTCTGGCTTTTGCCTACACCCCGAAAGTTACTGCTGTCGCCAGCGCCGCCACATCTTCACTGACGTCACGGGCTGACTCTTATCTATAGGCTGACTAGCATCCTTAAAACAAATCGCTACTCTAAGTGGAGGTACCTTTTTGTCCTGTTCCCCTACTACCTCAGGATTAACTGATTTGCTGGCATCAGTTGAACTCTCCTGATCTTGGTAGATCAACTTCCGAGAAAGTTGTCGCGCTTTAGCCAGAGTTAAAGCCATCACTTGGGCTTCGGTGTCAGTGAAGCCACAACCCTTTTCATTTAGCAATGATTCCGAGCTCTTCGAAAAAAGATAAGGGTAGCCTTCGGGCAGACCCTTCGACACCACCACTACTGTGTTTAGTATGCCAAATGGCACCTCAATTTTAACATTAGCAACTGGCAGACAAACCGAATCTTCACTTACTGCCTGACGTATCCACGCACACTCCAACACATAGTCTTCTTTTGCAACAAATTTAGGGTGAACTACGTCCATGGTTGCGGCCGAATCTCTGAGAACTCTGCACATCTGACAATTTACGGTGTACTCCTTAGTGTACGGTTTCAGGAGGCCGTTGTTACTCGGGTGGTCTCTCACTGAGGTGAACACCTGCCTTTCTTTCGTACAGTTTCACGCGAAATGCCCTGGCTCTTTACATTGTTGTAACAATGTAACAATGAGGGACATTATTGATGTTTTTACTGAGTGTGGATCTGGGCTAGAATTTACTGTTGAAGAACCAGTGGACGATCGGTTACAGTTTTTAGATTTATTGATTCAGTTCGGTGAGGATCATGCTAGTTGGAATACAACCCGAGATCGGTGAAGCCCTTGCTAAGTTCCAGTTCGGGGCATTCCAAATTAGTAAAGAATGGTATGATCAACACATGCTTGTTAAATGCATTGAAGAAATCTGGCTACCAAGGCATGGGCAACAGTTTTGAAAGGCAATTGACAAGAATTGCAAAGGGCGGTTATCAGAAGTCTGTTATTAATGAGGCCTGTTGCCGGTTACTGAAGAGCCTTAAAAGAACGCTCAGACAGAAATCTCTGCCCTGCATGGGTGAGAAGAAGAGGAAGGTTGCAGTGGTACCTTATGTGCACAGAATTTCACATGGCCTCAAAAATGTTGGCAAGAGGTATGGTGTTGATATAGCAATGACCGCCCAGCTCAAGATGAAGAGGATTTGCCTGGCTATTCAAAGGGAAAGAGAATCGAAGAAGCAAGAATGTGGGATGAAACATACAGACCCATTTGTCAGATGCAAGACTGGTGTTGTGTACAGGTTTCCACTCTCTTGTGGAGCCTGTTATATAGAACAGGGTGCTGTATTAACAAGAGACTACTGGAACACCAGAACAACTTGGAAAGTGACAAGGACAAAACATTTCTGGTCTCACATTACCATTCCTGTGGGACAATGAAGAAGGAGAAGAAGTGTACTCCCCTATTTGACCAGGTTGGGATTTTGTATCGCCACAAAGAAAAGTTGATGAGAGAACTAGTTGAAGCATATTTTATTTTAAGGGACGTTAAGTGCGTCAGCAAGACTTCTCTTGCTCTTTCAAGCAAAGAGATTTCTTTTTTAGAGTGACTTTTTGTGTAGCATGTGAACCCAGGGGTTGTTTCACGTGAATGCTTCATTTTCGTCATATTTGTTTTTATCTGGGCCTTCGAGTAAAAGCATAGGCTGAGTTGTGAGTCAGCTCTTGTCCTGTGGCTTCCTTTTATCTTGTCCTGTGTCTATCTGTTCGTGCTGTTTAGTTAAATCTCGTTACGAGAGACACTGTAACAAGAGACACACGGTTATAAGAGACATTTATAAATGGTTTGGTTGGTTTTCCTATGTCTGCCATGTTAACAACATTGCATACAAAAGACACGGTTACAAGAGACACTCGGTTACTAAGGACAACTTTTTCAGGTTCGTGGAGTAAATTCTTCACTATTTAGAAGAGGCACAACCCAGGTGTGCCCATGCAATGCATTTGGAACGTACCAACTCGTGCATGATGCACTTCAGATTCCCTTAGCTAAATTCTGTTCAATATCAGTGTCCTTTTTGTTGTGTATGTCAGGAACTGAGGAGTGCTTCCCCATGATTGGAGTCAAAGCGGCATTGCATTACTGTTACCTACGAAGCAAATCAAAATGCATGAATGACATTCAGCATTTTTAACTCCTCACTGTTCAAATTCGATCACAAGATGAAAGCATAGACTCCTGATGTCTTCCTCTTTGTGAATCATCTGAGGGTGACAAGCCTGTAAGCATCTGAGGGTGACGAGCCTGAAGAGTGCCTCAAAGGTATTAGAGCAATAGGAAGGCTTGCAAAGTGAAGTGCTTTACCTCAAGAATTCGGGAAGGAATACACTTTGCATTCACAAAAATACATACTAGTATGAATAACTTCTTTAAGCTTTCGTGAACAATTTACTGTTAATGCATGTGAATGCATTTATATACTGATGTGCAGTAAACTGATCAACACAGTGCTTTTAGAATCTTTGGTTACAAGAGACCTTGCTTACAAGAGACTTGTTTTTCAGGTCCCTTGAGTGTCTCTTGTAACGAGGTTTTACTGTATTAACAATGTACGGTCATGGTGCTGGCAGGTTGTACTAGCTAGCAGCTGACATGGCCAAGCACCGATACTTCGGTGGTCAGTGCAACTTAACGAGATCACTTATCAGAAAGATGGGAGGAGCTGCCAACTCTGGTTGCTCATTTGGGGTGGGAAGGTGGAATAAGAATCAACCTTCCACTATTTTTGGATGACAAGTCAGGCACTCTCAAACGGCTTGGTTAAAGCGGAGGTTTACATGTTGGATGGTCGCCTACATCCGGTAGAGGGATAAGGTGACAGTTTAGTACTGTATGCTAATAAGAATGTGTGATATATTAGAGGCACAGATCAAGAGATTGGTGAATAAGCAAGCGAGGACTACATGTATGCAAATGAACTGTAAGGGAAGCTGCAGACGCTATATAGTCATATGCTTAAAAGAAGAGCTTAAGTGTCCCCAGAATTTGCTATCTTCTACACAGTATCAAAGATAAATTCTAGAACAATGCGCAAAGAGACAATTCCATCCAAATTTTGCTTTTAGTTGAAATGAATTTTATGGCTCTTTCTGGCTGTGATGATCTTTCACCAGCAGCAGAAAAAAAACACACACACACACAAAAAAACTCATAAATTGGATTTCAAACTTTCCTTGACACTCAATTCAAGAGTATGCCACCAAACTGATGACTCCATGATCACCATATGAAAGTGAAAGGTGGTGTAGCCTAGCCTCAAAGGTGTGCAAAGAACGTTTTCTTCTTGTGGCCCACCTAGGCCACTGCTTTGCTAAAAAAGGGCCACAAATGGGCTTTACAGCATGATATAGATTTATACCCATGTCACACGGGCACTGTAAAGGCATTTGAATAAAAAGACACCTTACTAAAAAGAGTTTCATCCGCAGACACACGACAGAGTTCAATCGCCTTTCCAGAAGCGGTCTTTTTCGTAAGCGGAGATCGCCAATCTCTTTTACGGCTGGAAAGGAGTATCCTCTAGCCCAGTGGACACCAATGATTATCTTTTAATAAATAAAGGAAGCAAAGAGGAAATTTTGTGTCACATTTATACATTATAAAAAAGTTTTACGCTTCGCAGAAGGTTAACTAGGCACTATAATGTAATTTTTCTGCAGCACTCTCGTAACCAGTTCGAAGATATCACGTGGCGACGCTAACCGCTGATGCGTATTTAACATTTGTAAACATACTGTAGCTAAATTTACTTTTTCACTTTTGATAGCGCCTTCGGTAGGAAACACTAAAAGAGATTGCTAGCGCCGTGTGTCTGCTATGCAACTCCTTTTGAATAAAAGACTTTCAACTCTCTAAAAGACCGGTTAGGTGAACGAGTTTTTGCTTGCTCGTGTGATACCAGTATTAAATTTTAAAGTGGGACAGTATGAGACCCTTTCCACAATCATTTCATCCGCCCCCCCCCCCCCCCCTAAAAAAAGAAAAAAAAGTTGTGCACTATTGTGAGGAAAAGTTTGCCCTCAAAGGAAATCAGTTGGTATCCGACTGCACCAGGGATCAAACTCTGCACGAGGCAGATGCTCGAACCACTAGGTCATCACTGTGCACCTCAGTTTGCTTACAGAAATGGCCAGTAATGATGACACCCATATTTCATTTGTAGAGATTTTTCTAGTTTATAAAACCCTTGTTCAGGAGAATATGCACCCATCAATGTGGGGCTCTGAAACAAAGAACTGCTAGAACTGCTAAGCTATACTGTTGATTAAACTACTAGACAGTGCTGAGGAGCAGAATTCTGAATGATCCATAACAAGACCATTGTGTTGTATAGTCCAGAATGAGATCTCATTACTTCAGGGCCTTGATCACACTATGCATCAAATCGTGTATTCTGTAGAACAACGGGCATTCTCGTTCCAATTGCCATTTTTGTTGGCAAGTAGGTGATGATCACATCAATACTAATTCCATTATTGAAGACGTATTTAAGTTTGAAACTGCAGAAAAGACAAAAATGCAGACTGCTGCTAGGTGTGCAGAATTTCTGTAGCATCAAAACTGTTTCGGGTAATAACTATTAGTCCGATTGTTTTTCCACTTGTGATAGTATGAATCTTTCTTTTTCAGGACTTCAAGTATAGCTTTTGTCATCCAAGGACATATACCATGGTCGTAGTTACGCCTAGTATATGTGTAAGTGGATCGATCAATGACGCCTGTGATTTTTCTCACCAGATTCTGATATTCAATATCTATGTCGTCATCGTGCACGCCTTCGAAATCAGTGCACTGAAGCAGCGATCGCACTTGAGCGTAATCAATTCGGGTCGTACATTCTTTACACTGCTTGCAAGGACAGCGCAAAGGGTCACAGGGATAAAGAACAAAGACGGGATTGTGGTCCGGGATGGCAATGTCGCAGACACCAGCAAACACATTTACGTCCTCGTTGCAAAGACATGGTCAATCAGAGAGGCGGATTGGTTAGTGACTCGAGTTGGCTCATCTATAACATTTGTCAAGTTAAAGGACTGTATCAGCAAGAGGTAACCACGGCAATCATCTTTCAACAAATCAATGTTGAAATCACCACAGACAATCAAAGATGATTTATTCGTAGCAAGTGATAATAGCGTGGTTTCCATTACGGAATAGAATTTGTTTAGACAAGCGCTAGGTGGGCGGTAAACAACACCAATGATGCCACACTTCAGTTCAATGACCCCCCCCCCTCCCAGAGTATACCTGCTTCATAACTAGCATTGCATTGACAAAAGTAATCGATCCCTTTTCGAACAAAAAGTGCGATGCCACTACCACGTGATATACTATCCCGCGGTCGCGAAAGGAAGTTGTACCCAGGAATTTCAAGTTTCACCTTGCTTGAGCAATGTCTCTGTCAGCGCAATAACATTGTAATGATACGAGTAATGTCACAGATAAAAAACCAAACGATCCAGGTTTTTCCTAGCACTACGGATGTTGCAGAGTAACACAGATACCTGACCGCGCCCAAGCCATTTGTTTTTGATTTCAGCAGCAGTGTAAGTCATTCGGAGATACATATAGCGATTACAGGGCAGCTGTATTTGTTACTGTACCTGGGCAAGGTCAGCCACCTGCAGTAAGTGCGAGTTGTCTGTTTTGCACATCAAGATTTTACGTTCTATGACCCAAGCATACTTCCAACCTTTCTCTTTTCTTTCCTTCAAAGCGTGGCCCAGCAGCAGTTTCTTTGTCAAGCACAAATGCTTGTTTACACAGACTGGTGAACTCTTTTCTTCTGAACTGTTGAAACCCAGGTGAAATGTATTTAGTCTGTTTTTTGGCAGCTTTCAGCATTTTGTCTCTAGTGGTATGGGAATGAAATTTGACTACTACATTTGCATACCTGCCAGGTTCACAGAAAAGGCATTAGGAAGATCTGATCGGACCGGGGAGGAGGAGGGGGGGACTGAAGGAGTTACTAGGCATTTATATTGAATGAGTTGTTTTTATTTGGTTCAAAAGAGCGGGAATTGGGTGGATTTTGTTTGAAAACCACTGACGTGCCACATCACTGCTCACTGTTGGGGAATCTTCAATATGGCAGACGCTGCCCTTTTCAGAAATTCTTTTGAGTACTGCCGAGAGTAACAGTGTTCGCCCCTGTGACATTTAGCCAAAAGAATGTGACCGAGGGTTGTGTCAGACATGGATGATCTGAACTGGGCGCGATTTTTTTTACAATACTGAACTGCCTCTCACATTCAGCATTGCTGTGTGGTATACAGAGGATTCCAAGCATTACTGCTGAGATACGGCTAAATTTCTTTTGCCCATCTGCGCCTTTCAGCTGGGAGATGGCGCTCCACTGCCTTTCAGTACGTTCCTCTTGCAGCACATCTTGGGGAATGTCAAATGCCTGAAGTTTGACAAATTCCATTTCCAGAGAATTCAAAGCTTGGTCTTTCGACTCTTGCTGCTTTAGTGGCAGTAAGACCGGAAACCACTCCACAAAGAAAAGTACATTCTGAAAGGACATAGTGTCTATGGATTTCAGATCTGCGACTCTAGGATTAATTACTGCATTGTCAGCCAAAGGAAATTTGAGGCGAATATAATCGCAGGCAGCGATCATGTACTTCCGAACAGCTTCATAAAATTGTTCTTGCTCACTTGGCTTGAGTTTCTGAACAATGCGCTTGGCTTCCAGTCCCACCACAATGTCTTCATCCTCCTTCTGTCCATCTTTGTCATGGTAATCAACTGTAAGTAGGTCCTTGTGTTCCTTTAGAAGGCGTGGCTGCATAAACCTTGAAAGGAGGTCTTCAAGAAGCCCAAAAAGTAAAGATTGCAATGCGTGTATTTGAAGAGCTTGAGAGTGCAGCCGACAGTTCAGTGTCTCAAAGACAGGAATGGTGTTATTCAAAAAAAGACAGCACGCCTAGTTCAGGTCCAAGCTCAAAAACTGAAACAGCCTCTCTTCACGTTACTGCCATCCACGGCAACTGAAAACACACTCTTTTTCAGGGCACTCACCGTGCTCTCTTGTGCGTGACGCGCCATTTCACCAACAATTGCTGTCGTCTTGCTTCTACAACATGCGCAGCGCTTTGCAACGTCAGACTTTGGGAACATTTTGCGCAACAGAGGTCCCACGTGCTCAGAGGCGCTCAGCGGGTCATTATGTTCCAACAGGACATCGGTAAACAAGTACTCCGCTCAGATGACATCGCTGTCGTCTTGTGCACCGAAGAAATCTTGGAGACTCTGTTGCTTGTCTTGGCACTCAAGGTTGCTTGAGTGTCTCTTTGACGAAATGTGCGTAGCCAAGTCCACTCTGCCGCCGTGCGAGATGCTGATGTCACAATTGCAAACTGTGTAAAATGCATGATGCTCGCCTTTCTGAGATGGCACAATACATCCAAACTCAGCAGTATACTGCCTGAGGAAGACCTGAAGATATTTCTTGCGCTCTTTGCTTAGCGCCATGGCCGAAGACTACGTTAAAGCAGTACTAAACAACACACAATGCACGCCTCTTGGAAACTGCACTAGACCATGCAACTGAGCTGCCGAAGGTAACAAAGAACACAAGTAAACACGAAAGTTGCCTAAGCAAAACCGGTGTTAGTGTAGAAACATTATAGGCAGAAATTAAGCCACTGGAACTTTAGACAAAACCCGACCTTAGCGCCAAGCCTGAACCGCCCCAAGCGGTGGCGGCGCTACAGTCTCAGCAAAGTGAAAGTAGTTCTGGCAGTTTTTAACTACTGCGCTTGGCCGACTATGCTTTTTAGACCTTTCACTGATCATGATGTCAATCGGTGTCAAATGGTAGGTAGCCTTGGAGCTATGTGGCCAGACTAGAAAAAGGATTTCGCCAAACGTGGGAGCGTTTCCAGGAGATTTGTGTTTTGGTCGTACAATCATACAAAAGCATCAAGATTCGGGAGACCTGGCAGGTACGCACTTGACTCTTTTTGTTCATCGATGTGAACGACATCAATGTCACTCTCACTGATTTCAATTTGCAAATGGCGTGATATATCTGTCAAAGCAGCGACAAGGTGTGCACCATGGACTACAGGAAGCCTCACTGATTTCTAGATTACTTCTCCTGCTGTACTGCTGCAAGTCAATCACCTCTTTCTTCATGTCTTCTAGTTCTTTCGAGAGGCGATCATTGTCCTTTTTTACTTCTACACTTTCAGCTTTAACATTTTTCAGTTCCATTTTTATTTCAACTATTTCTGCCTTAAGCTCTCCAAAATTGTGTTAATGAAATCTATGGATTTCCGCACTGGCTCAAGCTCATCTTCAATCACCTTTTTGAGGGCCTCTTTCAGCTCTACCTGACTGGTTTCAAAGTGTGCTGACAAGTTAGCAAGTGCTTTAACGACTTCCTTTATAGTCGAAGGTGCCTTGTCTCCCATCATGTCATGTACAGACGGAGCAGTCCAAGAGCCGCTATATAGCAAGAAGCACTTTAAGTAAAAGAACGCTTACACACATACCTGCACAGAATGAAGCAGGCAGTTAGCTGCAGCTCAACAGCGGCCTGGACTGCTCCGTAATGGTGCTGAGGGTGGGATAGACAGCGGCTTTTATAGCCTTCCTGTGACGTCGATGCCCCTTCCAGCTGCGAAAGCGCAGCTGACTGCCGGACGATAAAGTGTCGCTGACGGCCCTCCAACAGTCCAAAAAGCGCAGGCACAGCTGGTATCTGGCAGATGCAGCACGTGGACGCTCGATGTAGGCAATAAGCAGGATTTCAGGCGATGGCTTGAGGATTTTTTTTTTTGATGACAATCTGCACAGAATGAAGCAGGCAGTTAGTTGCTGCTCAACGTTACGGCGTCCTGGACTGCTCCAGATTGGTCACCATGATGAGGAACTCAGAGAAACAATCTCTGCACCAATCTAATTACGAGACAAGAAGGAAATTCCAAAAAGATATGGGGGATTGTGAATGATGTTGTTGGATTAAAGAAAAAAGAACATATCCTTCCGGACGTAATCTCAGAGGAGGTGGCTGATACCTTCAATAATCATTTCATTGATCGTGGAGGAAAACTGGTTAATGCCTTCCCTTCAACAACGCCTCGCTTAGGAAGACCTATAGCAACAAATAATACTTACGCTTTCCGGGAGAACCTGAAGAAGAAATGAGGTCAGTAATTAAAACTCTGCGAGAAAGCAAAGCTTGTGGTTATGATGAAATACCATTGAAGGTGTTAAAAGACAATCTCAACATTCTTTGCACCCCCTTATGCAACATAATTAATCATGCGATGGTTAGCTCGCAGTATGCAATAAACTTGAAGATTGCGAAAGTTGTGCCAGTCTACAAGACAGGAGATCCTAATGGCCCCAATAGTTATAGATCCATATCTGTGCTTAATGTAATGAAAAATTAATATCCTTACAATTTAACAAGTTTCTGCTTGATAATAATGTAATCTGTGCTGAGCAGCATGGCTTTATCTCAGCCAAATCAACAACCACTGCTGTCACATCCCTTTACACTATATTAACACTGCTCTTCACAAAAATCAAATTACAATAGTAATATTCCTCAACATAAAAAAAGGCATTTGAGTGCGTCTGTCACTCAGAGTTATTGAAAAAATTAAAAGCAAGTGGTATTAATAATGCCTCTCTCCAGTTTTTTGATAGCTACCTTTTCGCCAGAAAATAAAAAGTAGTGCTGAGTGACAGACACTCCACACTACTACCCGTGACTTGCGGGGTCCCACAAGGATCTGTATTGGGTCCAGTTTTGTTTTCTATTTTCGTGAACGACCTACCGTGCAACTTTCAAAGGTCTTTATGTATGCAGATGACACTGCTCTTCTGTTCACATCTGAGTCACTCTTGGGTCTAGAAAACACGATAACGTCCGAATTGTTTAATGTTTCAGAATGGTTTCGTGCTAATAAACTAACAATAAATGTAGATAAAACTAAATATGTATTATTCCACTCCAAGAGAAGAAACACTGACCCTAGTATGATTCACATATCTCTAAACAACAACTGTGATCAGCGGGTTTCTCCTTTCAAATACCTTGGTATCATCTTTGACCAGCACTTGCACTGGCAAGAGCAGATAGATAAGCTATCTAAAAAGCTAGCTTTCAATTGCTACACACTTGCCAAAGCAAAAAAGTATCTCCCATACACCATACTACGTTCCCTGTATTTTTCGTTATTTCACTGCCACATTAGCTACTGCCGCGAATCTTGGGGACAAACGTACAAAACTTATTTACTTCCCTTGGAGAGACTGCAGAAGAGAGCACTGCATATAATATATCACATATCTTCTAACTGCAGCAACAATAATTTATTTCTAGAAAATCGAGTGCTTTCATTAGAATTCATGCTTAATTACAAAATCTGTGTATTAGTAAATATCATTAATACCAGTATTCCACTGCCATTTGATATTTTCTTGTTACCATCTCGCAATACAAGACATGCATTAAATGGCAAGTTCAACCTGCCTGCTGTAATATGTACGGAGAACGTTTAGTACAATTTTCTGGAGCAAAACATTAGAACAGGTTGCCTATTAATGTGAAGCTAGCAAATAACTTTAAGCAAAGTTGCAAGATGTTCTTTATTAACAGCCAAGAAGGGTCATGAATCCCCCCCCCCCCCTTTTCTTGTGTGTGCTTGCATTTTGTATTAGTACTCGCCTATTAATCATTTGCTGAAATATATATTCCTCCGTGCATGCTGATTCTTTTTTTGTTTCCTCTTTTTTTCATTTTTGCTCATTAGTTTATTTTGTACTGGACCGTCTACTAGCCCCGCGGCTATCGGTCCAAATATCCTTTATGTATTTCATTGCATACAAATAAAGATCATTTTGATTTGATTGACTGATATAATTTGAGCTGCCAAACTTCAGCATTTTTCTGGCTCAGTAGAGGCTGCAAGGTGGCAAGAATTGATCTGTGAAGCATACATTATTACAAGGGCACTTCAAAACATACCTCCACAGTTGAAATCGTCAATACTTCAGCAAGGAAACCTAGCCCTACTTTGGCATTGTGAAGTGGCATCCATGTGGGAAAGAGTGCTCTTTAAAAAATAGGCTGTGTGACATGTTGCAATAGAAACAGTATGAAGGAAATGACTGCACCCTTAGATTTTTACCCCGTTGGGGTGGTGAAGTGGTTAGGGCACTTGACTACTGTGCCCAAGGATGTGGGATCACATCCCGGCCTAGGCGGCCGCTTTTCGATCCAGGCGAAAAGCTAGGCGCCCGAGTGCTGTGCGATGTCAGTGCACGTTGAAGAACCCCACGTGGTTACAATTTGCGGAGTCCTCCACTACAGCGTCTCTCATAGCCTGAGCTGCTTTGGGCCGTTACACCCCACAAACCTAACCAAACCAAACCTTAGACTTTCAACAAGGATTGTGAACCATCTGCAAATTGTTTTAGAAGTCAAAATAAGACAAAATCTTGTACAACTTGCATAGTAGTGAAACAAGGAAAATACCAGTGTCAATGAAACATTTGGACACGACATCACCGAAACAGAACAATCCTCATGCCAACAATTTCTAGCAAGATTCCTTGTATCTAGTTTGATGTGATAACTGCTGCTTTGCAGTGCAACACTGAGTGAAACTGAGCGAGTGGTCATGTCATTCACTGAGTACTACATTACTTATTTCCCTGAGTACGTTTCACAACTGTGTTGCCTCCAAATGTTGAAAGCCTGAGTATTTATTTTTGCATTACGCTGGTACCGAGGAGCACTTTCGAGTAATGCACAAGTCAGTGCGGCATCCTGCAAGTGTGCTTCTGCTAATTTTTTTAGCCAACGACCCATATACCTACATGAGTATGACTGACCAGCAGAGCTGCACTCTGGTGGTATCTGCAGAGTGGCACTGCAGGCTATATGCCAGCACAAAAGGTACTTCCGTGCATTCCACAGATTCGATGAAGTGCAAGGCTGTTCATGCTTATATGAATGCTCAAGATGACAAGCTTTAGATAGCACTGCACTATCAGACAAATGCAGCACCCTTTCTTTCCTACAATTCGCTCCACCACACCCCCATGGTGCAATCAAATGCAATGGAATGGATGGTAAAGTACTGCCACCAAAGTGCCCTCAGTCTCCTGCAGTAAGAGAGCATGTGTCATTCATGGTGGTTTCATAGCATGAACAGCAGCAAACTACATCACACACTACTGCCATGGCATGCAATAATGGCTATATAAATTGCGTGCACTGAGAACAGCGGTCTCTGCTCATTTATGCTATCTGTAGCAAAACATTGGCAGTGTTGCAGAAGCAAGCAACTAACGTTTAAAACCGACAACGTTCTCATGCGTATTAGAAAAACCGGCAATCGATACAGGTGTCGAGAGTGCGCCGCGTCGCAGAGCAGTCCGGGCAGCATATTAGCAAATCATATCCCGTAGGAGCACTCGAACAGACGGCGCTCTGGCACGTGATTCCTCTGAGTAGTAGCACCACCTGGCGACAAATAGTGGATATATTGTCTAAACAAATAAGAAAGCATTTAAAGGCTACCGTTCCCGTCGTTTTGGTGGCGCAATGCATTAACACCAGCCATCACTGCATTGATGCCACTTAAACATCTGTTCGACTCATGTGTTGTAACTTTTTTTCTGAACATTTTTTTGCAATTGCCTTCACCGTAATTATATCCTGCCTTCAGTGAGTGTATGTTACTTTTAGGTGGCGTTCACAGACAACTTCAAGTAACAATCGGTATGACATCTGGGACATTAAGCAATTACCTTCCCCATAAACATTTCCTGCCTCAGTGAATGTATGTTACCTTTAGGTTGCGTTTACTGACATCCTTCAGCAACAATCGCCGTTTACAGTGAGTGTATGTTACCTTTAGGTTGCGTTCAGAGAGACCTTTCACCAACAATCGCAGTTTTAACTCGCTGAAAGCGTCATCTGCTAAAGTGCCCCTACGGGATATGGTTTGGCAATACGCGTCCGGGCAGCCACGTGCTGTCGATCTCTCTTTGTTTCGTGGGCTATTTCGCATTGTGCAAGGTCTTGCTTTTTTCTCTGCCTTTGGATGCTACAGGAATGCAGCATTGTATCAACTGGTAAGTGCCAGCTTTGTTTTATCCTTCCGACGATCGCTGCATAGTATTCAGCTGCATTGAGGCTTGTGAAAAATAGTGACGGCACAAAGAACTGTGTTTATTACGCGTCAGTACCGCAGTAGCAATATTAGATGTGCACGTTTTTTGTGGACTGCAATGCTAATTGCTTCCCTGCCTAGCTCGTCTAGTTTGGGCGAGCTCCTGCGCAGTTTTTTTTTTTTTTTTGCAGTACACGTAATTGTGATACTTTGTGATAAAATTGAAACACAAGCTTTACATGGCTTTACCCATTGTGACGATGGCTACTTTAACTTGAGTTAAACCGAATGATGCAAAGTCTATATTAGTCTCCCTTGTCAACTCGATCGCTGTGTCCCTCTCTAGCATCGGAAACCGCAAAACTCATATTCAACCGCATTGAGGCCTGTGAAAAATAATTACAGCACCAGAAACTGTGATTATCACACGTCAGTAAAGCAATAATAATATTAAATGTGCATGTGCATTTTCTGGACTGCAATGCTAATTTCCTCCCTTATTAGCTCGTCTGTGTGGCATGTTGCACATGCTCCAGCGCAGTATTTTTTTTTTATTTGCAGTGTATAGGCTAATAACATAATTCTGTGATAAAATAAAAACACAAGCTTTACCTCTTGTGACGATTACTTTGGAGAGAGCGAAACAGAAAGATAAAACGCATATATTTGTTCTCCTTGTTCATTAAGTTATAAAAAAAAAAAATTGTTTTGCGCGACGTGCTGAATCATTGAAAGTAACAGCTGATACCGAAGTTATTCTCCTTGCGGATCCCAATGGCATACAGCTGTGTGCCACTGTGCCGGTCGGACAGTAAAAAGAAGGAGCCTGGTGTTTCTTTTCATGGGGTCAAAGCTGCGCTGCGTGAGCAATGGCTGACAGCAATACGAAGAGACGACTGGGTACCGAATTGCACTTCCAACTATTCAAGGGTATGTAGCGAACATTTCAAAAACTCGGACTGTGCAGAAGGAAAAAGGCGCCGTCTGAAAAAGGGAGTTGTACCATCAGTGTTCACTGACTACCCGTCATACTTGCAACCTCACATATTGAAGGAGAGGAACAGTGCAAGCCTAAGAAAAAGAGCAGCTTTTGAGACCCACCATAGCCAAGATGAGCCAGCGAAAAAACTCATGAAGCACGACGAAAGCACGAACGTTGAAACGCCAACTTCTGATACTGACAATGAGGTCTCTGAAGTCTCTCCAACTACAAGCGTCAACTATATTGAAGTGCAGCAACATCAACCAAGAGCTATTTGTAGAAACAAAGAAAAAGAATTCGTCCGTGCCAACAAAATAACCCAAGCTGACATCAGATCTTCCAACCTGCTGGCAGTGGAAAGAATTAAGTGGAAGAGGAAGGAGAGAGACCTAAAAAAGCAAATAGACAGGCTTCGCACCACTGTAGATAAATATATAATGGAGCTGAAAAGATTTAAAGAAGACAGTAATTTTGAGAATATGGCATATATTCGGAGACAAGCGGAAGAAAAAAACATTGCTGCCGTTTTCCTGCTGAACCAAGTTGTCAATTTCAAGCGAAAAATGCCAATATGGTCGGAAGATGTAGTGCGACACTGCATTACACTTAGACACCTTTCTACGAAAGCCTATGAGCATGCCCGAAAGGAAAGATTGTTGAAGTTTCCAAGCAGAAACACGCTGCAAAACTTCATTAGAAGTACTTCTGGAGAAACAGGCTTCAGTGGCTTGGTACAATTAAGCCTGGCTGAAATCGGAGCTTGACAAGCTGGAATCGCCGCATTCCAGAGTATGTTCTCTCATCGTTGATGAGATGCGAATCAAGCCAAAGCTACAGTAAACAAGCAGCAAGATAGTTTCGTGGGCCATTTGGACATGGGTGTGGCCACCGATCTTGACAGTACGCCGGTACTGGCAAATTCCTTGCTTTGTTTTGTAGTTAACGGTCTTTCTACTTCATACAGAATACCAGCATCATACTTTTTCACTAAAGGACTGAATGGCGCACAGCTGTCCAAATTGATGCGATATGTCCTTACTAAGGTCGAAGAGGCTGGCTTCAAGGTGGTGCGCCTTGTAAGGGACAACCATAAAGTAAACGTGAGTGCCACGAAGGACCTCTGCGGCGGATCCTTCACGTACAGGATACCGCACCCGTGTAATCATGATCGGCTGCTGTTCTTAAGCTTCGATTATTGCCACGTTTTGAAAAACATCCGCTCTCAGTTTCTTGCACGCGACCTTGGAAAGAAAGAAACTCTACGAGATGCAGAAAGATTGGATTGTAAAACCTGTGAGGAGTCTAACCAGAAAACATGTTTTTCCGAACAATATTGAAAAAATGAATGTCAAAAGAGCTGTCGAAGTTTTTTCTCCAGATGTTACATCTGCTCTGGAGTTTTTGAAAGAGCACGCAGGACAAAGCTGCCATATGTCATTTGCCTATGCGGGACCAACAATACTGTTAATGAAGAACATCCATCGGTGATTCCTACTGCACGACACCAGCAACAAACAACAACATATCGAGAAAAGGTTCCCTGACGTCAGGCACTTTGACGACAAAAATGATTCTAGGCTGGAATGGCTAGAAGTTACCTTTCCACTATATATCGACCAACTAAAGAAAGATGCAACTTATCCTCGTGGCTTTTTCACAGCCGAAACGTACGAGGCCCTTCTGCTCACAACTTACTCGACTGCTTGCTGCATCCGCTATCTGCTAGCTGAGGAGAAGTTCTGTTTTGTACTAACGCGGAAATTCAGCAGTGACCCAATTGAACCGCTGTTTGGAACCCTGAGGTGGTCACGGGGATGCAACGACCAACTTGACGTGCGGTCAGTACTCTCAGGACTAGAAAAGGTCTTGAAGACGGGAATTGCCGCGACATCTGAACACAGCAATGTGCTGTCATGAGAGTCACCACAGCACTGAACTTAGGACTGCAGGGCTATGTGCACTTGGGAACAGCGATGAGCTTCCAGAGGCTGCTTTGGAAGCCTTGGAATGCTTAGATGTGCAGCATGTCCCTGCTTCTCTACCTTCCTTACAGCTGTCGGCTACGTTCTATGTAGGTTGCTACATTGCTCGTGTAATAAGTGAGCATATGGAATATGAGCAGTGCTGTTTACTCACAACGAAGCCACCTACTAGTAATCCACTCGAGCTGTTCACGCGACAGCAGGACCGAGTTGGGCTGCTTTACCCATCTGACGCATTACTCTATGTCTTAGACACTCTGCGGCTGTTTGTGGACAGAACCTTAAAAGAAAAACCAAGACTGCAAAATCCACTTAGAAACCTGATCGACGCAGCTGTTCCAGCCATCTGTAAATCAAACTTACGAAAGTGCCCGTCAGTGACAGCAGTCACCGTCAACAGTTTTCTCGACTTGTGGCAACAAGATTTATCAGACCGCTGCTGGTGAACTAAGCCTCTTCGATAACTGACAAAAATGATCTGATAAGCCGCTGTTTCAGCAGAAGCCACTTTCATGAAAAGTGATGAAGTTGTAAAAGTGGTTACTCTTGTAGCACAGCTGCTGTTTCGAAATGTGTTAATAAATGTTGGTGCCTTTCTTCTTAAATTTTGTTTCATCGTAGCATAGACTAGCATTGCAATTTTTTTGTTACCATTGACACTATCGGAGCAGTTATCCATGTTTTTGAGCCATGCGCACATTTCTTGAAAGCGCCTTACAAAAAATGTCATAGCATTAGTGTCATTGTCAAGCAAGTACCATGATCACTTGCTATGCATTAACAATGTCGGCCTTACAAGTAAATATACTGAATATGTACGATTCATGCTTAGTAGCAGTTATCCCGCAAGCGAATAACAGTGCTCCCGCCCCCACGCCAGCGTTCGTACCCGTGCGCCTCGACCCCTACGTCAGTGGCGCCCTCAGCGGCAATACCACGCAACTTCACTCGCCGGCGCCGCTCTATTGTTCGCGCGGCGCGTTGATATACATAAAATACGAAAGTAAAGCAGTGCTGAGCTGTTGCGACAGTACTGCGCGGCACACATAGCTGCGCCTAAAATTGGCCACTGTGCTCATTTTAGTGCATTTCTCGATATTGTATGCACGTTCTCGGCAACGCCCAGTATATCCTCTGAAGCATGGCTAGGACATTAGGAAATTTGTTTGCGACGCCGCACAAAACAGTTTAATTAAATATGCATACTTCCGACTAACTCAGGGGAGTCTGCCCTCTCGATGGCGGCATAAAGGAAGCAAACTGTTTCTTACGATGCTCTTAATCAAAATCGAAGTACGTAGTGGAAGAACGAGCACTGTTTGTTGCAAGAATTATCGGAAGCTTCTGACATACACTATAGTGGTCATTCCCGCATAAATTTATGTTGTCAAAGTAAAGACTCACATTTCTCAAACCTCTAGCAACGTTTTTGTGACTGCTTCTCACCTTGCGAAGCTCCCCGAGGGTTGCTAGCATGCTGTTGGTGATGCGCGCATCGGGCAAGCTGACGCCAAATGAACCCCACCCTCCAGCCGAGGCAACTGACGCACGACTACAGTGACGACCACGGTGGTGACGACCGTGGGCGCGATGGCGACGGCCCACGACCTCATGGCGACGGCGAACACAGGCATGGGTAAGCATGGGCAAACGGGCGAACATGCGTGACGCCATACGCATTTTGGAGCGCGTATCTGTTCCCACGGCAACCAGCTGACGTCTTGGCAATAGCGACGATGATGATAGTGTATGAAATAATATACAAGCGCATACATATCTGACTTGACAGAATTATTAACTATATAACTACTAAAAATAGCTTTGAGAAATTAAAACATTAAAATTAAAAATTAGACACGAGTATTTATATTTCATGGTTGAGCGCATTCGACAGTGACAGGAAGTTGAGAAAGTTGATCCATCAACAGCGTTCTGCAATGCACGCAATGCACGTGCAGCACGGGTGGCATTGTTCTTTCTTCAGACATCTCGGTCGTAGCGTCTCGGGTCTTAGTGGAAATGAGCTGTAATACGAGTAATCAGCAGCAAAATCTCGTGAACAAGCTTGAAAACTTCGAATTTCCGTACTGTGACGATGTCGCCAAATACGAGACAATCGAGAAGGTCGGTCAGGGAACGTTCGGGTAAGCTTTCCATTTATTTCTACCCGCTGCTCTAAGCAGGTATGATCGCAGAAACGATGATACCTCACGGCCATCAAAAATGGTGTTCTCGGTGGGTCTAATGTCATTGCCTGTCGAGTTCTTAATGTGTGTATGTATTTATTTGCTGCCGCAGCGACTTATTTATTCGGTGTGATCGCACGCGTTCGCAGAGAAGTGTTCAAGGCAAGACACAAGCAAACACAAAAGCTGGTTGCCCTCAAGAGAGTGCTTATGTTAAACGAAAAAGAAGGGGTAAGTGCCTTGCAACCTGCCCTCCATTTGTTTCGGTGTAGTGATGCAACATTTTCTCGCAGTTCCCCATCACAGCCCTGCGTGAGGTTAAAATCCTGCAGCTCCTCAAGCACGAAAACGTTGTCAACTTGATTGAGATCTGCTACGCCAAAGGTACGTTTTTGGGTCTGTAATCATCACCAGCAGGGGATGGCGCTTATCCGAAAGGATGTTACGGCTGTACGCACACATCCATTCTACACTGGTTCTCACGACACGCGTGTCAGGTTGGCAGGCAGGTATGTCGTGGGGGCAAACAGCGGTCAGCTGTTTTCCCCCACGAATGTGCTGTCAAATGTGCATGTGCCTTTTGAGGAGGCTCCTCAGAGGAAGCAGCGGGCGTTGTTACCGGAGGCGACGTGAAGCGATGGGTGATGAGGCATTGGCGTGCTCTAGCGAGGAGATGGAGGCAAGAGGAGCAAGAGGGCAGAATAATATGGAAGGGAGGAGGGTATTGAAAGACTCTGATGTTCTCTCATGCTCTAGAAGGGGCTGTAGAGGGGAATAAGCAGTTACAGTATATAAGACAAGGACACATAAACCATATTATTTAGGAACACAAAGATAATGCAGGTGCGTAAAAATTTCACGATTTGCATTAAGAATAAATTGCTGTCTCTATAATACTGTAAGAGCATGCGGTATGTACGAAAGATTGCTGGAGGATCGCAGCCGTGGCAACCACTTTTTGACGGAGGCGAAAGCAAGGCGCCTGTATGCTGTGCTACATCAGTGCTTGTAAAGAACCCCAGATAGTCTAAATATCCGGAGCCCTCCACTATCGCGTCTGTCATAGCCTGAGTCACTTTGGGAGGTTACAACAAAAGATTGCAGGGTATAAAGCAGTGGAGGCGAAATGCAAGGTGCCTGTGTACTGTGCAATGTCAGTGCACTTTAAGGAACCCTATGTGGTGAAAATTATCTGGAGACTTCCACTACGGTTCTCCTCATAGCCTGATTTTCTTTGTGATGTTAAACCTCATAAAACAAATATACAGGCCAGCATTGCAAGGTCAAGGTTTGTTTTCAATCAGTGTAGTGTAATCAAGTAACTGCAGAACAGAATGTTTTGAACCTTTTCTTTTTTTATTTCAATTTTTTAGTATTTTGACTAAAGCTGCTGCTGATTCATTCTAATTTGATGATGTCTTGGGAATGAAAAGCGCCTTGCAAGCTGTAATGCGGCAACCTAGGCTGCCAACTTTGTCTGAATATGTGCGTGAAGAAATTTGTGTGTTGCGCATTGTGCAGGGTTTTATGGCAAATAAGCAGCTGAGACTAAACAGGACAACTGGCATGTTAAATTTAGGAAAAAAAGGCTCAGCAACATCTTTGTGTGTGCCTCAAGGAGTGTACCTCTGTCACACGAGCAAATTTAATGTCATTCGTATCGAATGAAATTACCATCTAATGTCATTATTCCCCTGCTAAACGAGAAAATTTAATGGTCATTAGGTTCGAATGACATTCTTCATCGAATGCAGCAGGACTTTTTGACGGGTTAGTTGGTACATGATCTTGATTCTCATAGCGCTGACGAAACACTACAGGAAGAAAGACAGAAAAGGACAGGGTCATCGAATGAGTGGGGAACTCATTCGCATTCGATCGCGAGCCGAATGTGTACTCTTGACGCCAGATACGCAGCAGAAACAAGTAACGCGGCAACATATTCTGCGCACAGTGAAATTAAGAAATTATATTTCTAGAGTTTTGTTTTAAAACCTGTTAATTTAGGGGTAACATTATTCGCACTGCAGGCTCTCTTGGAACGGCATTACTCTCGGTCACAGCAGTGGTCCAGTCATGGCAGCGACTCACGATCATTTTGGGCTCTTTGTTTCTTGGTGGCCGCATCTCCCCGTATGTTTATCTCGGAACTATTTAAAGTTGTGACTGAGCTTCTCACAGTTTGGACGTCAATTACATGCTCTACGTATCTCCGTGCATCTCCCCACTGTGTATCCATGCTCCGCTGTGTTCAGCAGGCGCTGGTTCAGCCATATTGTTTGTTTACATTATAGTGAAATAGAATACTTTCTAGTGGTGCGACCGGCGGCGGCTGGGGCCAGCTCAGGTGAAGTGAGTTGACACTAACGGCTGCTGCGCCTTCTCCTAGCCTCCGACACGCGCGTTGGCAGCACATGGCAATGCGGTGTAAAAGTTTGCTTGCTCTGCGCGCGCGCTGACAGGCAATTAATTGCACTTTAGTGTTCGTATATTGCTGTTAAGTAGTTATATCAGTGAGCAGGAACTATGTCTCAGCAGTGACAGGAAGTTTAACGAAGCTGTGGCAAAAAGAACTGATTCCCACTGTTTTGCTCCAGGCTGCCGCACCGGCTACCCGAGCGTGCCAAAAGCATCATTTTTCTGCACCGAGAGATGACGAGTTGCGAGGAAAGTTTGAGCAGAACTACGTTGACCATGCGAAGGGACAATAAGAGCCTCGTAGAACTATCAGCAGTATGTGAGCACCGTTTTGAAACACCTCATATTGCGAGACTATGTTCATGTAATCGACGGTGTTGAAGTCGTTAGCACCCGGTGCCATACCGACGCTGCTTTCAGGGTGTCCAGCCCAGCTCTCTGTTAAAACACTTAAATGGAGGACCGAAAGATCTGCTTGTGAAAAAATTTCACCGCGAAGCAAGAAGCCGTGTCAGGATGTGAACAGGGCTGACAACGAACATCCAGAGCCAAGATAGCTGGCTGCTACAGAATCATCGCCTTTCTCGTTTCAGGAGCTCCGTGACATTCGCCGAGCTGGTGCCGCTTCGATGACATCGTTTTGGCTTAGTTTTTGCGACGTCTTCATTTAAAATGCAAGCAAGGCCTGTGATTACGCATGAGCGAGCTGTGGTTTTCAAGTCCGTCGGAGGCAAAGCTGAGTGATATGCATTGGAAAAAAAAAAACAGTGGTCTTTGTTAGTGACGCTGCAGTTGTACTGCAGGATGCCGAAGCAGCTTGTCTTTGTAATAGCGGACCAATGACGGATGATAAATATAGGCAAATGTAGCCGGACTTGTTTAACTGCACTGGACTAATTGCAGGCAATAAAATTAACATTAATTGCATAACTGCGAATAAAAATTCAACTTGCTACAGCATTGTCATGTAGTGTTTAATAGCTCGTGTCAAGTACAACTGCACTGGACAAATTGTAGGTTATAATTATTTACTGTTAATATAGTAATTGTGAATAAAACTGAACTTTCTCCTATGCAATCAAGCCATATCATTGCATACCTTGTCAAAGTATGATTGCACTATAATTAGTGCAGGTTTAATTCAAATACCTTTAATTTGTTAATTGCGAATAAATACTTAACTTTATGCCATACCATCAAGTCATATATGTTAGATAGCTTCTGTTGAGTATCACTGCTGCTGGCAAACTAAGTCTTAATTCACCATCGTCACCATCAGCATAACTATACCCACTGCAGGGCGAAGGCCTCTCCCATATTTCTCCACTTAACCCGGTTCTGTGCTAGCTGCATCCACTTGAACCCTGCGAACCTCTTAACCTCATCCGCCCACCTAACTTTCTGCCGCCCCCTGATACGCTTTCCTTCCCTTGGAATCCAGTTTGTTACCCTAAGCGACCATCGGTTATCCTCTCTTTGCACTACATGTCCTGCCCATGCCCATTTCTTCTTCTTATTTTCCACTAGTATGTCGGTGACCTGAGTTATTTCTCTGACCCACTCTGCACGCTTCCTATCTCTTAATGTTGCCCCTACCATTTTTTGTTCCATAGCCCTCTGGGTTGTCCTCAACTTAAGCAGAACTCTCTTGGTTAACCTCCACGTTTCAGCCCCATAGGTGAGTACAGGTAAGATGCAACTGTTGTATACTTTCCTCTTGAGCGATACCGGTAAGCTGCTAGTCATAATCTGCGAGTGCTTGCCAACTGCGCTCCATCCCAATCTTATTCTTCTTGTTACTTCCTTTTCATGGTCCGGATCTGTAGTTACTACCTGTCTTAAGTAGACATTCGCCTACTACTTCCAGTACTTTGCTACCTAACGTAAACTGCTGTTCCTTCCCAGGGGCTGTTGAACATTACCTTAGCCTTCTGCATATTGATTTTCAAGTCTACCTTTCTACTTTTCCTGTCTAGGTCATCAATCGTTATTTGCAGTTCATCCCCCGAGTTGCTTAGCAAGGCAATGTCATCAGCAAATCGCAGATTACTGAGGTATTCTCCATCTACCCTTATCCCTAACTGCTCCCATTCCAAGTCTCTGAATACTTCGTCTAAGCAAGCTGTGAATAGTACTGGGGACATCGTGTCTCCTTGCCTAACACCTTTCTTTATGGGAATTTTGTTACTTTCCTTATGCAGAACTATGGTTGCTGTGCAGCCACTATATATATATCTTCCAGCACTTTCACGTACGGCTCGTCTACCCCCCCTGATTTCGCAATGCCTGCATCATCGCCGAGGTTTCAACCGAGTCAAATGCTTTTTCGTAATCAATGAATGCTATGTATAAGGGCTGGTTATATTCTGAGCATTTTTCTATCACCTGATTGATGGTATGGATATGATCGATAGTAGAGTACCGTTTCCGAAAACCTGCTTGATCCTTTGCATGATTGCAGTCTAAGGTTGTCCTGATTCTATGAGCGATTACCTTAGTAAATACTTTATACGTAACAGACAGTAAGCTGATTGGTCTGTAATTTTTAAGGTCCTTAAAGTCCCCTTTCTTGTGAATGAGGATAATGTTTGCATTCTTACATGGTTCCGGTACCGTCGATGACACCAGGCACTGCGTATACAGGGTGGCCAGCTTTTCTAACACTTAACCCCTCCGTCCTTCAGCAAATCTGTAGTTATCTGATCCTCTCCAGCTGATTTCCCCCTTTTCATGGTTTCTAATGCTTTCTTGACCTCTTCCTTCGTAACTGGTGGAACGTCTGACTGTTTTTGCCTACCATCAATCTCCTTACGGTCCTGACTACTTTGACTATCTTGTCCATATTCGTGATGACGTTGCCCTCCTTGTCCCTTATCGCATACATCTGGTTTTTGCCTATGCCCAATTTCTTCTTTACCGCTTTAAGGCTTCCTCCGTTCTTTACAGTATGCTCAATTTTCTCCATGGTATACTTCCTTATATCGGCCACCTTGTGCTTATTGATTAGCTATGATATCTCGGCCAATTCAATCTGGTCTGTTGGATTGGAAGCTTTCATACTCTGGCGTTTCTTAATCAAATCTTTCGTCTCCTTAGACAGCTTACCGGTATCCTCTCTAACTATCCTACAGCCTACTTCTACCACACATTCAGTAATGATATCTCTGAAATTATTGTTCATTGCTTCTAGGGTAATGTTGCCATTCTCGTTTAGAGCTGAATATCTATTCTGTAGCGAGATCCTGAACTCTTCTGCCCTCCCCCTCACCGCTAATTCGTTGATAGGTTTCTTTCTTACTAATTTGTTGCATTTCTTCAGGTTCAGGCTAATTCGGGACCTCACCATCCTGTGGTTAATGCATCGCACTTTCCCGATTACCTCTACATCTTGCATAATGGCGGGGGTTGAACACATTATGAAGTCAATTTCGTTTTTAGTCTCCCCGTTAGGACTTTTCCATGTCCATTTCCGGTTCTTCCGTTTGCTGAAGAAGGTATTCATGATTCTTAAGTTATTGCGCTCTGCAAAGTCAACTAAGTAACTCCACCCTGCTATTCCTAGAACCAATGCCATAGTCACCTACTGCATGGTCTCCTGCCTGCTTTTTCCCTACCTTGGCATTGAAGTTGCCCATTAGTACAGTATACTGCGTCTTTACTTTTCGCATTGCCGATTCTACATCTTCGTAGAAGCTTTCAACTGCCTGGTCATAACTGCATGTAGGTGCTAGGCCTGTACAACCTTCAGTTTATATCGCTTGTTAAGCCTAATAACGATGCCTGCCACCATCTCATTAATACTATAGAATTCATCTATATTACCCGCTATATACTTATTGACAAGGAAACCTACTCCTAGTTGTCGCCTCTCTGGTAAACCTCGATAACACAGTACATGCCCATCCTTCAGTACAGTATATGCCTCGTTCAGCTTCCTAACCTCACTAAGCCCTATGATATCCCATTTCATACCCTCTAGTTCCTCTAACAGAACTGCTAAACTAGCTTCACTAGCTAGGGTTCTAGCGTTAAACGTTGCCAGGGTCTGTTTCCAATGGCGGCCTGTCCAACGGAGCCAGGTATTCTTAGCACCCCCTGCTGCGTTACAGGTCTGACCGCCGCCGTGGTCAGTTGTTCCGCAGCCGCTGGTGACTGAGGGCCGGGGTTTTATGGAGCTTATCATAGGAGGTTGCGGCCAATTACTGCACCAGGGTGGCCAGCTCCTGTTCTGGCGAAGGAGTATGTTGCTGGAGGTGTTCACTGGCTTCAGGTCTTAATTAGTTGCCAATAAAAAGTTACTTGTGATTCGATATTGAACTTTATGCTGCAGTTTCACGTCATACATGGATGAATAGCCTATATTGATTACGATTGAGCTACACTAATTGCAGGTCCTATTAAGATGCCATTAGTTAATTGTAAATAAAAAACACTACAAGCAACTCGCATCGTTTAAAAGGTCTCACCGAGCAGAATCCAAAAACAAACGCTAAACAGAGCTAGCGCTCATCTACCTCGGTTCAACCATAGTTTTTACCTCTTCCACTTTATAGTTTAGCTAAATGTTGTATTGGCGTAACACTTTGAAGGGTCTTAGCTGTACGTGCATCTCATTGTAACATTGCTCTTACGGGACAATTTATGGTATTATACAAGTAATGAAATCACGATTTCCAGCAGCACTGCATCCCAACTCTGCATTAGCCGACAAGAATTCTTTTCTGTCGTTTCTGTCAGAGTGGCAACGCCACGCAAATGGGCAACGGGGCTTTCTAAGTCCGTCCACAGTAACTGGACTGCGTGTAACACTATGCAGTGCGTTGTCGCTGTTGTAGTATAGCGGTAAACAGATCATAACTACAAGCGCATTAACTTCACTAAACCATTTATGAGCTCAAAATGCCGTATAAAATTTAGCTTAAACGCTTTACTTCTGAAAATGAGTGGTCCAGTCATGGCAGCGACTCACGATCATTCTGAGCTCTTTGTTCCTTGGTGGCCGCATCTCCCCGTATTTATTTCGGAACTATTTAAAGTTGCGACTGAGCTTCTCACAGTTTGAACGTCAATTACATGCTCTACGTGTCTTCGTGCGTCTCCGCACTGTGTATCCGCGCTCCGCTGCATTCAGCCATATTGTTTGTTTACATTTATCGAATTTTGGGTGACTCGATACTTGGCTTGGATCTTTATGGCTGAAGTGTTACAGCACAGCCAAAAGTAATGTTTTTCGCTTGAATTATCGTACAGAAATGTTTTGATCAGCTTTAAAATGTTACACAGTGATTTCAAATGCCTTTTATGGGCACTGATTTTCCTTAAGTGCAGTATTTGGAATGACATATTTTACCGTGTAGCACCGGAAGAAACCGAATGACATTCGATGCATCGAATGATATTAGCATTTAATGTCATTATTCCCCTGCTACACGAGAAAATTTAATGTCATTAGGTTCGAATGACATTCATTGAATGAGCTTGGGGAACTCGCATTTGATCGCGAACCGAATGTGTATTCTTGACGCCAGATACACAGTAAACAAGTAACGCAACAACATATTCTGCGCACAGTGGCATTTAAAAATAATATATCTAAAGTTTTGTTTTAAAACCTGTTAATTTAGGTGTAAAATTATTCACACTGCAGGCTCTCGCGGAACGGCATTACTCGGTCACAGCAGTGGTCCAGTCGTGGCAGCGACTCACGTTTTGGGCTCTGTGTTCCTTGGTGGCCGCATCTCCTCGTATGTTTATCTCGGAACTATTTAAAGTTTTGACCGAACGTCTCACACTTTGGACGTCAATTGCGTGCTCTACGTGTCTCCGTGCGTCTCCGCACTGTGTATCCGTGCTCCGCTGTGCTCTGCCATATTGTTTACATTTATCAAATTTGTGGGTGACTCGATACTTGGCTTGGATTTTTACGGCTCAAGTGCTACAGCACAGCCAAAAGTATTGTTTTTCGCTTGAATTATCGTACAGAAATGTTTTGATCAGCTTTAAAATGTTACA
Source organism: Amblyomma maculatum (assembly GCF_055883805.1). Lineage (NCBI taxonomy): Eukaryota > Metazoa > Arthropoda > Arachnida > Ixodida > Ixodidae > Amblyomma > Amblyomma maculatum. The sequence goes on from NC_139350.1 coordinate 52,858,128, forward strand.
CAGTGATTTCAAACGCGTTTTATGAGCACTGATGTTCCTTAAGTGCACTATTTTGAATGACATATTTTACCGTGTAGCACCGAAAGAAACCGAATGACATTCGATGCATCGAATGATATTAGCATTTATTGTCATTATTCTCCTGCTACACGAGAAAATTTAATGTCATTAGGTTCGAATGACATTCTTCATTGAGCTTGGGGAAGTCGCATTTGATCGCGAACCTAATGTGTACTCTTTAAGCTAGATACACAGTAAGCAAGTAACGCAACAACATATTCTGCGCACAGTGGCATTTAAAAATAATATATCTAGAGTTTTGCTTTAAAACCTGTTAATTTAGGTGTAAAATTATTCGCACTGTAGGCTCTCGCGGAACGGCATTACTCGGTCACAGCAGTGGCAAGGCAGTGGCATGGTAGAATTAGCAATGGTCCAGTCATGGCAGCGACTCACGTTTTGGGCTCCGTGTTCCTTGGTGGCCGCATCTCCTCATATGTTTATCTCGGAACTATTTAAAGTTTTGACTGAACGCCTCACAGTTTTGACGTCAATTGCGTGCTCTACGTGTCTCCGTGCGTCTGCGCACTGTGTATCCGCGCTCCGCTGTGTTCCGCCATATTGTTTGTTTACATTACACTATACATTTATCAAATTTGTGGGTGACTCGTTACTCGGCTTGGATTTTTATGGCTCAAGTGCTACAGCACAGCCAAGAGTATGTTTTTCATCACGGTGGAAGAAAGAAAGGTGCCATGGAGGTGCTCCGACGGCGCCGCGAGCAGCACGGGCACGGGTACTGGGGGCCTGTCTCGTCGCTCGTTTCGCTGGCGTTTCTATGGGCGCGCCTAGGACTGGACGGGCGCTTGTTTTTGATACATAGGGGCGTTCGCCTACTTGAAACAATTTTTAATTTGGTTGGAATTATGTACCTTTATATTTCTGCCCATTTTCTAGGTTATAATTCGACTCGGGGCCGCATGAATGATTTCTCAATTGATATGCAGCTCTGCGGTTTACGACAAACACGAGTAATACAATATTTCCTTAAAGCACTCCTGTGAGCGGCGCTTAAAGAGCATCCAAATGAGTGCAAGATCACTATGTGAGCCTTCACAGCTGCCAACATGTGCAAAGTATCATGTACTGCCGCGCTGGAAAAAAAAAAAAAAAAAAAAAAAGAAAAAAAAAAAAACAGAGTTACGTTCGCGCACTCTGCTATTTGAAAATTTTCTCGCCGTTCTTTTTTCCGGTTGATAGCAAAACACGCTAATGTCCTGATTTATTGCATTACGGACAATTGTAGAAAGCTTTTGCTGGAACCCAAATGTTAACATGACGCAAGAAATTTAAACAACGGAACCCGTAGGCGCGCCTTCGCTCGTATTTCTTTTTATTGCCCTGTACACGTGCGTGTCGTGCATTACAGCACAATTTGAAGGTAGGATGCTATAGGGCGATTCCATGTAAGATCAAACAAAAGATGGTCGGCCGACCTTATAAATTGATTTTAAAATTTTGATGTACTGTTGCCCGATGACTGGAAAAATGATACCTGCAATTGGTTGTGCTGCCATGTTTTTTTTTTTGTTTTTTTTTTTTTTTCGGGGCATAGGAAATTGAAATAATGAAGGAGTGGAGTGCCACACTTAGGTTCTCTGTTGTTTTTGACAACTTTGGTCATTGATTACATTGATTACAGAAATTATAATAAAGTTAGGTAGCTGAAAATGGTCTCACTAAAAATATGCATGCTTTTGTTTGTATTCAGATAATTTTGTTCTTTTGGGAAGTGTAGATTTTTTTACTTACATGAACAATAAAGGAGAAGTTGGAGCCGAATAGCGGTTCCGGCTACTCCTTTCCACCAGAATTGTAAGAAACACTTAGTCTCTTTTTATGAAATCAGAAATATAATAATTAGTTTTCACAGGAAAAGAAAGGCATAGTATCTGTCACAGATGTTCTGTCGCAAAGAGAGAAAAAGGTGCCGCAGTGGAGGGCTACGGAGTAATTTAGACCACCCGGGTATCTTTAACGTGCACTAACATCGCACAGCACACGAACGCCTCTTCTTTTCGCCTCCATCGAAACGGAGCCGTCGGCGGTCGGGATCGAACCAGGGTGCTCCGGCACAGTAGTCGGACATCTTAACAACTGCACCATCTCGGCAGGGAGGAAATTGGCCCAGGAAATAAAATGTTGCCTATTTTGCAGGTCTTTGTCTCAAAAAATGTTTGTGATAGAGCGGCAATACTTCCACGCTATGTTCTCAGCATATTTACCTATCAAACTGCAGAAGCTTATATTTATATAACGTTTCAATACACAGACGTACGATCGCGCTGATTTCAAGAAAACAGCGAGCAATGAAAATTTATGAAGACAAATTATTTTTTCTTATATTTCTTAAACTTCGTCCCCTATTCTCCTTGGCTTCAGCTTTCAAATTCATTGAAAAGATATTGCATAATTCCGTTGCGCTAGTAATTACGGCCACTCCAACAATGCCCCTGCACAAGTCTCAGCGCACGACGCAGGATTCAAGATTCTATGACATTTGTGAATTGCACAGTTTTTCAACTGTGGCATAATATTGTATTTTGTCATTTATGTCTTGGCGTCGCAAATTATCTGGCAGACACCCTAGTGAATGATTCGGAAATTTGTGCGCGTGGTGTTTCTGATGCGTTTGTGGCATCGGGCAGCGTTTTTTGAGTCTTACTTTCACCAAAACACGGATTGCGCAAAATACAATAAAGTTCAATGAACAAGCAATGTATTCCAATTATTACTAGTGAAATGAAGAAATTGTTAAGGCCATGGAGAATCGCCTCATTAAAATAGAATGTTTCTTGGCTGCAATCGTTTACTTTAATCATTCGACGACGCACATTACATTCATTCCTGTGCACAGTTTGTTTCTTTCATGCAGTTCAGGCTATACATGCCTGCATGAAGTGTGAACCGCAAGTCATATGCGCGGCAAAAGCCCCAGTCTGACCGTGTGGATGCCGTCGTCTGAGATAGACACGCGCATCCGACTACAGATAGCTTTGCTTTTTTGTGTTCGATACTTCACTTTGCTGCTGGAGCGCCACATTCATTCTGATACCATCTGGTGCAGCGCAGTTTCTCGTGTGGGAACGGTTGTCGCGCTTGCGAGGATGAAGCAGACGCTCAAACCTCCCCGACAGCGATTCAATCTTGCTTCCTTCACCTCCATGTAATCGGCGTCTGGTTGCGATGCGAACAAGGGGTGGATAGAAAAGCGAACATTCATTTCACATGCATTGAACAGCTACCCAAGAGGCATTGCACTGGCGGCATGGTGTCATGGAGCTTCTTTTTAATTGGCCACACGTGGCAACAATCCGCTAGAAGCGCGCCCTGTGCGTGCTCCGGAGCTGCGAGCGCAGCGTGTCGTCTGCTCGAGCAGACGACGCTTCTCTGTTTGCTCGGAAATGGAGTTATTTAGTCAGCCTTACGAAAGTTTCTATCTGCTCAGAAGTTGGGGTGTAAATATCGCAGAATAAATATCTAAGGGTTAGGGCCTTTTAATGCTGATTTAAGTGCGAAATTATAAGCGCACGCGCCGGTGCTTCATAAGCACGCCAGCAGAACCGGCGGAGAGGATGGCCCCCAGACCACGTGCTGCCCCTACCGGCTGCTCTCTCTTTCGGTCACACTAAGCGGCCGCGCGCTTGCTGCAGCACGGCTGCGCCGTCGGAGCACCTCTCTTTCTTCCACCGTGTTTTTCACTTGAATTATCATGCAGAAATGTTTTGATCAGCGTTAAAATATTATAGTGATTTTAAACGTTTTTCATGCGCACAGATGCTCCTTAAGTGTAGTAGTCTTTTTTTTTTATAGCTGATCGTAATTGCCACCATTTGCGAGTGACATTTTACCGTGTAGGGTGTAGCACCGAAAGAAACCGAATGACATTCGATTCAAATGACATTAAATCTGCTTGTCTTGTATTTAATAGAGCTGTCATCAAGAGGAGGAAGAACAATGAAATCGCGTATGGATATCAATGCCTGCCTCACATGCCAACTCCCAGAGGGATAGATCGGGCCTGAGCCCTGAGCGTCATCATTGCTCAGTTGGTAATAGTATGATTGTGCTTAGGTTCCTTCATTTTGTTTTACGTGGTACTGAATGAGGGGGTTAAAAATTAGGCACTATCTTTGAGCTCAAAAACTGGATAAAATACAAGTTCTTGAAGAAATTCTTTTGATAACTGGGTTTGGATTGTTAATTTGGTTTTATTTTTATCAGTGAATTAATATAACTTTCCTACAGGTCATGAAGTGCCTTTTTCTTTTTTCTTTCTATTTTCAAATTTTTTTCCTTGCATTTACTGTTATCCTTTTTCAAGCATTTGCGTCACTATACTAGACTGTCTTGTCCTTGCATGTACACCCCACTGTCAGAAACGTGAAACTTGCAGCGATTGCTGCAAGGTCAGATTATGGGGCTCTCATAGCGGCCTTAGCATTCTCAACCTTCATGAGGGACTGAGCACCACTAACACAAGACATGCTGAACAGTCCAACAGCAGGTTCTGTCATCTGTACACAGATAGTTTGCAAGTAAACATCGCAGCACAATCTATAAGCATGAAGCCTGGCTTCCGCATTGTATGTCAGTGCAGGTGGCAATCGGCAGACTAACTTATGTGCCAGTTTTGCCATTGTTGTTTTGGCTTCTCAGGTCACCAATAACATTAGTGTGAACTGCACAAACTGTGCCTGTGATGCTGAAAAAATTGGCTGCGGCGTAGCTCAGCCAGGCCTGGGTACACAAAGTGAAAGCTTAGTTTAGCCTGATTAAGTCTTGGTTTCATTTGGTTAACCTTTGATTTAGCTGTAATTATCATACTTAGCTGTACACTCGTCGTTAAGCCATGTATGATGGCTGTGCCTGGGTCGGTGGCTAGACATGACTGTGACGAGGCTTGGGTGGACACACTTCGTTAGCCGCGCATGATTTGACAGACATATCAGTTGTCATGGTAGTATGACATTTATTGTTGCTGCATATATATATCAGTTGTCATGGTAGCATGACATTTATTGTTGCTGCACATTATTTGGCTTGATGCCTATGAAGACTGATCAGTGGTCAGTAAAGTAGTTGGTTGCCGTCTCGAGATCAGTCCCAGACGCTAGCTTTGCACACTTAACATAGTGAACCCTTCCGTGAAGCAGCTCACTGGGTGATATCCGCGGGGTGGTCATTCCACTCTCGCACAACGCTCGGAGAAAACAGCCCGGCCTCACTGCCATGCATGTAGGTGAGTGCGACGCTCCTCTTAGGCACGTGGCGAGTCCTGTGGTCAGGTGGTGACTGAGCCTGGGAGAGCGCGTGAGCTAAGCCAGTAGTGGCGGTGGAGGTTGGCGCGGCAAGTGAAAGGCATAAATGTGGCACAGCCGCGGTCAAATGAACGTCAGATTGCTGGCGGCGGCAAATCTCTGCTCTACTAGGTTAGTAAAGCCTTTGCTTTAAAATCATGGCAGCTATTTTAGATGCCACACTGCCTCCGTGGTTTTAGTGCTTATCAAAGATTTATGGAAATTTAGGTTAAGAAGAAGCCATGGACAAACTTCTTTACAAGTATTTCAGCATGCATTTTAGTATTGGCGTAATGGGGCCAGCTTGATCATTCCAAGTGAGGTGTGCATACACAGGTATTTCTGATGTAACTGGTAGTGAAGATTTACCATGAGTGGAATAATCTGAGGGACTGGTGGTGTTGTGATATGAAAAGCACATTACTAATTTAATCATATTATGGGCCATTTGCCACTTAGAACACAAGCTGGACACAATGTTGACGTCAGTTCGTAGTTATCCAATATCGTTAGCATCTTTAACCCTTTGACTGTTGAACATTCCGAAAAAAATTCAGCCCCCAGTGTCGAATTTTTTAAACGCCATGCGTTTAGCGCAGTACCCATATGGCCAAAACAATCAAGGGTTAATCTAACGATAGAAAGCAGCCATCAGCAAAAGTTTGGTCAAGTGTTAGAGTTTAAGAGGGCAGTCTCTGGTGTAAATAAAGAAAGGTGAACCGAGAACTCGTCCTTTGTGGCGCACAAGGTATTACTGGAATTGAGCATGAGCTGTGGTCGTCAGCATTCATGGATTGGGACTAGCATGCTAAGAGTTTAGTGCATGACAGTACATTGTTGTCAGTGTAGTAATATGGCACTTAAGTTTTTGAAATGCTCGTCAGGAGTCTAGGTCCCCTTCCCTCTGCATTCCTTGTGATGGATGGGTTTCTTGAGTTAAGAAAAAAAAAAAAAAATTTTCCTGTGCTGCATAGTTGTTGGCACAAGTGTGAAAAATGTGCTGGATTCAAGACGCCTTATTAAGTGATCAAGAGTATATGACATGTTCCATGGTTTTGCAGCAAATTCTTTTTAATGATATTGGACGTTAACTTGCTGATGAAGGCCTTTCACCAGATTAGCTGTATTTACCTGTATAAGAATTGCGCTTTTTCTGGCCTAGTGCAACTCTTACACTGGTCAGAGTTGCGGCTACCGGCAGAGACCTTGTTCTGTTGATGCGACTGGTGTACATACTAATGCTGTCACCGGCAGCTGACTGGCAGACATTTCAGTTTTCGTCATTTTCACTTTCTCCACTACTTCATGAGCTGCCCTTATTGTTTCCCTCCCAGAAATTCTTGCACTGAAAACAGGACACAGCGCTGCACTAATTTCAGTGTTCCTGTTGTCTCTGTCTTCCTGCGCTAAGCCTCCGACAAACTAGCCTGCAAGGATGCATTTCTGTGTCTGTTGCACAGGTGTGTTTACAGAGATTAAGCCTTCACTGCTGCCACTTGACACTCCACTGCCAACTTCCAGGCGTTTATTCTGTCATGTCCGTTTATCGCGCATCTTTAGACGCACAAAAGCCTTAAACTCATCCGCACTGCCTCATGCCATATCACTCTGGAATGACCTCCCCGAATCATTTGTTTCATTAAATGATCTTGCTGCATTCTGTTAGCATGTGCTCGGCTTGTACTGTTCAGATAATCCCTCCACATTATTGTACAATCTTGGAATTTTGTTGTGTTATTAATATTCTGCATGCATTTCATCTATTTTGTTCCATGTAGCCATGCATATATTCCGCAATTTGATGGATTTGACATCATGCATTGCTTGTTGTTTCGCTCATTATTAATGACATTTTTTTCTTACTGTAACCACCCTTGCGCAATGCCCATGCGGGCCTGTAAGGTTCAATAAATAAATTGTGAAGAGGAAGAAGTACATGAGGAACATTCTAGGCAGTGGCATCATGATCGCTGCGCGTGTTGGACCTGACGGTGTTCGCTGTCGCTGTGCTTGCCGCTGATCTGCCCAGTCCTGCTGATCGAGTCCTGCTGATCTGATCAATAAACCCCCATCTTACATTTGGTGGAGCTGCCGGTTAAGATCTATCCTCTCGCCCTGGAAATCTGCAGCCGCACATTACCACCTGCTGCGATGCGTGAGGACGTTAACCACCAAGCCGTACAAGTTGGCTCGGCCATTACCTGCCCCGGCTTGCTGGCGGTCCCTCCGCTAGCGAGACCCTGCCATCTTCAGCGGCACTGACGACCATGACGTCGAGGACTGGGTCACTTCCTATGAGCGAGTGAGCGCTTATAACAAATGGGACGCGGAAACGAAGTTAAGCAAAATGATATTCTATCTTACCGGCATAGCAAATCTATGGTTTCGCAACCATGAAGCGGACATTCCATCATTGTCCGTGTTCAAAGCTAGCTTCGCTAATGTTTTTGGCCGTCCGGCTGTGAGGAAACTCCGCGCTGAACAGTGCTTGCGTGCGCGGTCTCAACAGGTTGGTGAGAATTTCACAAGTTATATCGAGGACGTCGTCGACTTGTGCAAGCGCGTGAACGCACAGATGTCGGAGGCCGACAAGATTAAGTACATTCTGCAAGGAATTGATGACGACGCCTTCCAGATACTGACTGCTCGAGATATCCACACCATCGCAGAAGTGGTCACACTGTGTCAAAGTTATGATGAACTGCGCAAACAAAGGGCCATAACTCGCTCGAACACCATGCACTCTGACTCGCTTGCTGTCCTGACAGATGCAGCTGAACATTCTGCGCTGCTGCCACAAATCAAGAGCTTCATTCGGGAAGAAGTTACTCGACAGCTCTCCCTTATGTCCTGCCATAAAGAGCCTTCCTCACACCTAGCTCCCAGTTTGCGCCAGATTATTCAGGAAAACAAGTAGCTGAATCTCTTCCTCCAGCCCCTCAATCTATGGCTGTCGCAGCCCCATTGACATATGCGGCTGTTGCTGCCCGACCACCACCTACGCATGCTCCGCCGCAACCTGCCTACGTTCAGCCGCCTCCTGGTCCTGCTCGAGAACCGGCTCCAAGACCGCGCAATCCCTGGCGCACGACAGATAACTGCCCAATTTGGTATACTTGCGGACTGGCTGGACATATTTCTCGTTATTGTCGAAACCGTCTCCCAGTGTCGGCACCACCTACTCATGGTTATGGGTACTGGTCTTCGATGCCTCAGTATTCTGCGCCTATTGAGCTTCCAGCCAGCCGTCATTTCTCCCCAGACCACTCAGCCATGACCGACCGCCGTTTACAGTCGCCACGACGCCGCTCTATCTCTCCGATGCGACGTCGACAGAACGCTTTATGTGAGGAAAACAAGAGGCCGCAGTTCCTGAGGCGAGAACTGCGACCCGTCCAACTTTCAAAGTCCTCATCTGTCGCTGGCCAACCTTATTGAAGTTTTCGTCGAGGGTGTTGCTGTCATGGCTCTAATTGACACTAGTGCTGCGATTTCGGTTATGGACGCAAAACTATGTAGCTCTTTAAAGAAAGTGACGACGCCAATTGCGGGACTTTCGCTGCGAACGGCCAGCACTCAGCATATCAAGCCTTTAGCAGCGTGCATCGCTCGAGTAGTTATCCAGAATTGCCTTTATACCATTGAGTTCGTCGGGCTGCCAAGTTGCTCACACGCTGTTATTTTAGGCTGGGATTTCCCGTCGCATTACGCTGCTATTATTGATTGTGCTCGAGCTGAAGTGGGATTCTCGACTTGGCCCGATGCCTTACCAGACGCTGATCCACGAAATTCCTGTGCTAAAGCCCTCGTCGCCAAAGATATTGACCTTCCTCCCTGCTCTTCTGTGCTTGTTCGTGTCACTTGTGCCACTGTTAGCGATGAGACCGTTCTCTTCACACCAGCTCGTACTTTCCTGCGCCGCAAGTGTCTTCCATTGCCCTACGCTGTGCTCGCTATTTCCGCTGGCCTTTCTATGTTATGGGTCTCTAACCCATTTAACTCCTCTACTGCCTTGCGCCATGGTGAATGCCTCGGCAGTATCCAGCCAATCGCAGCTCTTCTGATCTCTGAGGAACCTGACGACGCGTCGCACTCTGCCGTGACTGCTCTCAGCCCCCCTTCACCTGCGCCCGCTCCTTCCTCTACAGACTTGTTCTTCCGCTCCATCGACGCTGATCTTCCTCCAGCGCAGCGCACTCAGCTTTTGAACCTATTACATCAATTTCGCTCCTCCTTCGACTCTCATCAAAGTTGTTTGGGTCAAACTTCTACAGTCACTCATCGCATCGTCACCAGCACCCACGCACCACTGCGACAGCGCCCCTATCGTGTGTCTGCAACCGAATGCCGGGCTATCGAAGAGCAAGTTGACCTAATGAATCAGAATGGCGTGATTCAGCCCTCAAGCAGCCCTTGGGCGTCACCTGTTGTGCTCGTAAAAAAGAAAGATCGTTCTCTCCGCTTCTGTGTCGATTATCGCCGCCTGAATAAGATTACACGAAAGGATGTCTACCCTCTCCCACGCATCGACGACGCTCTTGATTGTTTGCAAGGCGCCGAGCTCTTTTCTTCCCTAGATTTACATTCCGGCTACTGGCAAGTTCCCCTGGAAGCGGCTGATCGCCCCAAAACTGCCTTTGTAACTCCAAACGGCTTGTACGAATTTAGTTATGCCGTTTGGCCTTTGTAATGCTCCGGCAACATTTGAGCGGATGATGGACACTATTTTGCGTGGCCTAAAGTCTCTGCTACCTCGACGACATTGTCGTCTTTTCTCCTGACTTTGACACACACCTCTACCATCTGAAGCACGTTTTGACCTGCCTATCTGATGCCGGACTGCAGCTGAATTTGAAAAAATGTCGTTTTGCCGCCCGCCAGCTCACCATTCTTGGCCACGTTGTCTCCAAAGAAGGTGTATCACCAGATCCTGCCAAACTTCATGCCGTAGCAGCCTTTCCAAAACCGACATTCATCAAAGATCTACTTAGCTTTCTCGGCTGTGCTCTTACTTTCGCCGCTTTATTAGAAATTTTGCTTCAATTGCTGCTCTCTTGACAGACCTTCTGTCCGGCAGTTCTGACCTTTCGTCATGGTCGCCAACGTGCGACGATGCCTTAAATACTTTACGTCGGATCCTCACGGCATCGCCTGTCCTACGCCACTTCGATCCCACAGCGCCTACTGAGGTCCACACGGACGCCAGTGGTATTGGTCTCGGCGCTGTGCTCGCTCAGCGGAAATCAGGTTATACTGAATATATGGTCGCCTATGCTAGCCGAACACTCACGAAGGCTGAATCCAATTACTCTGTCACTGAAAAAGAGTGCTTAGCGATTATTTGGGCTCTTACTAAATTCCGTCCTTACCTCTATGGCCACCCTTTTGACGTAGTGACGGACCACCATGCACTTTGCTGGCTTTCCTCACTGAAAGACCCGTCCGGCAGATTGGCAAGATGGGCTCTTCGCCTTCAGGAATATGATGTCCGCGTTGTTTATCGCTCCAGCCGCAAGCATCACGGCGCCGATGCACTTTCCCGCTGTCTCCTTACACCTGAGGTCGCGAGCCTTTCCTCTTCCGACGTTTCCCCACCATCGCTTCACATCAATGACATGCTGTCAGCGCAGCGGCAAGATCCTTGGATAAATTCTCTCCTAGATTTTATCTCCAGTCCTACAGCTGCTTCTCTATTGCGTACTCTCTGCCGCCATGCTTCCCACTTCGCCATTCGTGATAACCTCCTCTACCACCGCAACTACTGCGCAGATGGCCGCAAGTGGTTGCTAGTTATTCCCCGGCAGCTACGTTCACAAATATGTGACTATTTTCACGCTGACCCACAATCCGGTCACGTAGGTGTCTTCAAGACATACACTCGTCTCTGGCTGCGTTACTACTGGCGGGGCATGTACACCTTCGTACTCAAGTATGTTCGCTCATGCCTCACCTGTCAACGTCGCAAGCCATCTCCTCAACTTTTCGCTGGAGAGTTGCTACCGTTACCCAACCCACCACGCCCTTTCGACTGCTTTGGCATTGATTTGTATGGGCCGCTTCCCTACACTGCAGCCGGCAACCGCTGGGCTATTGTAGCCGTTGATCATCTGACGAGGTATGCAGAAACTGCAGCACTTCCATCTGCCACAGCGTCAGAAGTAGCTTCCTTCATTTTGCAGCGATTTGTTCTTCGCCACGGCGCACCTCGAGAGCTGCTCAGCGACAGAGGACGCGTTTTCTTGAGTGACGTGAAAGCCCTGCTCACCAAGTGCAACATTATTCATAGAACAACCTCCGCCTGTCATCCCCAGACTAATGGCCTCACTGAGCGTTTCAATCGTACCCTTTTGCGACATGCTCTCTATGTACGTCTCCTCCAACCACTCAAATTGGGATCTTGTCCTTCCATATGTCACGCTTACAATACCGCAACGCAGTCTACTACTGGCTTCTTTCCTTTTTTTCTCCTCTACCGTCGTCACCCCTCTGCTACAATCGACACCATACTCCCGTATCAGCCAGACATATCAGAGTATACTCCTGCGTCTCAAGCAGCCCAGCATGCAGAAGACTGTCGAAAAATTGCCCGCGCATTCACAGCTAACACCCAATACCGCCATAAATCCAACCACGACAACCAACACTCGACACTGGACTTCTCGTCTGGCGCTCTTGTGTGGCTGTGGATACCTTCCAATGCTCCTGCACTGTCTTCAAAATTTCTTGCTAGATACCATGGCCCATACCGAGTTCTGGAGCACATTTCTCCGATTAATTATGTGGTGGAACCTCTTACGCCGTCTCATAATCTACGCCGGCGCGGACGCGAGATTGTTCACGTCCAGCACCTTAAACCCTATTACGACCCTGCCGTTTTGCTCACGTTGTAAGTCGCCAGGATGTCTCCTCTTCATCCCGCAGGTAATTGTAAAGAGGAAGAAGTACACGAGGAACATTCTAGGCAGTGGCATTGTGATCGCTGCGCATGTTGGGCCTGACGATGTTCGCTGACGCTGTGCTCGCCGCTGATCTGCCCAGTCCTGCTGATCGAGTCCTGCTGATCTGATCAATAAACCCCCATCTTACAAAATAAATAAACCAAAACAAAAAAAAAACTACCTTAAGATAGTTACCTTGGTCAGGGCCAGTTGGACTAAATAAATGGCTCAACCCAGTGAGTGAGTTCAGATGAGTCACGAGTCAAAATGAGTGATTGAGCCCAAATGAGCCGTGAGTCAAAATGAGTTCCTATAGATGAGTCGCAAGTCGGAAGTGAATCGTGATCCGCAACGAGTTGTTGACTCTGGATGAGTCGCAATTCCGAGTGAGTTGTGAGTCTAAATGAGTGACTTCATGAGTTCAGTCAGCCTAAGCTTGTGTGGGTATCAGGTTGAGTGAGCTCACAGGGAGACCAAAATTTTGTTAGTCTGAGTGAGCTCTCGTGATTTTGCCAAGGGATGGCCACATCTAACCAAGCTGCACTATCCCTAATCACTCATGCAGGATGACCCCGAACATTATCGAAAACAAATTCACTTTTGATGAGCATATCCTTGTATTTTCCTGTAGTGTTGGGCCTCCTGCTCATTCTTGTTAACACTTTGGTGCCATTTTATTCCATGGTCTCAAGATGCACCTACATCACTAGCATGTCATCCACGAGCAACTCTCTTGTATTTGTAACATGAAGTGTTAATGTGAAGTTCTTCAAATATAAATTTATTGGTTCAGAGCCCAAATATACATTTCATATGTGGAAGCCCTACAATGCACATTTCATTCATGCTTGAAAACCGGTGTGAAATTGGGCAGTCAGGTTTGTACATCCATTCAAAACCTCTATAGTGGCTTCGAAACTTTTGGGCCTTTACATTTATTTCTACATTATGCATGCATCATAAGGTGCTTATGCGTACCACACTACATTGTTATTTTTGCTAAGTTATTTTTCCTCAAATAACTGCTCATCAAAGTGTTAGTGCCTATCAAGAAGGCTGCAACTGCTCTCATTTTGGACCTGTGATCATTTATTTGTTGTAATGCACCCGAGAATGGTCTTTGTCTTTCAATCCGTGTTTTCATATATGTGCACTTCACCTACTTGGTGACAGGTTCTGTTGTGTACTGCTACATGAATTGGGGTGTTCAAATGTTTTTGGCAAGTCACTTATCTCAAGCCAGGCATGTGAAATGAATGCAGAAATTATACGGTGCACGATTTCATATTTAATGGCAGCTCTCGTATGGCTATAGCGAAGACGCGTTGAGACTGGCTTCTTTTGCAAGGGTGAATGCTTTAGAAGGTCTTAAGTGTGCTGATTTGTTTATGTACTGGCTTCTTATGACAGAAGTGAGGCGAATGCACGGATACCGTGAAGAGAGATGAGCAAGACGTAGAAGTCTCTGCTTTGTGAGACAGCAGAGCATCTGGAAGTTTTGCCACTTGTCTCACAATTATTTATTGTCTGGTGTTTTCTGGAGCTTGTGGGAGGTGCATCTCTGGCATAACAGAGGATCGCTCTGTGTGATGTCAACATCTCTTGACTTAGGTCATATGTTATCCAGAGTGCAGGTGGCCTTGGTCTTCAAGCGGTGTTTCATGTTTTTGTGCGTGTTTTTTTTTTCTTGCTCATTGCAGTGCGTGGCTGCCTTCTCCTCTTTCCGGAAAGTTATGCAGCGTAGTTGTGCGTTTTCTTCTTTTTTTGGCGCTCAAGTTGTAGTCTGTTTTTGTGCAGCTACACCTCTCAGCAAATGCAAGGCAACCTTTTACCTTGTGTTTGACTTCTGCGAGCACGACTTGGCAGGCTTGCTGCGCAACGACAATGTCAAGTTTTCACTCGGCGAGATCAAGAAAGTCATGCAGCAGCTACTGAATGGCCTCTACTTCATTCACTGCAACAAGGTGGGCTTACTGCTTTCAAAGGTTGGCATAACTGGTGCTTCCCAATGTCAGGTTGCAGCAAGAGTGTCAGCTTGTAAATAAGTAGAGTGGTCACTGGAACATGTAATGTGTAGTTTTTTTTTTTATGAAGCTTTTATTGCCAATGATTGCATCAGGTGTGCTTTTAGTACCACAAATTTGCTTGCAGGTCTACCTGCATCATGTTAGCAAGGTGCTGTTTAGTCGTTCTAGTGCATCTGCAATTTGTGTGTTGCAGTAAGCAGGGCCCATGGAAAACAACTTTTCATGATCTCTAACAAAGCAGCGGAAAATTGAGGCACATAGTCTTGCACATAGGTTGGCCATATTAAAAGCATAACCAATGACATCCTAGGCAACAAAAGCTTCTTCACACATTTCATGCATTCTATGTTACAGTGGACACCACACAATGTACCCTGATGCAAGGTTGACTGAGCCGACAAGGAAGGTGCCAAACAGGCACTTGTGGCTCTTAAGGCTCCAATATTGATTGACCATAAACAACTTAACTAAAAATGGGGGGCGCTTATGCTTCGCCTTTACGGATGTGACATGGCAGCGGTGATGGCTTTTGTGTGTCGGTTCCCCTTGCAGATCCTCTTTTGTGTGCATGGACTTTGCTGCTGACTTTAATTACAATTCTTTTAATTTGTGACTCTATTATCCCCACACATAGTCATAGGCTAGCATAGTACATGAAAGACGAACTGACATAGATATATGTACATGATGCTGTGCTTTAACCAAACTGTGTAAACATACCATCTTGGCCTAAGGGTCCTGGAGAGCTGGATTCTGATCTTTCCATTTCGAGGGCGAAGCGTGAGTTGACAGTGCCTGCCAACTTTTGCCATGCTGTGTGGTCTCCTGACGTCACACAACCCGGTGGCTAGTTGATGCACGTCGTGTCACCTGCAAACTATCACCTGTCTGAGCCATGCCTGTGATTTTTTGCTCACAGTGCAGACGTCAGATTTCCTGGAGAACGCTATTGCATTAAAGTACTACCCAGTGTTTTCATACGCCTGGAATTTATACTAATAATGCCGAGCCTTGTCCAGAGGTCTTCATGCCACGTGCTTTCTTTTCAGCTGTATAGCAAGGTTCCCATGGAGAGGCCTCGCCCTCACTTAACAAGACAATTTAGTCTTCACGGATGCCACAAATAATGCCTCTGTATATATATAATTGCTCAAAACGGCAGTGTATGGCCTACAGATCAACGAAAGATGTGTACGTGAGTCTGTGCTGAGCCTGATGTATAGTTATGTTAGGCAATGGCACAGTAACATTTTTGTAAACAGTTGCATGTCACCTCTGCCAAAAATTACTGAATTGTTAAGTGTATCACTGAATGTTGGGCCAGTTGGTACATACTCAGGTCCCTTGCAGGGGGTACCATCAAACACCAAAAAAAATGGACCCAGGAAAGTGGTAATTGACACGGACAAATGGTGGAAGAGGATTATACCTACTTTGGTGGGAGTGGAGGTGGACCTTAAGAAAAAGAAAAGTGAACTAACCTGGTATACACTAACCTGGTATAATCACGCTCGTGTGAGGGTAGGTGATGTAACTGGATGTGTGCGTGTGGCCTTGAGGAGCATTGTTGCACTAAAGCAGAGTTTGTCTTGAGCTTGAACTTCTCTGTGCTTACCACCTATTCCTTGCGTTTGTGTCTTTGCATTTGCTGGTATCTTCCATAGAATCTGGATAGGTTAATATTTCGCCCAGCCTTATTTAATCTGTACCTCATGGCTTTGCTGATCTACCAACAAATGCTCTTTATACTTTTTGTATGAAAGCGAACGCATCGCAACTGGAACTGTGGTGCGCTCGATACGTGGAAAGCCCGAATGACGAAGGTGACGAAAAGGATAAGAACAAAGAACTGCCAAATTTCCTGAGACAAGCACTGCATCAGCATCGACTTGCATTGTGTGGTGTTGTTGGAAATAACACTTTATGGCAAATTCCATTCAGCAGTTCGGAGAAAAGGAAGAACTGTTCCAGTAGTCAGTCTGGATTCAGATTCTGAATCTCGATTGGTTTGCAGCGGTACAGTTCTTAGACATCTTGCTCCTTTGCAGATTGGGAGAGCTCTGGAATAATTTGAATTTGTCATTATATATATTTACTCCTTTCGAGTACTAAATTTAGGCAATAGGTGAAACACCTGGTTATTACAGTTACCACAGTGAGAAAGCCGGGCCACAAATAGTTGCGCCGATGTGGCAGTGATTCGTTCCGCCATCGGACAACAATAAGTCCGCCTTGCGCGGCAACAGCCCATTATGTGGCCCTTTTTTTCTTGTTCTTGAACCAACATTTTGGTTCATGGCCCCTTTTCCCAAGCATTTCACCCCCCAAGAGCCGAGCACCAGGCCGGGGGAAATCTTGTACCCATTGGAAACCGGTGGGTACCCGGCGGCACTGGGGATCGATCCCCGTACCTCCCGAATGCGAGGCGGATCGCAACTGGAACTGTGGTGCGCTCGATACGTGGAAAGCCCGAATGACGAAGGTGACGAAAAGGATAAGAACAAAGAACTGCCAAATTTCCTGAGACAAGCACTGCATCAGCATCGACTTGCATTGTGTGGTGTTGTTGGAAATAACACTTTATGGCAAATTCCATTCAGCAGTTCGGAGAAAAGGAAGAACTGTTCCAGTAGTCAGTCTGGATTCAGATTCTGAATCTCGATTGGTTTGCAGCGGTACAGTTCTTAGACATCTTGCTCCTTTGCAGATTGGGAGAGCTCTGGAATAATTTGAATTTGTCATTATATATATTTACTCCTTTCGAGTACTAAATTTAGGCAATAGGTGAAACACCTGGTTATTACAGTTACCACAGTGAGAAAGCCGGGCCACAAATAGTTGCGCCGATGTGGCAGTGATTCGTTCCGCCATCGGACAACAATAAGTCCGCCTTGCGCGGCAACAGCCCATTATGTGGCCCTTTTTTTCTTGTTCTTGAACCAACATTTTGGTTCATGGCCCCTTTTCCCAAGCATTTCACCCCCCAAGAGCCGAGCACCAGGCCGGGGGAAATCTTGTACCCATTGGAAACCGGTGGGTACCCGGCGGCACTGGGGATCGATCCCCGTACCTCCCGAATGCGAGGCGGATCGCAACTGGAACTGTGGTGCGCTCGATACGTGGAAAGCCCGAATGACGAAGGTGACGAAAAGGATAAGAACAAAGAACTGCCAAATTTCCTGAGACAAGCACTGCATCAGCATCGACTTGCATTGTGTGGTGTTGTTGGAAATAACACTTTATGGCAAATTCCATTCAGCAGTTCGGAGAAAAGGAAGAACTGTTCCAGTAGTCAGTCTGGATTCAGATTCTGAATCTCGATTGGTTTGCAGCGGTACAGTTCTTAGACATCTTGCTCCTTTGCAGATTGGGAGAGCTCTGGAATAATTTGAATTTGTCATTATATATATTTACTCCTTTCGAGTACTAAATTTAGGCAATAGGTGAAACACCTGGTTATTACAGTTACCACAGTGAGAAAGCCGGGCCACAAAATGTTTTGTCACAGCTGCACTGTTTTTGCTTCTGAGAGCACTGCCATTTTCTTGTTCTTATGTTCGTAGGGGGTATGCCTCTACTGTGTCTCTCTGCTACCTTTTCACGTGTTTCGATGAATGAACTTGCCGAAAAAGAGTTCCATTTAGACCTGCTTTCTGTGGACAGGTGCACTCTGAATATCGGTGCATCTGGCAGTGCGAAAGGGCATGCTCACATATTGCTCGTGCTGACCACACATACAGTAAAATCTTGTTAATTTGAAGCCATTGGGAGAGGGAAAGATATTTAATTAACCAAATGCCAAAAAAGGTTGGGGCCAGGCAAAACATTTCATTGCAAGGACGCACTGCGCATACCTCCCAGTTCGTGCCACCACTGCAGATTGTGTTGTAAGGTTTTTCACAAGATGGCATCACGGCGTGCGCATAACCTAAAGCAGTAAATTAAATACCGTATTTACTCACATAATGCTCGCACCCCCAACATTGGGCGTCAAAAATCTGAATTTTTTTTTTTTCCTCACATAATCATCGCACCACCAATATTACTACCGCGAGAGTCGTCTGCTAGTAGTAACAAGCGCCATCTTTGGAACGCTACTGAACCTAGCTGGCCTCGTGTGCACGCGCTACCAGGCGGCGATAGCGTGCTCGGGTAGATATCGTCATTGGTTATGCTCGTCTTTTTTTTTTTTTGACCTCCATGATGCATGTAGTCGTCGCCATTTTGTGAGGTGTCCACGTCTCGTTGTTATTGTTCCTTCGTTCCGTCCGTGTTACTTGCTGTGTTCCACCGTCTACCGTGTTCTTGGTGCCGCATCACCATGGGGCGGTACGCAAGTTATATTACAGCTGGTTTTAAGCTGAAAGCTTTCGAGTACGGGCTACAGCATAGCAACCGCGCTGCCAGCAGGCACTTCGGCGTCAACGAGTTCTGCGTAGTGCGCTACTGGAAAGTCGAGACAGCGATTGGAGTGCTGGTGGTGGCGAAAGACATTTATTGGCTCAAAAGAGCATTCACAGGGAAATATGATTGGACCTGCCCTTAAGAGGCCACTCCTTGCAAGCACTAGATGGGGTCTTTAGTACAGGACTCTAGTGGCGTGGCCGCTGCCCAGGCGCGTTCCACCAAGGTCTTTTGGGCCTGTAGGTCAGAGCATCCTAGCAGGTCGCCTCCCAGTCTTCCCGGGTGGGGTTGGGGTGAGGGGGGATAGCAGGGTTGGAGAGGCAGGCCCACACCGTGTGATAAATGTCGGAAGACTTCTATGCACAGTGTGGACAGCTGCCCGAGAAAGAGTGGTCGAAGTGTTTGAGAGCTGCCGGGCACAGCAAAGTATTTGTATAAAGGCGGAGCAGGAGCCGCTCCTCCGCCTTTGAGAGGCCTTTACGCAGGCGGGGATAAATGCCTTGGCCAGATTGATATAGTAAAACAATATCTGTGAAAGAATAAGCTGGAGTGAATTCAAGTTCCTGATCATCGGGGTCGGAGAGAAATGCCCAGTGAGAGAGTGCGTGGGCGTCAGCTGCCTCATTTCCTTCAAGGCCCATGTGAGCAGGAGCCCAAATGATATTCCGGTAAGCGGGGTCCCCGGTGTAGACGCCGTTTTAGAGAAGGTGATAGGCTAGGTACACCCAGCCCTGCTCGACGTTCCAACAGGCCCCCACGAGTCGGAAATAATTGTTTTGGAAGTGGGATGAGCTGCAGCTAATGCAATGGCGATCTCCTCCGCATGTGTTATGTTACGGGCTCGAAAAGTAAGTCCGTTTACTAGTTCGGATTGGTGGACGACTGCAGCTGTATACCATCCCTTATGGTGGGGACCGCAGGCGTCCACGTGGAATACGTGGGGTTTTGATCCATAGTAACGAGCCAGGGCTTCCGCCCGTGCCAGGCGCCGGCCATTATGGCCCTCACGGGTCATGTTTGTGGGAAGAGGGCGCACGTGGAGGGCGCATCTTTACTGGGATGGAATGCGTACACGCTCTTCCATGAGAGTGGTGTGTTGGATATGTAGTCGGGCAAGAAGGCGGCGACCCGACGATGTCTTCGAGAGACATGCATATTGGTTTGTCAAATGGGTTTTCCAGAGCTCCCGAAATGTGTTCACCATGCCCAGCTTCAGGAGACACTGGTTGGAGGTGTTCACGGGGAGGTCCAGGGACCGTTTAACAATTTTTCAGAGGATGGCTTCGAGTGCATCCTCGTCTTGCTTCCGCAGGTGGAGGTATGGAGTCGAATATAGAATTCGACTGGTTACAAATGCATGCGCCAGCCGCAAGGCGTCCTTGCATTGTAACCTCCCCGCACGTATTAGAAACCCAGCGGACCTTGCCGCCCCCTTGGTCCCCTACCTTATGCAGTTTCGCCAATGTCGTTTCTGACCGTTTGTGTTTGTGTTGATGTATGAAGAGCCCCAGTACCCTGACTTCGACATGTTCAGGGATTGGACCTGTCTCAGGAGACTACACAATTTTGGCTGTGCACTTTGGTGATAGGCGTATGTGCACAAATTTATACTTTTGGGGGGAGCATTGGAGGCCGCTGCGACGAGCATAACGGTCCACTATGGTCGCCGCCTGCTGTAGGTTGGCCTCAATGTCTCCGAGGGAGCCCTGCATGGTCCACAGGGTGATGTCATCGGCATACAGCGCATGCTGCACACCGGCGACAGCGCCCAGCTGGGCCGGCAGGTGCATCATAGCCAGATTGAATCACAGGGGAAAGAGCACCACGCCCTGAGGTGTACCCCTGGCTCCTAAATGAAAAGGTCCATGTTCCTTATCTTGGATTCGAATGTAAGATTGTCTGTCGGTCAAAAATTGCCGAATGTATTCAAAGGCGTTTTTACCGCAGTTAGTTTGAGCGAGGTGGGTGAGAATGATGTCGTGGATAACATTGTCGAATGCTCCCTTCAAATCCAAGGCGATTGAAGTGTCGATACGGACTCTGATTAAGTCTCTGATCAAGAGTAGAACTGTACGGTCTGCTGTGAGCATTATACCACGGAACGCGGGGAGTGACGATGAGGCTGCGTGCGGCAAATAAAGTGCTTTAGCAATTTGTGCTTTTGGTGACCTTGTACTTTTATAGCAAGGGCAAGTTCTGCTTGAAAGTAATGTTTTGGTCAAATTTACAATAGCTGACCAAAGAATTGCGAATCACACCTATTTAAATTTGCTTTTAGCGCTCCAAAACATTTGCTCAAAAATTTTTCCCGCATAATTATCGCACCCCCCAACTTAGCATCAATTTTTCGCGGGAAAAAGTGCGAGCATTATGCGAGTAAATACGGTATATATTAAGATGTTTTGAAGTTTTTTTTTTTTTTATCTGTTTGTGGGTTTTTCATGTCATTTGCGCAGATCCTGCACCGCGACATGAAGGCAGCCAATATTCTCATCACCAAGGCAGGCGTGCTCAAGCTGGCAGACTTTGGCCTGGCGCGGACATTTTCCCTCAGCAAACCGGAGCAGCCCAACCGCTACACCAATCTTGTGGTCACCCTCTGGTACCGGCCACCAGAGCTCTTGCTGGGCGAGCGCAACTACGGAACCCCCGTGGACATGTGGGGTGCTGGTTGCATAATGGCCGAGATGTGGTTGCGCAGGCCCATGATGCGGGGCACCAGTGAGCAGCACCAGATCACCCTCATCAGCCAGCTGTGTGGCTCACTCACGCCCGACGTCTGGCCTGGGGTGGAGAAACTCGAGCTGTACGACAAGCTCGACCTGCCCAAAGGCGAGAAGCGCAGGATCAAGGAGGAGCTAATGGCAAGCACACTCCTCCAGTTTTATTGGACTCATTTTCCACTGCTTAAGTGAATGGCACCAACTTGACAGTGATTATTTACTGTGTGAAATTTAAGCCAGACCAAGTTGGGCTTGTAGTATGTGTTGCGCATCATTGGAATGAGGAAGTAATTCCAAGAAACATAAGCTGCTCCCCGTTTTTATTGCAGGCACAGATGTCTACAAACTGGTTAGAGTTGAAAATTGTGGTAACTACGTACTAGTAATGCTTTGCCAGCATTCTAACTTGGCAAGTATGTATGCTGAACAATCAACCTCGCGTTTGTTGACCAAAAAGAAACAGCTTGATGATAGTAACAACTGCACTCAGCAGTTTTCATAAAAACCACTAATAAGAAAAAAAAACCAATAAAACAAAAGACCACAATTGGCATCTGGATACCCTCAAAGCTACACCACTACTTCAACCATATAGACAGTAATTGCAGTTTACTGTGCCTTCGTTGGTAGTCACTTAAATTACTGCACATCATCGCAGGGACTATTCAGGTACACTCATGCACATCCTAGATCAAGCTGTTTGATATACCCAGGTCACTCTGGTCTACAAGGGACTGATTAAATTTAGTCCGGAAAATATATTGCATTTCAATTCTTTACTCCAGTCGAGCCCTTTTTAGACAAGTGTCATCAGTGACATTTATCATGTAGGCAAAAGCCAGTACCATCAGCAGTTGTGTGTGTGTGCCATACTTGCTTGTTTTCGAGTGTAATTAGCAATATTCTGACAAGTAGTGGTTGGCTGTACCCCACAGCGCAACAGGAAAAACGGCGTCACTTTCGCATGTTTCTTGCTGTCGAATAGAGTTGAAAGCAATGGGCAGCAGCTATGGAGTGTGGCAGCCTCTTTGGCGACCGACTGCCTTCACGGCTCACATTGCACTTCTGCGTTGATAGTTGATCAGTTCAGCTGTGGCTTTTAATTCTCTTGATTGCTCTTTGCTTGTGTGATGAATGAGGCAAGAGCAATTGCCTGAGCTCATTTATGTTTGGTCATGCTCTCAAAGATGAGGATGTTCAGGTTTGATATCTGTGTAACTTTAAGTCAAATGAAGGGGAGCCGCTGTCAGATCCCATTCACCCTCTCTAGTCTAAGCGTTTGATCAGGCAGAAAAGAACACTAAAACTGATGCCAGTCTCCCTCAGCAGTTACATCGAGCCACTGAGGGCAGTGCTGGCGATGCTGCATCTACCACAAAATACAATGCCAAAAGCCACTCGACATAAGCAGGAAAAGTATGGTATACAGTGAAACCTCATTATAACGAACAATAAAAAAAATCTGAAAATAGTTCGCTCTATCCATAATTGGCAATATGAGATTTCGTAGAAAATACACGCAAGAGCAGCAAAATTCAATCAGAGAAGGCACAGCAACTCGGAGGGTGCCTACTTGGGTCACGTCCATTTATTTACGCCCAAAGAACTGCGTTATCGCGGCCTACTTTTTTGTGTTGATCGCGTTCCGTATCACGCCCTGTTTCACAGTTTGCAAACACTCAGTAAGGGCAAACCCACTGCTCTCAATAGCACTGCAGTGGCGGCGCAGTAAATCCAATGCAGCAAGCACTTCTTGTGAAGTTGGAATGTTCTCATCATCTGCATGGTCAGCCTGAGGTTTGTCTGCGGGATGTTCAGAAACTCCCACAGCGATTTCGGCGTCCGTCAGTACAGCCGTGGTCGCCGCGATGTCGTCGCCTCTAAAGTCATTGTTGCGGGCATGTCACCAACAAAACACGAAAAATCGTTCAAGGCTCATAGAGCTCGCGGAGCTCTGCCTCTGCTTCGTCAAGATTTTCCCCATCGTCATTTGATGCACGGGCCTCTGCTGGAACAAAACCTGCGTGCCGAAAGCAGTTGGCAATCGTTTCGTCTTTCACGCTGTACCATGCCGCTTTAATGCTCCCAGCAAATTGATCTTCAAGTCCTGCTTCATAAGAAGCTTCACGAGAAGAGTGTCAATCAGTCTCCTCTGGTAAACTACCTTGAAGGCCCTGATTTTATTTTGAGCTTGGTCTTTAACGTCAGTGCTGCTCTTTTTTTTTTCACGTTCACTGCCATTACAGCACTACGCACACCCGCACACCACACTCGACACGACGACCGACGCAGCTTCAGCCAAACGCTACGACGACTACGGCCACGCCGCAATGCTGCTGCTAACACTAAAACGAAAACATGCGAAAGACGCAAAAACCAAAAAGGCAAAAGCAACATTCGATCGCGCCACTGCCGCCGCTACTGAAGCGGCGCTGTCAGCGATTGTGAGATGCGAACGATTTCTTATGGCCTCAGAGATCACCTCCGCGTGCACAAACAGGCGCGCAGCGGTGATCTCGAAGGCCATAGATTCCTTTGGCTGTCAACTCCCAATGCCGTCGTGGCATCTGTGGCGCTGTCAGCGCCTGCGAGGTAGTCCTGAATGTTTGCTGCACCGCACAACACACATGTAGTGCAACGAAGCCTGCCTCCTGCTATTAAAATGAGGTAGTGCTTGGCGTAGCGAAGTTCGTAATATCCGTTTTATGCCGAACTGCATTTGCTATGGTAAGTTAAAAATACATGTGTTTGACAAAAATATTTTGGAAGAGTTCGATATATTCAATAATTCCTTATGTGCGTGTTCGTTATATCGAGGTTTGACTGTATAGTGTTTAACATCCCATAGTGTCATCGTATACAAGGGATGGAAAATAAGCAGAATATTATCATGCCGAATAAGATGCACACTTGAATAAAAATTTTAAATACATAGCTGAGCAGAGGGAGTATAATTTTTGCTAGAACCATGAAGGAAATGTCTCTTAAAGCCAAGAATGAGAGCATTCTTCACTCAAAAAGATACTTTCTCATTAACAATACCCTAAAATATCTTTGGGAACCTCGTCGCAAGCATTGCCAATGTTACAATAATGTAGCATTGCTTAGTGCATTTTGGGCATTTTTTATGCCTAAAGCTTTGTGCAGAGCTTACCAGTGCTCAGGCTTTCCAAAAAACTCTCTCCACTACGGCGTCTCTCATGGTTTGGGACGTTGAATTCAAACTAAACCAAAAAAACTCATAGAAAGCTTTTGGAGAAAGCTTTGCAGAAAAATCTTGTTTGCATGCAAGACATTTTGAACTGCAGTTAAACTGGGGAAAGTGGCGATTAAGATCTAGAATTGTCTACAACCTCGCAAAGGTAATCTCTGAACAGGTGTGGACCTGTCAACACCTTGCCAGGAGCTTGTCCAGTTAGCAGTTCATCAAAGAGGTGGTCATGTGAACTATTGACCACACAGCATTTGCCTCTTACATATATACGGCACTTTTATATTGTTAGACAGTTCTTAAGGAGGTGAGTTCATTATCACATGTAATAAAAAATGACAGAATTTGCCTGAAAGGTGTTTTTAGGTACAGTGTTAGTCCTATTAAGTCTTTTGTGATGTGATCCCTGTGGGCTGCTTGAGTTAATGAAACGTCAAGAGGTAGATTTAAGGAATTCATTACAGTTTTAAAAATTGCTCTTTGCTGTGGCGTAAACACGAGACCAATTAACACTCGAAAAATACAAAATTTTTATTATGAGCTGTAGTAGGGAGTGAATAGTATGCATATGCACACACACACAAAAAAAGAGAACAATAGCAAAGCTCTAGCCTATTTAGCTGCTTCAAGGTACCATCACTACACTCGCATGAGCAGTTACATTTATATGCCGAATAAGATGTTTTCTTCACAAAAATTGTTTGCTCCGTTATTAAAGCCGCAATGTGAGCAGACATATCAGGAGACACAGAATAGTTCATTAGGGTTACGATCACACCACAGCAGTTTATGCACAGGCTGCTAGTGAAATGATGTTTATGATATGTAGATGCACAGTGCTTGCATGCTTTTGACAGCTGCTTGACACCAGCACTAATTCACAATGCGCTGCTGTAACATGAGCTTTGGATAGTTGGAAGATAAATAGTTTTGCTTATGACACTACTAGTATTCGAGCAGATAAATTCATTTCCCCTTCATTTATCTGCTTGTAGCTTACGAGGGTCTCGATTCTGGCAGTCTTGAAGCCATAGGTAGCGTAAGAGGGTTCTAGCGCAGCTTTCGCCCTCGCTCTTGATCACGTTCTACGTGACGCTGGCGGTAACACAGGACGTTCCACATCCACCGCTTTGGTTGAGGGTGGAGCTGGTGAACACTCTCAAGGTTCGTATACAGACAACAATAATACCCAAGAAAGTAGCAGGGGGGACAGCGGCCGATGTAGCTCAGTTGGAAGAGCACCGGACGCGATATTCGGAGGTCGTGGGTTTGGTTTCCACCATCGGCACATTGTTTTTCTTTCTACTTTGTGTTTATCTTTCCTCTAAACAGATAACATTACTGATTTATGTGATTACCGAAGTAAAAATTAAAAAAAAAAAGACATATAGTACAATTCCCCCCCCCCCTCCCCCCCCATGCTTTCCATGGCCTCGCTGACTGTTGGCTTCTTTCCTTCATACTAGTATTCGAGGCATATGTATCTCTGGCTTGCTTATTATGTGGCCCCGCCAGAGTGGCGAAGTGGTTACGGCGCTTGACTACTGCGGGATCGAATCCAGGCCTCGGCAGCCACTTTTTGATGGAGGCAAAAATGCAAGGCGCCCGTGTGCTGTGCGATATCGGTGCATGTTAAAGAACTCCAGGTGGTCGAAATTTTCGGCATCCTCCACTACGGCGTCTTTCATAGCCCGAGTTGCTTTGGGACGTTAAATCCCACCAACCTACTACGTAGTGTTTTATGGAGTGTCATGCTTCTGTATTGATTGTGCAAAAAGTTAGCTTGGGAACAGGTATCCTTTGTTTTGAAGAGAGCGCACGTGCTGCTGTGGGCAGAAAATGTGATACGCTAGGGTAAAGCCGGTTTGCGTGCCACTAAAACCAAGCTTTTCGTAGTGAAACATGTTTTTGTGTCAACCAATCTGAAGCAGCTACATTTTGCCACATTACTTTTGTGGTTTGGTGTTAGTTTACCTCAGAGGATAGCATGCACTCTCTCAGCAGAGGGGCCTCAAATTACATTGCTCAAAATAATGCAGTGTGACGGTTATGATGGGTCACTTTGGTCACTGAGCACGTTGTATGCAGCCGTACGTGAAGGACCCATATGCACTGGACCTGCTGGACAAGTTGCTACACCTGGATCCAAGCAAGCGGTTTGACAGTGACAATGCACTCAACCACGACTTCTTCTGGACGGACCCCATGCCTTGCGACCTGGCCCAGATGCTGTCGCAGCATACGGAATCCATGTTTTCAGGCCATTTTTGCAGAATAAAAGAAGACTACGCTAGGCCATCTTATATGATGCATCTGAGCTGTACCATTTTCGTGGCACTTGACAACTTTTTGCTATTAGCACCTCGGCATTTAGATGCAATATTGCACGCATCATATACAGCTCGTTGGGTAAGAAAAGGTGTTGCCTTTGCAATTCCCCAAACATGAAGAAAATAGGGTTGAAAAAATGTGCGCATTATTTTATATGAAAATTGCAACGCAACCAATCCTTGTCAGGCTGGTGTTTTCAATTTAGCATTCCGTCTGGATGTGAAGTTGGAGGCTGGTTTGCGGTAGAGATTCAAGCTGATGACATGTATACCTTAGGCAAGTGTAGGTGATGAACAAGATGTGAGACTGTGCCTTCCTTTCCTCAAAAACCAAACTTAAAAAATACAAGTCTATTCGTGAAATGAAAACGCTGTTTTCACTTCTACTCTTAAGGTGAAGCTTAAATTATTTATGTACAGTAGAACCTCAGTGATACGAATATCACAGGGTCGGGAAAAAATTTGTATCATAAAAATGAACGAAAATAAGTAAGCAGAAGGATGGGAAAGGCAGTCGCGCAGATCTGTTTCCAACAGAGAAGGTTTATTAGGATCGCGCGGTCACAGCTCGCCACTTGCGGCGCACACAGCGCGACAGGCGATCGCGACGCCTCCGCAGACTTCTGATGGCGACGTGCCAGCCGCGTAGCGCCGCAGACTGCTCGCGTAAATGCTCGCGATGCATACAGCGCAACTAGCGGTCGTGATGCCTACGATGTGCGCGCCTGCAGCCGCCTGCGCTGCCGACTACTACTCACGGCCACACGCCGCTGCAAACCTTTTACGGCATGGAAAACTCTCACGATGCCAGCGATGTGCGATCCGTCCACCTCCGCGTACTTCTCGCGATGCGTACAGCTTGACTGGAGATGGCGACATGCGGGCCACATGGCGCCGCAAACTGCTGGCGGATCGCGATCGCGAAGCCAGTGATGTCCACTCCATGTGCACCTGCCGCATATGGCGGTTGCGACGTCTGCGGTTTGTCGGTCACACACCGCTGAAAGATTTTTGCGGCGTGAGCCCGACAGAAAATCGCAACGTCAGCGATGGCTCTGCGATCGCAATCCACAAGGAGTTTGCGACGCCGTCCAACCGGCGTGTCGTCATCACCAGTCATGCTGTATGCGCCGCGAGAAGTACGCGGAGGCAGGCGGATCACACATCGCCGGTGCAGACTATGCGTCACCGCTATCTGCTCGTGATGCATACATACAGCGCGGCTGCCGATCGCAGAGTCAACGATGTATGGGCGGTGCGTAGGGCTCTAGGTTGCGGTCGCAGTTCACGCGTTTGTATCATGCGTTGTGGCGCAGGTGAGTGGTCGGACCATCCGAAATTTTGAAAATTGTACAGAATGAACTCTGGCCGGGGAATTTTAACGAATTCGTACCATCCCGAAGTTTGTATCAACTGGTTTCGTGTCACCGAGATTTTACTGTAGGTGGAACTAAAGTAATATACCAGTTTGGAAGAGTTGTTTTTGATCCAGCTTAGCTGCGATAGTCACAGGTGGTTTTTTGGTGCAACAGTATCGTTGAGTTTAACATGACCTGCTTTGAAGGCTTCATTGTGAAGAAAATCTGGCATTCTGAGTGTCACGACCTCTGGCAGGTGATGTGGCCGGGCACTGACTTGTCATCAGGTCGTGTGACATCAGGAGACCACATGACATGGCCAACTTAGGCAGCTTCTTTGAGATGTGAGGGTGAGCTGGGAATTGAACCTGGGACCCTTGGCTCCCAAGTTAGCTTTATACTTATTTCAGGTAGTATTTCACATAATAGGGTAACCTACGACTGTATTCTAACGAGTATGCGCAAGGTAGTAGAATAAACTACGGGATCAGTGATTCAGCGAGTAGCGAAGTGCATGTACACGATCAAAGGCCCAAATCGCACCGGTGGGAAGGCCCGCAAGTATCATTAAAAAGCCAGCATCGTCATAAACTTGTATGTTTAAAACTGACGGCACAGGTCCAACAGAGTAAAGTTATGGAGCTGAAGCCCCCCCGAGAGGATTAGTGGGGGCACCTGCCCCCCTGTGCGCACGCCTATGGGTGGGAGCCATTGACACCGTTGAGTCATAGGTAACCTTAAAGACTGAGCTTAAGGCTCCCCAAAATGTTAAGTAATTGCATAGGTCTCTTGCGGAAACCTCTCCTACGCATCTACCTACTTTGTATATAATAGCTAATCTGCCTGTGTGAAGAAACTTGAATGTCTCTGCTTGTCAGCATTTTTTTCTGTTCTTTTTGCATTGAGGCTGCCACATTCTGAGTGCAATCTGTGAAGTGTGTTGAAGACTGTGTGCGCTGTCAATTTTGTAGGCCCCTGTTGTTTTTGCGAGGTTGGGGCACAGCTCCTTGCACCTCTCTGCAGTGGCATGTTTACAATAATTGTATCCACCTGCGGCTGCTTTGATGCTTTGCCCACTCACATTTATGAGGAATGTAGGAAAGGTGCCAAGAAATTTTAATGTAGTTTGCCGATGCTGAGTGCAGTTAGAAAACGGCTCTTTTGCCTATGTTTGTTTTGCAGTGGCGTGTACTACTGTTCTGGGGTGTTAGTGATGCCGTGTTAACACCTGTGTCCTTGCTCTGCATGCCGGCCTGAAGGAATCGAGAGGCAGCACCGAAAGAAGTGCCGCAAATAAGAGTCCACTAGAGCGTTGACTGTTACATAAGAGTGGTTGCCTTTCTGGCATAACCTATGACACCTTTCTGTGCCATTGTTACTCAGAGTTTCTTTATTTTTAACATATCTCCTTTGACATCCTGTACGCTTTTATGTTGCTGCTTCTATCTTCTTTAGACCACCAGCCTTGTGTAACGGATGTTTTTTTTCTTTTTACTTTGTACCAAAGGAGGTTTTTTTCATGTGTTCATGGCTTTATGGAAAGTGTGGGTAACTTAGTGTGTAGAAACCAGGTCAAGATTTGTCAATTCCTCTGTTAGCGGCAGAACAAAGCCGTGTTTTCCGCTACAGGACAGGTCGACCTCTATTACTGTTTTTTTCCCTTACTCGGCGAATGCGGTACACAAAAAGCTAGAATTTGCTGCAGTGTTGGATTGGTTCCTGTTGTAAAAAAACGCATATTTTTATTTTTTTATGTGTCAAGAAACTGATGCTTTTGTGCGTTTTTTTTTTTCTGATATTGTTTTATTGCTTATTTAATAAATATGTTGATTGTCACTAATACCATTGTGAACAGGAATTCCTCCTCTACAATTTGATACTAAACAGTCCTGCACCAAACGAGTTTAATTAAAGAAAAAAAATATCAATGACAGCACCCAAAAACCACCACTGTTCCTGCGGGCAGGAACGAGACTTCCAACAAGTGGGAATGAAAATCAACCTTACAACCCTTTGACCACAGTACAAGAAATAAACACAGTTCTAGCTGCTGGTAAAAAGATGGCACCTAGTTCGGACGAAGTACACTATGAAATGCCAGCGCATCTATCCACACCTGCGATAAAAGCCCTTGTGAGATCTTTTATTAAGACATGGGTATCCGGAAAGATCCCATAGTCGAGGAAGAAAGCGCTTGTTGCACCTTTCCTGAAGCCAGGGAAGCCGCCCACCAACCCTGGTAGTTACAGACCTATAGCCCTTACAAGGTGCCTTGCAAAATCATTTCAAAGTGTTTTAAATATTAGGTTAACCTATGTCCTTCAATCTGAGGAACTCCTAGACATTCACCAGCTTGGTTTCATAAAAGCATGTTCTACAACGAACCATTTAGTCTGCCTTGAAAACACTGTCTGTGAGGCAATTATACATAAACAGCACTGTCTTACCATCTTCTTCGATATGGAGAAGGCATACGATACGACATGGAGGTTCAGTATCCTTTGTTACCTAGCAGATTTGGGCATCCGCAGTAGGATGTTAAACTGCCTAAAGGACTTCCTGTCGAATTGCTCATTTCATGTGCGCTTAGGCTCAACCTTTTCGTGGAACCTTGTGCAGGATAATGGGGTACCACGAAGCTGTATCTTAAGTACAACTCTATTTGTTGTAAAAAACAAATTCCTTAAGCAAAATGATCCGGAAATCTGTAATGTATTCAATATGTCGATCACCTACAGATAGCGTACACATTCTCCAATGTATCAACATCTGAAAGACAAGTGCAGCTTACCATAAACAAGCTAGCGACATGGGCAGATGAAAATGGATTTCAGTTTTCACCACAAAAAACAGTAGCTGTTCTGTTCTCTTTGCGACGAGGCTTTCAAACCGACCCTGACCTGCACCTGAATGAAACTGTATTGCCAATAAGAAAAGAGTGCAAATTTCTCAACATGTAAGGATGAGTGGAAATGAACGAACTGATGTATGTGCTGCAGCCGCCCGGAATGCAAAAATGGAAGAGTAAATGTGCCTTATAAAGATGTCATTAAATATATACAAAGAAAATCGAAAGAGAAGTGTTAGGATTCGTGGGGCAAGGAAATCAACAATAAATTACACATACTGAAGCCAGTGGTAGAGGAATGGAAAACGTAGTCGCCAAGAGCGTTTGGTTGGAGTGGTTCTATGTCACCTTCGTATTGGTCACACACATCTTGCACATAACTTACACATTCCTGCAGCAAGAGAAACCTGCAAGTGGAGATGAGCTCACAGTCAATCATCTTTTGGTATCGTGCACAAAGCTCGACGAAATAAAAAGGCATTTCATAGCTCTCTATAACGAGCACATCCCACTCCACCCAAATCTTCACCTCGCAGAAAATGCCCTTGTCATATTTACTTTTCTCAATTTTTTTCAGACATCAACACTAAACAAACTGTGACATGACTACAAACAATGGTCTTTCTAATACAACACACAATCAACCCTGTGCTTGGCGCAGGATGGCCTTAGTTGCCTATGCGCCATAAAACCCAGTGCAGTACAATACAGTTACTAATGAAACACGATAAGCCTACCTGTGAATAATGTGCAGAGGTGTTCACAGTAAACCACATCCTAATCAGTTGTTACGACTGAAGCACTTCCCACAACTCTATAATGAACTTATACCATTACACCGAAGTTTACATTTTGGAGAAAGGGTGGTCGAAATTTCCGGAGTCCTCCACTACGGCGTCTCTCATAGCCTGAGTTGCTTTGGGACGTTAAACCCTACAAACCAACCAACCAACTTGTTGACATTTCCTGCATATTTTCATTCCTAAAGGCTAAATAAATAAGCGATAGAACCTGTAATAACTTTAAAAGCCCTTTAACCAAGTGGAGATTTTAAACCTTGCTTTTGGTGCATAATGGCCTTAGTCACTTATGTGGCATAAAACACAACACACAACTTAGTCATGTCCGGCAATGTGCAGCGCATCATTCCACTGACATAATTTGGAAATTATTTGGTGCCTCTGCCCTCTTGAAGGGGACATTGAGAACTCGTGTGCTGTTGTGTGGTGCACAGGTGTGACCTGCTGCTTTTCTACCAGCACGACCCATCGAGCAACGTCACATTCGTTGTCAAGGGTGCTGTGTACCGGGCAGGAGAGGGTCCCCTCAAGGCTGGTGTTCTGCTCCAAGCAGCTGTGGAACCCAAGAAGGTGAGCAGGGTGGTGCAGTTAGTATGTCGAGCCGGTACCCTGCGCTGCTTGAGCAAGTCATGCACACAAACATTGGGCATGGTGCTCTTGCTTACTCTTTTCTTTCTTGGCTTTGGCTTGTTTCCTATTTGTTTTTCATTCACGAAGAGAAAAGAATGGGAGTAGCAGGCAGCCTGTGCTTATTGAAACCCATAACACAATGTATCACAGTAACCAGACCACAGGGTGACACTTATTTCACTGTTGTAAAAGGTCTTGAATTGCTTTGGTAATGTTGAGAACTCGAGGGTATAAGGGTTGTGATTTAAGAGCAAACAATTAATTAAAAGAAAATGAGTGCCTTTGCAGGGTTGTTTACAGTGCTTGTGATTGGCTGGTGAGGTATGTGACACAAGTTGCTTAGCTGGAAAAATAGTTGCGAAATTGTCGTCTCTTATGATTCAAAACTCGAGGAATTATTAGTGTCCATGTTTGCGGTTTGAAAAGAGACCTTGTGCAATAAAATGTATGTTTCCAATGTAAGCGTAGAGCTTTAGAGACAGTATCCAAAGTGCTGTCATCTAGCAACCAGCGCGCGTGTTTCCGCCATGTTTGAGGGTAGTTGAACCGAGGAGCGGCAAGCGGTTGCGTGGCCGCTGGATTAGTATTCATTGTCGATGTATAATGCCGACATACTGTTGTGTCCCTTGCTGTATGCAAAACTGAAATAAAGTTGTCGAAGAAAAGAAGCAGCAAGTTATATCCATTGAGTTTTTTTTCTTGTGGCCTTGTGTTAATCTGCTGTCCCATGGTTCTGATGTTGTAGGCGCGCTTCTTCGTTCAGCAGCAATCCTAAATTTTAAAATGGTGTCTTATTTAGCCTGCTTTGAAAGTTGTCAAATTCGTACACGGTGTCATAGATGAAATATGTCGCCCACATCATGTTACATTTTTGTGTAGAAGGATTTCGCATAGCCTTCTCGCGTAAAATATATTCGAGAGTGTTGCTCTTGATTTGCTAGGAGATTGCGTCTGGGCGTAAGGCAAGACCTCTGCGATGTGATTACGCAGGTTAAGGTATCGATTTTTAATTGATAATGTATCTACTGATGTATAGATTTTCATGAAATGGAACCACTATGCGACGGTGACAGGATCAAGCTATCTGAGGAGGATCAGTGTGCGCGGAATCACGTCATTAACCTGTTGCATTTCATCAACAAATTAACGTTGTTTAAAGGGGTTGTTTGGTTGTTTGTACACTAATGAGATACATATGGCGCTAAAGAGCGGCAGAGGACATGGGAACAGTAGTGCACGTGCTGTATTGAAAATGCTTTCAGGTTCATCACAGCGCAGTGTTTATTAGGCACCGATCCTATATTAAAAACAAAAAACAATATCAAGTTCCTTCATGTACGGGTATTGGCATATTGGCACAACATACTATGGAATGCCAACGATCGAGGTCGAGAGCCAGGCACAGTAAGATGTTGAACCTGGTCCGCGCTGGACTCGAAAGCCTCCTGCGGCGGCTGACACAGTGCAATTACATTGCAGACGTGTGTTTTATACCCGGAAGCAATATGAAACTTATTCATGGACGAGTATTTGCGCAGTGCATTAGGAGCCGGTCGGAGTTGACTCGAGAATTAGAAGCAGCAGTGTGGCCTTTGCCCTCGGTAGCTTCACTGACGTTGGCGTTTGCAAGCAGTTTTGGCAGCGCAGTACCACTTTACGAAGTAAAATGGAAATTTATGCAGCGTGTACAAGTCCGTCGTCCGTTCTTCCGTTATTGTTTGCTCTGAATGCGAGTCAATACAGTCGAGCCCACTTGTAACGGCCCCACTTAAGACGAACTTTCGCTTATAACGAACGAGACCGGAGCGACCGCCAAAATATACATTACTTCAATGGCACAAGATCGCACGTATAACGAACGTCCATGAGCGCTGCCGATCGGTTACAGCGAACGGACGGCGTAAACCCGGCGCCCCGATACGAGATAACGATGGGCTCCCATCCCTTTTGGTCCGTTTTCGCAATCCTCCTCGCAAGCAAGCTACCCTTTGCTCGCCGACGCGCGCTGCCTACGAGTGTCGGTGTGGCCTCCAAGGCCACGCTGCCGCCCCTCCTCGCAACTCCGCTCCCCTCTCCTCTCGCCATTCCCTCGTCTTCGCCTGTCTCGACGGCGCCGTCCGCCGGCATAGTCTTCGAAGTTTCGTTTCCTGGCTGTTCCATTGAGCGGCCGTGCTAGGGGCGCGGGGCGCCAGGAGGCAGGCCTCTCCATACACTAGCGGTTGTACTGTTTGCATAGAGAAAGAGATTGGTAAAGAGCGGTCACTCGGCAAAAACTGGCCCCAGGAAATGACGCGCGACTTTTTGCGCTGCCGCCGATTGATGGATGGCGGCACCAACGTGCGCATGCGCGGACACGCGCGCGACGGCACTCGCTGCAGCGATAATCCGCCGGAGCAGACGACAAGAAGTTGTCGAAGGGAGCGGTTGTATGCTCCTGCCTCGCCGCGCTTGTGCGGCACAGACCTCTCGTGGGCTGCTGCGCGGAACGACAGCGGTTTAAAACGACGGCAAGGTGAGCAACGTTTTTTGCTTAACTACGCTGTATTTCATGCAGTTTACGCTGACCATGCCGGCCGGTGCCAATAAGTTTCGCAGCTCGTGAACAGGCGCAGTTCGTTACGCCGTAACTCTGGCGGTTCCCAACCACGGCGAGGTGTAATATGTTGTGTTCTCGGGAAACAGCTTCATTTCGAACAGTTTAGCTCGTAACGCTTGACAAAGTGGCATGTGAAGGCATCAAGGCACGCCGTTGCGCCAAAATGGCGTGTTTGCCGGCCGGTGCGGCCATGGTGACGCAGTTTGCCGAACGGCTAGTTTTGCTAAGTGTCGCGTTTAGCAGAGCAACGGTAAAGTGAGAAACGTGTCATTCTTGACTTTCTTGTCAAACTACGCAGTATTTCAGGCAGTTTAGCTCAGTACGGCGGTCTGCGCTTCACAAAGTCGCACATGAAGGGCAGCCAACAGGCATGACAAGGCGCTCGCCAATATGGCTCGCCGGCCGCGATGACATGTGACATGGCGCGAGGTTTTGCGAACGGCTAGTTTTGCGTGGTGTCGCGTTAGATTTAACGGGACAACGTTAAAGTGAAAAATGTTTTATTATGTGGCAAGCTTCATTGCTTCAGCTGTTCAGTTCTCTTGAAGAATATTGTTAGTTTAGTGGCTGTTATTTCACGCTCTGTAGAAATGCATTTTCAGATAGGTTCGGTTAGCCTGCATTTCCTGACCTCTATGTTGCAAGAGTAGCTTTTGTATCAATTTTACGAATGACAGCTTTTCTGTTCTGGACCATAACTGCTGCTCACCAAGTTTTCAGTATCCACCCACATGCACAGATGTGTGCGCGGTGCAGTGGCCTTACATTTCATTGCAACCTTCTGCACCATGTTCATTCCTTTTCCAGCAGCACTGCAGGGACCCACGGACTGCAGCCGAAGCACGGCAGATGCGGCGAGTGAATGGTGTGGCCTTTCCTCAAGCGTCAGTTCTCCTCTCTGCCCTGGACAATACAAGTTACCCTTGCTAAGGTTGCCGCGACTGGGACTGTTTAGTTTATGTATAATGCCTGTTTTGTTACATATCATTTGCAATAATTCGGAAATCAGTTATGCTATTTTTTGTCTCTACCTAAGTGCTGTTTCTCACCTTGCGTATTTTTATTTTTCTGTATTGTGCACATCGCCTAATGTGTGTCAAGTATTGGCAATGCATCCGTCTACATCTGTTGCATCTCGTGTTTTATATGCAGCAAAATAAATTCATTTCACGAAGCACTTGGCGTCTTTTCTGCACTACTGTTTTGCAAAGGCTGTGGCGCAGCTGCGTTGATGGCCAGTTTAGAGAACTAGGAATCTATTTTTCCTGTTGTTATGCATGCTGAAAATAAATAGAAACGCTAGCAGACCATTTAAAACCAAAATAATGCGCCAAACGGGCAGGGAAGGGCGCAGCGCATGGCTAGCATTCAAATCGCGCGCCCTTCAGCAAGACCGGATGTAGTTGCCGCCGGCCGCTTGATGCACTACAGTCAAATGGGCCGCTGGGCCCTATGGGAGTGTCCGCTCTTTACCAATCTCTTTCTCTATGCTGTTTGCACCTGTGGACTGAATGCGCAGCGCGCGCGCCGCTGCATTCAGTACGGCGGTGACGGCTCGTGACCTCCGAGATTTGCGGAGGTAATCTGGGAGGCCATGGGCGGTTGAAAGCAACTACGGTAGGAGCCAACAGGTGGCAGCACTGACGCTCAGGGATGCCTCTCATTGGTCTCCCCGCTGCATACAATGCCCCGCTGTGTGTCCGTTCCGTTCCATGCCTTGGGCACTTCCTCGCTTGCATTGCGTGATAGGGAACCAAAGCTGGAGTTTGCTCCGCGACGCCAGCGCTCGGTTTCCAGCGGAGCGGAGAGGAACTACAAAACCTACGCCATGGCCGGTCTCGAGGGAGAGGGCGCGCGCTGAGAAACGCGCTCTCCCTCGAGACCGGCCGTGCCTACACGCATTCGCGCCCGCGCTGCGCGCGGCTGTCTGCGGAGTCTGCGCAGCCTGCTAGCTCGGGAGCGCGTGTTACGTTCAGCCGCGCGTGCACGCGGAGCGGGAGAAGGAGAGTGAGGACGAGGGGGGTTGGTGGCGCGTCTTCGCGCGCAAAGCCGGCGCTCTTTGCCAGTGGGATTTCTTAATTTTGCTTTTTTCTGTGCCCCGGCTGACATAGAGGCTGGCTGGAGGCATGTTTTTATCGGTGCTTTCGAAAGTAAGAAATTATGATTAATTGATCGCCGGACATTGTTTTCAAAGAGCGCTTGTTGGCAGGCTCAAACATAAAAAAAATGAACGCGAATTCGCTACTTGAAGGCGGGAGGCAAACGACAGGTATCTTGAAGGACTTGAGGCGGCACCTCTTGATGCCTCTATCCATGTTCACAGAATGAAGGGTCCAGCCTTCTGGTTGAGAATAACCGATAGGCTTGTACACAGCAACGAGTGCTCCTTCCTTTCCCTTTGTGACTGGTCACTTGAAAGGGGCCTATTCAGCTCTTTGGGGACAAACGTTTTAGGCAGTGCTGCCGGCGCATGGGGCCTGTTTTCGGCGCGTTTAGGATGCGTTCCCTACAAAGGCACAAAGCATGCCGCCTTACCCTTTGGTTCCTGCCGACACCGGCCAGGGGAAGTTCGCTGCTGCGGCGCTGCCGTTCGAAATCAATGACCTATCTACTTTTAACGATGAGGGGTTCCTAACGACTTGGGTCATTCCCCAGAAGCCGAGGCATGCCATTTTTGCGGCAGTTTCCTCTCCACAAGACGAGCAGCGATGAAATGTCTGACGACTTTCCATGCAGACGGGGACGTACCTCTCCACGGAAACCTTTGTCTTCTTAATTCCACTGTTACGCTGCGCAATTCCTAGTTCAGTTATCTCCTATAGCGAACGCGCAGTTTTGAGCTCCCGAAGCAGGATCGCGTATGAGGATAGGATGATAGACGTAAAGTGATGGCATTAATGACGAATATCTGTTTCTTGAGGCCAACTCGGTTCCACGATGGCTGCTTCGGCACCGCCAGTTAGAGAAGTACGACACACGAACGGTACGAGATATCCCCCCCCCCCAAAAAAAAAAAAAAAGAAAGAAAGAAAGAAAGGCCCGCAACCATCCCGTTACCGTTTCCACACAAGCTTCGCGAAAAAAGTGCGCCGTCATTTTTTTTTTCATTCTAGTTCTTTTCTTTCTTTCTTCTTCCCCCCTCATTGTTAGAGCGCGACGGTGGCCACAATGC
This sequence comes from Amblyomma maculatum, assembly GCF_055883805.1. NCBI lineage: Eukaryota > Metazoa > Arthropoda > Arachnida > Ixodida > Ixodidae > Amblyomma > Amblyomma maculatum. The sequence continues at coordinate 52,896,525 of NC_139350.1, forward strand.
CGTCGGAGGAGGAGAGAAACAACCGAGCGCGCGCGCGCAAACACGTGCTAGAAAGCAGCGCGGAACAGACGACAACATGCGTTTCTATGCGGCGGCTAGCAGACGACGCGGCCGGGCTGCGCGTAGATTTTGACGGGGTCTCCATGGAGGGCGCTGACGCACAGAGCGGCGCCGCGCCCCCTGGTCCAGGTTTTCTCCCCTATTGTCGCACGTGCGCACGTGCTCCGTCAGTCGCGGCGCTTTGTTGTCATTTTCGTGTATGTGGTGTGAGCGCTTCGTCTGTCGGGCCTGAGTCGTATAATTCGGGATGACGGACGGGAATTGCCTGCCTCCAGCGGTCACGAAACGAAAAGCGCTGGACATGGCAACGAAGCGAGCAATTGTGACGGAACTGTCTCAAGGTGCTAAAAGTTGCGTGCTGGTGAAGAAGTACAACGTGTCGAAATCAACCATCTCGACAATTCTGAAGAATAAGGAAAAGATCGCCAGCTCCGACGCCAACACAGCGGACAGAAAGCGCCTGCGGAAGGCCACCTATGCGGACGTAGAGGATGCGCTGCTGAAGTGGTTCGTCGACGCACGGGCTCGCAACGTTCCGATAAGTGGACCATTGATGCTGGGCAAAGCCAAAGACTCGCATTCCTATTAGATTTTCCCGACTTCTGCCCAGGCAATGGCTGGCTACATCGGTTCAAAAGTGCGGCATGGGATTGTTTTTAAATCGATTGTCGGTGAGGCGCGTTCGGTAAGTGACCAGGACGTTGCCAATTGGCTTGCAACAAACCGAGCTATTATTGCAAGCCACGCGGAGCAGGATGTGTATAACGCAGATGAAACTGCATTATTTTATCACATGCTTCCAGACAAGACGCACTCCATGAAAGGGGAGTCATGCGCTGGCGGTAAACACAGTAAAGTGCGCGTTACAGTTCTTCTGTGCACTAATATGAATGGCAGCGACCGGCGCATGCCGTTTTTAATCGGAAAATCCAAGAAGCCACGTTGCTTTCGGAACCATGTACTTGTGCGCTACAGGCACAATACTAAGTCCTGGATGACACGGGATTTATTCGCAGAGTGGCTGGGCGAGTTTGATCGCGACATGCAGAGGCAAAGCAGGCGCGTGCTGCTGTTGCTCGACAATTGCTCAGCACACCACGTGCAGACGTCTCTGACGGCAGTGACTACTTTTCCTGCCGCCCAATACCACTTCTAAAGTGCAGCCTCTTGATTTGGGCATAATACGCTCCTTTAAGGCATCGTATAGGCGCCGCATTGTGCAGCGCTTGCCCATCGCCGTTGACCGTCCGGCCGCTAACTTGCCGCTCCGAGTTTCATTGTATTCAGCCCTTGAGATGGTGAAGGCGGCCTGGGCAGAGGTGACGACCGCTTGCGTGCGAAACTGTTTCCGGCAACTTGCAAGGCCGTCTTCGTCGACGCAGTACCAGACGTCGGGCCTGATGCCTCGTCGACTCCGACATGGGAGGCCCTGGCATTGGTTGGCAGTATTTTATTTCTGCGGATGAAGACGCGGATATTGCGGAACCGTGCACGGACGAAGGCATCGTTTCTGAAGTGCGGGCCGAGAGCGACACGGAAGAATCAGATGAAGATGAAACGTCTGACCCAGCACCCGTAAGCACATCTGTAGCAATGGGCTATGAGAGGGCCTCAGACAACTTGTCTATGCCAAGGGACTCGGCGAAGAGCACGCTAGTGCTTTAAATAAACTGGATACCGCCCTCATCGCATATGCACTGCAGAAACAGACGAGCATCACACTTTTTTGCTAAGAAATAAATTTCGTGTTTTGACCGCCACCTTTCTTTTTTTTTCTCTTCTTTAGTTTGTGGTCCAGTTACTACAAACTTAGGGATATAACGAACGGACGCCGCGTGACGCTCAGGTTCGTTATATGCGGGCTCGACTGTAGCACAAAAACCACAGCACTAAGCAGACGCAGCTTGTGCGACGGGACCAGCCGCAGCAGCGCAGCCGATTCACTCAATCCTTCAACGGGACGTCACGTGTTGTGGTTAGCTGAAGGACGGATAGGTGGCAGCAATTTTGCATAAGGTCGATTTCAAAACCTGAAAAAGAGAAGTGTAATTTAAACCAGTCTTATTTTGCAAGACTCTGTAGTTCTGTGTGATGGTATAGATCAGGGTCAATTGGGAGCAAGGGTCATTCAGTGTGAGAGCTTGAAGGCGAACAAAATGTGTTCTATTACAAGCAGTTCGACACAGTGTTGTTGAGAAGGGAACATAAAAGCCAGGTTCTATGGATTATAGACCTGTCTGGGGACCATCTGAAGCCTGTGCTGCAACCAGTGTCCAAAGAGGCGGTTGCAGGGTCAGGTAGTATTGAACATGATGCTTGAGGCTTGGCTCTGGGGCCCCTGTGTATCTCTACCTCTGTGCACAGGCACTTTTTTGTATCATTCAGTCCACATTCCTTTACACACTATATTCTCGCTTGGAAAGAGCTATGATGCACATTCTGTGCCTGCAGGCTGAAGTGGATGTGGGCTTTTTTTCAGATCATGATGACCAAACATACCAAGAACATGGGCAAGTTCAGCTCTGTCACTGTATCAACTATTGATGAAGAGGAGGAAGAAATTGAAGCGGTAAGTGGTGCTTCTATGTCTTTTTGCAGTAGTGGCTTTTTTATACATAGGCTTCTATGGAGCTTGGCCAGACTGAGTAATGAAGTTCGTATTATCCAAAGATTTGAATAAAGAGGTTTCTGTCTACATGAATACTCGTAATTCGCTACCTGAAAATTCTGAAAGATTTTGCCTGCCTTGACTGTTTTTCCAAGGCCCAGAATGGAAACATATTTGAAACATGGGGTACAGTTGCTGGGACATCTGATGCAGAGTAAATCAGTATTGCCATTTCCCCAGCACCAGTTTTGGTTTGGTGCTTACCCATTCCTTTGTCCATACAGACTCCTGTTTGACCTTTGCAAAAGTTTCTTCAGGTCATAGGTGCTTTGTAGATTACTTCGGCTGTGCATTTTGTGATGGTGCAATGTGTTTCTTTTCTTTTTTTTTGCCAGCCGTAATCTGTGTGCACAGACCAGAAAGCTTTGCAGAAGCAGAATTAATGTCTTGGTTACATGCCGCTTTATGCAAATATGGCAGAACTTAAATTTTCTTTCCTTGGTCAATTGTATACTATGGGATGGTTGGCATTGTGGCATAACTGGAGTCTGTGCTGGCCTGTATCTACAAATTTGTACGGTTTGGGCCAACCAGAGGTTTTTAAATTGCCTCTGTGAGAAAGTGAACAAAAGACCCCAATAGTTTAACTGATCAGAAAATTGGTAGGTTCTGAGGGGGTTTGTCTGAAATGGAATAATTTTATATCATTGATGTCAGTGCATGCTCCTTACTGGAATGCATCTCTCAATGGGTCAAAGCTGAAGTGAGGTTGAAAGGTTAAGTGGCGAAGGTACTGTAAAATTTCAGTGAGTTAAAGGCTATGGGATTGCAGAAATTTGTTTTATAGGAAATTAGTATCATCCTGTATCATCTAAAAATAGAAGCACTGAAAATGCATTCACAGAGATTTGTTTTTGGCCATTGGGACTTATTTTAAAGCTGTACACCACTGCTCACCGCTGGTGATTCATTTTGCATGACACGTGACCATGGCATTATGCCATTTGCAGTGCGAAGGCCGCACTTGACTTGTCATGGGTGTGGCTGCAACTTTCTCATTCATATCATGAAAGAGTGTTTGGAATGGCCAAATTTGTCCGTTGTATACAATGCACTTTAGTAGGCCCATGTGAATATTTGATGATTTTGAATATTCTGTTGAAAGTCAGGTGTTTGATATTAAATTCAGTTCAAGTATTTTGTATTCGAAATCGCGAAGTATCGCCGTATGCCGTATGTACTTAAATGTGACACGGCCACGGGTATAACGTGAGAGGCGACTTTGCATATTGCCCAATGGAAAAAAATAACACCACAAATGTAACACGAGATAAGCGCTTGAAAAAGTGCCTTTAATAGACATTTTAAGGCCTTGCAGTCATGTCGAAAATGCTCATTCATCGTCGTCGTCGGAGGCAGAGTTCTCAGAAACGAAGTCTTCCTTTTTACTGTCGTTTTCTCAGACAATGTCCTTGGAAGCTTTTGCGGCCAGACTCGCATTTAAAAATTATCTCCTGCTGCATCCGCCACCCACTTATGGTAGATTATTAACATCTAGCTGTCAAGCTGTTATAAAATTTCCGATTTCTTCTGCTATCAGAATAGCTTTTCTTTTGAATCAAGTGGCATACTGTGCAATGTATGCCACTTTTCTTTTGCAAAAAGACCTTGACGAAATCTGTGAATGGTGTACCGCGTGGTCAATGCAACTAAATATAACCAAATGTAAAGTACTACGTGTGTCGCGCATTTTGACTCAGCCCACTTATCATCTTAATAATATCGAACTTGAACAAGTGTCTTCATACCGCTATTTAGGCGTTCACATAACAAGGGATCTAACTTGGTCTTTTCACATCACTTCCGTAATTAACAATGCCAACCGCGCTCTCGGCTACCTTCGTCGTAACTTTTTTTCTGCTCCCATCTCACTTAAACTTCTGCTCTACAAACCTCTAGTTCGCAGTAAGTTGGAATATGCTGCATCCATTTGGGATCCCTTTACTTAAAACCTAATCAGCACCCTCGAACTAATTCAGAATAACTCAGCACGTTTCATCCTTCGGAACTATAGCCGCACCGCCAGGGCAACATCTATGAAGAATGCATTACAGTTAACATCTCTTGCTAGCCGTCGAAAGTACGCTCGTCTTTGTTTACTTCATAAAACAATGTTTCATAACCCCAGTCTGCGCAGCGATCTTATACCTCCCCATCATATGTTTCGTCACGAGTTGATCATTCACATAAAATCGGTATTCCTTTTTTAAAACTAAACACGCAGCCGAGTCTTTCCTCCCGCGAACAGCAAAGGACCGGAACCACCTTCCCAGAACTACTGCTTCCATCATTGATCATCAGCGTTTTTGTTCCGCATTAGCTAATATTGTATGATTAGAATTGTAACACCCTGTACATAACTGCATATCTACTGCACTGTATATATATCTACTGTATTCTACCACTCCCCTCTTAAGGGGGACCCGGGTCTTTGCAGCCGAAAATCGGTCAGAAAATCGGATTTTCAATCTTCTCGTTTTCGCGAATAAAGAGTTCCTTCCGCAGCTATCTCCGAAGTTTCGTTGAAAAATATCGCCTAATTTGTGCGTTACAGCATTCCAAAGACGAGAATCTGCGCGTGTGGCCCTTTAAACTGAGGTCAGATCGCGCCAAATTTCGATCTCCCGCAGTTTGAGAAATACGCGATCCGCGGGCATAATCTTGGGGTCGTTCGAAAGATCGCGATTCAGGCCATTCCTATATCTCGGTTGGCGAGTATAGGAACCGGGCGCCCGTTGTATGGCGCCACCGTCGCCTCGGTGGAACAGCGCCGCCCGCGGCGGAGTGCCGAAACAGCGGAATGGCGAGGCAGCTGAGCAGCGCAGTCGTTTCCGTTCTGCGAGGCGTTTTTGAGCATGTCCATACCCGTCGTTTTGCGGTGTGGCTTTGAGCTGCTTTGAGTAATCGCAAGGAGTATTTTTTGACGGGGAAATCTTGAAAAAAAAAAAGAGCCGTTCTCGGCAGGGCGTGCGTGTTTTTTTATTTTTATTTTTAAACCGCCCGGCGCATGGTATTTCTGTTATATACTCGAAAATGCCGCGCGCGTGATTTCACCATGCCTAGGAACACCTTCGTTAGGCACTTGTTAAGGCGACTTCGAAGACGGAAATTGCGCCTGCACTGCGCGTCTATCTTATATTAGGTCTAGTCTGAATCTGCCTGAAGATCAAATGCCACCGAGCCGTGTAGCCGTGTAGTAGTGGTAGTTGTAATGATCAGCGTTCATGTCAAATGAAAAAGATGCTGCGCCTGTCTTTTTTGGTAATAGCTAGGCTCAAACGATTCAGAGCAGAATAATAGCAAATGACATTCTAGTTTCAACCTTGCAACGAGAGCTGTAAAAGGAGAAAAATAATCAAGCAAGACAAAAGTAGGATCCTATTTATGGTTGGAATAGCAAACACACATGTACTTCGAGGGCTTCCTGCACAATTACGCTACAATAGCTCACTGAACCCGGCCTTGAGACCATCAAACTTAATCATAATATAAGCCAAATGAGTAATACCACCTCAGCATCATTTTTACATATACGGCAATGCTCTTGTTGAACACGTTGGAGCTGCTACATATAATTGACTTAGAAAATATTATACTATGCATGCCTTTCTCCCGACATGCTGCAGAGGTTGTGAAAAGAAAACAAAATTAAATTTTCTGCTAGCGTTCTCTCAGCGCAGGAAGTTCAATGCGATTGACCGCACCTGCCTTGAACATCTGAAGGCAATAGTCCAATACTGTCAAACTGTTAAGTACAATCGAAAAAAAAAAACACAGTGTGATGTGTTGTAAGATAAGCAAGCCACCGACAACTAAGAGAGCGTTCTATTGTTAAATGAATCCCTCTGATGGCTCGTTCGCTAAGGTGGTCTACTTTCTCAGCGTACCACGAACTTGCGGGGCCGATACCTAGCTGACCTCGATACCTGATGAGTGTGAGGGGACACGACCATGTATGTAGTTTTCTATTTGCACGTAAAGGAATCCGAATAACTGAAAGCCATTCCTTTTACAACTTTGTCACTGCAGCTTGCCGGACTGCTGCTAAATCTGTTTACATTGGCCATACCTAGAAGCAATTTCTTAGAGAGGTAAAATGGTCTTGTCATACTACGCCACAATCAGGAAATCTCACGTTCACTAAAACGCTGATGACAAACACATGTATTTAGGTGGGCCAGGAAATGGACACTGCTGAGAAAATATGTAAAGCCATGTCAGGTGCAATGTGAATGTGAAAAAAAAGAAAACTGCTACACGGCCTTCGAAATTAAAAAAAATGCTATGTTTATGCTCGTTTCCACAAATTAAATTGTATTTTTTTTCTTGTTCGACTTTTATATGAAGCCGATAGCAGATTTTGTGACCATGCGGTATTGAATGAGCTGTGAAATGAATGATTTTATTAGGCGAAATTGACATGCCACAAACAAATGCTAACAAATTCTAAGAGTATCAATGATATGCAGAGCTCTCAGCGCATTTTCATTGAATGACAAACGAAAAGAGGAAAAATGACAAGATCATGGCAATAAGAATTATTCATGTCTCCTATCTGCTCTTTCTGTTAAGAGAAAAAAGTAAATTATCTTTGACTGTGTCAGCGAAAGTATCCGCACAAACATTGTCTCTGCCCATCACTGAAGGTCATAACGCAGCCCGAACGACGATGGTGGAGCTGCCTTTTCTTTTTCCATGCTGGGGTTTTCTTGTACACAGGCGGAGAAATGCTAGCGTTGTAACTTACGCTGTTGGGTTTCTTCAATTTCCAATTGTCAATAAATTGACTACAGATGAAGGAGTGCGGCTTCGGCTCCGAGACTCTCGTGCCGTCACTCCTGGGGAACAGAAGGCACAGAGCATCCGGTAGCAAGCGGAATTTTAAAAATTCGGCGCTTTCCATGACCACACAGTAATCAAATATGTAGATTCATGCCTTTGCCTTTCAAAGAACCATGCTTAGGTCACCCGCCACTCATGCTTCTGTGGAAACCCGTAGAAATGAATCGATTTAAAAACGTCCAACGAGTTTGCGTAGCTGCCAGTGGAGCCAACAACGCACCGCGTTTTGCCAGCCTTGTTCGACCAGACTTCATTTCACTGGACATATTCACACAATTAACTAGCCCAACTTTCTGTTCTCTTGAGGATATATTCAGGCACAACGTCATCTAAACCTTAGGATTTCCAATTTGCACACAAACCAACGACAAACAGTACCCTCCAATGCGCCGGCCGGGGCCGGCACATTCCAGCGATTGAGCGATACGCCGAGAGGCGGCGCCACCCGTTCAGCTGTCCGGTCTCTGAGCGAGCCCTCTGAAGCGGAAAACGAAGGAACAAAATTGCGTGAAGCACACCCTGCTATTGGACTCCCACCGCACATGAGTAAAATGGTGAGCTTTGGTTGGCTGGAGGTTTGTCGACTGCTCGCGGTCCGGCGCCATTTTGAAAAGGTCTCTCCTTTAGGCTTAGTCGGCCTAGCGCCGTTCCCTCATCGTAACCACAACACGAAATGCGTTTCGTTATTAGCCTAAAAAAAGTAGCGAGAGGAGATAAAGGCACCGGGGACGCTGCATCGCCGCATCTGGTTATCCGCAATCAAGGACGAAGCGCTGACGCTCCGCTTCAAGTCCGCGATAGCCTGATAACAGCGTAGCATAGCCGATCGTGCTCAGTGCGACAGCGAGGTGCGGCACGATCTGCCGCGTACGGAATCGTGATGGTGCAGATGAGTAAGTGCAGCTTGCAACGCCGGGATATATCGCCTTGTGAGGCAGTGCCGCGACCAGCCGCAGCGGCAGTCGCGAAGCAGTGTCCCGAAACACGCGGAACATAGGGAAGATTGCGCGGAATCTCAAATCTTGTCAAAATAAACTTGATTCTGAATGCTATGCGGTGCAAGTCGAGCAATGGGGGCTTATCACTAGTTGCAGGCTGACTGCGTTTACAGCATGAACGTGAGAATGGCGATCGCGTGCCAGAACTTAGCACCAACTTTTGCGGAGGTCATGATGCAAACGGCACTCGTCTTGGTGGCGGCCTCCAGAGCATGCATTTCGTTCACCAGCAATTTTATTCGTTCGAGGGCAATTATATCGGTGGTAAATGATGCACTGACATCGAAAGCCAGTCAGAACCCACTTTAATGAGTTACTGTTAGCTGCATATTCATATATAGACTTATTGCACCTCTTGGTGACTCTAGATCATTTAGAAATAGAAATCTTCTCCACAAGATCTTATGTTTAATCACCAAGGCTCCTACAAACAAAAGCGCATCAAGGAAAATGACTGTGATTATGTTCCCGGAGGGTTTTAATACAAAGTGCGTGCTATTTCATGTCCAAGTTTGCAGTAAATAAGTTCAGGCTATGTTTTGAAACTGCTTTCTTCGTTTTCTTGTACATCCTTCTGTGCAACTATAACAAAAAACTACTAATTTTTCTTGGCAAAATTGAATTAACTTAGCACTTCCACAGAAAAAACAAATTGACAAATTTATGCACACCTTATGACAGGCTACAATTTTTGAACTGCTGCTGCTAAAATTATGCTCATGATATAGTTGCACTCTGGGGTTACAGCAGTACAAGTAGACATAAAATTTTTGCCAGTCATTAATGTACGAATTACTAAAACTTGGGCAGAATTCTGATTAATAAAACAATTGAAATTTTAAAATCTATCAGAGGTAAAAATGGATTGCATATTTGTTTTTAGGATGCCAAAATACACTAGCGGCAAAAGTTTCATCTCTCTAAGTTAAATATTAACAAAATTTGGTCAAAGACCAGGGTCTCCCCTTAAATGCCTTCGGGCCTTGAGGGTAAAATAAACGAAATGAAATGAAATGTGTGTTGCCATTGTGTGAAATGCGATAACAAAAATAATTGCACTAATCCACTGTGAAAGGTGCTACAACGTGATTCTCAGGCTACGAGCGAGAAGCAATAAAATTTTGACTTTGGATGAATTGGGATTTGGCTTCCCTGGCACCCAACGTCGTCAACATAGTAGTTAAATCTCATTACAAGAGACACTGTTACAAGAGATACTTGGTTATAAGAGACACCTTAAAATGGTTTGGTTGGTTTTCCTATGTCTGCCATGTTAACGACATTGCATACAAGAGACATGGTTACAAGGGCAACTTTTTCAGGTCCCTAGAGTAAATTCTTCACTATGTATAAGAGGCACAACCCAGATGTGCCCATGCAATGCAGCTGAAGCGCACCAACTCGTACACATGATGCAATTCAGATTCCCTTAGCTAAATTCTGTTTCATATCAGCGTCCTTTTTGTTCCGATATGTCAGGAACTAAGAAGGAGTGCTTCCCATTGATTAGAAAGTCAAAACGACCCCGTTGTTTCAGCTACTGGCATCACATTATTATTATCTACGAAGCAAATCAAAATGCATGAATGACATCCAGCATTTTTAACTCCTGGATGTTAAAATTTGATTGCAAGATGAAAGCTCAGAATCCTGATGTCTTTCTCTTTGTGGACAATGCTTCTAGCAGCACCAAAGTTCTCGTGCTCAAAGCCACCAAAGTTATTTTTTCCTCCTAACTCCACACGCTACCTTCAACTATATACAAAGCCATTATGCAGTCTGTCAAGTTGCTGTACAAAACAAGGTTGGTAGAACGCCTGTTGCTCGACGGGCAGCAAGACTGTACAATAGTAATTGATGCGAAGTTTGCTGTTCAGGTGATTTCAGGTATCTGGAATGGCCTGAGAAGTGTAGCTGTGAAACAGACAAGCAGGCTTTAAATGTGGTGACATGATGTAAGAGGGCCCATATATGAATACTGTGGAAAGTTTACTTGAAGATGAAGCTTGGGTGAGCATCCAGGAGAGTGTTGAGATACCAGAATCTTTTGAGGAATTCGTATCTGCAGATGTGGATCTTGTGTGCTCCCGAAGAGCTTACAGACTGCAATTATCGTGCAAGAAAATGGCACATGTGCCACAGAGGATGACAACAAGGACATTTCAGAGGAAAAATGTCAGCATCTGAGGGTGACGAGCATGTAAGAGTGCTTCAAAGGTATTAGAGCAACAGGAAGGCTTGCAAAGTAAAATGCTTTACCTCCAGAATTTGGGAAGGAATACACTCTGCACTCAAAAATACATACTAGTATTTAAGTTTTCCTGAACAATTTCCTGTTAATGTGTGTGAATGCATTTATATGCTGATGTGCAGTAAACTGATCAACACAGTGCTTTTAGAATTTTTGGTTACAAGAGACAACTTTTTCGGGTCCCTTGAGTGTCTCTTGTAACGAGGCTTTACTGTATCGTAAAGCTGCGGTAACTGAAACGGAGTGGTGACAGATTCAGTATGGCTACAGTGTTGCCATTTTAGCAGATTTTCCTCTAAATGCAGCGTTTTTTTTAAGTCTTGGCGAGAAAAATTTGCGTCTAGCAGCTAGCGTTTTTTTTTAGAGGATTATCAAACTTTATTTGGTGGGTCATGTTGTTTTGGCGAATTTCAGACTTTTTCAGTGGATCTGAACGAAATGTTATGTTTTATCATTCATCTCTATTTAAAAGGTGCCTGCAGGTTATGTGTGATGAATTGTAGAAGTGATGTCAAACAGCCGCAGCTGCCTCGTCGTCCGTGATGTGGTTCTGTTGCGATCTTCGCAGCTGGTGCCTTTCTGCACGTAGCTGCTTTAGGGTGTCAAGTGATCCCATGTATTGTCCCATCCGTTGAACCCGCGAGGCGTGCGGTGATAGGTGACTTAACGATGAAGTTGAAATATCGTTTAGCCAACTGAACTAGCTGCAGGCAACGCTATGAAACAGGCTCGCACCAGCTACAGTGAACGTCATTATAGTGATCAGAGCGGGGCTGAAGAGGAAAAACAAAGGATGCTTTGATTATCGATTGCAAGGAAGTGTTGTCAGACTCATTCGGACTGATACCACTAACAGCAGCCAGAGCGTGCAGTCTTTTTCAGGAAGGACGCTGTGTGTCGGCCAGTTTTCGAAATGGATGATGGAAATTACGATGAAGATGCTATTGATTCGTTTAGAATCTGGTTCAAAGGCTTGCATAGCATTACTTTTGGCTACTTTTGTCTGGACCCACCCTTTCATGTTCTGATCGTAATTACAGTCGAGCCCGCTTATAACGAACCTGAGCGTCACGCAGCGTCCGTTCGTTCCGAAGTTCGTAGTAACTGGACCACAAACTAAAAAAGAGAAAAAAAAAAGTTGGCGGTCAAAACACAAAATTTATTTCTTAGCAAAAAAGTCTGTGATGCTCGTCTGTTTCTGCAGTGCAGATGCGATGAGGGCGGTCTCCAGTTTATTTAAAGCACTAGCGTGCTCCTCGCCGAGTCCCTTGGCATAGACAAGTTGTCTGAGGCCCTCTATATAGCCCATTGCTACAGATGTGCTTATGGGTGCTGGCTCAGACGTTTCATCTTCATCTGATTCTTCCGCGTCGCTCTCAGCCCGCACTTCAGAAACGATGCCTTCATCCGTGCACGGTTCCGTAATATCCGCGTCTTCATCCGCAGAAATAAAATCCTGCCAACCAATGCCAGGGCCTCCCATGTCGGAGTCGACGACGCGCTGCCACAAATCGCCGCCGGAATCATCATCATCGGAGGCATCAGGCCCGGCGTCAGGTACTGCGTCGACGAAGCCGGCCTTGCAAGTCGCGGAAACAGTTTCTCCGTTTCGCACGCAAGCGGTCGTCACCTCCGCCCAGGCCGCCTTCACAATCTCAAGGGCTGAATACAATGAAACTCGGAGCGGCAAGTTAGCGGCCGGACGGTCAACGGCGATGAGCAAGCGCTGCACAATGCGGCGCCTATACGATGCCTTAAAGGAGCGTATTATTATTATGCCCAAATCAAGAGGCTCACTGCCGTCAGAGACGTTTGCACGTGGTGCGCTGAGCAATTGTCGAGCAACAGCAGCACGCGCCTGCTTTGCCTCTGCATGTCGCGATCAAACTCGCCCAGCCGCTCTGCGAATAAATCCCGTGTCATCCAGGACTTAGTATTGTGCCTGTAGCGCACGGGTACATGGTTCCGAAAGCAACGTGGCTTCTTGGATTTTCCGATTACAAACGGCATGCGCCGGTCGCTGCCATTCATATTAGTGCACAGAAGAACTGTAACGCGCACTTTACTGTGTTTACCGCCAGCGCATGACTCCCCTTTCAGGGAGTGCGTCTTGTCTGGAAGCATCTGATAAAATAATGCAGTTTCATCTGCGTTATACACATCCTGCTCCGCGTAGCTTGCAATAATGGCTCGGTTTGTTGCAAGCCAATTGGCAACGTCCTGGTCACTTACAGAACGCGCCTCACCGACAATCGATTTAAAAACAATCCCATGCCGCACTTTGAACCGATGTAGCCAGCCATTGCCTGGGCAGAAGTCGGGAAAATCTAGTAGGAATGCGAAGTCTTTGGCTTTGCCCAGCATCATTGGTCCACTTATCGGAATGTTGCGAGCCCGTGCGTCGACGAACCACTTCAGCAGCGCATCCTCTACGTCCGCATAGGTGGCCTTCCGCAGGCGCTTTCTGTCCGCTGTGTTGGCGTCGGAGCTGGCGATCTTTTCCTTATTCTTCAGAATTGTCGAGATGGTCGATTTCGACACGTTATACTTCTTCACGAGCTCGCAATTTTTAGCACCTTGAGACAGTTCCGTCACAATTGCTCGCTTCGTTGCCATGTCCAGCGCTTTTCGTTTCGTGACCGCTGGAGGCAGGCAATTCCCGTCCGTCATCCCGAATTATAGGGGAGGAAACCTGGGCCAGGGGGCGCTGCGCCGCTCTGTGCGTCAGCGCCCTCCATGGAGATCCCGTCAAAACCTACGCGCAGTGCGGCCGCGTCGTCTGCTCCCCGCCGCATAGAAAAGCATGCTGTCGTCTGCTCCGCGCTGCTCTCCAGCACGTGTTTGCGCGCGCGCGCTCGGTTGTTTCTCTCCTCCTCCGGCCGCAGTCTGGCCGCCGTCGCGCTCCAACAAAGGGGGCAAGAAAAAAAAACTGGAATGAAAAAGTGACGGCGCGCTTTTACGCAAAACTCGTGAAAGTGTTTTCCTCTCTTCTCTCTTTCGTGTTGAAACGATTGTTGTCGGTTTTTTTAGGTATCTCGTACCGCTCGTATCTCGCACCTCTGTTTGTAACTGGCGGTGCCGCAGCAGCCATCGCAGAACCAAGTCGGCCTCAAGAAACAGATGTATGTCATTAATGCCATCACTCGGCGCTTATAAAGGGAAAACACATACGTTAATCGTCCTATCCTCATACGCGTTCCTGCTTCGGGAGCTCAAAACTGCGCATTCGCTAGAAGAGATTTTTGAACTAGGGATTGCACAGCGTAGCTGTGGAATTAAGAAGACAAAGGTTTACTTGGAGAGATGTCCCCGCCTGCATGAAAAGTCGTCAGGCATTTCCTCGCTCTTCGTCTCACGGAGAGAGGAAACTGCCGAAAGAATGGCATGCCTCGGCTTCTCGTCAGTGATCCAGGTCGTTAAGAAACCTCTCATCGTTAAAGGTAGATAAGTCATTAATTTCGGATGGCAGCGCCACAGCAGCGAACTCCCCCTGACCGCTGTCAGCAGGAACCAAAGGGTAAGGCGGCATGCTTTGTGCCTTTGTAGGGAACGCGTCCTAAACGCGCCGAAAGCAGGCACCACGGCGCCCGCAGCATCGCCTAAAACGTCTGTCCCGAAAGAGTTGAATAGGCCCCTTTCAAGTTAGCAGTCACAAATGGAAAGGAAGCTCCCCAACCAGCGCCCAGAGCACTCGTCGCTGTGTACACGCGTATCAATTCTCAACGAGAAGGCTGGACCCTTCACTCTCTGAACAACATGGAAGAGACATCAAGAGGTGCCGCCTCAAGTCCTTCAAAATACCTGTCGCTTGCCTCTGCCTTCGAGTACCGAATTCACGTTCATGTTTTTTTTTGTCTGAGCCTGCCAACAAGCGCTCTTTGAAAACAATGTCCGCGGCGATCAATTAATCATAATTTCTCACTTACGAAAGCACCGATAAAAAGCGTGCCTCCAGCCAGCCTCTATGTCAGCCGGGGCACAGGAAAATGCAAAAATAAGAAACACCACTGGCAAAGAGCGCCGGCTTTGCGCGCACAGACGCACGACCATCACCCCTCGTCCTCGCTCTCCTTCTCCCGCTCCGCTTGCACGTGCGGCTGCCTGTAGCACGCGCTCCCGAGCGAGCGGGCTGCGCAGACTCCGCAGACAGCCGCGCGCAGCGCGGGCGCGGATGCGCGTAGGTTTTGTAGTTCCTCTCCGCTCCGCTGGAACCGAGCGCTGGCGTCGCGGAGCAAACTCCAGCTTTGGTTCCCTATACGACTCAGGCCCGACAGACGAAGCGCTCACACCACACACACAAAAATGACAACAAAGCGCCGCGACTGACGGAGCACGTGCGCACGTGCGACAATGACGCAAGGCCACGCGCAAGGCAAGCGAGGAAGTGCCTAAGGAATGGAACGGAACGGAACGGACACACAGCGGGGCATTGTATGCAGCGGGGAGACCAATCAGAGGCATCCCTGAGCGTCAGTGCTGCCACCTGTTGGCTCCTACCGTAGTTGCTTTCAACCGCCCATGGCCTCCGAGATTACCTCCGCAAATCTCGGAGGCCACGAACCGTCACCGCCATACTGAATCACGGCCGGTCTCGAGGGAGAGAGCGAGCGCTCTCTCCCTCGAGTCCGGCCGTGACTGAATGCGGCGGCGCGCGCGCTGCGCATTCAGTCCGCCCGTGCAAACAGTACAACCGCTAGCGTATGGAGAGGCCTGCCTCCTGGCGCCCCGCGCCCCTGGCACGGCCGCTCAATGGAACAGCCAGGAAACGAAACTTCGAAGACTATGCCGGCGGCCGGCGCCGTCGAGACAGGCGAAGACGAGGGAATGGCGAGAGGAGAGGGGAGCGGAGTTGCGAGGAGGGGCGGCAGCGTGGCCTTGGAGGCCACACCGACACTCGTAGGCAGCGCGCGTCGGCGAGCAAAGGGTAGCTCGCTTGCGAGGAAGATTGCGAAAACAGACCAAAAGGGATGGGAGCCCATCGTTATCTCGTATCGGGGCGCCGGGTTTACGCCGTCCATTCGCTGTAACCGATCAGCAGCGCTCATGGACGTTCGTTATACGTGCGATCTTGTGCCATTGAAGTAATGTATATTTTGGCGGTCGCTCCAGTCTCGTTCGTTATAAGCGAAAGTTCGTCTTAAGTGGGGCCGTTATAAGTGGGCTCGACTGTACTTAGCAGTGTGATTGATATCCCTGTCTGGTGTATTCCTTGTCATTGTCAATTCCAAATGTTTATAATATATTTATGAAAAAGTGCATACTTCCTTTCTAAACAATTTATTGCGCACTATGCCTAAATATATACTGAATAAAAAATTGCCGCCGAGATTTCTAGCGCAGATGGTAGCTATCACATTGGGGGTGACTAAAACAACGCTTTTTATGAACAGAAATGAGCGGAAAGTAAATATTTTAATGAATATTTCTCATATCGCTGTGCCTAGCGGCCTCCTGTGAAAGCTCTGAGAAAACCGGCTTTTACCTGCCTCCCTCAGTCCTCCCTAGCCACCCCAATCGCGAGCGGTCACACAGACCAAAGGCACCTGCTCATTTTTCCCTTCCGCCGTGGCACTAACAAAATGCACGGACGGACATTTTGTTTTTGTTTCTTTTTTTTAGTAAAGTTTAACGCACCCTAAAACTGCTCTTCTTGTTCCTACGGGACAGCGGACTCAGCTCTCAGTTTTCAACCACGCTGCACACTACTCATCCTTCCCTTCCAGCGCGGAAACAATCGCCCGCAATACGAGCCTTTCGTACGGGTCCCCCTCGACCTCCCTCATCTGCAGCATTCCACTCTGCGCACGCAAAGCTTGCAGACTAGGAAAGCCTCGTGCATCTCCCACGCAGACCCTCTCGCCCGTGCACCACGAACAACCCGCTTCCTCGCCCAGCGACCGTCACTCCCCTCCTCCCGGCTTCGTGCATCTCTTGTGCAGGCCCTCTCTTGGCTGCGGGGGCAGTGGCGGGGCCGGGGGCCCATGACGTTGCCGAGGGTAATTGTGACGTCACATCAGTCGGGAGCGCACTGTCTGAGGCCCAGCGGCCACTCAGTAAGCGTCAAAAATAAAGCCATCTGCTCAGAAGTAACCCGAATTATGTGCCTATGCTATTGTAATCATGTCTTAAGAATGCAGTTGTGGTGTTCTCTCCATATTCTTGGATATTTGTTCAGTATACCTTTAAGATCGAGAGAATTGCCTCATGGCAAATTTATGGCAGTGTTTCTTGCATTAGAACAAAATTGGAGGGAAGAATGCTTGTGTGGAAAGACATGAGCAGTTCTGTGTTGTGCGAACTGCCCCGGACACATGCAGTGAATGACGCGCTAAAATAGTTTGAATGAATGCTCGAAGAAACCGGTGTCTTCTATCAGCCACAGATATGTGGAATACATTTTGCCAGCTTTCATGCTCTGGGCTGCTTACGAAGCACGCACAAGTAGACGCGGCTTCTTTTCTGCTTAACCTGCTCTGCTCATGGCTGTGACACCAAATCATAAATTATTCCTTCCATGTTTAAGCCATGCAGAAGGTGCAGTGCAAGTGTTTTCACATCCAGCATCGTGGTTCATATTGGCGGTTATCTTATAAGGTTCCGAAAATATTTAGTGGATTTATAGCTGATTTTGTGTCTCTTTTTGCAGCATGCAAGGCAACAGAGGTGGCAACACTATATAGCTGCACTCCAGCGCTGCTTTAGGCCATCCAGATTGCAGTATTTGGTTATAATGTGAGAGTAGACTGAGAGCTAAAAATTAAAAAAAAAAAATCTCATGTTACATTTGAATGAGCAAGGTAGTCTGCATCCAGTGGTATTTGTGGAATGCTTGCCTCACATGGTTTTTGTTTAACACACCTTTGGAATGGCACCATTTATGGCGCGCGAGTAAAGTCCTGACTCCATGGACACTTCCTAGACGTACGCAGCGTGTAGCTTCAATTCCGCTTGTATGAAACAGGCTGGTCTGTGCATATATGCAGCAAAAAGTGTGAGCAAGCACGAGCGTGAAACATACATCTGTGCCTGCAAGGTGTTCCACGCTACTCCACCAGAACCGTGATAACGGCAGCATACACCATTTGGAGGGCGTGAGGCTCTCTTGACTTGTGGGGCGGGTCTGAGCTGACTGCAGGTGCCGTAGCCAATCTCGTCAACGTGAAATTAGCTATTCAGGTGAATTGGTGTAAGCAGGAGAGGTAGCCAATACGAGGCATGTTGAGATGGGTGCCCATTTCTGACGTATAAAGCAGGATGGCACTGGGCACATAGGGAGGCATTGCTTAGGTGTCCACGGAGTCACTGCTTAAATAGACAGATTCTGAGAGCACTTTAGAATCTACACTTGCAAAGGCCTGCGCTTTGCTGCTGCACACTGTGCATCACATAATTGCTCTCGTTATTATTATCAACTAAATGCAGCATCATTATCATTACTAGTATCATCATTATTACCAATTGCAGTGTCATTGCCATCGCTGCTATCACCCTCATGTTAGACAAGGAGAAATATGATTTGCTTCTCGTGATGCCGGGCGCTGTCGCACTCGGCTGGGATCCGAGGGATAGAGGTTCGATTTCCGGTGGAGAGAGGATTTTTATTTTTCTGATAATTGACAGGTTGAGCAGACACTTTCTGTCCACAATTTCTATGGATGCCACTCGAGCTGTTAAATGCTTTTGTATCAGTGGTGCAGTTGCAATTGCAACAAGCAGTTGGAGGTGCCACAAATATCTATCGTGACCATTTTGCTTATTCTTGGGCTGCTGATGTAGTTGTGACTCAATTTTGTTTTTGCTTTTCTGGTTTCAGAGGGAAGTTGCTGATTCATATGCCAACAATGCCCGCATCATTGAAAAGCAGTTGGAACGGAAAGGCATGAATAAGCGCAAATTGATTGATCAGGTGAGCTGTCATGACTTGTCCTGTAGTTTCAGTTTTTGGGCTGTAGCTAGAGATGTCATACCCTGAACACATTTACACTTTCTTAATTATTTGTTCATTTCTAGTTTATTTGAAACAAAGCTGAGACTGAAGGCTTGAAAGAGATTGATCAGGGTATCAGCCTTCTCACCAGTAAAGTAGGGATGTGCAAATGATACTTTTCACAACTGGAATCACTGGTGAACAGTGTAGCTTCGCTATTAATCAAATACAGAGAGTTTAGCTAAAAGCTGAATCCAATAAACCCTGAAATTTTAAAAGGGTCATGACACCAATTTTGGAATATAAACTGCTTATTGCATCTTATTTCTGATGTGCCAAGCAATGAAACCTCAAAGTTTCAATTGCATGGGAGCTGCCGCATTTTCGTTTCTTCGTAAACAGCTTACTGATATGGCAACCGACGCAGCCGGTGATGACATAGGCCGATCTGCGCCGTCTGCTACATGCGCTGTGCATGAGCAGCGTCAACTGCGGTTACGCGAAGCCTCGGTAATGTCGGCCAAACAGCAGACACGCCGCTTACCGGGGTTACCGCAAACTTTGCTTTTCGTTAATCTCTGTTGCTGCTTTTAACCTAGGGAATAGCGGCATCCATGGGCAGGATTCAGGTGCACATTGGCGCTCAAGTAAGAAAGGCGCACGAGCTAACCCGCTCGAACAGGGACATATTGTACACTGAAACACGTCTCAAAAGCAACTCATAAAATGCCTAATGTATATAGTGCCAACCGACGACGCTTTGGTACAATCTTCAGGTACCGCCCGGCAGCACAGCAGCTATTAGGCGCGGGCGCCATCACTGGAGCGAACGGCGCTAGCTTCGACCTGGGGAGCAAGTGAGATCACGTGACTCATCTTACTGCTGTTGAAGCAGACGCTCGGTTGAATTTGTGCATTTTAAAAGCTAATAGTCTCATTTATTTCTGTAGTTTGCGTTGATATAGAGTGCCAGCCTTGCACTCTTTGATCTTGCATCGTTACTGAGGTTGTTGATGTTTATATAAGGGGGACGAGGGGATCAAATCGCGAAAATTTTGCAAAACATCGAATTTTAAAAAAGATCAGATTCGGAATCCACAAGGCCAGTTCAATCACATTGCAAAAAAAGTCTGCTGAAGACAGCCTCAAAGTGAGCCTAAAAATTGTGTTTGTGACCTCTGGTAGCAAAAAACTGGTGAAATGTCTGCGAAAATGGTCGATTTCTGAGCGTAATAATTCCGTGGCCGGTGCGCTGATCGCGAAACGTTTGGTACCACTGGAAAGCTTGTTTCACTGCAGTACTCCTTCCATCGTAGCCACTTGTCTACGACAAAAAATAAACGTACAAAAGTAAAAAATGAGAAGGCCTCGCAGAGCCTTTCCTAGGTGCTGATCGGTGGCGCCAGTCACGTGGCACTAAACACGCTCTCTGAGTGGCTGCTGGAAAGCGCGCTGTTGCTCGCGGCGTCTGTTCCTGCCTTATTTGCACATGCTTTTGTCAACTCCTCGGTAGTTTGTGAATCCGCGGCTGCCATTCTGCATTTTTCGTCACCCACAAACGCACAAACGCAAGCCTCCTACCCAGAAAAAGAAGCGATCGGCGGGCAGCAAATAAATGGAACGAGCGAGGACCGGGTCGGCAAAAACGCTTCTCAGAAGTATCAGCGCACCGTGCGGTCTGCCCTAAAGGCAAAGAAACGGAAGTGGCGGTGAAAGCGACGAGGATATCGCATTTACGTTTCGACGCGGTACAGCTCCAATGAATGGAAGTCTCCAGGCTCGTGGAAAGCTGGGCTGATGCAATCGCGCAGCCGCATGGATATGCCAATGCATTCGGTGAAGATCACGGAGATATGTCGCGGAAGGCCGACCCGCCCTTGGAATCAATGTTAGGAAATGAACCCGAAGACCCGGCGCGGTCACCCAATGGCGCAGTGCAGTGCCGGCACGGGGAAGTTCTGCTTTCGCGACGGCGGGTGACGCTGATGCGGCCCGAGCTCTCTAGTATGACGGCGAACGTTTGTGTAACCGGAATAGCACCATTCTGTGGCACCTAGGCCTGAAATCGATTCCCAGCAGTGAATCCGAGGTCCGAGCTTCATCAACTAGCCGCGACATTGTGATGCGCGATGCTGTTCCGATACGGAGAAACTTCCGTTTTCGCAATGGCGAGTGATGCGCTGCTAGGTTTACAGCAAATGTTTGCCTAATCCGATTCGCACTATTTAGGTGCCTAGAACCACATTCTGTGCCCTCAGAAACAACACAAAGAAGCGTGCAGCATAGCGATACAGTATTTCAATGCAGAGGCGTTTTGATGGGTTTTTTAAGAAGTGCCTGTGTAACTTTAAGGGGGGACACTGGTCTTAAAACTATTTTCCTTATTTACCAATCGAAATTGATGCAACTTGGTGGGCTTGTGCAGATTTCAAAACTGCAATTATTTCTTTCATGATCCAATTATTTCATGAGATAATTACACCAGTTAGTCTAATTCTTACAAGAACAATTACAAAATGATCACTAAAGAAAAACTTAGATGAACACATTGCTGGACACTAGAAAGAATGAGGAACACAATGTTGCTAGTTGTTTTTTGATTAAGCAGTTATTTCTTGTTTTATTGAATAACAGAGTTCAAAGCTAAAAATATAGCACCATAATGGTGGCAAAAAAAAAGCCATTTTAAGAATTAAAAAAGAAACAAAAAAAATCTACTTACAACATTGTGTGCTCCACATATTTGGCTTCATGCTGAAAAAAAATTCTTACTCTATCTGAAATAGGTGCCGAGATATTAAGGCCGCAAAACTGCAAGTGGTCGACAATGCATATTTTGAGAAAAGAGCAAAAGACCCACACGGCATTTGACATCCGACGGACGACCGTGGGTACGCCCGCTTCGGACGTTCGGACCTCCGTCGGTCATCCGGTTTTCGTCCCGAAGTCACCTCTCGGACGTCCTACGAACCATCCGATGCAAGACCGCAGAACATGTACAGTTAATCCAGCGGACGTCCGAGCGCGGACATACGGACTATTCTCGGACGTTTCATAGTAGCATGCATACCTAGCAAATCCGCGTGGTTTCTACATGCATTTGTTTATAAAACGGTGGCAGGCCACTGTTCTTATTAAAAGAACCAGTCGCAAGTGAAATGAAAGTTTTATTTCACGATATGTACATACATCAAGAAGAACGTGCTTAGTCAGATGTGCTCTTGCGGGTTGAGCTGACCGTTCCGATGAATGCCTCGGCCACGATTTCGCGACAGCCCCAGAGGTGCCCCTTGAGTCCGAGTGTAGGCTCCTCACTGCAGCTAGAAAAAAATGCAGTTCAAAATACCACAATGAGAACTCGAAATTGTTTGGTCGCGCAAAAAATTTGCACAGCGAATGACAATTATGGGATGAGATTACTACTACTGCTATCTAAAAAGATAAAAGCAGTGTCTCTGGGAGCAAACAGTAGGAACGTATGCGATTTTAACCAGAGCTGCGTTTTAACTTTTGCAACTTGTAAACGCGCGAATCGTGACATCTTTCTATCGGTTAATCCGCTCTCTTATTCGGCTGTTATATGCCAGATATGTACATAACTGTATCGTTTTTAAGATCAGTTTCAGCAATTTACTTGCCTGATACGATAAGAATCAAGCTGAAACCTGTGCCTGCAGCATCGGTGGTCGGCGACCCAGATAACGAGGCTTGGCTGCTTATGGGTCGCCGCAGCAACGATGTTGCAGAAGGATTTCGAATGATTTGTGGTCGAATCAGGCAAGTACATAATCTAAACTGGTATTAAAAAAGACAGACGGTTGTATGCTATACGTGTGCCGAATTTCAGCGGGAATAAGCGAGCGGTTTAACCGACAGAAGCATTTTGCGGTCTGTGTTGACCGTTGGAACACTCGTACCAAATGAACCACTCCCAAAACCAAAATTTATGCTGTTAATTACTAGACAGATTAAAGAGCACTTAAAAAACACTGATGGGTGCATTAAAAGATGTTTACTTACCACGACACAGCTAGATGCACCGGATTGTGAATCGCACGCCGACGAGCAAAGTTACGGTGAGATCATGGCCACTCGTGTTGAGCGGCTAGTGGTTATGGCTGGCGTAGGCTTAGGCTGGCTTAGCCGAGACTTTGGCTGAACCGCCAGTAACCCATCTGTGGCATGTTACCCCATTATGCCAAAATAAAACTTCCAGTTGAAATTTTAATGTGTAACAATAAATAATATGCAGTATTTTGTATTAAAACAATTTTTTAACACCAGTTTATTAATATTATTTGTACACTTTGAGTCAAGACAAGTCGAAACCATCTATGATATGTAAACAAACATGGCGGATAAAACGTCGATAATATATTCAACATACAGTCGAACCTCGATATATCGAACAGCGCGGTGATTGCAAAATAGTTCGATATAGCCGGAATTCGATATACAAAATCACGTAGAAAACGCGTCAAAAACTAGTACAAATCAATCAATGAACCAATCGTGGCACAGTGGCGCAATAAATACTCACTTGAAGTTTCAAACAAAGTATTTATTCCTTTGGCTTAAAGTACTTAACCACGGCGTCCTCAACGTAGTCTAAACGGTCCACAAGCGATAGTCCAGCGCCTTCTCTTGCGCCGCAGTAGCGGCGTACAAGGTCCAAAGCAGCTACAGCCTCAGTTGCAGTCGGGAGCGGGGCAGCGCTTACGGGATCAACCTCGGCAGCGTCTTCGTTTGGCCGCTCAGCAGTAACTTCCGCCGCAATCTCTACATCTGTCAACTCCGCCACTGTTCCGGTGCTGTCATCACCGCCAACGAAGTCATCAATGCACATGCTGTGTGGCTCAGCACCGACAAAGCGCTCCAACTGGCTCCAGGTTTCTTCGAGCTGGCATTCTTCCTCTGTGCTGTCGTCCAACGCTGATTCTTCAGTTGCTTGCTCGGAAGCTTCTTCAATGCGGCTTACAAAACCTGCATGCCGAAAGCAGTGAACTACTGTCGACTGCTTGACGCTGTCCCACGAGGCTTTCAACATTTGAATGGCACCCAAAAGATCTATCTTTGGCTCTTGGCCCATCCGCAGCTTGAGAAGCAAAGTGTCGATCAGCCGACGTTTATAAATGGATTTGAAAGCGCGAATAATGCCCTGGTCCAATGGTTGCAGCTTCGACGTCGTGTTCGGCGGCAAAAACTTAATTTCAATGTTGCTCAGCTGGACATCAGTGTGGTGTGCTGTGCAATTGTCAACGATGAGGCAAACCGTCCGGCCTTGACGCGCCAGCTCCGAGTCCCATGCCTTCAACCATTTTTGGAATATCTCCCGAGTCATCCACGATTTCTTGTTCCATGCGTATGTCACCGGAACACTAGGGCAGTTGCGCATGCATCTCGGGGTTTGGAACTTGCCTATGACAAGTGGCCGCAGCTTCGTGCTGCCGTCCATATTCGCAGCCAACAGAACTTGCCTTGCTTGCCGCCGTGGCACTTGTCTCCGCGCGTGTCGAGCGTTTGTCGCGGAAGCATTTGCCAGAACAGGCCCGTCTCGTCAGCATTGAATATATGATTGGGCTCATACTTGACAAGAATCTTAGGCCACTCTTCTTCAAGCCACTTCTTGATCTCGCCTTCATTGGCGTCCTCACTTTCCCCCGAGACTGTCTTCCCGACAATGTTAAAGCGGGCCTTAAAACGTTGCAGCCAACCGCTGCTGGCATTGAAGTTCTCGGCACCGAGAATGAACGCAAAGTTCTTGGCCTTCTGTTGTATCATCGGTCCCGATACAGGAATATTCCGGGCCCTTGCGTCGATGAACCATTTGTGCAGCGCCTTCTCAACGTCTTCAAAGGCAGCTTTGCGCACCCGCCGCGCGCCTGAGTGCTGATTTTGTTCCGCCTTGGCCTTTATGTCAATCTTGTTTTTCAGCAGTGCTCAAAGTGCTCCTCGGTATGCTGAAAGCTTCGGCGACGCTAGACTTTTTTTCACCATTTTCAACGCGGCGGATCACTTCCAATTTCGCAGCAAATGTCAGGGTCGTCCGCTTCTTCGCGTTTGCAGTCATCACAACACCGACCACGCCGTGACAGGCCTCGGCCACCTAGGCTGCCTAGGCCACACACGATAACAACGACTGGCGCAGCACAAGTGGCGGCGCCGAGACGCGGTTAGTCGTTGACAAACTAAATCAGGCTAGTCACCCTAACCCGGCCAAGCCGCCGCGTGCATACGCCGCTACGTTCAAATGGCGCCCTCGGCGTGACCGATGTATGCAGCGATCGTGCGCAGCAGTCGGGAACGCCCATCGCGCCGCCGCTATCTTCGAGGGCGTTGAGGGAAAGTTCGCCTCCTGTCAACAGAGTGCACATGGTTTGGGGTGGCGGAGTTCGATTTATCCATTTGGCAACCGACGCCGTTCGAAATAAAAAATTAAAAATGCATGCGATTTTCCGCGTGATATAGAAAGTGTTCGATATAATCAATAATTCGATATATCCGTGTTCGATATATCGAGGTTCGACTGTACCATAGTTATAGTGCGTTCGAAGCGCTGGCTCAATGCATGTGCGATTGAAGTTTATAAACTGAGGACGTTTCTTTGCGGTTAGTGACATCATAAATGTAGTAATTAGGATCAGAGCACTGTGAGCGCGTCCAACGATCGAGTGGTGCGAAAAGGCGAGTGCACTGCTGAACAACGCAGAACTGCCCTGACAGCTTCTTAAATGGATAGCTTTTCGCGAGAAAACACGACTATTGATAACTTGATATAAATTGCAATGACTGGCAAGGATTATTGCTTTTTTACTGGTACATTGATGTTGTAATGAGTGCGCTCAGGTCGGAATTCCCTTGGTAGCCCATTCCACTAATGAGTGCCCACCAGTGTCCACACATGAATTCTGATGAGCACGGGTTCGGTTGAGGTCTGTATCGAGATACTATTTTTCTGAAATAATTGAATGTTGATCCGAGAAAGATGATCCCTCGTAAATCCTACGGACACCCCAATACGGATGTCCGTTTTCGGCTGTGTTTCGTTCCTACCGGTTTATGTCCCAATTCGGATGATCCGTTTTCGGATGTGTTTCGTTCTTCCGGCGGTCGTCCCGCTCCGGCTCCGGACGTGTGGACTCTAACCGGACGTCCGACGGACATTATTGGCCGTGTGGGGAGAAAGGGATTATTTAGCATACATTCACTGGTGCAATGCACACATTTACAATTTAAAATGGCTAGAAACCTCCAGGAATGCAGTCTCTTTGCTTTCCAACGTCCAAGTGTCGCCTCTTTCATTTTCATTTGCAGTTACAGCAAATTCAGTTGTCACTTTTTCGGCTGCGCCAGTCACATGCAGGCAGCGACTTTTTCTTCATTTTTTTTTACGTACGTCGTTTTGCCACGTCCTTGCATCAAGGCTGTGGTGAGGAACGTTTATTGCGGAAAAGAAATGTAATTTGGAGCTGTTTGCTGCTTCCCAGTGCTCTGCATTGACAGGAAGCAAGTGCATTCATTAAGGACTATGAGCGAGGTCCGATCGGCGCAAACGCGCGGCAAGCTCTACGAAGATGACGTGTCCCACAGTTTACGCACTGGAGAATAAGTTTGATGGCGATTTATTATCCACGTTCACTTTTTTAAATGCCAATATCGCCGCCGTATGTTTTACACTTCACCAATCTCGGCAAACTGTTTAGATCTGACGATCGTGAACTCAGCCTCGCCAAGCGGACTGTTCGCCACGCTGCCGTCGTCGTCACGATAACAATCCGACTACCGCTTCGTTGCTGGAGTTCGCACGAGTTCAAGCTTTTTCTGTTCTGAGCTTATCTTTCTGCTTATCTACGGCCTGCGATATCACTGTCGCGGCGGGTGTGACCGCTGGCAGTAGCAGTCTCCCGTGCTGGGGAACACGCTAGGCCTGCTTCAGGCTCGTACACACGATCGTTCGGTGCACGACTTTCGTCGGCCTGAGCGCGCACAGCCGGGGCAGGGCATCACTTGAGATGATTAATCAACTATTTTTTTTTCACAAATTCTTGCCGTGAATGCACCGCGTGGTTCGGAACCAAGCGCGGCCGGTGTCACGTCTCCGCCGTCTCCCTGCGGCTTGGGCATGCTGAGTAGACGCCGTCAGCCAGCTCCACCAATGCGGTGACGCCTTATCGTCACGTGCACACCGAAAGCCAATGGGATTGCATATGCCACATTTTTTTTGCTATTTTATATGCGACCAATGGGTGCATGTAAACAGCAGAGGCGCCAATTTGAAGATGAAAGACGGCTCTTTCGTATGAGACCAAGATGGCTACGGTGCCGCGCATAAAATGAGGGCTACACCTCGCGGAAAATGGTTGTTTCGGGGGGCGTTTTCGGCCCAAATTCGGGCGGCATGGATTATATAAATTAGCATTGTTACTAAAATACTGATCCTAGAGATGAAAAACTTAGCAGATTGGTAGATAAAGAGCTACTGATTTCGCAAATCACATTTTCTAAAAAGTGATTTTTTTGAGATTTTTTGGTCTGAAAGACCCGTGTCAGTTTTCTCAAAAGTGCCTTTTGACCCAACTGTCCTGCTTGCTGAAAGCATAGCACGGTAAAGGCTCGATAGATTTTCATGAGGTTTGTTGCATTATATGCCTTGGTAATTTCTTTGTGCAGTGACATTCCCGTATATATAAAATATGGTGTCATTTTTCTACTTTTTAGCTATTTTGTAATGGTGAAAATGAGCTCATTATGCAAGCATGGATGTAATGTTCTGTGTAAAAAAAAAGTCAAGGTGATAAAAAGATTTGGGGAATGTCACTGCATGAACCAATCATATGGCTAAAATGTAAGACCAACTATGGGCTTCTACCATCTTTTTTGTGACGCCAGGCTTTCTGCCAGTTTGGTAAACAATGATGTAAATATACATTTCTAATGTCAAAACTACTGGAAATATCTTAACGAACCTTTGTAATTAGCCATTCAGCACACTTTCCAATAAGCATGCCAAGTTTCATTGCTCTACTGCAAAAATTTAAGAATTTCACTTCGATCCCCATGTCCCCCTTTAAGCTGTTGCTACAGTCCGTTACTGCTCTGTACCCGGACGTAAGCGATGGAACCCGGCGCAAGCTCCCACTGCTACCTGAAACATAAGCTCACAGAACCTTCCTTAATCAAAATTTTAATGAGCAAATCAGCGAGTGATCATTTTCATGATGTGCGCAGCAGGCATTTCGGCGAGTGATATTTCGTCCATAAAGTTGCTGCTAAAAGTTTGGTGAGCGGCAGAAGAAACGGTGCGCGCGTTTTAATTTGCACTTATCATTTTGATGCTAACGATACTACTGATGGAAGGATGGAAAAGATGCTAGCTTCTTTATGGAGCAGTACTCTCCCTAAGAAAGGAGAGATCGTGTGAATGCCAGAGAGTCTCAGATTGTTCTAAATGAACGCGTTGACATGAAAGGTTCCTTGAAGCAAGCTGGAAGCCTCGGGCACCGTCTTCAGTACTGTAGTAATTTCAAATGACAGAATTTGTGAATAAATGGATGATAGAGCATTGCATGCGTGTTGTGAAGCGCTGATTGAGATATTGCATAAAAAAAAATCCTACCATGCGCGGGGAAAGCGAATATCCGCTCTAGCCAGGAGTGCCAATGACTGTATTCAATGCGCAAAAATCTGCTGTGTGGAACGCATGCCTTCATACTTTCTAAAAATTTAATCCGTGTCATCCCCACAGTCAAACCTCTTTTCTGTACTGCGTTTAAGGGAGCAGGAAAGCGGTGCCGCTTCCACCGGCGCTATGTGAAGGCGCTCAGCAGAGGAATATCCCATTACCTGCGCACTGACTGCTTACATCTGACTGGTTGTGTGGTTGCTTCAGTTTTATTTTTTTTTTCATAATAGTAGAAATGCTACAGCCGGTGCACGTCGTCGTAGCAGTAAAGCTCGCCAACTTCGATAACTCTTATTCGGTGAAGTGCTTTCTTGCCGAATGAGTGGGTCTTATACCTCAAAATAAGCTTAAATAGGCCCAGACCGAGGTGTATTTTAAACAAATAAATGAATGTGATGCTAACACGCAACTGAACTGCCTAGGAAAGCATCCTACTGCAGCAGTTCAACGTGCATTATTCCACTTACTTCGCCATGCGGGCGCTTCCACGAGGTGGCGTCAGGGTATGTCCTCGCGCTCAATAGTGTACAAGGCGCGGCACACTGCATCGAAGCACCCAATACCCATCCGCCTAGTTTTAGCTGCCTTGCTTACGCTGCTCGTTGTCAGACCCAAGTCTGGCCCTGGCCACATCATTAGAGTAGACGATAATTTTATGAAGCTTACTGCACCAGATGCCGCTAGCTTACAGCAACGGCTCCCGTGAGTGCTCTGGCTGTCTGCTTCTTTCGACCTTATCGTCGCTAGGCCTAAATTGCTTCGATTGCATCGAAGCCTCAGTGGATGGCACTCAACCCCACTGTTTCGTAGTAAAGGAAATGATTATTTTCGGCCACGCCTTAGCAACGGAGCTAGCGCACAAGAACACTGGTCGCAACGGCTGTCAGCAATTCTCACCGTAAGGGTTGGCATTTCACAAGAAGCATTCATTTTTGAAATTCCTTTTATCGCGAAAGCAATACTACTCCTATTTTCAGCCCTTTGCGTAGCCATGGTCGGTAGGCACGTTAGACCTTTAATGAGCCCAGATGGCTGTGACGTCATACCAGCTGCGAGAGATGGGCTACCAAGTCGAGTCGTCTTGTGGCAGCGGTTGGTAGGCACAGCGCGGCGCGGATGAGATGATGTCATTGTGACATCATACCAGCTGCGCGAGATGGGCTACCAAGTCTAGTCGTCGGGTGGCGGCAGTCGGTAGGCACGGCACGCTGCAGCTGGAACCATGCTGCTACCCAATGGAGGCACTGCTGTCACCTCTTCTCTCGCAGTTGAGAGGAGGCGGAGAAAAACGATTGGTATATAAAAGCTCGCGCTTGCTCAGCTGAGGCACTCGCTATGCATTCTGATAAACAAAGAAAAGTCACGCTGTCCGGATGAAGCCAGGAAACGACAGCGGGGAACAGAGACAGATGAAGAATGGGAACAGCGTCGCGCTCGACATCGCGCTCATGACGTAGCTAGACGAGCGCGTCGCACTTCTCTTGAATCGTTCTCAACCGGTGATAACTAGGAATGGAATGTAATGGACGCTTTGAACAGTGAAGACTCTTTGTCGACGTGTTCACTCAGCAGTTAAGAACATAGGAATGCAACTAGGCGGCAACGACGCGTTCAGGAAACAGAAGAACGACAATGGAACTATAGCGTAGCCATGCTATTATTGCTTTCGCAACCTACCGGGCTTAACTAAAGCTAAGCTCCAGCTAATGTTTTCGAGGGCCTATTATTATTACAAGAAAAACAAATTTTAACTGCTTTTCTGACACTGGTGCAAGGGATCCGTTGTACTGCTGGCACGTATAGCTTACGAGGAAGGCACGGCCGGCGCAGCGATGTTCACGGCGGCGGGGGCAGTAGACGATGGCGACGGTCGTGTCAGAGCTGGATGCCTGTGCAGGAACTAAGTTGCGCTTCACTACAGCCTGTGTTCTGTTTTCAGAAACATGCTGAGTACACTTATTGAGAGTCATGTTAGCAAGCGCAAACACAGTACAGTGTATCGGCAGCTTACTGGTGCCGACGCAGCAGCAGACGATGTAGTGGCCGGTGTTGCTCTGTGAGGTCCCTAAGCACTTCAACATGGCGATCGCTTTTGGTGGGAGGAGCTTCGCGGTGTCAACTTCAGCTATTTATTTCAAAATAAGGGTTGTGTCTAGGGCGCCCAAATTTCGGAAATAAAATAAGGTTCAGTATTATCTGCCAGACTACAAAACTAATATATTGGATAACCATAGCATGACCCTTTTAATAAGAGAATGGAGCTGAATATAAATTGAATATTTTATGAATGTTCAGTACTTGTGTGAATATATTCAGCAGAAGATGTAGTGCTGTGAAACAGCAGAGCCCTGGTGACACCACAGTGGTATAGTGCTATAACTTTATAGAGTTAAAGTTGACACCTTATAATTCAAAGCCACTTAATTGGAATTTTTAGTTAGAAGTGCTTATCTTTCACAATAGAAAATAGCATCTTGCATTTAGTGCATGATAGCCTTAGTTGTTTTTCTGCTGTTGAACACAATACAGCAGGAAGAAGGAAGAACCTATAGTGGGGTGCTGCTATGCTTGCTGTATAAAAG
This sequence comes from Amblyomma maculatum, assembly GCF_055883805.1. Taxonomy (NCBI): domain Eukaryota; kingdom Metazoa; phylum Arthropoda; class Arachnida; order Ixodida; family Ixodidae; genus Amblyomma; species Amblyomma maculatum. The sequence continues at coordinate 52,927,535 of NC_139350.1, forward strand.
TCAATTATTTGCAAGATGAGAATCTGCAAGCAGGTTTTTCTCCCTCAGTGCAAATGCGTTTTCCTGTCATGCACAGATTACCACTGGAATAACACTAGAATATTTAAGGAAAGCAGGAATAACTAGAAATATGGTATTCATGTATCTTATCATGTGTAATTTTTTTTGTATTTTTGTACCACCCCTTATGTAATACCCCTCACGGGGTATTTAAGGTAATAAAATGAAATGAAATGAAATATGGTAGAAATGAGGTTGTTTTTGGAGGTGGGGGAGGGGGACCGCTTGCCTCTTACACCTTACAGTTAGATGGTTCCATTCGTTGTTTACTCTTGGCTGGGGCACACACAGGATCAGCAGTATAGAATCCCTCCCAGCATCCCCTTTCTCTCGCACATCCTTATTGGTCAGAAGAGAGGGAAGTTGGTTGACCTTGAGTCGCTTCAGCGCTCCAGTAACCTAAGGAATATTCACTGTCATTCAAAAATGTTTGACTGGCACTTCTGTTCTGAGCATGTTGGCTCTATAGTACCGGTTCTGTGAAGCTATGCCACCTGCATTTTATTAGTTAATGCACCTTGGTCTTTCGTGTACTGACATCTTTATCAACATTTCCAGATTTCTCAGGGAGAGCAAGATGGAAAGAAAAAAGTGGTCAGAGGAACCCTTATTGACAAGTGGCCGCATCTGAAGCTGTCGACAGATGTGTTGTATTATTTGTAAACAAAATTTTTATCCAAAAATTGTTGCGAAGCTGTGACATGTTTGCTTACTTCCATCATTGCCTAACCTTGGCATGTTTTGTATAGCCCATCATTTGATGGCATGACTGCTGTCATCATTATTCTTTTCCACTTTTTTGCAGTGCTTTCTTCTGGACATTGTGTTCTGTAAGCATTCAGTTATTATGGGCATAACACACATACCGGTCGCCATACAATAGTAACCCATTGCCCAGAATGCCAAAAAGCACTGCTCACTGTTCAAAAAAGAAAGCAGTTGAGCTAAAGACCTGTTTATGCTTATCATGATCATAGAAATAACATTGAATTTAGCTACCAGAGCAGGCGAGACTGTCTGGCTGAGCCATGGTTCGAAATGAAAGAGGAGTGCATGCGCTTTTTCTTGCAGGAAGTGCGTAATGGCTGGCGCCTTTCATGAGCCCAGGAATCTTTGGCAAGATGCTCCCATGTGTCGGCAATAATTGCCTCTTTAATAGGAATAGGAAACATCTTTGCAAGCCAGTATCTGTCTTTTTCAAAACGCGGCATTCACTGCTGCTGGCTTTTCCCGAGCATATTCCCTGTGCTTAAATGATTTACTATAAAATGCAGATAATGCTTCCAAGAGGGGCTATATCATTTTACCATTTCACAAAAACATTGGATATCTGGGAGCAGACTTGATCTCTGACCAGGTGAACAGACTCTGTAGATAGCACAGAAATCAATTTTCCCTGCTTCATGGGGGAGCCTCGTTTCGGGCACTTCTGTCCCTGATAGTATGTGAATTGCTGCGGTGTGGGAATATCTGAACTTCGAATTGGCTTCATTTTTGCTATTCAGCTCATTCACTGGAGTGGGGAACACTTGAGTGCTATTCAACTATTTATGGTTGCTAAAGCACTTCTGAATTCACGTTTGAAAGATGGAACCTGGCAATGTAGCCATTTGGAAGGTGACGGTGGGCTGTGCAGCTGTAAGCATGTAAACAAACGAAACGGGTTTGGAACATATCTGGCAGTATGTAGCATGTAAGGTGCATATCCACCGTAACAATGTCGGCTGATATTCTCTCCCTCCTGCAGTGATATGAAAGGAAATATTTAAGTACTATGTGGTCCGAACAACATTGTTACAATGGGAGTTTGACGTCGGAGCACTGAACAGGTCAAGAAGGCAGGGGGCTCAGCTGGTCAACGGCTGCACGTCCGGTACGAGTCTCCCCAACGTCTTTCTCCTTGACTTGTGCTATCAACTTCATCTTCAGGACTGCTACATTTTCCTTATGGACTGCTGAAGCTCCCCGGGCGAGGTTGTTATTCGCTTCCACGGGAGTGGCACAGCCTCATCCGGGCAGCATGGGCAACCTAGGTTGTGGCCGAGCGATGACTGCTTGCTGTCATGCGTGCTATTGGGTAGTTCAAGTCACTGACGCAGTCGAGCACAACGTAAGGGCCAGCGTAATGCGCCAGGCTAAACCAACTTCTGGGTCGCCAAAGCCACATTAAGTCTCGAAGGTCGTAAGACACATGGTTATGCCAGCTGTCATACCAAGCTTTGGAACGCTCTTGCGAAGCGAGAATTCGCATATGGGGCGAGACCGCGAGCATCTTCGGCACGATAGAGTTTCTGCGATGTATGGTTTGTCATGGACAGAGTAAGGAAGAATAGTGTCGAGACGATACCGAGGAGGACGGGCTTATAGAACGGGCTGTAGCCGATCATCTGATGTGTTGCAGCGTTGAAGGCAAAACATTATAAATGCCAGTATGGTATTCCGGTTGTTGCCAGATGCGATGTACATAGCAGCTGATGAGTGAGTGGTTTGTGTGCTCTGTCAAGCCACTGGTTTGAAGATGATATGGTGTGGAATGTCGAAAATGTGATGTGCACAAATGGAGAAACTCTTCCATATCTGCCATAAACGCGACATCGATCACTCACTCGTTCAGGTCCGTGGCGGACGGTAACAGAACGGAGCAAGAACAGGGATACGTGAGCGGTGGCTGAAGGAAGAGCAGCTGTTTCGCAGTAGTGGGTGAGATAGTCGGCACAAACCACGATCCAACGATTTCCTTTGGGAGACTTCGGTGAGGGACCCATAAGGTCGATTCCGACTTTCTCGAATGCACGACGTGGTGGAGTCCCAGGACGCAGCAGGCCCTGTGGTGTGGACATAGGTCATTTGTGCCGTTGGCACTCGGTGCAGCTCGTCAGATCGCTCACTTTGGCACATTTTCGGCCAATAAAACAGGTCGTGGGTACGGTTGAGTATTTGTGCAGAGCCCAGGTGACTGGAAGTTGGGTCGTCGTACATGGCATGCAGCATGCACAAGTGGTGGCTCTCGGGAACCACGAATAGAAAATTTGTGCTGGTGATTGATTGGTTTGTGGGGCTTAACGTCCCAAAGCGACTCAGGCTATGAGACGCCGTAGTGGAGGACTGGAAATTTCAACCACCTGGGGTTCTTTAACGTGCACAGTAAGCCTTTCTGTATAGAAGGCCATCATTGAGCCAAAAAATTAGCTGTTGTTTAGCTTCTGGTTATAAACCTGGAGTTACACGAGCGCTATTTGCATAGCTACGCTTAGGTTCAGCTTGGAAGTAAAGACATGGCTTTTGCACATAATACTTTACTCTATGGTTTCAGCTTTATGCCATAGGGGGTACCTTTGACCCCTAAAGTGCGATGAGGCGAAAGCATCTGTTGCGCAGTTTTTCGAAGTGCTCCACTATGGCTATGGCACCTCTTTCTCTCTGTTTTCCCACCCACCTTCCTGATGACGTAATAGCGTAAGCTACCAGCCAACATAAAGCTCTGCTTTAACCGAACCATATGAACGTGCCTGTGTGGAGTAGGGATAACGTGAATGCAAAGGTATTGGCAGGCTGATTGTGATATCACCCTCCCATATGAAAGGAGAGACCACAGTTGGTAGCTCCTGCCAAAACCAGTCCTATCTACGTCCAGTTAGTGCTCGGCCATGACAGCTCCCAGTTACCACCTCCCATGACCTCTTCTAGCAGTTACTAGGCAAAGGATCAAGGCCAGTATAATGACGGCCAAGGTGCAACCACATCGAAAGTGCGATCATGAAGTAGCTGGCATAGTGTAGCTCTCGCTATAAAATGGGCTGGGAACTGTGGAATCCCGCACTGCTGCAAGCAGAGTCTCGAGGTTTATGTCAGTCTTGCACAGTCTGCAGAGCCGAGGTGTTGGGAAACTCGGGAACGACAGAGGTGATGTAGTGATCGAAGTCAGCAGAGCCACATTCGGTTGTAGGAAGAGGAAGACGTAGAAGAGTGTGCATCGGCGTGTTTGCGGCCACTCTTGTACGAAACAGTGAAGTCGTACTACTGCAGACGAAGGGCCCAGCATGCCAAATGACCAAATGGATCATGAAGGTTGATGAGGCAACACAGGGCATGATGGTGCGTCACAACCGTGAAATGGCATCCATAGATGTAGCATCAAAATCACTGAACTTCGAAAACTACAGTGAGGCACTCCTGCTCAGCACGACACTTGCAGTGTGTACAAGAATGAACTGCGTTGAGGGATCTTGGGATATTTAGTGTGCACGACAAGAGTTTTTTTTATTCAACTTTATTTAGCTGACACGTGCGCTGACTGTAACGTGCCATTTCTGCAATTCTGTGATAAGACTTGTGCATATGGTATTTTCTCAAAACAAGGAAAGGTTTAATTTCTATCACTGTTGGAAAAGCCTGCAATGTTACATTACATGTACAGCAGTTCTTTTCACTTGCGGCATTTCGATGGAGGTGAGAGAGGGATAGGGGAATGGCGGGGTGCCAGTGCACACATGCTGAATGCTCTGCTGAAAGGGCAAAGGGTGTGGTTACGTGGTGTTAACGTCCCTCTAACCACTTGGACCATATTCTGAAACAGCCTGCTTAATCTGGATTCCTCCACTAGGATGTTTATCGTAGCCCAAATGCAGCTTAGTGTAGAAAAAAAAAATTGCTGAAAAATACAAATTTTCTGGTAGCTGGCCTGTCAAAGTGTGTAACGTTCTGTTTTTGCAACGCTAAATTGACTGATTAATTTATTTCAGTCAAGATGTCTCTGTGGTGTTCAGAAGTTGGGTAGAAAAGTTCATATTCGCAGCTGACCTAGATGGTGCCCGCAAAATCTCACAACGATGAAAGCGTGTCTGGTGTGGGACGAGTTCCAAAGCAATATTCAGTCCTGTAGATGAACATACGGGGTGAGGCTTTGGTCGGGGGTCTGCTGCAGTCAACATGCTCTCCCAGATGAAGAATCATGTCGGTGCCTGTGTCGCTTGCAGAACAAATCACAGAGGTGAAGCTTCATCATTGTCATCTGTGTAGTGTTCGACGGCCTGTAATCTTTTCTTGGAAGAGTAATTCCTAAACCTTGCAAGAATTTCGGCAGTTATAGAGGCTATTCTTGTGATAACACTCAAAAGGGCTAGACACAGTAGTCACATTCGAACATCAGCGTGCCAGACCTAGTAGTCAGAGCTGTGACCCCCAACTCGCGGTGCGATAAATCACCACCACTTCGGATTCGGGTCAGAAGGGACAGGCACAAGTTGCACACTTGAAGCAGGATCCATTCTTCCTGCCAATATACATGCCAACACAACACTCGCACACAATCGCCATAGCGAGTGAGTGTTCCGCTCGCGTAAGGGGGTGAATAAACTGAAGAGACTGCTGCAGGAACTGCAAACCACAAAGACACAAGCTTTCCCCGGTCAGGTGTTCGGTTTTATGTGCTGAAATGACAACGGGGCTATGACCTCACCATGTGTAAAAATATTTTATGCCATGGTGCTTTATGGCCAGAGTTGCTGTTGTGCCATTAAATTTCAACATCAAATGCACCACACATCTTTCCAATTTCACTGAAGACAATGAACACAGCCAATATTTCTACAATAATGTGTTGTGACACAGTGCCAGTTTGAAAATTCAGCCTTCAAATGTTAAAGCTGTAAGTCAACAAGCACAGTGGACTCTTGGCTTGCGTGATGTTTAGTCTACCTGGGGGAAGTGTGCATGCAGTATGCATTTGGCATACTGATGGAGGAAAGAAAGCAGTAGCAATTACATGCTTGGAAATGCAGATTATGAAAGCTACTAATGAAGAGAGAATTACGTTTTAGTCTACTTGATTCATCATTGATTGTCAGTGATATGTTATTAATCATTGCCTTATGAGTTAAATGATTTGACAGCCGTGCCTACTCCAAACGGTGTGCCAGAGGCGGCACACTGTAATTCTGCAAATTCCGCAAGCTAGCTGAAACTGAAGATAGCGGAGCAACAACTACAAGCTCGTATGCTTCGAGGACAAAAAAAATTCAATGCGTATAGCCTCCCACGTGTGGAGAATGCTTATGCAATAAGGGTCAAATGTGGAGATAGTCAAATTTTAATGTCTGGTGGGCCAATTGTTTTCTACGTGACCCATCTAAATTTGGAAGACACCACTGAGTTGGCCATAGCCCATTATTAAGTCATCATCTATATACCAATTAGTACTTTTTGGATACATCTTATTTGATCTTATCTTTCTGCAGATGAATGGACACTTCTCTGTGGCATGACCAAATAATGCTTATGCATTAAAATGGAAATGTGGCTGAGAATGATTCCAGTGCGTACCAAATAAATAATAATGAGCAAATCAATGCCATGCACTGTGCCGCCCACTATGTAGCCCTTGTTTTCTCTTCCTTTCCTTGGATGTTTCTTTGATGTATTTACCGATTTCAACTTTTGTAGATACTTTCCCACAGGCACAACTCATGCTTCTGTTGCAGCTGTACTAGTTGTTCTGCTGTAGCTTAACCATTTCATACTTGTTAAATACATGTACTGGCCACAAACATGGCTTCTGTGCTTTTTCAGTGCCACAACATAGATCTGGTTTGAAAGAAAACTAGAATTTGAGCAATTTAAGCTCAAAGCCGTCAAGTCTGGATGAATGCTTTCTCATCCAAACATTCTTAAAGAATGAGCTGAAACCATACGTACAAAATGTGTTGCAAATTCCTTCCATTATGCAATGCCAAGTATCCTGTTCTGTTTGCAGTGAAAAACTCATGTGAAACTTTGCATAGCAGGACTTTGAAGCAGGCTTCACCTCTATCCTCACGCTCAAAAAGTAACCACTAAAAAGAAGGCTGGCAAGTGTGAACACAACTGCCAAGGCAAGCATACTGAGCAAGTAACAAGAGCCAATCATCATGCAGTAAATTTGCCAAAAAGAAATCATACACACATAATAGGTTCCATGAAGCGACATGACCATACTTTTTCCTTCCAATTGATATACCTAAGTTGCCGAACTTAACAAATAATATATCACCTAAAGAAAGTTTTGTGTTCTAATTTCCATGCAGTATGCAAAACTAACACAAGAGAGAGAGAGAGAGAGAGAGAGAGAGAACTTTTATTCGTCCTACAGAGTGACTATCCCGCTCTTCGGGGGTTAGACCCGGAAGATGGGACAGTCGCCTTAGTTGCAGGCTGGTAGTTCTTGGACTCCGGCGGCATCTTCGGCCTGTCGAACAATTTCTCTTTTGGCTCTTGGGTCTGAGCTTCGCAGAAGGTTCTCCCAGGCATCTTTAGTTATATTTTTAGCCCTGCCTGGTGACTTTGCACATTCTCATATTATGTGATCTAGAGATCCCCTTTCCTTACATAGTGAACATAGGTCTGATCGTATTTCTGGCCATATATGGTTGAGAAGAACTAGGTTCGGGTATGTATTTGTCTGTAGCTTTCTCCATGCTACTGCTTCCTTTTTGCCTAACGCAGAGTCTGGTGGTGGTAGGACCCTCCTGCTCAGTCTGTAGTGCATTGTTATTTCGCTATAGTTAATCAGGTCCTCTTGTTTGCCTTGTTCTGGTGGCACTCCTCCAGCCCGGTGTGTGAGATCTCAGGGTAGTTTGTGTGCCGCCTCGTTTCCGGGCACGCGGGCTGGCGTCCAAACAAGGGTGACGTCTCTTTCTATTCGCTTTTGATCGAGGATTCTACCCGCGACCTTTGCTATTACTCCAGCGGTGCAGCTCTTGATTGCGCTTTTGCTGTCACTGACTATGTATTTTGCCTCGATCTGGCACAATGCGTGCAGTGCTTAAGCTGTGCGCAGAAGAGGGTCTATGTGCACACATTTATATGCTTTGCGGCAGGTTTTGTAGCCGTATTTCGGGCACAAGTTTCCTGCCAATTAAACATCAATCACCTCATCATCACTGCCAGATCCATATTTTTTGGAGACAAATAACAGTACGTTCTCTTGGTGTCACTCAATGTTTTATAAACTACAACAAGACAAAATGGCTGCTTACATGTGGAAGGGGGGCACTAGTGGACATTCTGAAGAGGTTACACGCAGCATAAATATGTAAGAAAGGATAATAATAGACAGCCATTGCTGTAGACGAGTGTTAGAGCAGCAGACACAAAAATCAGAGGTTGTGGGTTCGGATTCCACCGGCAGTATGTCGTTTTGTTTTCTACTTCCGATCAGACTATCTCCACCATTATTACTTCACATTTAACAAAAAAAAAATTCCCCGTGCTTTCATTTGTCAGTGCCTGTTGGCTCCCATTTTACATACCTCATAACAAAGCCACTTCATTTTCCCTGCATTTGTCTGCTGATTTGCTCACAGCGCAAATGATGCAAAAGCCAGCAGGTCACCCCACAAGGTTCCAGATGGCAGCACATCAAACCAATTCATGAATATTGCAAAACAGGGAGAGTGCAATGCAGCAGCCAGTCCAGAACGTTCAGAAATGCATTCAGTAGTACTAATATGGAAGTAAAACCTATAAATTGAGGAGTAGTACTGCTTGCAGCTTTGAAGTCAAATATAAAATTAGCCTCCCTAGCAAAAAAGACCAATAGGAAGCGTTATTTTTTTCTATAAGAATTGGTATTGGTTCTGTAGGTATTCTATGTGTTGTATCTGCTTTTTTATGGGACTTATGCAGAAACTCACAAATCTTATAGACTGGTACATATTTGTCCTATAGGCAATCAGAATTGGTTTCATAGGTTTATCTGTGGGTTGTATAAGAAAAGTATCAGACCAGTGCAGAAGCCCATACATCTTATAAGCTGATACGTGCTTGTCTTGTAAACCACTACATATTGGTTCATGTGTGATACATCAGTATGCCTTTGTTTATGGGTCTTACATGCAGGATCAGTCAGTTGGAGATTTTAGGTCTTTTTCATTATTTCCTTTTCCATCTCGGACACATCCCCAAAACTCACGCATTCATCCCGTTTATTGAGTGTTGCCGTAACGTACAATATTAGCCGCAATAATAACTGAGAACGCCGCAACACAAAATGTTCTCACTTAATTCTGCGCGCAGTCTCAACAAACTACGTACGGTTGGAGCCGCAAGACGCGCGACGCTGTTGCTACTGGACCACTGAATGGAGATGGGAAAGCACGCGCGGTTCTGTCAGGACCCAGCTGAGTCACAATCACCTACATGTGCAGAGCAGGGCGGTGAAATGGATTGAGGCGCGCGTCCAAGCAACTGCAACCGCCGCCGGAGCGAGAGGAGTCGACATCGAGCACGCGACGAGTACGGCTCGAGCTGCCGCCGCGGTAGCGCGATGCGAGATGAACATGGTAGCGGTAGCGAGATGAACATGGTGCCAGGAGTCTAGGCAGTGATCATAAACGTATCAAGATGAGTTTTGGAATAAAAACTAATTCAGGAATGAAACATGATGATCAGCCAGATGGGATCTTTTACTCGGAGCAGCAAATAGAAACAGCAAGCACCCAAATTGAAGCAGCTAGTAATCTCTAAGGATAATAAAGCAGAGTGGACATACACAAAGTTAATGGGACTGTTTGGGCTATAGTTGGCTAAGGTGCGAGTCAGGAAAAAAAGGACAAGACGAAAACCAAAGAGCTGGTGGGATGGGGAGGTGAAGAAGGTCATAGAGAAACGTCAGGAAGCCTCCAGGGAACACAAATATTCTAAGCATAGGGGAGACCCAGAAGCAGACGTTGAGAGAAAATAGGATAAATACATAAAATGTAGAAGGGAGGCATCCTACTTAATCAATGAGAAAATTAGAAGACAATTGTCCCAGTGGCTGTCAGAAGTAAACAAAAGGGATAAAAATGCAGCTAAGAAATTCTGGCAATACCTGAATTCCCTTAGTTATAAGACTAGCCTAGAGCAGAGGTCTATTGTTACAGATCAAGGTATTCGGCTAGAAGGGGAAAAGGCAATAGAGCATATGCGACTAACGATGTCAGAAAAGTTTAAAGAACAAAGAAATTTCGTAGGTGCCTTAGTAGAGGACGATAGACTGGTTAGTGCAATTGTTCCAATTGGACAAAGAGAGTGGGAAAGGGCTGAGAAGAGAGTACCAATTAAGTAGCACATCAGCAGGCCCAGATGGTATTCCTATTAGGTTATTAAATAGGTTGGGCCCAAAGTTTAAGGAAACGTCAAGAGAGGGGGTGATCAAAATGTTAATGGATGGCAAAGTTCCTGATGAATGGAGACTAAGTAGAATGAGCATGATATATAAGAGAAAGGGGGACAAAGCTGACATAGGCAACTACCGTCCCATAATAGTAACATCAGTGGTCTACAGGGTGGTGATGCAGATTATAAAGGACAGACTGCAGGCATGGGTAGAAAGCAAGGGGGTGCTGGGAGAGCTGCAGGATGGCTTCCGGAAACAAAGGAGGTTAGAGGACAATCTGTTCTCATTGACACAGTGTATCGAGGTAGCAGAAAAGGAACACAGACCCCTATGGCTAGCTTTTCTAGATATCAAAGGAGCCTATGACAGTGTACTTCAAGGAGACTTATGGAGTATTCTGGATGTGTTAGGTGAAGAAAGCGGAGTAACCAATCTTTTAAAAGATATTTATAAGGATAACCAGGTGCTAATAAAATGGGAAAAAAAGGTGTCGAAGCCTGTAGAGGTAAAGAAGGGGCTTAGACAAGGATGTCCCCTGTCACCTTTGTTGCTCATGCTGTACCTGTAAGGAGTAGAGGCTAAACTAGAGGGGAGTGGACTCGGCTTCAACCTTTCTTTATTCAAGCAAGGAGAATTTATCCCACAGTCATTACCAGGACTAATGTATGCAGATGATATAGTACTGATGGCTGACAACAGGGTAGATTTGCAGGAGTTGATGGATATCTGCGGTACAGAGGGAGATAAGTTAGGTCTGCAGTTTAGCAAGGAAAAATCGGCAGTCATGATTTTTATTGATAATGTCGAGGCCGGCGAACATAGGATACAGGAGGACATGCTGGAAGTAGTGGATAAGTACAAGTATCTTGGGGTGTGGATAAATACTGGAGCTGAATACCTAACGGAGCATGAAAAATATGTGGCAGCTAAGGGAAGTAGAAACGCAGCCGGCATGAAAAACAGGGCGCTGTGGAATTACAATAGGTATGAAGTGGTGCGAGGGATTTGGAAAGGGGTGATGGTTCCTAGTCTGACGTTTGCCAATGCAGTCCTGTGTATGAGATCAGGTATGAGAGAGAGGTGAGACGGTTGGAAATTAAGCAGCGCGGGGTGGGTAAGGCTTGCTTTGGGAGCTCATGGGAATACGCCAAACCAGGGTGTGCAGGGTGACCTGGGATGGTCTTCTTTTGAAAGCAGGGAAGCTGGCAGCAAGATAGCGTTTGAGCAACGATTGAGAAAAATGGGAGAAAAGCGGTGGGCTAGGAAAGTCTTCAGCTACCTCTACATGAGGAATGTTGACACAAGATGGAGAAGGCGGACAAGAAAATTGGCAAGCAAATATTTGGACAGCAGTAGGGGGACCAGCCAGGAATTATCAATTAAGAAAAAGGTTAAGGAAACAGAGAGGGGTCTGTGGAAAATAGGGCTGGAGACTAAATCAGCATTAGAAATGTACCGAACTTTCAAGCAGGAAATAGCCAAAGAAAACATTTACGATAATTCTATGGGCAGCCCATTGTTGTTCGAGGCTAGGACAGGAGTATTGCGGACTAAGACGTACCGAGTCAAGTACCAAGAGATAGACACGCTGTGCAGGGTGTGTGGGGAGGATGAGGAAACGCCTGAACACTTCATAATTTTCTGTAAAGGGCCCTGCACTATAGTTCAAGGTAATGGGCCAGATTTAGCCAAAGCATTGGGGTTTAAGGATAATGAAGGGAAAATAGACTTTAAACGGGTAGAAATAACCAAACGAAGGTTAGCTGATTGGTGGCTGAAAGGAAGGCAAGAATAGGTCCACACTATATATTACTATTCACGGATAGGCGGCCTGTGGCGCCGCCGCCTGATTCAAAGGGTTCAGCCTTATCCATCCATCCATCCATCCATCCATCCATCCATCCATCCATCCATCCATCCATCCATCCATCCATCCATCCATCCATCCATCCATCCATCCATCCATCCATCCATCCATCCATCCATCCATCCATCCATCCATCCATCCATCCATCCATCCATCCATCCATCCATCCATCCATCCATCCATCCATCCATCCATCCATCCATCCATCCATCCAGCCTATATCATTGATTGGCATGTGACCATATAAGCCACGCATTCGCGCATACTGTGGTGATGCTCTGTGATTGGTCGAGACCTCCATGACGTCATCCTGTCTCGACCAATCAGAGCTGCGGCTAAAGCGTGACACTTTTGCTGACGACAACGATGAGGTAATGAAGATTGCACGCCGGCAATGAACGAGCCTACCTTTTAGCTTGACTATAGTGAACTAGGCTTGACGGAGTGCTCTGTCTAGAAGCACACATTGATCGCGGCATACCTCTCTGGAGTCTGCATAGTCGGCCCAGGTGTTTCCAAACTTTTTCAAGTTCTGCAAGTGCCTTAAGGTGGCGGTCCCACGGTCGCCATCTTGAGAGTAGTTCAGAGAGTAGTCCCAGTACATATCTGCCGGATTGTTCTAACCACTAGATAGGACTAACCCAGTCATACTACTACATTTGTATAACATTTTAGCTAACCGTGATGATGTTAATGACATTTTTGCATCAACTCTAGGTGAATTCAAATTCTGTTTCTACTTATGACTGTATATTGTCTTGTGTACCATACAGGGTAATAGAGGGTTTACAAAAGTACGTCTGGCAACCGTGAGCGGTACGCTGATCCCGCACTGGCCGCCATATTTTGTTCGCTCCATCCATTCGCTTCGTGTCCGTCCGTCAGCGCTTGTCGTTCTGTTCGCGCTTTTCACGTTTTAACCTAGTGTGCTGTGCTTGGACCTCTCTTCGGCCCCTGGCGGTTTCTGTTAGCGACGCCTAGAAGCGTATTTTGACAGCCGAGACGTGGCGGGGCCCACCGGCCGCGCTGCCGAGCGCAGTTACAAATTACTCTACGAGTCGTGAATGGGCCCCTCGGCAATCCGCAGCGTCATCATTATCCAGGTACAGTATCCAGAGTTCTGTAATGTGCATTTTTTTGTCTGTGCGTCTTTGCTGTTTACCTAAACGCCTAAGAGAAATCATCGCGAGTTTGTTTGCTTGGTTTGCGCAATCACCGTCGCTCATCCCACTGGAAGATACTTGGTTGGTGAAATAAGTGAGGATGCATTTTATTTTATGATAAAAGAATCGTGCGTAATTTGACGTAAGTTGGACTGGCGCTTAGCACTTTCCTCCCCATGCCATCGACGCAGTAGTTTGCATTAGTCTCGGATATAATCGGGGGCTGCGTAAAAAAAAAGTGCCATGGTAATTTGTGCTTCCAGTGATTGAATAATGATTGGTGTGCGATAGGCGATGATGAGTTAATAAAATCTTTGTAATTAATTGATCAATTGATGAAATAAAGACACGAAAAAAAGGAAAAATTGGAAAGTAAAGGTTTAAAGGAGTCAGAATGAAAAACCAGTGCTTGGTGATGCTAAGGAAGAAAATTTAGAATGTGTAATTGATTAATTAAAATAATTGAAGAATGTGTTCAAAAGTGTTAAAATTGCTCAGAATGAAAAGCCGATTGTTGCTGACGCATGCGTATTGGTGTAAAAAATATAAAACGTCAAATAAAATAAAAATAAATAAAGAAATGATAGAAATATAACATAACATACATAACAACATATAACATACTACACCTGTATGTAGTATGTTACTTTTGATGAATTCATATTTCACTGCATTGTATTCTTTTCGCCCCTCCTGCTAGGGCCCAGTTAGGGCCTGCAGTATTTGGTAAATAGAATAAATAAATAAATAAATAAATAAATAAATAAATAAATAAATAAATAAATAAATAAATAAATAAATAAATAAATAAATAAATAAATAAATAAATAAATAAATAAATAAAATATAACACGTGAAGAAAGAAAACATCGTGCGTGTGTGTGTATGAGAGAGACACTATCGCGTTATACCTTTAACGGCGGAGCTTAAGTGACCCCCTAATTTTTTTTATAACGATATGATATAATATAAACCTGATTTTATGAACACAGGCAGTTGCACAAAGCAAAAACACTTCGCAGTAATGTGAGTTGACTTTTCAAATTTATTTTCGTTTCAGCCGAGTTCCTCCTCCTCCAAGTTCCTCGAAGCTTCCAATGTCAGCGCTTTCATATGAGATTAAGGCGTCAAATGTTTACTTTCTGACAGAGGGAATAAGCAAGAAATCGACATGTTTAAAAATTCCAGTGAATTTCAGGTAGCTGTGAATTAGCGAACCATCGGGTGACTCGAAAAAACACACAAAAGTGAAGCGCACGCTTCGTTATTTTATCGGCCGCGCTGGCAGGTATAAAACCTGAGCTGCGCGATCTGGACGTGGACTGGTCGAAACGGGCTGCACGTCAGCATGTTACAACGAGCTAATGGGATGCAATCTGTTCCTGCTTTTCTAGACGCCGCGGGTTTGGCAGCCGCTTGCTTTTGCAGCGTGAAACACGCACCTCGGGCGCACTAGACAACCGTATTCCTCTCTGCACCAAGCACTACCTTTTAGTATGACTGTGAAAAGTAGTTTCGGTAATCATGCCCGGGTAAATGCAACCTACGTAAAAAATGTTTCAGAGAACGTATTTGCACAATAGCGTTCGTTATACATGCATTGCTCCTTCTCCCGTGTCCTCCATCGCAGCATAAGCTTATCCTTCAAGTTCACAAGGCTCCATAGCACGATATGTGAGCTAGCTCCCAGTCAGAGGGACGTGCAGCAATGCTTTGCAAGTGACCCTTGTAAAGCCGATTAGGACTGCAAACGAACGGTCGCATACACGCGTATACCTTGATTCCGTGCGCTGGCTGCAGAAGGGCACGCAGCAACATGCTGGAATCATTCCGAATAGAGCTTGGAGCTAACAGCGACTGCTGTGATGTTAAAAAATGAAACAATCGCTTGTGAGCATTCCAATGCACCTTTCGGTGCATGCACGGGTCCTACGAAGGCGCACGTTGAGCCTACTCGATGGGAGGCGCGGGCGGACTGAGCAAAACATGGCCGCCGCGCACAGTTTCTATTTTTTTCACTAGATGGCGCTAACTTTTGTAAAGCCTCTATTGCTGTTCATGGGCACGGTAAAAAAATAAGTTTTTCAATATTCATCAGCAAATCTACTCAGTGACAGTTCTATGTTTGTGGCCATTATATAGATCATTTTTGTATTCCTGACTAGAGCGGGTGAAATCGCTTCTTTCAGCTGCTGCGCGTTACCAGAATAAATGCTGGTGCATATTTTCCAGTAGCTGTCAAATACAGTGAGAGGGCATTCAGGTGCACAAAATAGGACTAGGCTGTGCCAGTCTGTTCCATATGGAGATACTAGTGCCCACATGGGCCTGTCATGGTAGGAAATAGAATTGTATAATTGCTCGAAGAGCTTTCCAGTAGCATGTTTTGATGGGCTAGCTGGCACACCACTGCAGTGTGGTTTGGCTGTGCGAACAGGCCAAGGACGAAAGGAACGCGCATGGAAATGCCAAGTTTGTTTTATCATTTCTTCATCTCCGTGCTTCTTCGGTTTACACTGCCAAATCATATTCATGCTTTCCTATATGTTATCTTGCAAGCAGCAAATGCACTGCTTTTACTGATAGAACATTAAATGTTTACATATGAGTGCCAAGTGACAGCTACTAGCATTATACTTTCCTTCTGTGTTGCAGCGGGATCATTCATGTCTTACCTTTTTCAGGAGCCGGCATTTATTGCATTGTTCTGATTTCCAGGCCCTTCCCTGTCTGGTGCGTGTGCTAAAGCAGGAATCCCTTGGAGGCGATTTGCAGCTTTTGTCCATCATCTTGATTCCGTCTCCACATAGGTAATAGCCACTGGGGTGGCTCAGGATTAGAATGCTCAATTGTTAAACCCAAGGACACAGGATGAAATCCTGGTTTCGGCAGTCCCTTTACAATGGAGGCGAAAAGCAATGCCGTGAACTGTGCGATGTTGGCACACATTTAAAGACAAGGTTGTAGAAATTTCTGGAGGCCTTCACTAAAGCATGTATTTATGTCCCATTAATATGGAAACAGTCTGTTCGGGCAATGGAGAGGGAGAAAATCCAATGAGGTCATTGAGAGCATATTTACCACGGTAGCAGAGGTGGATCCAGGTGCCTACTCTGTTGGGGGGGGGGCACAGCTAGTATTATTGCGACATATCTGTAGTGCTTCCCGATATATATTTTTTTTTACATAGTGGCCATGCAGACCAGTTGGTGCAAACCTAACTTGCTGGACATGGACATGGGAAGCCAAGGACATGGGAACTCAATACAAAGAAGTACATACCCACGAAACACATAACGTCTAATAAACTTCTTTAAACAGCTCTGGAAGGCTACAAACATCTTGTTCTAGAACAAAACCTCGCACAGACGTCGACGGAAAGAAGTTTCCTGGAAAACTTCGTTAGCACGTCTATACTAAGACGCCTTTTCAAAGACGTCTCAGATGTTTTTTTTGGAGACATCAATTAGATATTTTTCCAAAGACCTCTCAGCGATGTTTATTCAGAAACGTTTCACAAATACTATTGTAGAAAGGGTTTACTAACTTCTAAAAGTCCATAAAAAATACTCCATGTTTTCCCTGTTCATAATGTTGAATCCCTATTCAAAGAATGTTCACAAATCACAGCGAACATTTTCTACGAATGATTTATTGCAGCCACGGAACTAAGCAATAATTACGGCACATAAATTGTTTGACAGCTTTGCATTACTCCAATGTCTCAACTTGATTATTTGATAATCAGGAACAGAAAGTAAGAGACCGCTTTAAAATAACCTCGAACTTTGAAACTGCGGTTCGTTCTAGCGGGAACCAAAGCCCCGTCATTTATGGTCCAGCTAACCGACCGCTCGTAAGACTGCACTGGGTTGCACACCGGTCCTGAAAGACGAGGGGAGGCACGCGAATGACAACACTTTTTTATGCTGCGAATGCCTCTTCATTCCAGCTTGCCTGGCCAACACCAGAAAACCACCGTATTGCCGTTCGTACGGCCGCACTGGGGTAGCATACGGATCCTGTAAGAAGACGGGAGGCACGCGAATGACATACTTCTACTCCGGCTTTCTCGGGAGCACGAGAAAATCACCGCACTGCCGGAAAATGCATAGCAAATAATGTTTGTTGCTTGGGCAAGAGAACAGTCAGCAGGAGAGCCGATCGTACGCTCAAACATCGTTCCGCACACTGAAGCCTGCTGCGTGGTGGCGCTCTGCTCGATGCCGATGCAATTTACGATTTGTCAACATTGCTTTATTATTTCAATTTTTTTTTCTCGTTTCTTTGCAAAACATAAGGTTAAATTGAAAAACAAAATAAAATAAACTCATAATTGTTTTTGTAATCGTTGAGTTTTGTAGGCAGTTATTGCTTTATTAGCATTTTGGCATTGCAGTCGCTAGCGACTGCTTGCTACCCGCGCGCACCAATCGTTCAACTCATCTTTCCTAGTCTTTCGACATGCTCAACGGTTGCTCAACGTGCTCTCGATGGTGTGAGTTCGGTGTGCTGCCTTTGTTTCCCGCGTTTGGACATTTACGCTGATTTTGCAGGTTTCCCGCGCTGTATTTTACAACCACTGCTGTGCTGTGATATGGAGCTCATATTTCTCAACAGTAAGTAACTTTCCACTTCTCTTGTATGGTGAATGCAGCGCGCCGAAGTTGAACCGCAGATGCGTCTGACTAGCGCGCTAGAAACACGGGTAGATAGCAATGCGTGTTTGTCTATCTGTCCATGTTTCTAGCGCTGTTTTAACGTACTGTCCAACCAACTCGCCCAACAAGCAACTTAGCTGTATTGTATTGGCTTTGTTAACTTCACTGATGCGGGCTAATTAAGTATGTGCGGTAGCAAATGTAGAACTGAAGTAATATATCTTGAGGAGTTATTTTGTTGCTAATGATCGTGTTGAAGATGTGAAATTATACGAGTCTTTTTGAAAACATTCCGGCACTTCACTGGCATCAGGTGTAGAATATTCGTGGTTTCTTCCAATAAATAGTTGGAAGTTGTGCGCATATGATGTCTTATTCGTTCTTGTTATCTTTGCACCGTACCGTTTTCAAATCAGTAACCTCAGCTCACTTTAAGTTTTTCTGTGTATGTACAAGGTGAATAAAACTTTCTTCTCTGAACACACTAGAAAAGATTGTTCTTTAAGTTCACGGTAGATCAATGCCCGAAGCATAAGGCCACTGCCTCGACCTCGTTTTGTGGTGCGAGCTATAAGGAATTTTTTTTTCATGCATGGCCTACTAGGTGAATGATTTCAATGGCGTTCATGGTAGGTCCGGGCATTTTGAATAGATGCTGTCGTGACGCTGGGCTAAGTCGACCCGGCCTTCAATTGGTAGCGTGCAGAGACTCCGGGTTCATGAAGGATTGAATCTTCGAAGTTGGTAAAATATATACAAGCAGGTTTAATGGAACTTTGAGAAAACTTATTTACATGATTATTTACATGAAAAAGAAGGGTACATCAGCAAAATGGCAAGCGTTAAGAGTTCATAGCGAGAAGCGTCTGGATGAGCCGTTTACCCAGGGCTCAGAGCATCTTTTCGTGCTCTGCATGTCCTTAAAACCCCCTATGTCCAGCCCCTCTCTGAAGATGCTGACCAACCAGTTCCAGGGCACGCCCCTCAGATATCGGCATCCAATCGAACACATCACTGCACTGATGGTTTGATGCACTGACTGGTCCGGCATTGTTTCGTTGGCGTGGTCACTTGTTGGCGGGAAGAGCTTGGGAACGGCGAGGAGGTACATTTCTATTCTTCAGCAAAGATTCGATATGCTGGTTCCGGTAAGTGGATTTCCTTCTCAGAAACCCAAGTGCACGTGCGCGCCGCATACTGCTCCCAGCATTGTCCCTTTTCAGCAATTGCAAATCTTTCCTGCATTCCCGAGAAATCATCTAATGGCCGTATGCGTCATGCTCCTTTCTTGTCCTGCACGTCAGCGGACGTTGTCTCCTTTGGACAATAGGCATTCCTCACTTGACCATAGGGCTTCTCCACAGGAAGGGTGAACAATTGAACGAAAGCACTTGGGGCTTTTTCCCACAGGGCGACATTTCTTTGTATTTTTTTAGATGTTCCCTTGATGGCCAATTTGGCATTTGCAGGGTCTCAACAAAGCAAAACAGGCTCACACAAAAGGATTCATGGAAACAGGCTCACTTAGCGCCCTTGCACCAGCAGCACATATCCTCAGCACATATCCATGCCCACAGGCGAACAATAGAGCGCGCCAGTGCGAACAATGCAAGGTCATAACAATGCTAGCGGTATCACTGTATTTTGGTGTTTCCTTTCTCCCTGCATATTTTTCTTTTCTTAAAAACCCCACAAAACTCAGGCACATAGCTCAACTACCACTGCCTTTGGCTCGTTTGATTATTTTGAGCTTTTTTTGTGTCTTTGCAGGTTGCTGGAATTTTGTCTGTCTTAAAGACCCCTGGAAAAGGCACAACCTGGAGCTTACGATATGCCATTGAATTTAGCTCATCAGCCAATGCCGTCAGTGTGCATTATGATTTTATATATCTATGCAAGTTATAAAAAATATTTTTATGCAGAACCTTCTGGTCGGATGGTTCCAGTGCGTTTACACCAGTGCATTTGCAGCATGCCTGTAACTTAAATGTTTTTTGCCAGTGCAGGTTGTTTGGAGTTTACTTTTGCAGAAGAACCTTCAAAAAAGGCTTATCAAATCCATATTGTCAACAAGTTTATTTGCTGATTGCTTTTACTTTTGTAGGTGGAGTGCAATAAAAATTCGGACTGGAGAAGCATGTGTTCTTCATACATTCAGCATGCGCATTCACTATTGAGTGTAGCGACTTGTAGTTTGTGCTCATTGTTCTCAATTCTGCATGTGAGATCACACAATAGTCTGCTTTGAGAGCATTTTTTTCTAAATTTTAAATTACAGTTAAATGGGGAGAGGGTGAATTGTTGAAGGCTTGCATTTTCTACAGCACTATAAGAAACAGCTAGAGATGGCACATAATCGGTGGGGTGGTAAAGGAGTAAAATTGAAAATTCTATAAAAAAATTAAAATATTCTCTTCAGCCCAACTGAATTTGCGCCATCTCTAGCTGTGTCTTATTGTGTTGTACAAAGTGCAAGCCTTCATCAATTCACCTTCTCCCCAGTTAACTGTGTCATTTCATTAAATTTAGAAAAAAAAATGCTCTCAAAGCAGATCACTGTGACCTCACATGCAGAATTGAGGACAATGAGCACAAACTGCAAATCGTTACACATCTAAAACAAGAATAGAAACGGTCTAGCCAAGAGGGTTTAAAGATGTGTGCTAGCACAGCTGTAGCAGAGCTACAGCTAGAAGCAATGTCTAGAACAAGTATAAAAATTTTCTAGGCAAGAAGTTTTCAAGACTTCTACTGGTGTAGCGTTAGCAGAGCTAAATCGGAGCTACAGGAAGGCTTGTAGCTCTTGGGTCTACAGAACGTCTCAAATGAGTCTTCTTTTAGAAGTGCCCATTTCTTGGCCTAGACATATTCTAGATGTCAATTAGCTCTTTTTGTGTTTCATGGGAATTGGAACAACACTGGTCTGAGACCCACTTCCAAAGCATTTCACCCCAAAAGAGCCAAGCATCAGGTCAGGGGAAATCCTGTACCAGTTGGAAAACTGTTGGGTACCTGGCAGCACCTGGAATCGTACCTTCTGAATGCACAGCAAATATTGTTCCTTATATTTCTTTTTCGTGTGTTTCCGTGTCTTTGGCTGGTCCAATATGTTAGATTTAAGTTTAGTACAATACCCCAAGAAAACAAAAATGACAAAATATTTTTAGTCAGTACATAATCTAATTGCCCACTGTTCTTTTAGTTTTCATATCATTGTCTATAAAATATATATCCATGAAATTTGTTGCCGCTTAACTAAATTTGTGTAAAGCTAAACACAAAATATCACTGATCTAGTTTTTTTGTGTTTGTGTGCTCAGTAAAGACTATCAGTCTTAAAGAAACATTGTTCTACATGCAAGTTTAACATATTTGACAAAGGCTAAGTTTCATAAATAAAAAGCACAGCTATGAGGTTCCTGAAAATTATCAGACAGCTCGTCCCAGTGTATATAATTTTTTTTAAGAACATTGTGAGTACGCTGAGCACTGATGTCTTCTTGCAATGAAATTTTTCCTAGCTTGGTCAGTTCTTTCAAGACCACACTTATTATCATTTAACCATAATCATCACGGATCTGGTGTGTGAATCCACCCTAAGCGCTCTGTAAAAAAAAGAGACGAAAATGTACTGCATACACCAGCGCACCTTTGACCACGGTCTTTCTGAATTCATGAACGATCATTAAGCATTTTTTTAGATCTTCCAAGGCCACGTTGAACACCATTAGAGCGAGCACCCGAGCAAAGGCTACTACCCCACCAAGACATGATGGCCTTGTGACAGAATCTGCCTCGCATTCAGGAGGTACCAGTTTCGATCGTGGTGCCGGTGGGTACAAGATTTCTCCTAGCCTGATTCTCGGCTCTTCTGGGATAAGATGCTTGGGAAAGGTATTCTAGTTCACTCCAGGAAAAGGGTCATGAACCAAATTTCGCGATTCGTTCCACCATTAGACAATCCTAAGTCCACTTCGTGCAGCAGAAGCCCATATGCAGTTCCTTTTTCCTCCTTTCCTAAGGCAAGTACCAGGCTGGACCATAGCTTGTACACATTTGAGAAAATTGGGAGTGGAAGTCGAACCCACCACATTGCTGTAATGTGGAATGATGCTGAGATAAGGAAATAGTAAGCCAGCACAATTACTAACCATTCAAGAAAGGCTACTGATTACTCTCACTGCGGTTCATTAAAGAGATGTACTCAGGGGTGCAGGAGCTCAAATAAGATTTGTAACAATTTTTGGAGCAGCAAAATCTTCGTTTTAGAACAGTAAAATTCATATTTGGATCAGCTCACAAGAAAAAAAAATTAATTCCAATTTTGGAGCTGTTAAACAGGGAAGAAACCTTACTTTCGGCACAAAAGAATGAAGAGGTGTGAATATCGGACTGTATGAAAGTGATCCAAAGGAAATCTAGCAAGGGCCACCTATCACCGATGCTGCGTGTATTTATTTTTGTAAATAAGCTTTTTGTACGGCTAGGCATGCTATCACACACACACACACACACACACACACACACACACACACACACACACACACACACACACACACACACACACACACACACACACACACACACACACACACACACACACACACACACACACACACACACACACACACACACACACACACACACACACACACACACACACACACACACACACACACACACACACACACACACACACACACACACACACACACACACACACACACACACACGCACACACACACACACACACACACACACACGCGCACACACACACACACGCGCACACACACACACACGCGCACACACACACACACACACACACACACACACACACACACACACACACACACACACACACACACACACACACACACACACACACACACACACACACACACACACACACACACAAAATTAGTCCTAAAATTGAAGAGGCTAAATAAAAAAGAGAATATGCTTTCTTTTTTTCATTTAGCGCGGTTGACAATTCCTTAATCATGGGATCTTATGTTGCTTGCAAGGCTCAAAAAACAATGTTTTACTCTGCGAAATCAACAGCTTATGTCGTGCGAGGGCAGCTCCAAAAGAGCTTAATTTGAAGCAGTGACTGCCATCAGCCTGTGTCCAGAAGCGAGCGCAGTGCAAAGACAAAATGTTGATTAAAAAGCAAATACAGAAACAAAGACAAAAAGAAACTCCGACCAAAAGGCGAAATGGCAAATAACGAAAGCAAGTTTTAAGCAAAGAAAACTGACGAACGAGCACATCTTCGACTCGTGAATTATGCTTCTTGTGGACTGGCGGTGGTTTTGACACAATATTTTGATTAAGGAAAGGTGGGACGATTATTAGGTTATGTATTCATGCACAAAGCATACATTATAGTACTATTTCAATGTTGCAGCACGCATAGATGTTAATTTTGGCAGTCTTGGGCTCCACTGCGGCATTATGGAATTCAATAGCTAGGCTGCTGTGAGTTTCTCGACCTTCTGATGTTCGAAATAAATTTCACATGTTCCACCTACAGTTGTATTAGCACAAACACAGAAGCCATAACTGATGCACCTCCTACACTATCTGACGATGGGAAAGTGAGTCTATTGACAAGACAGCATAAAAACAACCTTGCTATACATGAATGGCCCAACAGGATATCGAAAACTTCCATGAGCCGCATAAAAAACTAAGATACATCCAATAAAAACATGCAGCACTTAAAATACAGTGTTGAAGTATTACTCCAAAATCACAAGTACCACCACGGCCCACCATGGAAGCAATAGCAGTGGTGCCTTGTCACAAACAGCCCATTTGCGTTCTGGGGTTCCTTCAGCGCACAGACAGTGACCGAACTGGAAAGCGGAGAAAGCACATGGATGCAGAGAAAAATATGAGTAGGCATTAGAATGCCATGACGCCATCTCAAAATAAAACTAAAAGGCGAGTGACGCATGCTACAGTGTCTGTAGCATCGTGACTGGTTATATCACGGCCGCAGAAATTAATCCCTGAGTATGGCAAACATTTGCGGATAGTCGGGGCATTTTGGCACAGTGTGGAGCAAATTTCACTCTTAATGCACAGCTTGGCGCAGCTGTTGCACCCCTGTGTGCTGTCCGCTCATCATTCTTGGATTTTCAGGCACCAAGCCGCTTCTGCTCTGTGAGGCCTGGGAGAGGTTGTTTTTGCCTTCTTAACTGCTTGGAGCACGACAGATTTTATTAACCCTATTCAGTATGCCAACGCTTTTCAGCCTTCCATTAGCCTGGTACGCAGATTTAGGGTGTGTCTTTGGCAGGCGCACCTCCTGCATATCCTCCAAAACCTTTAGCATTCTCTCCACTGCTTTGAAGCTCCGTTCGATCGATAGCCTTCGTCCTGCGAAGCTCCCTAGAAACCAAATACTGAGATTGTTGCACTAAGACTTGCACTATGTGTGGGAAGTCACGTCACTCACACGAAAGAAAAAGTAAGGGGAACAAAGGACTCCTTCGCGGCGCGACGGAGTTCTGTATTTTTTCTTCATTGTGCATGATCATCCTTTATAGAAGTGGTATCGCTGTCATACCTACCTAAGTGCTTCCGCACTAACTGGGGACCAACATGGCGGCCCACAAAGCCCGATTGCCGTTTTTAGCCAAAATAGGCAACCCTGGCATGAGATGTCACCACTCTAAGCCGGGCGCCGCGGCGCAACATGTTGGTTCCCTATCCTCTTAAGCCTGTTTCACATGCAAGCGAAAACGCTAGCGATTTCTGCCGCGGCGGCGCAAAAACCTGCTTGGAGCGGCGGGGGCAGCTTCTGCGGCGCGAGCGGCGAGGTTCGGGAAAGTTGGAATCCCATCGCCGCGAACGAGCGGCAGCACCGCTTGTCAACCAATGAGACGGCCGCGCGTTGCCACGTGACCAGTGCGAAACTTGCGCTGGAAACCCTGTGTGTTTATTTCCTCGCATGCTGCTGGTGGTGCTGGAAAAAATGTATATAAACAATAAAAAGTAATCATGATTTAATTCTTAAAACGCAAGATTTGCATTGATTTATACAAATGTTTAGAAGAAGTGACGAAATCATATTTAAAACTGAGCTTGTTCGTTCTTGCAAGCCACCGAAACCGACTGCGAGCGTGCGTTGTTTACTAGCAACGTTGGTTTTCGCAGCGATGAAAATCGCGCTGACGCGACGCGTGTGAAACGAAGCCTCGCGAAAAGCTTCGCAGCGCCGCGCCGCTGTTCGCTCAGTTCGCTCAATCGCTTGCATGTGAACCGCGCTTTAGGGTGCCTCGATACCAGCGCCTCCGTACAGGGTGGTGACACCCTTTGGCATGCCTCGCGCCGCCGCTTTCGCCGCGCTCGCCATCTTGGGGCAAGTCGGTTCGGGCCGTTGCTGCGGAGTGTCCGAAGCGGTTGCGCTGTGCGCTGGGTGCAAGGCGATTGAACTATGTTCAGTCGCGAAAACTAGCATGCAAGGCTGTTGTGTTCCATTGTGTGCTGCCTCAGCAAAAAGAAAAAAAGGAGCCAGATGTTTTCGTTCTCCATGGGATAAGAGACGGAGAAATGTATGGGACGCGAAAGTGAAGCGTGAAGACTGCGAAGTAAGCCACAATATCTGTGCTTCTTTTATGCGTTCATAATTTTTTGTTGAGTGAATAGGTGCATTTCAATCGTGTAAAAAAGTCTAGCTCAGACACAGACCACTAGAAAGATGACACACACAAGCGCTTGCGTATGTGCGCGTGTCGTCTTTCTTGCGGTCTGTACCTGTTTATACGAAAGCGTTTTAAACGATATTTGTGTACTCGTCTAACGCAGTTACGCACTTCTGTTTGGAATGACATTATCTCACGCCGCTTCACCCATCTGCTTGTAATCACGAGCTTTGTGCGGTTTTTGGCTTCCCCATCTAGCATTGTGCGCAACAGATTTTGGTCTGCCTTCTCCAACGTTGAAGCAGGTCGAAGCATCGCATTTTCTGGCATCGAGAGTAGCGCACTGTGTTTTTTAAGTGTAAATTTTGAATTTTCAGCGTACGTGAGGGCTTATAAACTAAATATATGGACAATTGCGTCTGCTGTGTTGTAGTCACTCGGGGAAATTTAGTGTAACTTTCAGTGAGTAACACTTGACTTTAATATCATTCGCGTAGTGTCGCACAATAATATCTGTTGTTGAGGATCTGCCTTTCTGTGTTCATAGCCGCACCAAGAACATGTGGAGAAGGTCGAGCCTGGTATTTGTCAAAGGAATGCACCATTGTGCCCTTCCGATCGCTCCCCTTTACACTCGATCTTGAAAGCTGGTGGCAACCGCCGAGGCTACAGATTCACACAGATTACATTCCCTCTGTCCTTCTCGGGAAATAATACAATGGAGAGCGACGGATGGCATGTCATCTCGCGACAGAGTAGGAAGTGAAACGCAGTTTGTAACAATTATTTCGGTCGCAAAAAAAAAGACACCCCGTGAGTTGGCCGCGCTGGAATTTGGCAAGTGGGCTTATCGCTAGTACAACATTTCGCGAAACAGATAACAGGTCCTTTGAAGCTGTTCTTTTTTAATTATACACAGGAGCAGTTCACGCAAGGTTTTTGAGATTCGCAATAATATAAAAAGTTGGTTCTCATGAAAATTAAGTCATTTTAAGCATATGATTGGCAGCTCGACAAGTCTCAAAGAAACTGCTCTCGTGAGCTGGATGGTGTAGCGGCATCATCTTGTGAAAGTGGTCGTGAGCTAGGAAGCAAGGTTCTTGCGAAGAACAAAAGTTTATCCCGAATGCAGCTTTTCCTTCCCTGTATAATAATTACGCATCGCGAGGCGATGTTCACACCCCGTTGTCCCCGCAAGTACTCGTCTGAGGTTAAGCCAAATTTAGGTGAAGCTAAATTTAACCGCCTGACACCCGAATTAGTGATGTCGCTTGTTTGGCATCCACGGAAAAATTTTGCGATCGTACATATAAATATCGCATTGCTTCCATAATGTTTTTATTATTTCATTCATTTGCGGGCACACTAAAAAAATGCGCAAAATGACTGTTTCGTCGCCTATCTCATTTCAGCGCCAGTTCGAGGGTAAACACAGTGTATGGACGGTGGCTCTTCAAGTCAACAGCTGTCCCGACATTGTTTGGTTGGATGTAAAAATTTATCGGAACAAAACGACACCTTCCATTTGAAGAGTCGAGTAAAATCCTATAAATGTCTTATCGAACAAACCGTTCCGATTCCAGTGGTTGATTGCGCGGATTGCCCAAAACTTATGAACAGACTGTTAGAGTGGTTTGGAGCGATGCGCTTGCGCATTTACTTCAGCTGGCTAAGTCAGCCAGAAAAATCGAATGATGGGTACGGCAGCAAAACTAGCTGGCGCCAACTTTTATTAAAAAGATGTCTCCTACGCGTGGTGCATCAGCATGCGACACGTGTCAAAGGTTGATTTACGCATCGTTTTTTGCTGTGTCTTTTCTACGGTTTACGATGGGCCATTGCGATATAAATAATTTTCGATATATGAATGACTCAAACGTAGACATGGTTAACTGAATGTTATGCACCTCATAAACTCACTCATGCCCGGCAGTACAAATTGCATTGCTTTATAAAACAGCCAGTCGTCAAAATAACCGCATTTGAACATCCGATACGGCGAAAGAGTAAATGCTTACGATCTGAAATTTGATCATTTCCTCTTAAACTACGCATGTTAGCAAGCAGTAGTTGCTTTCACATTTTTTTTTCGAGCAAAAAAGCGCTCAGGATTGCGAGTATGTGTGTAAAAACGGTACACAGCCGAGCCTGCTAGCGCAAGCGCGTGCAGAATAAGAAATCGAGCCGCGGCTCCATAGCCCGCCGTATCTGAGCTTGCCCCAACATGGCGCCGTCGAAGGCGGTGTCTCCATCCTGTACGGCGGCGCGCTACATCAGAAGCGTTTAGGGGTAGCTCGGCTGGAAACGCTGATTGGTGGACACGCCGCGGCCTGGCGTGACGTTTTTTGCGTCGGGCTCGATGCTTAACCGGACGTGACGTAGTCAAAAACTGGGTTTGCTTGTTTTTTTCGTCCCTAGACGCTCTAGGGAATCGCTAGGTGCCCCCCGTTCTGGCAACGCGCGCGATTCCGGCATTCGGTTCGAGGATCTCGCAATCTCGCTGCTGCATGGCACCGGCGCGTTCGGTCACCGAGGTGCTCGACGATGGCGGGCCTGCGCGTTTACGTCATTGCGCTTTCAGCACGCCGATCCGTGCTGTACGTTGGGCGGAATGACGTTGATAATGGCGACGACCTGCGGGAGATCGCAAGCACCGTCAAGGTAAGTATAAATTGCGCAAAATTGTCTCGCATTTTGCTTATTTATAAGTGCTGTGTCGCTTGTCTCTCCCCACGTGCTTCCAAGACCTCGTGCAGCAGCAGCTCGTGGCATGGACGCTCCTCGTGTTCAAAAAAAAAAAAAAAAATCGGCCACGGCTATGGAGACCTCCACGAAAACATCCGCCGTCGGCAACTAACCGCTGCCTGACTGCTATGCTCAGGCGCACGTCTACCGTGCGTATTCTCAACCCTGATTGAGGTACAAGAACGCAGATTTCTTTGTCGAAGGTTTTGTAATATGTTGCGCATTCATCAAATCGCTATGTTCATAATGCAACTTTTTTCTACTCTTTTACAGCACCGTTTCCTGTATGCTGCCAAGAGGCCGAGGATTTTCTTTGTGCGCAGCAGCTCATGTCAGGGATCGTGGCACCGATCAGCTCTCCAAGATCATCGCCGCAATCCTCGTAAATGTCTACAGTAGAAGCATCGCTACAGCATCCAGGGCAGCATATGACCAGGCACTGTGTACGACGTAGTGCACCACTGTTGATGGTGCACGGCAAAGGGCAACGGACTAGTGCAGGGCGTTGTGTTCGCCACGCCGTCACGTCGCTGCGCATCCAAACGGCCCTTTTCAGGGCCGCCCCAATGTTTCCTGGCAGACCGCAGACCTGCACATCCCGTACTCCTCTTCCCTCTCTACGATGCACGTGGCTTCGTATCAATCGCCGCGGCCACCAAAATAACTTGCGCGCTAGGCCTTTTTACCAGGCTATACGTAAATACACGCATGCATAATCGTGTCAAATTTGATTTACTAAAGTGCTACAGTGCTTATTACCTGCTTCCCTCACGCATTCTTCCGAGTCTTCGTGCAGCAGCTGCAGAACACGTGGCAAGCGTCACTCTGCTGCCGCGACAAAAGCTAACTAAGCCCATACAACAGGCTTAACAGTTAGAGTATTCTCAGTGTGGTGCGGCTTTGTTCAGCGATGTTAATGGAAGTATCGACATTTTATATAACAACTGCATAATCGTCTTGAATATTGCTTCATAAAGTACTGTACTGCTTAATTCTCACTTACCTCGTGCATTCCACAGCTGCTGCAGCTAGCACGTGGCCAGCGTCGTTCTCTCCAGTGCTGCAGTGACGACAAACAATAGGCTACCGCGGCTTTGTGCCGCTGTGTATTTTTTTATAAATGCATCACATTTCGAAGGTTATAGTCGCCATCCAAGGATCACTTAACTCGAGAGCACGGGAAAAGGCAGAAGTGTACGCACCTGGATTCGATGCCATGTACAACGCCGTGTCTTTTTTATTTTTCACGAAAGCATCCTACGCGCTAGGCGTCCTAGACAAGGTTCAAGTGCAGTGTGCCTTTGTATGGTAACCATGTATGGGGTGAGCAGTTGCCATGTTTTCAGTTCACTTTTGTTGGCTGTTTCTTAAATAAAAATTGTCATTGGTCTCTGTGTCTAAAGAGCTGCTCTAGCCGAACCACGTACGTAGCGATGGATTGCACCGCGGCAGTATGGCTTTGTTCCAAGTTTAACAAAACAGTTGAGGCCAAATCAAAATTGGAAATGACCATTTCCAACTGGATATTGGCCCCCAGTCAACAATTTGGAGTCCAATTCCATGGCAACAGTTCAGCTCTGTGCCAACATTTCGTACAATTAAGGGAGTCGAAATTATGGAAATGGCATGCATTTGTGAACATCAAACATGCTTCACATCTAATTAACATGTCATGCAATACTAATATAAAAGCTCAATATTCTATCGGGGAACTCTATGAAATCTGCTAGAGCATGGAGCACACGTTCGTAGAGATATTTTTTTTAATTACCAGCACTCGCAAAGGTATTGGAAATAATTGAATCAAGTCCCATTCAAGGAATCAGATGAACAGTAACAAAAACAAATCATCCTTTATATATTTTGTTTAGTGCCTCAATGAAGAGTATTAGGCACACTTTTGCTGAATTTGTACATAAATGACATAATTCATATTGACAACAGTGCTCAGCTCATCATGTGTGCTGATAATAGTGTGTTTATTACTGGCTTTGATCTCAATGAGACTGTTTTACATTGAAATTATTTACTTGAAAAATCGCTTGCCTGGTCAAATAAACACAGAAAAACTATTTTGTTTTGAATCTGAAATAAGAAAATGATGTAAGAGATGGCTACCGATCTATAATAAAAATATTGACCTTGTAGAAACTCGCATAAGTCTTAGTGTGAATTTTTTTTCATTTGGGATAGGAAATTCATATAAACAACCGCAAATAAAAAAAAAGATTTCTTCAATTAGTGAGCTTTACCTTGATGTGGTACTGTCCTTGCCTTTAATTATGCAAGTCCCCACAGATAAGGTATTGCAGTTTTATGTGGGCAAGCACCACCAGAGCAAATATCAATAAAATGATAGTTCTCAGTAAATTAAATGTGTGTTTCTTACATAACAGATATTGACTGCCGGTTTACGACATGACACCTCCGTGCAGAATACAGTATAATTATATTTAACTATGAATGCCACTTGTTGCATGTTTCCTATTTTTCTTTGAAGGACAATAAAAGCTTTCTTTGCTCGATGGCACTGCTGCAATTTAGAGCCACTCCGTTTTTAACTCAAAACTCCAACCTCTGGTTTCTCCCGCACTTTCACACTTGGTGCAACATGCAATCAATAAAACACAATCTAATGGTCTCACTGAATGAACTTAAACAGGTATTCCCGAAATTGTGAAAACAGCTATGAATACACTTTATCAGAAATGTTGCAAAGTAAAAGAGCACTGCATAATCTGCATTGGAGCAATGCAAAAGAATGGATGCTACTGCAACATTACATCACCCTCCATCGATTGACACCACTCATTAACCTCCACCACTTCTCAATTACTCACAACTGCTGCGGACATGATTTTGCAGACACGTTCTGCAGACGCAGTCTGCGGACAGAAATCTGTGAAATCTGTGCGTTTGCCAGCGCTGTGTTAATGTATTTTATGTTATCACTTATAATACTTGAGAATTCATTTAGTGTTCTATCAGTGTGTTGTGTTACCTTGCTAACAAGTTCCTTATATCTTCTTTGCATGTGTTATTGTATGTTGTATCCCCCCTACAATAATGCCTCATGGGCGCTGTAGGTACTTACAATAAATAAATAAACATAGCGAAGTAATACATTCGCATTAATAGATCTTCTGGACATAGGGTCTCGAATTCTTGCACTTTTTTTTAAATAATGTGTAAATTTTTTTATCCTACTCTGCAGCTAACGTCTGCTGCTCCTTTGTAAATAGGTGCAGGACCTAAGTGCATGAGTTGCTCTCTGAAACACTTAATTTAGCTCTCGGGACTATCTAATATGCTCGAATTGAAATCATTGACTCCAGATTGGACTTTGAAATTAGTTGCAAAATTTTTAACTGCAAAGCCTATTGAAATCTAATATGTTTGGGTGTATTTTAACTAGGGAGCGAAATGCACCAGCTTTCTTTAACATCTTAGCCAGCGCACACACAATGCATCATTGAAATGTAGTTTGAATTCCACTTTCACCATGCATAACAATTGTCCATTCAGCTTGGATGTTCATTAGGAATATCAATTCTAATCCGTAAGATGACCATAACTTAGCAGCCCATAATAAAAATAAATTGCTTCTTTACAGAGAGTTAAAAATTTGCAGTTGGGACTAAGTACTTATTCCAGCTGGGAGGTCATCTGGAAACTGGAATTCATTTGATTATGGAAATTCAATTAGGACTGAAAATTCTAATTGGAAAGAATGAAAAGATGCCTAAATAGAATGAGGGCTTCTAGAGAAAGTGTAAATTCTGGAAGCTCAATTCGATAATACAAGACTCTTTAGCAGGATCTAGAACACATCTTTTACAAATGAACACTTGAAACTTAGAGCACTGGCTGATGCTCACCGCCACAGCTCTCAGAATAACTGACAGCATGGGCAAAACTACAGTAGGTGTTAGTGCAGTACACACCAGCGTTGTCACTGCAAAGAGAAGAGCCACAAAGCAGAGGACTGCCATCCTTACTACTGCCAATATAAAAGTCCTTCTCAGAGCCACCCCATTGTTTCCTGGCAGATCATGGGCCTTCAACTTCATCCTCATGTTTTCTCATTTTTAGACTTTTGTAGGATGTATTGGGCCTTCGCTGGTCTGTCATGCAACACTGCATGACTAATCCACTGAGTGCAAAGCCGTTAACCAACAGAGATATCTTTTCACTTCATGTGCGGCACACAAACAACATGCATAAAAGAGGCCACATGTCACTATTCCATCCTTCTTTACACTTTCTTTCTTTAGCACACTCTAAAACCATTCCTGTAAAAAGCTAGAGCATCTTTTACGCAAAGTGATGTGGCAAGTATTGTAGCTTGAAACATTTTCAAAACGGAAAAATAAATGCATGAGGCGGCTCACAACCATTGTTTTTTTGTAAAATTGTGTTGCTTCATAGGCAGTAACTTGAACAACACTGACAACATTTCTACATTACTTTGAAACAACCCAGGCAAAAATCCTAACTGATGTAAATGGTTTAAGGAACAAACTTCCAGTTCATACCAGTTGGATAACTATGGATCCCTAACTGGAATTCAACTGGGATCAACGTTCATGCGTATAAGGTACCCGTTGCATGCGAGCCTTGCTACCTGTTGATGGTTTACAACTCAGAAAGAACACAAAAACGAGGGCACAAGTGCAGATAAGGCGCATGTTTGCAGTCTCCATGACCGGTTGTATTCGTTCCTCTGTATCCCATGAAAGCACTCTATTTCTAATCCCCAATGGCGTAGGTCTGCGACATCCGGTGCAATAATGCAGGGCAACCCCCCCTCCCCCCCCCCCCCCCTTCATGAACACACCTGAGCGCTATACCATCACCTACTTTGTCGTCAAGACTTTCTTCGATTGGGGAAGTTCGTTTTTCGTATCGCACAACATGGTGCAAGCCGAGGCATTTTTTTTCCTTCATTTCTTAAGACTTCAACATAACAAGTATACCCCACAACTGATAATAGCTATATTACGAGGGGCATATGTCATATTTTTTCTTTTCTTAAGAAAGGTGCATTTGTGAGGAATTAAGTAGAGGTTTTTGACAGATGAATTTCTAGATTGGGACTACTCAAATAAAAGGGCATATAAAAACCACAAGAATTGCAAACTTTGAGCATGTAGAAATACTTGGTAACACGCACAGTAACTAAAAAGTGGCAAACTGGCAGATGCGACCAGGATTATAACACGGCGCCATTGTGAACAATTTCGTTTACATCAGGCATAGCGCAGTGCCGGCAAAAGCCTTGAGAACTGGCCAATGTGCTGTATTGTAGTTCATATTTTTTATGCTTCCACAAACTCTTCATAAGGACTGTTGAAAGCTTTGAACATGTACAAGACAACTGCAATTACATCGGCCACAGTGACAAAGAATAAAGTAAATACGAACCAGCTAGAATGTTAGACTGAGCGTTCACATGCAAATATGGGTGTAGAAATGTCATTTGAGAAGTAAGTATGCTAATAGTGAAAGGACAACTCGAACACACAGAAGAGAACTGAAGTTACAAAAACAAACAAGCAGTCATAATTGAGGCCTTCAACAACTACGCTGTAAAAGACAAATTTGCAGAGGGACAAGTGCATAATTAATCCTGCCGCACAAATGAAATAAGCATACCCCTCGATCAATTATAGAAATCGATTGTGTACAAAAAGTGGAAAACACTGAAGTCATCTTGCACTGAGCAACGAATTTCAGATATTATAAATCTTGTTTTGAAAGTTGGTATTGATCTAAAGAGCATAAAGCAAAAAGAAAAACCGACATGCCAACATTTTCATTTTCCGGTCTTTAAGGCTTCAAAGCTGCTACTCGATTTGTCAAAATCAATGTTTTTTGCCAGCTCACCTACGAGAGATGATAATGCAAGATCTGAAAGCGTCCACTGACCCATCATAGGTCCTCTTCCTCACAGGACACAACCTCCTCCTCTCACAGGATACAACAGACACTCATATATCAGGAATAGTTGCAGGCTGGGGAGAGGCTCTAGAAAATCTCAATCTGGGGAACTCCAATGCTGCCCAACTGTTGCCCCTCTTCGAGTCCAATGCTTGCCACTTTAATTTGAGGTGTCTCCTCAGCCAAGGCATTTCGATGAAATGTGTTCTATCAGACAGCTTGTTGTAGAAGGATGTAAGCTTCGGAATACATACTTTAAGGCTTGAGAGGTCCCTCAGTAGAATAAAAAAATCTCTTCACTTCAAGAGGACCAGATATGTTCTGCGGCTTCTAAAATCGCTTTTTATTTAATGCAGAGCTCGGCATAAAATCTACCAGTGCAGTCAAGCATCACCCCTTTTATTTTCTTCCTGCAATGAAAACCCTGAACCTCGGACACATTCTCCTACCATACTCTTTTTGAACTTCTGGTGCCTGTCCACTGATATTCTGAGCTCATTTGACTTTATGAATTTCTGCTCATTAGCCTTGCACACTGTGGCCACACATCATCTTTGAGAAAAAGCTTTAAATCATCCATCTTTGCCACCACTTTGTCAAGGTATAGGTGCTTTGTCTGCAAATGAAATTGTGCAGCATTTACTGCTTCAGCTACTGCATGCTATAGGTGCAAGCAACATAGAAAAGCAATGGCGCAGACTACTGTAGCCTCCATGCAAATAAAAAAGGTACCAATGAGCAGGGATGCCTTGCTAACAGAATACATTTAGTCTCAAAGTGGTCTTCAGCAACAGAGTGATAGTGGGGGTTGTCAGGTTTGATTTCATGATGGACTGACTTGTATCTCTCATTTTAACAATAACCTTCTCTTACAGCAACAAAAGAGAGAAAGCATTCTCTTGAGGAAAAGAACTTAAGGCCCACAGTATTGCAGCATGTGAATTGCCTTGCATATATTTCTCTAACTGCACTCTTCGCAATACCGCTCCCCCCCCCCCCATTCCCAGCCACACTTTCCTGAGCACTGCACCCAGTGCAGTCCTCACACCCCTATAGGGACAGCAAGGTTTCTAAGCCCTCCTTTATGCTAAAAAAATGCCTTTTTATATCCTGAAAAGCAATCCCACAATGTCTGGACAGCCCGAAATTCAGCAAATACTCGTTTTACTCATCTTTGCACCTTAGTAATGTATAAGAATTTTTTTTTTGCTGTTGACATATTAGTTGCATATAAGGTGGCATATACCCAGAAAATTTTGTTAAAAATTGGCTATAGTGCATGCTACCTTTCTCTTTCATAACTCTTGCAAACTGAAGTGGTGGACCACATTAACTTATTCTTCATTGCATTATGCCATCATTGTGCAATTAAGAAAGTGTCCACTTAGATATATTCACAAGTGCTGTTTGATAAATAATTGTTTTTAAACTCTGAGGTTGCGTGAAAGATATACTCAATGGAAAGAAAAATAGTGTAGCACTTATATAACTTTATATGTGTTTGTAAGTGTAAGGTATAGCTAAATAAGAATGTAAAGAATTTCTGGACTGCAGGAAATCAATGTAACGAATGACAAACATTTACTCAAGGCAATGAAAGTTATTAAAGCATTTCAATGTTTTTATGAACTAAAATAAATGCAGTGTTTGAATATATAACAAACAAATTTGTGATGGCAGTCAGCAGTCTGTTTCAGGCTGCAGGTCCAGTTAAAAATCACAATTGACACATATGACGGATGCAAAACTTGTTGCCGTGAAAGAAATGCAGAAGACATAAGACGCTGTTTATTACATATTAGACATGTGAAGGCATGACAAGCTGAAATGGTCCATGCGTTGCATTGGAACAAGCACTATGCCATTAAAAGTGCATGCATCACATGGCTCTCAATTTGACAGCAAACATATGCTGACACTAACAAAACATACAATGCCATTAGTCTTCATGTGATATACGCTGCAATATTTTCATGTTTTCTAAAGGCTACGCACAGTTCTGTACTACTTAAAAAGTACACATCCTATAATGCTCCTATAGTTACCCATATATAACATGACCTTAGTAACAATGTACAGCATTTCTTCTTGTTAGCCTGAAATCCTGAGGTTGAATGTTCTGAAATCCGGTTGTATTAATTGCGACTTTATGATATGCTCCATCAACTTTATTTGAGGTATGAAGGCATTATGCTCCAAGTGCAAGATGGGGATTTGCTTTATTATACTTAATCTAAAACAGGCCCTGATCAATGTGAAATGACTTACATAGTTTTATAATAAGCATAGCCCAAATGAGAATAGGATATTCATTAGGCACCTAGGGTAACCATTAGGCACAACAGGGTAACCAAAACAGGGAGAGGTCATCGTTTAATACTACAGCTTATTTAGTTGTTTTTTTTCCCTAATCAACATAGTATCACTCCCAGCATCACAATTCTGACCTAAAAAATTTGTAGAGTCGAATGACCTATTACGTATCTCTAGTCCCTTTGTCCTCAAAACTTTTTTTTTTGCCCCCCTACAGTCATGGACTAGCTAGCTATTGCAGCTAGGATGTGCTTATAATAGCGCCGGCGCCGCGGTGTTGCCTGCCGGCATCATATGCATTCGCTGGCGCATTAGTTTGGAGTGAGGAAATTAGGCCCTTTTTAACCAATAACAGCAGTCACCGAGCGCATTTCTGGTTAAAACAATTCATAATGAACTATTTCGCTTAGAAAAAGACCGAATTATATCGGGACGCGTGGCAACGAGACGGACGACCGTTGCCGACAGCCTGCGCGCCTGAAAGACGTCGTACCGAGAAAGCTATTTTGCAAGGTAACGTTTTGCAAATATATACGAAATGTGCAGAAGAGCGGAATCACCGCAAACATGGTGTGCAGTTGTCACTGGAAAATTCGCCCGGCCGGCCATACTGCGTTGGCGAACCTCGATTGTTTTTGTCGCCGAAAGGTCTCACACAGATCTAGATAAAGGAAAAGCAATTAAACTGTGATTTCCCCGGCAATTCGTGTGGTGTGACAAGCTGGTTCGGAAACCTCTTCGCGGCTCGAAGCGTGCATATGTTATTTGACATCGCTGCCGTTTCCACGGTGTGCGCACTGCATGCAAGCTAGGCCTCGTGCCTCTCCGCCGACGGCCATCGGCTGGGCAGCTGCCGTTTGCTTGCGGCGCGCCGCCAACACCGCCGGCCATGCCGCCGGGTCGCGCGTTGGTCGCGCCCGGGCGCTCTGAAAAGCATGGGGAATCCAGGGACAGTCTAGGGAAAACACGTGCGCCCTACATCCGGACATGACATCATAAAATATCACGTGACCCATGACGTTGTTGGTGACGTCATATATGACGTCACAAATTTTGGGCCAATCAGCGTTTTCAGCCGAGCTACCCCTAAACGCTTGTCTACATCGAGGCACCCTATATCACCAGACCTTCTTTATTGGAATGCTCCGTCGCTTCTGCGCATGCGCCAGTTGAAAGAAGTGAGGAGGAATAACTTGCAGGATGTGGCGTAAAACTTGTTTTATGTTTTGTTTGTAAAATGTCTGCCGCTTCTCGTCGCTGTTTCTAGCGACAGGCCGATAGCTGGTCGCTAGTGTCGCCGGCTCCGTGAACGCTCTCAAGCCGGACTTGGCTGTGGCGATGGTGGCGGACGGGTTTCTTGGCATCGTAGTTTGAATATCGTAGCCGAGTGGCCGTGTTCCTTTCCACTTGTTATAAACTTATAATACTCCTTGAGCTTCGGCCTCGCGTACTGCTGTTCGTCAAGCGGCATGCTGTGATATTCCCATGCGTTCTCTTAGTTACAGATAGCACCGTCTCCGACCTGTGGACTCTGCGACGCTAGTTCACGGCCGGTCTCGAGGGAAACGCGCTCTCCCTCGAGACCGGCCTTGGCCCGCGGCTAGTTCTGCAATGCGTGTCAGCCCGCCCTTGTCGATGGAACATGCCTGCAGTATGTTGCAAGTAACTGGTGAGGTCATCATTCCATGTACTTACTTGCATTTCCCGAAATTTATACGAGTCACTGCCTTTGGATCATCCTGAAGTACGTATACAATTCGGACTGAGGTGTACAGCGCAAGCAGCGCAACACATGGGATGCGAAAAACTCGTCTCCGATCGAGTACTTGAATGGAATCTCGCTGTCATTTTTATCGTTGTCCTCGACTTCGACACCACTATTCAGCAGCAGTGGTAAACTTTAATCACCTCGAAAGTTTTGTTCAAGTTTTGTTAAACCACCTCGAAATACCAGTATAAAAAGGCTGGTGGGAGCCTGTAATTTGTACGAAATTGCCTCTCTATCCTGGATTTCAAGAGGTCGGTTAGTGTATCCGCAGGGCAATTGTTTTGGCATTTTCGTTGCCTTTATCGGATGTACAAACAGGAATTCGGTGTCCAATTGATGCAGGCAGCTTGGCACAGCTAATCTATTATGAAGCTCCGGTGCGATAGCCAGCCCGGGACTAACCGGGAAATAGAACCTCAACCGGGAAGGCCAGCTATTCATCACAGCTCTCAAGCGACTCACTGCCCGCTGTTACATTTGGGTCGCGTGCCTGGGTAGCGTACCGCTGCGGCGCGCGGCCCCTCGGTAGCGTTGGCCTGGCGGCTCCGTGGACGGCGGACGGCATCAAAGGTGCCAGCAAAGACGAGGCGTCTTTTAACGAAACAACCTTTACTGTAACATCAGGAAGAAACGGGCAGTGAAGCTGACCCGGAGAGATTACAGACACTCTCACACAGCTGGTGTCTAGCGTCGTGCCAACGGCGCGTCAACGTAGTCTCTCTCTCAGCGGAGTCGGTCGCTGCTTTTTATAGTTTTTCCAGTTCACAGGAAAAGGGTAAACCCTCACAGGAAAGGGAGAGCCAAACATGTTGGTTCACGACGAATGACTCAATCGCAGGTGTTCCGACCTCATCTCCTCCACCTCCTGCAGACAGGAGAGGGCGACGCACTTTCCCTCGAGCTCCAGGCTTGGCCAGCTTTTGCACACACACGCACGCACACACATTTGGCGCGTGGCAGGAACACGCTGAGACTTGTCGACGGGAGGAAGCGTTGCGCGGCCGATGAACGGCGTCGAAATGGCCGATTCGCTCGCGGTTCTGCCTGTTGCTATGCGGTGGCCGCGTCAGCTGTCCTGCTTGTCGGTGGAGAAACGTAACACCGCCTACTGGGCTAGTCATGCAACCGTGGAACCCAGGTATATTTTCAAGTAAACTTCTGTATTCTGTTATTTTGCGCAAAAAACACGACACAAAGAAACGAGGTAGACAGGACAAGCGCTTGCTAACAACTCAGGTTTTTATTGACGGAACATTTGCTTAAATACAGCAGCTGCTCTTATCAACAAGGAGAAGGGACTTCGCATGCATATCAGATCAGCACAGATCCCATCATCGCATGAGTGAATGCATGCTTCGAGTTTTTAATTCTGCGCAAGATAACTGAATTCTTTTTTTGAGAGCAAAATTGAAGGATTGTTGACACACGAGTTACCCGATTTTTCTATCTCATTAGCCTCAATTATCTCTCTTCCAAGTTGAGTCTTGCACCGGCGCAGTACTGACGTTTTTTCGAGCGCGGGAGTGCAGTTGCGGCAATTCTGCGTGGTGATCAACAATACTACAGAATTCCTGTGGCAACGAGCACCTTCCTTCCTTCGACGGTGCGTATAAAAAGTGAACGCTGCACCGGGGAACAACGTCCACACGTTGGGGACCGTGTCACTTCCGAAACAGACCCAGCAGGTACTCAGCCTCGGACCAAAGTTCGCCACCGAACCTCGGAAGTCTCCAGCTGAACTACTGGAAATGGTCGGGCAAGTCTCACGACGTGCAGGGGCTGAAGCCGAGAGGTGTGTCTCCGAAGGCGTTGACTTCCTCCAACGACACAGGTCGTCAACTAGGGCCCTACCTGTTGAAAAGACTGTTCGGTACCTGAAGGATAATGCCTTGAATATTGTACCGGCCGATAAGGAGGGAGGCTTCTGTGTCCTCGAAAAAACAATGTATCTTCAGAAGGCTTCAGAAGCGATCGCTACAAATTTCAAACAGTGTAAAAAGCTTTCACTCGCGAGAGTTAAGACAAAGGCAATGAAGTTTATCGAGGCGTTAAAGCTGGATGGGCTAGTGCACTCTGTAGAGAAAGCTGAGAAGTTATCCTTAAACATGTTCTTCAGTGCCAAGACACACAAAGATGCATGCCCATTCCGTGTGATTGTTTCGGAAAAGGGATCCTGGCAGCAAGCCGTAGCCAGGTTCTTGCAGGATAAGTTGAGTATTTTAGAAATTGACGATCTCTTTAGGATAAAAAATTCGGACGAAATAATTGAGTTTTTAAAATCAAACAACAACAAACGCATGTCAGCTCTGTCAGTAGATATAAAGGACTTGTATTATTCCATACCTCACTAATGTCTCTTAAAAAATGTCCGCGATTGTATTGACAGCCATGGTGCAACAGCCTTCCAAAATAATGCAGGTTTATCGGTTGACAACTTCGTCGAACTGTTAACAATGTACCTGACTTCCACGTATGCGCAGTGGAAAAAATATGACAGTAATTCAAAAACAAGGAGTATGCATTGGATCGTGCCTAGCAACATGTCTTAGTGACATCTTTTTAGCGACACGTGACAAGATGCTGCATGACTGCCTTCGCGACACTAACGTTTTAAAAGTTTTTAGATTTGTTGATAATTTCATTGTGTTCGTAGGTTGTGACAAAGAATCTTTTTCGGCTACTGTACATAAGCATGTAACTACGTTTGCAGAGTGCCTAGCACCATTAGAATTGACGCACGAGTTACCGGAAGATAATTTCATTAGGTTTTTAGATATAGGGCTTCATTTTTCAAGGGAACACGTATGTTGGGCCTTCGAGCCCAGAGGCAACAAGCCCTTGCTTCCCTTCAGCTCGGCACACTCCAAAGCCGTAAAACGAGGCATTGTGAGATCGTGCCTTTCCAACGCTCTGAGCAAGTCCTGCCTGCATTTGGTAGGACGCAGCTTTGCCATCCAGTTGCAGCGCCTTTCAAGTGCAGGTTGCCAACCGGCCTTACTGGCATCAACGGCCGAGAACCTGCTGAAGAAACCAGCCAGCATGCCCGATCAAATTGACCAGAAGAAAGTGGCGGTTACTCCGTACATGCACGGAATCTCGCATAATATTAAGAAGATCGGTGCTAGGGCTGGTGTTAGAGTGGTTTTTACCGCTCCAGAAAAGCTCTCCAGGATCTGCAAGAGAGTGAATTCGGAGGAGGAGGGCGTCGCTTGTTCGAAGTGCCACCAGCAGCGCTTCGTGGCCTGTAAAAAGAGCGTTGTGTACTCGATACCGCTTGCCTGTGGTAAGCAGTATATTGGCCAGTCTGGGAGGTGCCTTAATGATAGGCTGAGGGAGCACGCTAGAGATGTCAGGAACAATTCGGGTAGCAAAACGATTGACCATATTCGGAATTGCCGCAACTGCACTCCCGCGCTCGAAAAAACGTCAGTACTGCGCCGGTGCAAGACTCAACTTGGAAGAGAGATAATTGAGGCTAATGAGATGGAAAAATCGGGTAACTCGTGTGTCAGCAATCCTTCAATTTTGCTCTCAAAAAAAGAATTCAGTTATCTTGTGCAGAATTAAAAACTCGAAGCATGCATTCACTCGTGCGATGATGGGATCTGTGCTGACCTGATATGTATGCGAAGTCCCTTATTTTCTTCTCCTTGTTGATAAGAGCAGCTGC
Source organism: Amblyomma maculatum (assembly GCF_055883805.1). Lineage (NCBI taxonomy): Eukaryota > Metazoa > Arthropoda > Arachnida > Ixodida > Ixodidae > Amblyomma > Amblyomma maculatum. The sequence goes on from NC_139350.1 coordinate 52,969,509, forward strand.
TGTATTTAAGCAAATGCTCCGTCAATAAAAACCTGAGTTGTTAGTAAGCGCTTGTCCTGTCTACCTCGTTTCTTTGTGTCGTGTTTTTTGCGCAAAATAACAGAATGCTTAGGCACTAACTAGCCTGCAAAAGCGTACTCGCAAGTTAAACTTCTGTGCTTAGGAGTGCCGGGAGGTAGTCCGCCCGCGCAAAGAAAAAATGCTCTCCACATCTCCCGACGCAGGCCTGCCTCTTGTTTTGCTCGTAAAGTTGAAGGCTCGAAGCGCAAGCTGTGAAAGTCCTGGTATTTTTGCACAGTATTTATCTTCCAGCTGCTCTAGCTCTAGACAGTTCTTGTATCGAATTCCTGTATTTTTTTTTGTCTCAGAAAACATCCCACGACGCCCTATTCGATCGATGTTATTTCTACCTGCCCTGTTGTGCTTATCATTGTAGACAAGCATGTAGACTAGTGGCAAAACAATAAATAAACAGTGCTGCGTTCATGATTCCATCTTTGTCCAGTCATTGCCCTTGCGACTAGTTGCAGCATGCACCAAAAACAAAGTTTGCCAAGTAATTATTTCCTCTGCCTTAGGAAAAAACAGGCCAGCTGTGAAAACTGCAAAGATATGGACTGATATCCCTTCATATTGTTTCACACAATCATGCTAATGATGTGTTGTATTTTCAAAGACCTGCTTGCCAGCGCAAGAGGAACATTTATTGCGGACTGCATATTGGTTGTGTAGTGTCAAAATACACACATGCATATCGATTTCAGGACATTCAATACCCTCGGGTGGTTACAAAATACTCCAGTTGTCATGATAGCCAACTGCAGCTATGGGATAAAAGGGACATAAATCATTTAACAAAACTGCGTAAATTTGCACTGTTAAAAATATTAAACACTACACAGCGAAAGTAGTTTTGCTAGAACCATTGCTGTGACTGACATGGCAAACTGTGCTTGTTGCCTTTAGTGATGTGTTGAGCACAAGGCCTGCATGGAGATTTTAATCCTGTCAGTTAGGCGGAGTTATGTCCTGTTTTTGTTGTGTTATCATACATGCAGGCCAAGGTAATGCCATATGGTTCTTGGTTCCAACACTGCAATTCTGAAAAAGTGACTGCCAACACAGGTCCGATGTACACCGTCCCACTGCTGACCGTGTATATTCCTAAGTGATGTCCCAGTCTTGGGCAGACACTAATCGACGCAGCTCACAAAGCAACATTCCTGCCAAGGTGGTTGCCTACCATAAAACCCACATGCCATAGCTGCCATTCATGGCAGCCCAGAAGTAATGAAGTGCTGACGAAACACATTTGAGATGTTCAGTGAGTTTACACAAGAGGGAGTTGTTAATATGGTTAATTAGTCATCCAGTGAAATTTACACTGTATTTATTTTGTTAAACAAAGCTCCTTTTGTGAAGTGAAACAAGCTCCTAGTAGCCACAGGCAAAAAGTAGGCAAATGGCTATACATATTTAAATACGTATTGTGAATTGTGTTTTATTGTCGGATTCCTTTGAAGGGACACTAAGGAGGATGGAAAGCAGTTTTCCTGTATCGCTAAGATACAGTGTTCTAATCTTAAAGAGACCACACGAGTCGCTTCGGGACATTAAACCCCACAAACCATTAAAGAGACCATTTAAAATGAAAGCAGAAGTTTTAAAAGGATGGAAAGACCAAAAAACAGAACAAAGATGCTGCCATTGCCGGCCAATTTTGCAAGTAAAATGCATGCTTCCACACAGAAGTTTTGGTTCAGATTACTGCAAGATATATTGTGTCATGATCCACTCTAATGTGGCAGTGACACATCCTTTTCAGCAAGGTCATCATGAATCGACTCTTGGGAAGGCTTCCAATTTAAATTTTCTCACCAATAAAAACTGTATGCCATGATTGCTGCCAGACAACACAGCCATAATGAGAGAAATAATCAAATATTTACTGAGACCAATGACTCAATGGAGTTGTACTCAGTGTCCATTTAAAAGGGTGCACTGAAGCATTCAAGCAAAGTATGCACTGATGCATGTAAGAAAATATTCTGAGGTAACACAATCTTTGCTCCAACAGAAGACTGACAAATTCACCACAAAGAGGGAAAACAGCTGCCCAGGTACACTGGTACAGCATATACAGCAATCGCAATAATTAGCAGACATGCATTGCATTTCACAGAATGTCCCGAAATGTGTTCGCTATTTTAAATGTAGTGCCATTAAATGTGCAAGCATATTTTGCAGATTGCAGAGATTTATTTGTTGCTTCAATTATTTATTTCATATATACGGCCACACCTTTGGTCAACAAAAAAAAGGGCGTGTAGGGGTCAGATTAGATGTGCTAGGTTTCTCTCCTGGAGGAGCAAGGAGAGAATCATTCTCCTTTAACCAGTTGACGGTGGATTCATCCAAATGTGAAGGTCCGATGTTCGACGACCAAAAAGTTACCTAAACGGGCATCTCTGCCAGTCGTCGACTAGAGCATATGCAACAGAGGTGGTCATGAGTAGCCTAAGCATGGACATCTGCACGAAAGAAGGAAAAAAAAAGAGCTCACATTTTGGGTATCACATCAAAAATATGTGTAAGCCCACTCAGCAACCAAAAATGACGGACATTGTGCATGCATACAACGCATGAATATGTCAGCGCAACTTAACAGTGTTGGCCGTTCATGTCATATCGTAATTATGGTGCAGTGAGGCTTGCTGATGAATTAAACAGGCTCTGCTCATCACAAACCTCTCAGCAGCACCTTCCCACAATCAGTGTCCTGACCTTTCAATAAGACAGCTTTCTCCTCCTTGCATTGCTAGAATGTATCAGAACGTTCTTGCTCACAGCATATAAATACAATCAATATGACAAATACCGGTATGAGGATACCGGTATGCTGTCTAAAGAGACGAAAGATTTGATTAAGAAACACCAGAGTATGGAAGCTTCCAATCGAACAGACCAGATCAAATTGGCCGAGATATCAAAGCTAATCAATAAGCGCAAGGTGGCTGATATAAGGAAGTATAACATGGAGAAAATTGAACATGCTGTAAAGAACGGGGGAAGCCTTAAAGCGGTAAAGAAGAAATTGGGCATGGGCAAAATACAGATGTATGCGATAGGGGATAAGGCGGGCAACGTCATCACGAATATCATTCAACGTCCCAAAGCGACTCGTGTGGTCTCTTTAAGATTAGAACACTGTATCTTAGCAATACAGGAAAACTGCTTTCCATCCTCCTTAGTGTCCCTTCAAAGGAATCTGACAATAAAACACAATTCACAATAAGTATTTCAATATGTATAGCCATTTGCCTACTTTTTGCCTGTGGCTACTAGGAGCTTGTTTCATTTCACAAAAGGAGCTTTGTTTAACAAAATAAATACAGTGTAAATTTCACTGGATGACTAATTAACCATATTAACAACTCCCTCTTGTGTAAACTCACTGAACATCTCAAATGTGTTTCGTCAGCACTTCATTACTTCTGGGCTGCCATGAATGGCAGCTATGGCATGTGGGTTTTATGGTAGGCAACCACCTTGGCAGGAATGTTGCTTTGTGAGCTGCGTCGATTAGTGTCTGCCCAAGACTGGGACATCACTTAGGAATATACACGGTCAGCAGTGGGACGGTGTACATCGGACCTGTGTTGGCAGTCACTTTTTCAGAATTGCAGTGTTGGAACCAAGAATCATATGGCATTACCTTGGCCTGCATGTATGATAACACAACAAAAACAGGACATAACTCCGCCTAACTGACAGGATTAAAATCTCCATGCAGGCCTTGTGCTCAACACATCACTAAAGGCAACAAGCACAGTTTGCCATGTCAGTCACAGCAATGGTTCTAGCAAAACTACTTTCGCTGTGTAGTGTTTAATATTTTTAACAGTGCAAATTTACGCAGTTTTGTTACTCTTGCAATGATTTATGTCCCTATACCTTTTTTATCCCATAGCTGCAGTTGGCTATCATGACAATTGGGAGTATTTTGTAACCACCCGAGGGTATTGAATGTCCTGAAATCGAGATGCATGTGTGTATTTTGACACTACACAACCAATATGCAGTCCGCAATAAATGTTCCTCTTGCGCTGGCAAGCAGGTCTTTGAAAATACAACACATCATTAGCATGATTGTGTGAAACAATATGAAGGGATATCAGTCCATATCTTTGCAGTTTTCACAGCTGGCCTGTTTTTTCCTAAGGCAGAGGAAATAAATACTTGGCAAACTTTGTTTTTGGTGCATGCTGCAACTAGTCGCAAGGGCAATGACTGGACAAAGATGGAATCACGAACGCAGCACTGTTTATTTATTGTTTTGACACTAGTCTACATGCTTGTCTACAATGATAAGCACAACAGGGCAGGTAGTAATAACATCGACCGAATAGGACGTCGTGGGATGTTTTCTGAGACGAAAAATAAAAATAAAAAAAATACAGGAATTCGATACAAGAACTGTCTAGCGCTAGAGCAGCTGGAAGATAAATACTATGCAAAAATACCAGGACTTTCACAGCTTGCGCTTCGAGCCTTCAACTTTAGGAGCAAAACTAGAGGCAGGACTGCGTCGGGAGATGTGGAGAGCATTTTTTCTTTGCGCGGGTGGTCTACCTTCCGGCACTCCTAAGTACAGAAGTTTACTTGAAAATATACCTGGGTTCCACGGTTGCATGACTAGCCCAGTAGGCGGGCAGTGAGTCGCTTGAGAGCTGTGATGAATAGCTGGCCTTCCCGGTTGAGGTTCTATTTCCCGGTTAGTCCCGGGCTGGCTATCGCACCGGAGCTTCATAATAGATTAGCTGTGCCAAGCTGCCTGCATCAATTGGACACCGAATTCCTGTTTGTAGATCCGATAAAGGCAACGAAAATGGCAAAACAATTACCCTGCGGATACACTAACCGACCTCTTGAAATCCAGGATAGAGTCGAGGCAATTTCGTACAAATTACAGGCTCCAACCGGCCTTTTTATACTGGTATTTCGAGGTGATTAAAGTTTACCACTGCTGCTAAATAGTGGTGTCGAAGGCGAGGACAACGATAAAAATGACAGCGAGATTCCATTCAAGTACTCGATCGGAGACGAGTTTTTCGCATCCCATGTGTTGCGCTGCTTGCGCTGTACACCTCAGTCCGAATTGTACACGTACTTCCGGATGATCCAAAGGCAGTGTAAATTTCGGGAAATGCAAGTAAGTACATGGAATGCTGACCACACCAGTTACTTGCAACATACTGCAGGCATGTTCCATCGACAAGGGCGGGCTGACATGCATTGCAGAACTAGCCACGGCCGGTTTCGAGGGAGAGCGCGTTTCCCTCGAGACCGGCCGTGAACTAGCGTCGCAGAGCCCACAGGTCGGGGACGGTGCTATCTGTAACTAAGAGAACGCATGGGAATATCACAGCATGCCGCTTGACGAACAGCAGTACGCGAGGCCGAAGCTCAAGGAGTATTATAACAAGTGGAAAGGAACACGGCCACACACGGCCACTCGGCTACGATATTCAAACTACGATACGAAGAAACCCGTCCGCCACCATCGCCACAGCCAAGTCCGTCTTGCGAGCGATCACGGAGCCGGGGACACTGGCGACCAGCTATCGGCTATCGGCCTATCGCTAGAAACAGCGACGAGAAGCGGCAGACATTTTACAAACAAAACATAAAACAAGTTTTACGTCACATCCGGAAAGTTATTCCTCCTCACTTCTTTCAGCTGGCGCATGCGCAGAAGCGACGGAGCATTCCAATAAAGAAGGTCTGGGGCCAGATCCCGCGACGGTTCCGTTCGGGAACTGGTTCCTTTCGCCGCTCCTAATTGGTTGCTGCGTCACGTCCGGCGTGACCCCCAAAACTTCCGGAGGCGGCTCCACGTTTTTCGCCTACGTCACGGAGCGGCACGGGGCGGGGCCACCGCTCCGAAAGGAACCGTTTTGCCGGCCGGCGCAGGAACCGCGACGAGTTGGTCTGCTTCGAGATGGAACCGCTCTGCGCTCGCTGTGGCGCCTCATGGCCGTAGTCGAGCGACGGCGCGCGCCGCGCAGCTGCTTGAGTACGGCCGTGGTATAATTTTTTTTTTTGTGTGTGTGTCTTTTTTGGGCAGCGCTTTGCGGGTTTAGTAAACTGACGCAGTAAAAATAAAAGAAAAACGAGACAACGCCTTTGTCACTCGTTAATAATTAAGGGGGTATTATTAACGATGCGCCCTTAACGGTGCGCACACTCCCAGACACCCTTTGAGTGAGTGGGGGTAGCTGTTCCGGTCGCAAAGGAGATGCCCTCGACCTGCGTGGCAAGCTCAGCCGGAATTCAACTACCTTGTGGTGACAGAAGGGGGTGGTCGTTTGGTGCCCAGCGGTCGCCGGTTCAAACCAGAGAAAGGATCGGAGTCAGAAGTAACAAACAAAGCACAGTTTATGCACAGCAAGAGACGATACAAAGGAATACACAAGATCACTTGAAATACATAGACGAGAGGTTCACAGAATACAAACGCTAAGCATGCAATTACACAGGTATCCAATAACGTAGAGGCTTTACAACAGATCAAACACGAGAGAGTTACATAAACAAACACCAAATTGTTCACCGGGCACTGTTGCAGTCCGACGCCTCAAGAGTCACGATGTGGCCGCCATACGAGACGAGCGCCGCTCCCTTGAAAGTCCGTGGGCTTGCCAGCAGCGGGTGATCCCCGGGAGTCCAGTCGAAACACAGGCGAGCACGTCGCAAAACACTTGACGAATTGACTGACTGACTGACTGACTGACTGGCTGACTCATCAAGCGGCGCGGTCGCTTTAAATAGGGCGCGCCGCGTCTGTTTGTTAACACGCGCCAAAGCTAGCGCGCACACACACATAACTTCGCTGGTTATAGCTCCCTCTTCTCCTCCAGTCGAGCCGCGCGTCGTCATTGGCCAGGTCCCACAGAACTTTCTCGAAGGGCCTGGCACATTCCAGGCCGATGAACCACCGTCCTCCCCGGGCAATGGGAAAGAGGGTCACGGCAGCGCGTACAAAGCTACGCGCTCTCCCGCGCGGGGAAGGGGCTTTTCTCTCCATGCTCTCCACGCGACGCCGCGCGCGCCTAGCGCTGTACCGGCTTGATGAAAATGGGCGCCGATTTCGTGACACTGCCCCTCCCTTAAAGAATATTGTCCCACAATATTCACAATAACCACGAACATCGCGCGCACATGCATGCGCTCACAAGTATATGGGGCAAATGTCCACACATTGCACAATTTTCACAAACTGCAATAACACATTACAAAATTCACACATCAATGCCATGATGTTCACAAACATAGCACCACACTGTCGTCAGATACACATAGGAATCAACAACACACAGCTCTTCAAATGCGAAGCGCACAAACCTAAATTTGCGAGCGTAATTATAACCCGCGATCAGTGCATGACACGCTTCTGTCCGCCAGGAATTCTGCCTTCGCTCTAGGCTCTCGCATTTGAGACGCTTCTATGTTCTCCGATCGGGCTACTGAAAATTCCCTGAGGCAGAACTTATCCTCTTGCAAATCACACAACCAATGTGTGCCGATAATTGCCCCTACAACCAGTAGCGCCGACGGATACACGGGAACATGTGCCAACGCGCACAAACCAACAAAAAGAATCACTGTAATAGTGTTCTTCCCTAGGCACCGGTATTCCTTCCGCTGAAGGTGAAATATCCCAAGTAAAGCCCCCATAAGTAGGACGAACACTTGGGCTACCTGCATCAACGACGGCCTAGGTATTCCTGACTTTATTTCCCGTGTTATCGCTTTCTTTTCGGTTTCCTCCTGAGGTGCTTCCTTTTGTTTCTTCATGTCTCGAGCCTTTTCTTCCGGCTTCTCATGGCCTTGCTTTCCTCGCCTTGCCTTTTTCTTTTTAGATTCCTTGCAGCGCACAGGCGCGGGACTTTGATCAGGATCCTCGGGAAATGTTGCGCCCTTGATATTTCCCAACACCAAATCATAAATAGGGCGCTCCATGCACAGGGCTGTCAGTTTTCCAGAATAGTATGGCGTCTGCACTTCCAATTTTGCCTCAGGGAGTAATTGCATTGAGCCGTCAATTAGCCTTACAGGGCATTTCTCGCCAGTCAGATCACTCTCATGAATCAAGCTTCGTTTCACGATTACGGCACTGCTACCTGTATCTCGTAGCACAGAAACTGACTTTCTTCCTATCTTTCCCCTCGAAACCGGCATACGATTCACAGCAGCTCCAGGTTGTGCATGTACTACGGCGTTCACCACCCGGATTTTCTTGTCCTTCTTCCGATTAACCACCTTCTCTGCCTCCTCCTCCTCTAGGTCGTGCACCACGCGGACCTTCCTGCCGTTCTTAAGCTCAACAAAGCCATCGGCATCTTCTTCCTCCAGGCGACATTCTGACTCTGACGGAGTCCTCGCGCATGCCGCCTGCGGTGCTGCCTTGTCAGCGTCGGGACACGACATTGCTTTGTGGCCCTTCTGTCCGCATTTCCAACACGAGGATGGATTGTTGGTTGCGAGTTTGCGGCAGTTAGGTGCATAATGGCCTAGTTGTCCGCAGAGATAGCACCTCGGGGTTGACTTTACGCTAGGTTTTGTCTGCCGAAATTCGGGCTTTCGAGGGGTTTCAGAATTTACAATTTTGCTCAAATTTTCGCCTCCCTGGGCTTCCAAATACTGGTCTGCCAGTTCCATCATTTCTTCCAGGTTATTCGCTTTTCTTTCTTTTAAATAAAGCGACAAACCAGGGTGACAGCTACCCAGAAATTGTTCCTTAATTAGGAGTTCGCGAAGTGCGCCATACTCAAGTTTAATTTTTGAGAGTTCAGTCCAGCGGTCGAAATAATGACTCAGTCGCGCAACATACTGTGTTGCCGTTTCACCGTCCATAGGTTTTCCAGTCCTGAACTTCTCACGAAACCCATCCGTCGTAAACCTAAACCTTTTAAGTAATGCAGCTTTCACTTTGTTATAGCTGCCTGCATCCTCAGGAGGAAGTCTTCCAAACACACTTAATGCTTCGCCGCTAAGGCAAGTGCTCAAGATGGTAGCACATTCACTGTCTGTCCAATTTGCATTTATGGCGACCCTTTCGAAACGCAAGAGGAACGCGTCGAGATCGTCTCTTCTCTCATCGTATTTCGAAATCAATTTACTTGCGTCTATCCGCAAGCTGCTATGTCCTTCACTGGAGCTATGCACTTCAGTTAAACCGTAGTTGTTCCCTGAGTTTTGGAGCTGAAGTTTCATAGTAAGTAATTCCTTTTCTCGCTGAAATTCCTCTTCCCGCTCCTTTCGAGCCCTCTCTCGTTCCTTATCTTCTCTCTCTCTTTCTTCTTTTTCCCTCTCTTTTTCCTCTTTTTCTCTCTGGCTAACCCATTTGCGCAGTTCGGCGCCGGACAACCCCAGCTGGGTGCCAGCCTCCACCAACTCTTTCAGATTCATATCTGAAGCGCGAACCGTCTGGGTGTAGCCTAAACACTGCTTAGCGAACCTCGCCTAAACGCTTCCGCGCGGCACAACCTCTCGCTATCGCTCTGCTGCTACACAGTTTACGAGCTCTTCGTAAACTCTTCTAACTCGCTCTCCGTCCTCTGAGCTTGAATGCACCAAACGTCCTGTCGCGGACGCCAGAATAATTGTCACTCGTTAATAATTAAGGGGGTATTATTAACGATGTTCCCTTAACGGTGCGCACACTCCCAGACACCCTTTGAGTGAGTGGGGGTAGCTGTTCCGGTCGCAAAGGAGATGCCCTCGACCTGCGTGGCAAGCTCAGCCGGAATTCAACTACCTTGTGGTGACAGAAGGGGGTGGTCGTTTGGTGCCCAGCGGTCGCCGGTTCAAACCAGAGAAAGGATCGGAGTCAGAAGTAACAAACAAAGCACAGTTTATGCACAGCAAGAGACGATACAAAGGAATACACAAGATCACTTGAAATACATAGACGAGAGGTTCACAGAATACAAACGCTAAGCATGCAATTACACAGGTATCCAATAACGTAGAGGCTTTACAACAGATCAAACACGAGAGAGTTACATAAACAAACACCAAATTGTTCACCGGGCACTGTTGCAGTCCGACGCCTCAAGAGTCACGATGTGGCCGCCATACGAGACGAGCGCCGCTCCCTTGAAAGTCCGTGGGCTTGCCAGCAGCGGGTGATCCCCGGGAGTCCAGTCGAAACACAGGCGAACACGTCGCAAAACACTTGACGAATTGACTGACTGACTGACTGACTGGCTGACTCATCAAGCGGCGCGGTCGCTTTAAATAGGGCGCGCCGCGTCTGTTTGTTAACACGCGCCAAAGCTAGCGCGCACACACACATAACTTCGCTGGTTATAGCTCCCTCTTCTCCTCCAGTCGAGCCGCGCGTCGTCATTGGCCAGGTCCCACAGAACTTTCTCGAAGGGCCTGGCACATTCCAGGCCGATGAACCACCGTCCTCCCCGGGCAATGGGAAAGAGGGTCACGGCAGCGCGTACAAAGCTACGCGCTCTCCCGCGCGGGGAAGGGGCTTTTCTCTCCATGCTCTCCACGCGACGCCGCGCGCGCCTAGCGCTGTACCGGCTTGATGAAAATGGGCGCCGATTTCGTGACAGCCTTCTACATGTCGCAGGAGGTTTTGCGGCAACACTGGCTAAGGCTGCGTGCCGATCGCGAAGCGAAGTGGGGACGAAGGGGTATGCCGGGCTGCCGTCAGAAGCAAAGGTGCTCTACGCGCTTCGATCGCTACTTAGCGATCGGGAGCTCGGCCAACAGCAGTGCGACCATTTGAATCCGGCAGTCGTAGAGACAAATAATTCGCGTCCCTAAGTGCGGACTGAGTTTTCCCTCCTTCTACATCAGCGGAAGGGGAGCAGACGGTGGCTGACTGGGTCGAGTGCAGTCGGATTCCATGTGTCATCGGCTGCGTCCTACATTGACAGCTATTCACGGAAAGGTCGCGCATACTCACGACGCTTGAGCGGCCGATAAGGCTACGGACGCTGCTCCGCTACATAGGCAGGCGCGGACGCGCCGGCGCGGTGCCGGTATCAAGCAGCTCGTTCGTATTCGCAACGGCGGCAGCAACTCCTCCGTCAAAGAGCTAGCGTGATTCGGACTGCATACTACGGGCGTTGTAGACATCGTTATTAGGATATTTGCCACTCTGTGCGAAAGGCAGAGCTTACAAAAACTTCACAGCGAGCGAGAAAGCAGACGACGCCGCCGCGCGCGCAGCACCATCTAGCGGCGAAGAAAGGTACTCATGAGCCAAGATAATTGCTTGGCAGTTGTTAACAGGATGCTTCTAAGAATATTTCAGTCTATTATTCACTAGTTTGCATTACCATGTAATTATTAGATTTATTTCGTGCTTAACACCACTTTGGTACAAGTATTTGGTACCAGAAAAAGCCACATGCTCGTGATGGACACGCCTACGATCTGGGGCCATCGCTGATTGGCCGCTGCCTTTCCCGTCTTCGCCGTGAGGTTGCGCCCGCTGTCTTGTTGACGTCAAATTGACGTCATCTTGAAAGAGAACGGTTCCCGAAAGGAACCTCCGCTGGATACGGCCCCTGGTCCCTATATCCTCTGTGAACTCGGCGCCATCTATTAGCGTTGCGAGAAAGAGTCTGCTGTCCCACATCGCCTCCGAGATCATCGCCATGTTTGCGGGGGTGATCTCTGAGGCCATGCTTCCCGCCCTTCCTCGTAAACATCTCCTCGCCTTCGACTGTCTCTTGAGCCGCTTTTTCAAAAGAGCGAGAATGAGTGGCGACTCACTGAGCGGCCACTCTTTTGTAGAGCCGCTGGTTCAGTGAGCCATTGGGAACCATGAGCAGCGTTTCTTTTGGAGTGCTGTTAGGAACCGTACTGTCAGAGTTAGGTCTTCTGTTTGCTGCGACTTCAGCGCCATCTATTAGCAGTACGAGGAAGCAACTGCAGTGGGCAGGCACAGGTGGATTGAGCCGGCATATAAAGAAAAGAAAAAAAGTGTGCTGTCTGCACAATCTTTCACATGTCGTCGGTCGGCTGTTTCGGTAGAAGCGTTTAGGGGTAGCTCGGCTGGAAACGCTGATTGGTGGACACGCCGCGGCCTGGCGTGACGTTTTTTTGCGTACTTAACCGGACGTGACGTAGTCAAAAACTGGGTTTGCTGGGTTTGCTTGTTTTTTTTCGTCTCTAGACGCTCTAGGGAATCGCTAGGTGCCCCCCGCTCTGGCAACGCGCGCGATTCCGGCATTCGGTTCGTGGATCTCTCTGCTGCGTGGCTGCGGCGCGTTCGGTCACCGAGGTTATAGTGTTCTAGACCGAGGTGCTCGACGATGGCGGGCCTGCGCGTTTACGTGAATGCGCTTTCGGCACGCCTATCCGTGCTGTAGGTTGGGCGGAATGACGTTGATAATAGCGACGACCTGCGGGAGATCGCAAGCACCGTCAAGGTAAGTATAAATTTCGCAAAATTGTCTCGCATTTTGCTTATTTATAAGTGCTGTGTCGCTTGTCTCTCTCCACGTGCTTCCAGGACCTCGTGCAGCAGCAGCTCGTGGCATGGACGCTCCTCGTGTTCAAAAAAAAAAAAAAAAAAAAAATCGGCCACGCCTATGGAGATCTCCACGAAAACATCCGCCGTCGGCAACTAACCGCTGCCTGACTGCTATGCTGAGGCGCACGTCTGCCGTGCGCATTCTCAACGCTGATTGAGGTACAAGAACGCAATTTCTTTGTCGAAGGTTTTGTAATATGTTGCGCATTCATCAAATCGCTATGTTCATAATGCAACTTTTTTCTACTCTTTTACAGCACCGTTTCCTGTATGCTGCGAAGAGGCCGAGGATTTTCTTTGTACGCAGCAGCCCATGTCAGGGATCGCGGCATCGATCAGCTCTCCAAGATCATCGCCGCAAACCTCGTAAATGTCTACAGTAGAAGCATCGCTACAGCATCCAGGGCAGCATATAACCAGGCACTGTGTACGACGTAGTGCACCACTGTTGATGGTGCACGGCAAAGGGCCACGGACTAGTGCAGGGCGTTGTGTTCGCCACGCCGTCACGTCGCTGCGCATCCAAACGGCCCTTTTCAGGGCCGCCCCAATGTTTCCTGGCAGACCGCAGACCTGCACTTCCCGTACTCCTCTTCCCTCTCTACGTTGCACGTGGCTTCGTATCAATCGCCGCGGCCACCAAAATAACTTGCGCGCTAGGCCTCTTTATCAGGCTATACGTAAATACACGCATGCATAATCGTGTCAAATTTGATTTAATAAAGTTCTACAGGGCTTATTACCTGCTTCCCTCACGCATTCTTCCGAGTCTTCGTGCAGCAGCTGCAGAACACGTGGCAAGCATCACTCTGCTCGCGACGAACGCTAAGCCCATACAACAGGGTTAACAGCTAGAGTATTCTCAGTGTGCATGGTGCGGCTTTGTTCAGCGATGTTAATGGAAGTATTGACATTTTATATAACAACTGCATAATCGTCTTGAATATTGCTTCATAAAGTACTGTACTGCTTAATTCCCACTTACCTCGTGCATTCCAAAGCTGCTGCAGCTAGCACGTGGCCAGCGTCGTTCTCTCCAGTGCTGCAGTGACGACAAACTATAGGCCTCGCGATAGGCTACAATATACACCGCGGCTTTGTGCCGATGTGTATTTTTTTTTATAAATGCATCACATTTCGAAGGTTATAGTCGCCATACAAGGATCACTTAACTCGAGAGCACGGGAAAAGGCAGTAGTGTACGCACCTGGATTCGATGCCATGTACAACGCCGTTTTTTTTTATTAAAGAAAGCATCCTACGCGCTAGGCGTCCTAGACAAGGTTCAAGTGCAGTGCGCCTTTATATAGTAACCATGTATGGGGTGAGCGGTTGCCATGAATTTTCAGTTCACTTTTGTTGGCTGTTTCTTAAATAAAAATTGTCATTGGTCTCTGTGTCTGTCACTGTGTCTAAAGAGCTGCTCTAGCCGAACCACGTACGTAGCGATGGATTGCACCGCGGCAGTATGGCTTTGTTCCAAGTTTAACAAAACAGTTGAGGCCAAATCAAAATTGGAAATTAATGACCATTTCAAACTTGGATATTGGCCCCCAGTCAACAATTTAGAGTCCAATTCAATGGCAACAGTTCAGCTCTGTGCCAACATTTCGTACAATTAAGGGAGTCGAAATTATGGAAATGGCATGCATTTGTGAACATCAAACATGCTTCACATCCAATTAACATGTCATGCAATGCTAATATAAAAGCTCAATATTCTATCGGGGAACTCTATGTAATCTGCTAGAGCATGGAGCACACGTTCGTAGAGATATTTTTTTTTAAATTACCAGCACTCGCAAAGGTATTGGAAATAAGTGAATCAAGTCCCATTCAAGGAATCAGATGAACAGTAACAAAAACAAATCATCCTTTATATATTTTGTTTAGTACCTCAATGAAGAGTATTAGGCACACTTTTGCTGAATTTGTACATAAATGACATAATTCATATTAACAACAGTGTTCAGCTCATCATGTATGCTGATAATAGTGTGTTTATTACTGGCTTTGATCTCAATGAGACTGTTTTACATTGAAATTATTTACTTGAAAAATCGTTTGCCTGGTCCAATTTCATGAAGAAATAAACACAGAAAAACTATTTTGTTTTGAGTCTGAAATAAGAAAATGATGTAAGAGATGGATACCGATCTATAATAAAAATATTGACCTTGTAGAAACTCGCATAAGTCTTAGTGTGAATTTTTTTCATTTGAGATAGGAAATTCATATAAGCAACACTGCAAATAAAAAAAAAAGATTTCTTCAATGAGTGAGCTTTACCTTGATGTGGTACTGTCCATACTTTTAATTATGCAAGTCCCCACAGATAAGGTATTGCAGTTTTATGTGGGCAAGCACCACAAGAGCAAATATCAATAAAATGATAATTCTCAGCAAATTAAATGTGTTTCTTACATAACCGATATTGACTGCCGGTTTACGACATGACACCTCCGTGCAGAATACAGTATAATTATCTTTAACTATGAATGCCACTTGTTGCATGTTTCCTATTTTTCTTGGCAGGACAATAAAAGCTTTCTTTGCTTGATGGCACTGCTGCAATTTAGAGCCACTCCATTTTTAACTCAAAACTCCAACCTCTGGTTTCTCCCGCACTTTCACACTTGGTGCAACCTGCAATCAGTAAAACACAATCTAATGGTCTCACTGAATGAAATTAAACAGGCATTCCTGAAATTGTGAAAACAGCTATGAATACACTTTTTAGGGTTGTAAAATCAGAAATGTTGCAAAAGTTAAAGAGCACTGCAGAATCTGCATTGGAGCAATGCAAAAGAACGGATGCTGCTGCAACATTACATCACCTTCCATCGATTGACACCACTCATTAACCTACATCACTTCTCAATTACTCACAACTGCTGCGGACATGATTTTGCAGACACGTTCTGCGGATGCGGTGTGCGGACGCGGTCTGCGGACAGAAATCTGTGAAATCTGTGCGTTTGCCAGCGCTGTGTTAATGTATTTTATGTTATCACTTATACTACTTGAGAATTCATTTAGTGTTCTATCAGTGTGTTGTGTTACCTTGCTAACAAGTTTCCTTATATCTTCTTTGCATGTGTTATTGTATGTAGTTGTATCCCCCCTACAATAATGCCTCATGGGCACTGTAGGTACTTACAATAAATAAATAAATAAATAAATAAATAAATAAATAAATAAATAAATAAATAAATAAATAAATAAATAAATAAATAAATAAATAAATAAATAAACATAGCGAAGTAATACTTTCGCATTAATAGATCTTCTAGACATAGGGTCTCTAATTCTTGCACTTTTTTTAAATAATGTGTAAATTTTTTTATCCTACTCTGCAGCTAACGTCTGCTGCTCCTTTGTAAATGGGTCCAGGACCTAAGTGCATGAGTTGCTCTCTGAAACATTTTATTATGCTCTCGAGACTATCTAATACGCTCGAATTGAAATCATTGACTCCAGATTGAACTTTGAAATTAGTTGCAAAATTTTTAACTGCAAAGCCTATTGAAATCTAATATGTTTGGGTGTATTTTAACTAGGGAGCGAAATGCACCAGCTTTCTTTAACATCTTAGCCAGCGCACACACAATGCATCATTGAAATGTAGTTTGAATTCCAGTTTCACCATGCATAACAATTGTCCATTCAGTTTGGATGTTCATTAGGAATATCAGTTCTAATCTGTAAGATGACCATAATTTAGCAGCCCATAATAAAATAAATTGCTTCTTTACAGAGAGTTAAAACTATGCAGTTGGGACTAAGTACTTATTCCAGCTGGGAGGTCATCTAGAAACTGGAAGACATTTGATTATGGAAATTCAATTAGGACAGAAAATTCTAATTGAAAAGAATGAAAAGATGCCTAAATGGAATGAGGGCTTCTGGAGAAAGTGTAAATTCTGGAAACTCAATTGGATAATACAAGACTCTTTAGCAGGATCTAGAACACATCTTTTACAAATGAACACTTGAAACTTAGAGCACTGGCTGATGCTCACCGCCGCAGCTCTCAGAATAACTGACAGCATGGTCAAAACTACAGTAGGTGTTAGTGCAGTATACACCAGTGTTGTCACTGCGAAGTGCAGAGCCACAAAGCAGAGGACTGCCATCCTTACTACTGCCAATATAAAAGTCCTTCTCAGAGCCACCCCATTGTTTCCTGGCAGATCATGGGCCTTCAACTTCATCGTCATGTTTTCTCATTTTTAGTCTTTTGTAGGATGTATTGGGCCTTCGGTGGTCTGTCATGCAACACTGCATGACTAATCCACTGAGTGCAAAGCCGTTAACCAACAGAGATATCTTTTAACTTCATGTGCGGCACACAAACATCATGCATAAAAGAGGCCACATGTCACTATTCCATCTTTCTTTACACTTTCTTTCTTTAGCACACTCTAAAACCATTCCTGTAAAAAGCTAGAGCTTCTTTTACGCAAAGTGACATGGCAATTATTGTAGCTTGAAACATTTTCACAACGAAAAAATAAATGCATGAGGCGGCTCACAACCATCGTTTTTTTTTGTAAAATTGTGTTGCTTCATAGGCAGTAACTTGAACAACACTGACAACATTTCTACATTACTTTGAAACAACCCAGGCAAAAATCCTAACTGATGTAAATGGTTTAAGGAACAAACTTCCAGTTCATACCAGTTGGATAACAATGGATCCTCAACTGGAATTCAACTGGGATCGACGTTCATGCGTATAAGGTACCCGTTGCATGCGAGCCTTGCTACCTGTTGATGGTTTACAACTCAGAAAGAACACAAAAACGAGGGCACAAGTGCAGATAAGGCGCATGTTTGCAGTCTCCATGACCGGTTGTATTCGTTCCTCTGTATCCCATGAAAGCACTCCATTTCTAACCCCCCAATGGCGTAGGTCTGCGACATCCGGTGCAATAACGTGGGGCAACCCCTCCCCCCCCCCCTTCTTCATGAACACACCTGAGCGCAATACCATCAACTACTTTGTCGTCAAGGCTGTCTTCAATTAGGGAAGTTCGTTTTTCGTATCGCACAACATGGTGCAAGCCAAGGCATTTTTTTTCCTTCATTTCTTAAGACTTCAACGTAACAAGCATACCCCACAACTGATAATAAGCTATATTACGAGGGGCATACGTCATATTTTTTCTTTTCTTAAGAAAGGTGCATTTGTGAACAACCAAGTAGACGTTTTTGACAGATGAATTTCTAGATTGGGACCACTCAAATAAAAGGGCATATAAAAATCACAAGAATTGCAAACTTTGAGCATGTAGAAATACTTGGTAACACGCACAGTAACTAAAAAGTGGCAAACTGGCAGATGCGACCAGGGTTATAAGATGGTGCCATTGTGAACAATTTCGTTTACATCAGGCATAGCGCAATGCCAGCAAACGCCTTGAGAACTGGCCAATGTGCTGTATTGTAGTTCATATTTTTTATGCTTCCACAAACTCTTCATAAGGACTGTTGAAAGCTTTGAACATGCACAAGACAACTGCAATTACATTGGCCACAGTGACAAAGAATAAAGTAAATACGAACCAGCTAGAATATTAGACTGAGCGTTCACATGCAAATATGGGCGTAGAAATTCCATTTGAGAAGTAAGCATGCTAATAGTGAAAGGACAACTCGAACACAGAAGAGAACTGAAGTTACAAAAACAAACAAGCAGTCATAATTGAGGCCTTCAACAACTACGCTGTAAAAGACAAATTTTGCAGATGGCCAAGTGCATAATTAATCCTGCCGCACAAATGAAATAAGCATACCCCTCGATCAATTATAGAAATCGCTTGTGTACAAAAAGTGGGAAATACTGAAGTCATCTTGCTTTGAGCAACTAATTTCAGATATTATAAATCTTGTTTTGAAAGCTGGTATTGATCTAAATAATATAAAGCAAAAAAAAAAAAAACCCGATATGCCAACATATTCATCTTCCGGTCTTTAAGGCTTCAAAGCTGCTACTCGGTTTGTCAAAATCAATGATTTTTGCCAGCTCACCTACGAGAGATGATAATGCAAGATCTGAAAGCGTGCACTGACCCATCATAGGTCCTCTTCCTCACAGGACACAACCTCCTCCTCTCACAGGATACAACAGACACTCATATATTAGGAATAGTTGCAGGCTGGGGAGAGGCTCTAGAAAATCTCAATCTGGGGAACTCCAATGCTGCCCAACTGTTGGCCTCTTCGAGTGCAATGCTTGCCACTTTAATTTGAGGTGTCTCCTCAGCCAAGGCATTTCGATGAAATGTGTTCTATCAGACAGCTTGTCGTAGAAGGATGTAAGCTTCGGAATACATACTTTAAGGCTTGAGAGGTCCCTCAGTATAATAAAGAAATCTCTTCACTTCAAGAGGACCAGATATGTTCTGCAGCTTCTAAAATCGCTTTTGATTTAATGCAGAGCTCGGCATAAAATCTACCAGTGCAGTCAAGCATCGCCCCTTTTATTTTCTTCATGCAATGAAAACCTTGAACCTCAGACACATTCCCCTACCATACTCTTTTTTAACTTCTGGGGCCTGTCTACTGATATTCTGAGTTCATTTGATTTTATGAATTTCTGCTCAATAGCCTTGCACACTGTGGCCACACATAATCATTGAGAAAGAGCTTTAAATCATCCATCTTTGCCACCACTTTGTCAAGGTATAGGTGCTTTGTCTGCAAATGAAATTGTGCAGCATTTACTACTTCAAGTACTGCATGCTATAGGTGCAAGCAACATAGAAAAGCAATGGCACAGACTACTGTAGCCTCCTTGCAAATAAAAAAAGGTACCAATGAGCAGTGATGCCTTGCTAACAGAATACATTTAGTCTCAAAGTGGTATTCAGCAGCGCAGTGATAGTGGGGGTCATCAGGTTTGATTTTATGAAGAACTGACTTGTATCTCTCATTTTAACAATAACCTTCTCTTACAGCAACAAAAGAGAGAAAGCATTCTCTTGAGGAAAAGAACTTAAGGCCCACAGTATTGCAGCATGTGAATTGCCTTGCATATATTTCTCTAACTGCACTCTTTGCATTACCACCCTCCCCCCCCCCATTCCCAGCCACACTTTCCTGAGCACTGCACCCAGTGCAGTCCTCACACCCCTATAGGGACAGCAAGGTTTCTAACCCCTCCTTTATGCTAAAAAAATACCTTTTTATATCCTAAAATGCAATCCCACAATGTCTGGACAGCCCGAAATTCAGCAAATACTCGTTTCACTCATCTTTGCACCTTAGTAATGTATAAGAAAGTTTTTTTTTTGCTGTTGACATATTAGTTGCATAAAAGGTGGCATATGCCCAGAAAATTTTGTTAAAAATTGGCTATAGTGCATGCTACCTTTTTCTTTCATAAGTCTTTTGCAAACTGAAATGGTGGACCACATTAACTTATTCTTCATTGCATTATGCCATCATTGTGCAATTAAAAAAGTGTCCACTTAGATATATTCACAAGTGCTGTTTGATAAATAATTGTCTTTAAACTCTGAGGTTGTGTGAAAGAGATACTAAATGGAAGGAAAAATATTGTAGCACATATATAACTTTATATGTGTTTGTAATGTAAGGTATAGCCAAATAAGAATGTAAAGAATTTCTGCACTGCAAGCAATCAATGTAACGAATGACAAACATTTACTCAAGGCAATGAAAGTTATTAAGGCATTTCAATGTTTTTATGAACAAAAATAAATGCAGTGTTTGAATATATAACAAACAAATTTGTGATGGCAGTCAGCAGTCTGTTTCAGGCTACAGGTCCAGTTAAGAATCACAATTGACACATATGACGGATGCAAAACTTGTTGCCATGAAAGAAATGCAGAAGACACAAGACGCTGTTTATTACATATTAGACATGCGAAGGCATGACAAGCTGAAATGGTCCATGTGTTGCATTAGAACAAGCACTAAGTCATTAAAAGATGCATGCATCACATGGATCTCAATTTGACCGCAAACATATGCTGACACTTAGAAAACATACAATGCCATTACTCTTCATGTGATATACGCTGCAATATTTTCATGTTTTATAAAGGCTGCACACAGTTCTGTACTACTTAAAAAGTACACATCTTATAATGCTCCTATAGTTCATATATAACATGACCTCCAACAATGTACAACATTTCTTCTTGTTAGCCTGAAATCCTGAGGCTGAATGTTCTGAAATCTGGTTGTATTAATTGCGACTTTATGATATGCTCCATCAACTTTATTTGAGGTATGAAGCCCTGATCAATGTGAAATGACTTACATAGTATTATAGTAATCATAGCCCAAATGAGAATAGGATATTCATTAGGCACCTAATTGTTTTTAACAACAGGGTAACCAAAACAGTGAGAGGTCATCATTTAATACTACAGTTTATTAAGTTTTTTTTCCTAATCAACATATCACTCCCAGCATCACAATTCTGACCTAGAAAATTTGTAGAGTCGAATGACCTAGTACGTATCTCTATTCCCTTTGTCCTCAAAGCTTTTTTTTTTGCCCCCTACAGTTCAGTTCAGTCGTTCAGTTGTGTCCGACTCTTCGTGACCCTATGGACCATGTCACGCCATGCTTTCCGGTCTCTCACTATCTTCCTAACATCACATAACTTCATCTGCAGTGCCTCGAGGATGCCATCTAACCATCGCGTTCGCTGCCTACCCCTTCTCCGGCGACCCTCAACCTTTCCCAACATCAAATCTTTTTCCAGCGACTCCTCTCTTCTCATCAGATGACCAAAGTAGCTGAGCTTTAACCCTACAGTCATCGACTAACTGGCTATTGCAGCTAGGATGTGCTTATAATAGCGCCGGCGCCGCGGTTTTGCCGGTCGGCATCATACGCATTCGCCGGCGCATTAGTTTGGAGTGAGGAAATTAGGCCCTTTTTAGCCAATAAGAGCGGTCACCGAGCGCATTCCTGGTTAAAACAATTCATAATGAACTATTTCGCTTAGAAAAAGACCGAATTATATCGGGACGCGTGGCAACGGGACGGACGACCGTTGCCGACAGCCTCGCGCCTGAAAAACGTCGCACCGAGAAAGCTATTTTGCAAGGAAACGTTTTGAAAATATACGAAATGTGCAGAAGAGCGGAATCACCGCAAACATGGTGTGCAGTTGTCACTGGAAAATTCGCCCGGCCGGCCTACGAACAGGTCACACTGCTTTGGCGAACCTCGATTGTTTTTGTCGCCGAAAGGTCTCACACAGATCTAGAAAAGGAAAAGCAATTAAACTGTGATTTCCCCGGCAATTCGTGTGGTGTGACAAGCTGGTTCGGAAACCTCTTCGCGGAAGCGTGCATATGCTATTTGACGTCGCTGCCGTTTCCACGGTGTCCGCACTGCATGCAAGCTAGGCCTCGTGCCTCTCCGCCGACGGCCATAGGCTGGGCAGCTGCCGTTTGCTTGCAGCGCGCCGCCGACACCGCCGGCCATGCCGCCGGGTCGCGCCCGGGCGCTCTGAAAAGCATGGGGAATCAAGGGACAGTCTAGGGAGAACACGTGCGCCTTCATCCGGACATGACATCATAAAATATCACGTGACCCATGACGTTGTTTGTGACGTTATATATGACGTCACAAATTTTGGGTTAATCAGCGTTTCCAGCCGAGCTACCCCTAAACGCTTGTGTTTCGGTGCCGTGTCGAGGCTCGGCGTTGGCGACCTGGCAGCCGCAATGTTTTTATGCTTCGGGTGGTCGCCGCTGTTTTCGCGTGTCTTTTATCTTGCTTTCAATAATTGCTATGCATAGTTTTCTCAAGCTGCATTACAACAGGGCGAATGTGGAATGCATAGCCCCTTCCGCAGCCAGCCCAGCAGAAAAAAATATCTGGTTCAGTCACGAACAAACAGCACCGACTGCAGCACGTCGTGTGCTCTAAACGGGAACAGATGCTTTGAGAAAATTAAAACCACACTTCACAGCATGAATGGGAGCGATTTGTCTTGAAGTAGACACAAAATGAACGAATGAATTAAATACGGTCTGCGTATGTATGTGGCGGCAAAAGCAGGAAGGTTGAACAAGTTTGGGTTAGGGGACCGGGCCAGAAACCTGTTGCCAAGAATAAAGGAAGCAATGAGAGAAGCCGGGGTGCTGAGAGCTGTGGGCATTGAGAAAAACTGTCGCAAAGTTGAACAACAGGGTTATAAGAATATACGAAAAACGAATTAGCTAGAGAAAGCATGTGCGGGAGGGGGGTTTAGAAAGTGAAAAAGGACTAACGCGGACTCGAGCTACAAAGCGCACACTGCATTAAAAAAATGATGCATTTACATTATACTTCAGGCTCGTCCTGAATTCACTGTCTCCGGGAGTATAAGAGGGACCTTGAATCAGGTAACCTGCTTTCTCTATATTTATAATCTATATCTGTCTACTTTGTCACTATCAATATTTATTAACAGTCAGTCCACACGAGATTTGGGGCTAGAGATTGATGACCCGAAGTATTTATTAAGGGTTTCTAAAGCAGGGTTTCGAAAACGGTACTCTACTATCGATCATATCCATACCATCAATCAGGTGATAGAAAAATGCTCGGAATATAACCAGCCCTTATACATAGCATTCATTGATTACGAAAAAGCATTTGACTCAGTTGAAACCTCGGCGGTGATGAATTCGTTGCGAAATCAGGGGGTAGACGAGCCGTACGTGAAAGTGCTGGAAGATATATATATATATATAGTGGCTGCACAGCAACCATAGTTCTGCATAAAGAAAGTAACAAAATTCCCATAAAGAAAGGTGTTAGGCAAGGAGACACGATGTCCCCAGTACTATTCACAGCTTGTTTAGAGGAAGTATTCAGAGACTTGGAATGGGAGCAGTTAGGGGTAAGGGTAGATAGAGAATACCTCAGTAATCTGCGATTTGCTGATGACATTGCCTTGCTAAGCAACTCGGGGGATGAACTGCAAATAATGATTGATGACCTAGACAGAAAAAGTAGAAAAGTAGGCTTGAAAATCAATATCAAGAAGACTAAGGTAATGTTCAACAGCCTCGGGAAGGAACAGCAGTTTACATTAGGTAGCGAAATACTAGAAGTATTAGGCGAATATGTCTACTTAGGACAGGTAGTAACCGCAGATCCGGACCATGAAAAGGAAATAACAAGAAGAATAAGATTGGGATGGAGTGCATTTGGCATGCACTCGCAGATTATGACAAGCAGCTTACCGGTATCGCTCAAGAGGAAAGTATACAACAGTTGCATCTTGCCTGTACTCACCTATGGGGCTGAAACGTGGAGGCTAACCAAGAGAGTTCTACTTAAGTTGAGGACAACCCAGAGTGCTATGGAATGAAAAATGGTAGGGGTAACATTAAGAGATAGAAAGCGTGCAGAGTGGGTCAGAGAAATAACTCAAGTTACCGACATTCTAGTGGAAATTAAGAAGAAGAAATGGACATGGGCAGGACATGTAGTGCGAAGAGAGGATAACCGATGGTCGCTGAGGGTAACAAACTGGATTCCAAGGGAAGGAAAGCGTAGCAGGGGGCGGCATAAAGTTAGGTGGGCGGATGAGATTAAGAAGTTCGCAGGGGTCAAGTGGATGCAGCTAGCACAGAACCGGGTTAAGTGGAGAAATATGGGAGAGGCCTTCGCCCTGCAGTGGGTATAATCAGGCTGATGATGATGATGATTTATTAAGGATAATTCTCAGTGTGTTGAATGATGGCCAATGTTATTCAGATAATTTTGAAACGATAGGGTACCAAAAGAACGAAATGCTCTCTTGGGGAATGGGTGCACCTCCAGTAAATATAATGGACATAAAGAGTAAGAATCGAGTCTAAAAAAATATGGATGTTGCTGTTTACTGGGATTTTGTAGTCACCATGAGGGAGATAGGATGGACACACAAATATTTCCACGCTTTTGTTTAGTTTCGGGAGGTCGAACGGGTGCGTATCAGTGAACGAGAGAGAGGCAGAGTTGTCTTTCTCTCTCTCCAATAGACCACTGTTCGCTCCTGAGCGACCCAGGCTTAAGTGAGCCGGTGAACCGTTCAAATGTGCCGGCTCACTTCAGTAAGCTGAGCCGTTCTGAGCTGCTCACTGAAGTGAGCCGCTTTGCTGATCTCTAGGTCGTCGTCTCTTCAGCTCACTGTTCCTGAGTCTGCGTCGCTTGGATGATAGCTCTTGGAAGATACTCTTGAGAAGATAAAGGTGGCAAACACCTACCACATGGCGGCTGCGACGAGGTACTGGCTGGATTCCCAGGATGTTTTACCCAGCACCTCCACCAAATGTAGTGGATGAAATGGGTTTAATACAGGTCAACGTTTGAATAATGAAGGCTGCTTGCAAACGACCCAAAGCCCAGATGAGTCTGCACGTATCTCTCTCTTCCTCGAACTCCTCAGTAAGCACTTCCTCATTTGAAAGTAAAAATGAGGTATTTCACATATAAACCTCTGGCAACCACTGCATTGACTTATGCTTTAGTCCACTTCAGCAGATCATAATGGTTGCGGAGCACCGCAAGTTTCATTTTCAACCCTGTCAAAATGTAGAGCACATGCAGTCGAACCCCGCAATAAAGAAACCTGCAAAGGATTTTTTTTGTTCCCGCGAGAATTTCACTCTTGCAAAAGTTGACAAATAAGTAAATATTAGCAATTGGCAAATAAGCTATAAGTTGTGATGGCTCAAAAAGTGAGGTTGGAAACGGCGAATACGCACTTGTCGGAATTCACAACCAGGCTGCGCTGTTGGAGGCGCTGTAAATTGCACGCAGGTAGTTCTCGTTACCTATAGACATATTGCTGACTGTGTTCGCATACATCAATGATCGATGTATGCGAACACAGCTCGACACAGAAAGGTTTGAGCTGGGTTATGAAGTCCAAAGGGCATCCACACATACTTTAACAGCCGAAACACAGTTGTGGTGGCTGCTTTAGGTATGCTGGCAAACACAGTGGGTATCTGGTGATGTGCCTAACCAGGTCCACTTTGTTAAAAATGGTGCAGCCATTCAGATGTGATGTGAAGCAGTAGATAGCTGTCGTGGACAGTCTTGGCATTCAACACTTCATAGTCACCGCACGGACGCCAGTCACTTGGATCTTTTTTTAGATATGAGAGGCGGGGGGAATGAAGCCCATGCGCTGGATGATGGGTGTATAATGTCGAGCTGGATCATGATTGAACTCCCGTTTAGCAGGTGACCACCAAACAAGAGGTGTGATCGTGCTGCTGCCGGTGGTCACACCATATGCTTTGGCGGCTGGGTGAGATTGCAACGCTTCGCCAGTCACTGAAATCACACCGGGATGTTCTCAAAGGAGGTGATGGTATCAGCATGCCGATGCCAGTGGGGACAAGGTTAGACTCGACGCCAGATATAGATAGCCGAGTGAAGCTGTCTGTCGGGCTGCATGCTGAATGAAGCCCAAGTGAAAGTATGATAAGAAATATACACTGGTGATAGGGTCAACCATCAGCGATGACGAACACTCATCAAAATGTGTGGCAGGGTACCAAGTTGAGGGTGAGGGAGCGAAGTCTATATGTCACTATGGTCAAAGAAATGGCAGCCCGTTGCGATTGCCCCGCCAGCTAGGCACGATGGCTTTTTTATGCGAAGCATATTGCTAGAGGTAAGCCACAGCCCTTCGTGACGGTTACACGCCGTGCAAAGAATGTGGAATGCTACGTCACACCACGTGATACGCTGACGTCACGACAGAGGAGAGACGGGGGTCCAGCTCGCGCCGTCGGCTGCGGTTGCACGCCGTGCGGACTACGTGGTATGGTGACGTCACACCACGTGATACGCTGACGGGGGACCGGCTCGCGTCGTCGGCTGCGGTTGCACGCCGTGCGGACCACGTGGTATGGTGACGTCACACCATGTGATACGCTGACGTCACGACAGAGGAGAGACGGGGGACCGGCTCGCGCCGTCGGCTGCGGTTGAACGCCGTGCGGACCACGTGGTATGGTGACGTCACACCACGTGATACGCTTACGTCACGACAAAGGAGAGACGGGGACCGGCTTGCGCCGTCGGCTGCGGTTGCACGCTGTGCGGACCCCGTGGTATAGCGCAGGTTTATATATAAAGGGGAGACGATTGCGCTCGCCTCCAGTAGACCCTCACAAAAGGTGGCGATGCCTCCAGGGAGTGCAGCCGAGCGGTGGAATGAAAAGCGAAGGCTGCGGCGTGCTGCACAGAGCCCAGAAGAGCGGGAAGAACGTTTGGCCAAGGAGCGTGCTCGGCATGCAGCTCGGCGACAACGATGCTCCACTGATACTAGCAACGTAAAAGCACGTGTAACCAAGGAAAGAAAAGTTTAGCAAAGTGTAACCATGGAAAGCCGAGTTTAGCAATCAATATGCTTCGCATCTGACCAGGCTTAACCAAGCTAAGCCTCAGCCATTTTTATTGAGGGATCACGCTGACCTCTGCACCATTGTTGACAAGGAACGGATTATGACAGGTCTTGTCAATTACCACAAAAGGACCTCGCCGGGGTAGCGCAGTGGTTACGGCACTCGACTACTGTTCCCAAGGACGCGGGATCGACTCCCGGCCTCGGCGGCCGCTTTTCGATCGAGGCGAAAAGCATGGCGCCCGTGTGCTGTGCAATGTCAGTGCACGTTAAAGAACCCCAGGCGTCTCTCATAGCCTGAGTTGCTTTGAGACGTTAAACCCCACAAACCAAACCAAACCACAAAAGGTGGCTGCATTGGGGAGCCACGAGTTGCCACTAATGGTCTTGACGGGTTTTTCCCAACCACGAGACGTGCACTTCATGGCAGGATGTAGGAATTGCCAGTAATACCAGCAGTGTTAAGTTATGGCTCTTTGTGCGCGATGGAAAGTGGTGACTGGGATATAGTGAATGGTCTCTTGGGACAGGCTCCTGAGTGTGTCAACTGAGGTAGTACGCTCATCAGTACAGGCCTCGAGGCAGGAAATTGCTGAGTCCGCCAGTGGTGAGACAGCTGTGGCTAGCTGGAAGGCCACCTCATGAACCTGGTTGGTCAGCTCCATGGTTGCGTCACTGGCCGCTGGGAAGGCAAGATGCAGATGCTTGGGCATCAGCAAGAGCTGAAGAAGAGCTCTCGAAGCAGCAGAACATGGGTGGTGAGTCCTCACCGAGTAGCTGCCAAATCCGGTGAAGCAGTTGTGAAAGGCGACAGTCACCAAGGTCCACCAGTAAGGAGCTGCTGTAGGTGAGAGCGTTCTTACGCCATAGTTCTCTCGGGTACTTTGATCTTGAGGTGCTGATGAGGGCATCTCCCATGAGTTTTTAAGAATATTCTACAGGTCACTGATCATGTCAGGAGATAGCGCAGATACGACATGATTGTACTAAATCACCTTGTGAGGTGATGCAGTCAGTAGAGATATGCACGGGCGGAAATTCTGAGTCCGAGCTAGCTTGGAATCTGTGTTACAGACCAGAGTCTGGCGTGGCAACGTGTTCAGACTTAAAGGGCCCACGAAGAGCTATTTACGAAAACTAGAAAACGCACTCTAGATATAGGTATCCTATCAGTCCTCTTTGCAACACGCAAATTTTTACGCTAGTGACAGTATTACCGAAAATATTGGCGATTGAAAATGACGCTCGTCCTCTGCACGCTTAACCCGATGCACGCCGGAGCGGAAGAAAAAAAAACGAAAACAAGCTGAGACGGCACCCCACCACGTTCCATTCCGCCTGGGTCACCTGGGAGCAACCAGTGAGCGGGCACAACCAGCAAGCCCCGATGACATCATTTGGGAGGTTTGCGCGGGGGAACGTGTCGCCCTAATCAGTTGAGAGCTTTAACCAGGAGCACTTTTTAAAAATTAGTTGTCAATTGTCTGCATGCAATGTGTTTAAATTGGACTCGAATACTCACAAAGACCATCTCTACGGATTTCTTACACTAGAATATTAGAGCAAATATCGTTTTAATGGCCCTTTACGGCTCTGGTCTGGCCCAGAATGATACAGAAAGAAATAATTTCCAAATAATGAGTTGACCTTGAAAGACCTTGAAATGCTCAGTTGTCACATTTAAGATTGAAATTTGTAGAATATATAGAGGCACAGCACAACATAGAATTATTTTTTTTAATGTCATTATGCAAGAACAATTTAGTCATTGATGAATGCTTAAGACATTTGTGGTACTCCTGGATAGTGAATCCAGCAACGCTGAAGTTCTTTTCACTGTCGTAACTTGTGGCTGCAATGAATTATGTGTTCTTAGCAAGAAAGGCGAGATTTGGGTTCATGGTTTCCTCACTTCACCTCTGAGCAAGGGGTTATTTTGTGGCCAAGTACTCGGTAAGCTTATCTTGCTCACTGTGCCTTTCATGGCACCGACAAGGCCGTGGATCGCAGATGCTTTGACTAGGTGTTACGGCCCATTTCTACTGAGGCTTGTCCAGGTCTGGCACAACACAGGCGTGGAAGAGCTGAGCATACCGCGAATCTGGAAACTGATACCTAAACATCTGCCGAAGAGGAAGAGACAAAAGTAAAAATTCGATAGCCCTCAAGCAGCCCTTCTGACAGCTAGCAAAGATCTGTTCATGCCAGGGGTGTGTGGTGTAAAGGTGCATAACATCTCTATGGAGAATTCAGACACTCTTGTCTGGAAAGGGTGCTGCAAAAACCTGCTGTATTGTGACTCCTAGCACACCACAACCATATTCGTGCCTTTAAAAAAGTTGTGAATACTCGAGATTGGTGTGTCTGGCCTGCCCCCCCAAGCTTGAGGCACAGGACTTCTGAGCGGCCAAAGTACGAGCTTTTGTGCCAAACCGAGCCCTCGCACACCTTTAGCGGTGAGGGCCGAATTGCGCCTCAATCTGTAGAAACCACACTTGCGGGTTCTGGGGTGAGAAGGGTGAAAGGCAAAGTTGCAACGATGAAATGTTCTGCAAGAGTAAGGGCGGCTCTGTAGAGCAGGTGCCGGCTTCAGTCATCCTCTAGTCCTAGGTAATCAGTTGTAGATGCGGTGCTCTAGGCCGCAAGGAAAAATAAGCTTCCCATACATTTTAAGGCATAACCAAACTGAGCTGTGGCACCAGGTGCCTCCGACCCAGTGCATTCTTTGTTGTCCTCCTCTTGTGCAGCCGCGCTTAAGGCACAGCCAAAGAAGGATGCTGCAAGGGTAGTTTTTCTAACCAATTGTTCCAGTTTATTTTTATGTTGAGCTTCTGTACTCTGTGAAATTTCTGGAACTCAGAGGAGAGTACTATAACTGTCGCAGCGTTCAACAAATTTTTTATTACAGTTCTGTATTCTCTGCATGAACGAGACAAATTTATTAAAAAAAAGGAAATGAATACATAACTCCTCAGGGCTGTTTCTTGGACTAGTCAGTGGGGTTTACTCAGTGACTTGAAAGAGACACAGGGCAAAGCGCTAACTTGCAAATGAAGTTTATTTGGAGCGAATAAACATATATATAGAGGAAAGCACTAAAAAATAAGATGAGGCATGTTTGATTCTCAAGAATGCAGCTGTATGCGTTAATTGGTACTTCATCAGTGAATCTGTCAGAAAAGGAAATTGAATTCCTCGATGGTCATGGCATGAATGTGCAATGAGTTAAACTCTGCCGTTGCCGGGATTTCCTTGTGGACCTTCGTGTAGACACACTTTGCCACTCACTCGTCAGAAGCTTTTAACTTGTGGCAGCATTGTCCCATACATAGTCGCGAGATACCGCATTATAAAACCACCGCGGCAAAGATCTAAAGCACCATTTTAATCAAGCCACACAAATGTATCTTCGTGGCCTAGGGCTAGAATGCCTTAACTCAGGATCTAGGGGTCCTGAAGGGCTGGATTCAGATTTCACCCTTCCATGTCACAGGCGAAGCCTGTGTTGGCAGCGCCTGCCAATTCGGCCATGCCACGTCTCATGCCATCACACAACTCAATGACTAGTCATGCATGACCATGTCGTCTGCCAGCTACCACTTGCCAGAGCCATGCCCATGAATTTTTGCTCCATGTCGTCTGCCAGCTACCACTTGCTCACAATGCGGACAATGGCTTTTCTTGGGGACGAAGCCTTTAATGGTGCTGAATTAAAGTAAGGTGTTTAAGAGTTTAATATCCTGTTGCTACATTTGAGCAATCAGGTGCCTTCACTGGGCATCCCCCTTCTCCGCTTGTAAGGAGAAGAGGGAGAGGACAGATTAATGATGTATTCCAGTGGATTAGCAGGAGCACTCCCAAAAGTTCTCTCACAAGAGATGAAGCTTCCAATGGGAGAACTAGGGTTGGAACACCTTCATCCAGGGATAGAACTAGTGCAGTTTCTTAGCACCAAGAACAGTCAAGAGAAGTCCAGGCTGCACTTCAAACACAAGTTTGAAGGACGTCGCCTGACATCAAAAACACTGCATAATTGCTGTTGCACTCCTTTTAGCAGAACATTTTTGAGAACACTGCAGAATCTGCTCTGGAGAAATGCGTAAGCATGCTCATTGCTGTGTTGTCCGCAAGATGTGTCAGTGGGATTCCACGAGTAACAGACACTGCGCCTTTCCTTTCCTGTAAACCAATTATAGAAGGGTGGTGAACTGTGATGCGTTCAATGGAACACTGGTTGTGTTCAATAAGGGGCGTGCGATGTACCATGTGCAGCAGCAATGCTCAGGCGTTCTCATTTCTCCACTGCAGATTCTGCAGCGCTCTCGGAATTTTTCAGATTGAAGTTGGCTGATTACTTCTATTTACACACTTTCTAACCATTCCTACCGTTTGTGCACGCAAATCACGCCCTTTCCCGCTCGGTCACGTTTCAAACATTTCAAATTTGCCGCCACTGGAAGTCAGTACTACGTGACCCGTTTGGATGTCGCCATTACCCCTCTAATTAATTACCTAGTTAACCCACATGCATCAAATTATTTCCCCAGCAAGATTTCTTGGTCCTCTATCTAATGCAACCATTCTTTTTCTTATAACTTGTTTCGTTCAAACGTAATTGTGATGACAATTCTGGTGATATGAAACTGCAGACATACCTACATAGTGCTGACGCATTAAAATGGTAGTGAAAAAACATTACTGCCCTGTGCAGTCAAACCTATTTGACACATGGTGCCTCTGTTGCCACAGAGGACATGGGCTCAATTTCAATGTCTTAGCTGTGAGAAGCCGAGGAAATGAAGGTTAGCGTTTCATTTACAATAATGCCAGTCACAATACTGCGGTCTGGCTAGCGTTGGTGATCGTTCAAGGGACAGAGCATGCACACCCTCTATTGGCATGCTACTGCACTGCTCCTCACTACTTGGCATCTCTGCTCCCATTCGCCTAATGCAATGAACTATACGAGTACTGATGCGACAGCATTTGCTGACCGTGAAGAATGTCAGGCATTCAGCGTCAGTGTCCATGCGAAGCCTTCGCCTTGTAACTGTGGCAGGTGGTGTTAAGAGGTATTTCGCTCCCTCCATTAATGGGAGAGGAGGGAGATATTTGGACAGGAAAGATGCAGCAAGTTGAACCAAAAGCCACGACGAATATAAATAGAATATAATAAGGATTGGAATAATCGGAGAGTGAAAAAAAACGATTGAATTAAAATTGGTTTGGTTGAAATGTTCTAAAGTGACTCGGGCTATGAGGGAAGCTGTAGTGGAGGGCTGCAGATAATTAAGACTAAGTGAGGTTCTTGAATGTATGCACTCTGAAATCGCACAGCACGTGGGCACCTTGCATTTTGTCTCCATTGTAACATGGCAAGGATTGAATCCGGTTTTCCAGGCTCTGTAGTCAAGCACCCAATGACCAAGCCACTACGGTGCACAATGAGAATAGTAATACATTGGTGAGTGAATTTCTTCTGCAGTCAGTCGAACTAACCGTCCTTAAATCCCTAAATATGTTTTTCCTACAACAAAACTTCCTATGAAAATGCTCTTTATGAACTGTTCCCAGCACTGAGGGTTGTCAGGCATTGCCCCTAGTATGTGGGCCATTCATTTATGATCTCTTCAGTAGGCACTCCAATCCTGAGTGACCTTAGTACATTGCTGCAGAAGTGGTGGCTGCTGGAGATAGGATAAAATGGAAAAAGGTCCAATGGACTTATTTTCAGTAATGCTACTGCACATGTGTGAAGCCTCCTTCTCTATTTCTACATAGTGGGGCAGAAGTTCACTGCGAGTGCGAAATCCATGAAAGACGTCTTCTGGGTCATTGACGCGACAAACTGTTGCGCAATAATTACATGCATTGCTAGCATGTACTCGGCCCTCAGGACCACATACATTGTCCCTGCCTGCTATTGCAACAAACGAAAAGACGCTGTCAGGTTTGCCTTCTAACAGATCAAGTGCCGCTTGGAAAATAAACCCACCCTACTATTGTGAAAGAATTTCTGCAGAAAATATGTGAGGGAGCCCCGGTAACCCGCCCTGCCAAACATACCTTGCCTGATGTCTGCAAGAAGAGGCGCGACTGGAAAAAGGTCTATAGCAGAGCTACATTACATGTGCTTAACAAAGTTGTTTGCTGGGTTAACTAGTATAGCATCCTAAAATTTGAAAGTGCTTGGAAAGACAAGGACAAGAGAAGTGGATGAGACAAAAGCGTTTGTCCTGTCCACCTCTCTCGTCCTTATCTTTCTTAGCACTTTCAAATTTTAAGACTTCAAGTGCTGTTGTGTATAGCAATAAATTTGGTTATTCATAATTTGTCTGTTTTTTATTTTGTTGGCTATTCATGACAAGCTTACAGAGGGGTATTTACATGACCTCACACGTGCCGTTTTATTGCCCCGAAGATGGCTTTTGCGAAGAAATCCGGAGTAAATTGTGGTAAGCCGATGAGACATGCATAGCAGTTTTTTGCAACGCTCCATGAACAGCAAAATGGTGGCCACTGTGATGTTGGTAAATAGACCAAACACTCGCACGCACACAGTTTTATGTAATGTGAACCAAGGATTAAAAAAAAAAGCGGAGCACTGCAGCTGACTGAAAGCGACGACATATTATTCGTCTTCGTGTAGTTCTGCTTGGAGTATTCCTTATATTTTATGTAACTGGTTATAGCTGAGAATAATTATTCTATTTTTTTAATATTCAGTTTAGGCCCAAGTACCCTTCATTAAGTTCTAGAGGGTGTTCAAGTACAAATGACCCAGTTTTTTCTACTAACGTCCTTCCTGCATGATTGTTTTTTCCAGCATTTCAACAAAGGGCGCAAATATGAAAGGAAAAGAAAATGCCAAATGACTGCGGTCTTGCTCTGCTAAAGTTTGAATTATCCGAATTCAGGTTTTATCTTGCATGAAAAATGACAGAATCCTCTTCATGAGTATGCGGCTTCCGCCTACGCTGAAAATCCGGAAAGCCTGTCTTTTTTCTTTTTATTTCAAATCAATGAAGCATACACGCCCGCCGTTTCAAAGTGAGCAGCCAACGCACTGTCAGCCAATTCGGAGAAAGATTTTTGTTAAGCTGTCCCACTGACAAAATTTGGCTATGGCAAACACGATGATGGTCCCCAAATTTGGTCCAAACTACCCTCAAAATTTGACTTCGTCTGATTTGGACCAAAACAGACGTTCAGGCTAATGCAGCTATGTCAATCATGATGGTGACTTCCAAATTTAGTCCAGGCCACTCTCTGCTGAAGCTGGATTCAGTTTATTGACAGGCACACTGGAGAGCACTCAAAATATTGCTGTGTCGCTAATGAGATCATGGATGTAACAATACAATGAAACAAGGTGAGCGCTTGTCAAAGAACAGAGAGCATATGCAATTAAAAACATCATTGACATTTTCCCGAGACGTGGTTGCAGGGATGACAGTGTTTCATCGCAAGAGATCCCTTCAGTTGTTTTTATGCAATTTCAGTGCCAAATTACAATAAATCATTGATTCTTGGATATTATAGTGCTCAATCTATACTAAATAAGACATATTTTTCATTGACACCATAATCTAATTTAGTACATATTGTTACATTTTGGTCCATGTTTTGTCTCTTTACAGGTCCGACAGGCACATTAAAGTGAAAGGTTCTTAGTAACAATAGTGCAGCACTAGTGCTGTGTAGCTGTGCACTGTGAACTGTCAGACATAAAAGGCCAGTTCTTGAAGGCCTTTTTGGTGTCCATGGGATCGAAGCATAAGTTATAGTCCTGTACATTGTTGATAAATTCAGCCTAGCCCCACCATCCACTGGTTGTCCTGGTTAAACGAGTTCGTAGACAAACTGCCCCACAAGAGCAACGGTCCAAGGTTCACTCCTTGGACAACGTCAAATTTTTCACTACTGAAGCTTCTGGAAAACTTGTATAGCTTTTCTTTTTACCTGTATGGCAGCACTTATGTGGGTGCTAATAAGTAAGTCTACT